>NC_133389.1:127107972-127707972 GCF_047511655.1 Castor canadensis | reverse complement strand
TTGACACCTCTGAAATTGGGATTTATCTTACAATCAGTGGCTTGTCATAATTTAATTGGCATGGTTTTTCTAAATGGAACATATATAGCACATCACATTAGTGGCATCTCATGTTTGAAGAAATAAATTACATGTAGTACAAGACCTGATCAATACATTAATATAACCATTGTGAAAAGTGACCATCTTAGCTGTTCATTTCATTCTTTGCAGTAGCTGTATTGGCAGATAACTGTGTTGAAATGAAATCATCTTATCCTGTGATTTTCTTTTTTCACTTTTTTTTTTTCTTTTTTTGGCTCACCATTTTTTTTTCACTCTTGTTTTACTATTTTCTTCAGGGGAAGATCATATGTATAAGAAATTATCTTAAGTAAATCTAACTGGTTGCAAATTAATGACTTCCTTGTATCTTCTTTTTCTGTTATTTCTCCAGTGCATGTTTGCTGAGAAATCTTAAACTGTTAGTGTTAATGTTCTAAGCTTATACTTTAATGTCCAGAGTTTAGATTCATTGCTTCTCTGGTCTAGCAATATTTTTTCACCTGAGCTAAGCTAAAATACTTTTTATTTTTCTATACACAAAACTCTTCCGATGCATAAAGGTCTAAGAGGAGCTGGCTGTGGTTGTATACCTGTAATCTCAGCACTCAGGCCAGCCTGAGCAAATAGCAAGACCCTCTGTAAAAAAAGAAAAATGTCTATGGCTATCTTAGCGTTTTTAAAAATCCTTTCTTCTTTGAGAATTCCTTTCTTAGAGAAAAGAGAAATCCAATTCAGAAAAAAACTTTATGAGTTGGAATGACTAAATAATTGCTATATCTAGGCAGGATTTCTGATTAGCTGTAGCTTCTGTAGTTCCTAAAATATATTCATTTTCTTTACTAACATGATTACTATCAAACCAACATTGGCCATTTTTGATGATTTGGTTGTCAGTGTCACCTTTGCCATCTGTGATGTGATCACAGAAAGTAGATCACCACTTCTTAACCCTCTTCGTATCATCATACTCAGAAATGCTGGTATTTGTCTAACTGTGGAAGAGGCTGCTTGTGCATGAGGAGGCTCATTGGAAAATTCCACTGAAGAAATTGTTTTCAACAGTAAATTGCAGCATATTGATTTGATTAGTTATCACTTCTAAAAGATGAACTCAAGCTCTGAAAAAATTTTAACTACTTGTTAGTTCCACTCAACCGAGTTCTAAACATAGCCATGTTGCCTCTGCAGTGCCACAGTGGCCTGTATAGCAGTGCTTTGATATGAAACCATCTCCTCACCCGTGTGTTTCCCCCCACCCCACCATTTTGCCCCTGTTCTTTTCCAGGTCCATACATTCCGAGGGCCGCACTGGTGTGAATACTGTGCCAACTTCATGTGGGGTCTCATTGCTCAGGGAGTGAAGTGTGCAGGTAAGAGCACTCCTTCCTCGTTTGATTGATGCGGCCATGCAGTTGTGAGGAGTGAGACACCAGGAGATCCACTGTGACACACTCAGCAGACTAGAGCCTGGATTGCGCTAACATCCGTGCACACTGGGAACTTATATTTTATCTGCCCTTAACCTTCTTAGACTTTAGGCAAAATTCTAGGGATCTAGTATGAGTTTACTTTTGAAAAGAAAAGTCAACTTGTTTTAAAAGCTGGATAAAAGTAAGGCAGTTATATTTAATGCTTGCCTTTGAATTTGCAGTAACTAAATTTGTAAGAATGATTTTTTTTTTTAAAGCAACATACTGGAACCTATGATTGTTGCCTTGGAAACTGAATTTTAGATAACTTATTAAGCTGGATTGTCCTTACTGAAATTTTTTTTTGTGAAACCAAAGCTTAAAAAAAAAAAAAAAACCGTGAATTTATCTTCAAAGATGATTACCAAATTGTGAAAATTCACTTAGTCATTAGTATTTTCTTTGTGACATTTTGAAATCTTGAATATTCAAATCCTTTTTATAAAATATGACCATGGTGTTTTAGGTTTAAATTTAGAAACTTTAAGATTGATGCACTAAGAAATACCCAGTGCAACAGCATTTTTAGGACTACTCAAATCTGTGTTCTCCCAGATGGTAATCCTACTTAGCCCCAAATAAAAGTAATTTTCCTTGTTCTAGAGTGTGTGTGTGGGTACACACGTGTGCCCACACACACACACATATGTGGGGCCTGCTGGAACCCCCTGTGTGATGAAGTACTTACTGTCATGTAACATTCAACTTGTACAGAACAACTGTATTTTCTCCTTGCTGTTTATTAAAACTACTCTAAATTCTAGCAGAGGCTTAAAAGTAATCACTTAAAATTTTGATCATAAAATTTCTTTTTGCTTTTTAATTCATAGAGCTAAAATATCTTCTTACATGTCTTTTATTATAAAGCTTTACACTAAAGTATGCTAAGTAAATTATTTCAAAATGGTAACTAAGTACTGTCAGACTTAAACATGCAAAATCCTCATTTCTGCTGTAGCATGATTCTTAAATATTTTTGTTGACTGTTATGAAAAATCAGAACTCAGAAAGTTTTGTACATATTTCTAAATTGCATTTTCTTGGCAAGAATGCATTGCATTTGGGTGTCCAGGCTACTCTTCTTTGAGTTACTGTTCCCCTGAGCATCACTAAACACACTTAGGTTCCAGACACACTAGCCAGATCCATTCAGAAACCTCCCTACCACGGGTTGTAGAAGAGAATGCCCCCATACAGACTATGAACTGTGACTGTGCAAAGGTGTTAAGGAGCACCCAAGGTCAGGGTCCATGAGGAAACCTTACTGTTAGGGCTGAGCTCATAGAGTCCGGATGAGGAGCCTCAGGAAGAAGGCTATGGTCATGTCTTTGAACTGGAGGGAGCAATGTGGACTGGGAAGTGTTGGGGAAGTGGTGGTGTTGACTAGTTTACATCATGTTTGTACAAAGGTATGGAGTACTCTTTCCAAAGCACAAATCACCTGTTCAAGCCAGGTATAGCATGTAACCCCAGCATGGGGAGGGAAGCAGGAGGATCTCTAGTTTGAGGCTAACCTGGGCTACATAGCAAGATCCTGTCTCTAAAAAAATAAAGTAATGAGGTTTCAGTCAGCCTGGTTTGCCTTTCTTTGAGACAACCTTGACCAGCTGACACTACAACAGTATCTTGCATATTTTATGACTGTCACTAGCTTACAAGCATTTCTTTTACAAGAATAACCATGTGTGTCATTTACATTTTGAAAGAATGAAGGCCATCTGTGTAAGAATTCTGAGTCAGCTAGCATAGAGGACAGGTACAACGGGTATAAATAATCTGTGCTGATAAGCTAGAGTCCCAAATCATGTTTGGAAGAAATGTTTGGAACATCTATTATAGTAATACAGGGATTGAGGGCCATTCCCACAGCCACCTACGCCCACAGCCTCCAGCTCTTTCTGTGAGCCAGGGGCTGGAAGTAAAAGAAAAGCCTTCGGGAGAGCTTTCATTTTGTCCTTAAAAACGTTATGTCTGTGGGATTTGAACTATATTAACATACAACATAAGCACACATCAACCCTTTTTTTTTAATGCAGGAGGCTTTAGACTCGTTAGTTTTGTTTTCTTTGGCAACTAATTACATTTGGATGGCCCTGGGATTCTTAGACCTAAAGTGACTCTGACTCATCTGGCCTTTGAACCATCTCCTTTATCTAAAACAGAATATAACAGAGAATAAGAATTTCAGGAAAGAGCTCACACTGTGGCAGGCTGAATAACGGTCCCCAATAATACCACTTCCTCATCCCCAAACCTGTGACCGCATTACCTTTCGGGCACTAGGAACTTTGCAGATGTGAGTAAATTAAGAATATTGAGATGAAGAGATGATTGACAGAGGGGGCCCAGTGCAGTCATAATCCAAAGAGTTTGAGGCAGGCAGGAAAATGAGAGTTACAGAAAGATGATATAAGAACAGAAGCAGAGGTCTGAGAAGAGACGAGATGCTTTGACGATGGAAGAAGGGGCCATGAGCCAAGGAAGGCAGTAGCGCTAAGAGATGGAAAAGGCACAGAAAGAAATGAGTTTCTCACCCTGAACCTTCAGAAGGAACATAGGCCTGCTAATGCCTTGAGTTTAGCCCCAGGAAACTGATTTTAGCCTCCATAATCATAGGATAATGAATGCATGTTGTTTTAAGCATGAGTTCGTGGTAATTTGTTACAGCAAAAATCAGAAGCTACTGATTGAGCCACTGAACACTCAAGATATTATTGTCAAAGGAAATGAATGGCAGGCTTGCTGCCTGTTAGGAAAGAGATATATGTACTATCTGCTTTTGATCCCTCAGACAGCATGCTTTGTTCTGATTTCTTTTTTCAAAAATCCACCAAGGCAAAAGCACTTGTCTGGAATATATAATGGGGTGTTGGCCAAAAGCAGCAATTTGTATACCACCCACACGCTTAAAAAAAACATGTAAAAGTATTGGGTGGTATTCAAGCCACCAGGCCAACAAAGATGCTGTAGGAGTGAAATGGAATTCAGCTAGGACTGTACCAAGCAAGCTTCCCTTCAGGACCGAAAGCTCCAGGCTTGCTGCTGAGCACACCGCAGCCATTGTAGACAGTGAGGGGCACAGAGGGTTATGATGCCAATCATTAGATTCATGATCTCAGTAAAAGAGCTTACTCTACCCTCCTCTAACATGAGTGACTGTTACAAGGGAATATCTTACTGCAGCTTAGTCAAGGTTCTTCTCTTCTTTTTTTGGCAGTACTGGGGTTTGAACTGAGGGGCTATTCCTTCAACCACTCCACCAGTCCAGGTTTTTTTGAGATAGGATCTTGCAAACTATTTGCGTGGCTGCTTTGCACTGCAATCCTCCTGGTATCTGCCTTTTAAGTAGCTAGAATTACAGGCGTGAGCCACTGATGCCCAGCAAGATGTTCCTCTTGCTAAAACATGCATGAAGCAAATAAGTAGCCTTTACAGAGTTAAGTTCAGCCAGGTGTGGTGTTGCACACCTGTAGTTCCAGCATTTGAGGGAGGCTGAGGCTGGAGGATTATCAGTTCAAGGCCAGCCTGCGCTATGTAGTAAAACCCTGTCTCAAAATAAAAAAGAAAATTCAAATTCAAAGGAAGCTTGTCCAGATCAATTTGTTTTGCTAAACTGTTTTCTTTCTTTATGAAATGTAAGTTTATAGGTTAATCTATTGTGTTACCACTGAGATTTGTCAAATGCCCCTTCCCCCAAAAAAAGATTATTCCACCAACATCCCTGGATTGTTTTTATTTTAACCGTATCAGAACATTCTGAGAAAATAAGAATATTTTAAATCAGACTTCTTACCTTAGTACTGGTTATTTATTAAGGGGACTTGGTGTCTTCAGTGTTCTCCTCCCTCGCCACTTAATAGTGTAGAGCTTCACCAGGAGAAATGGGACTATTGTAGGAATTATATGACTTTAATACATAAATGAAAACCAAGTAAACTCTTAATGGCACACTGATACACTGCTAGTCCCTGAAACTGCAGTTTTCAGAGCAAGGTCAGGGACATTGTATTGCACAAACAATTTCTTAAGGGTATAGAAAGATTTTTTTTTTAATGTTTATGCTCTCCCCTATAGTCTTGAGAAAGACCTTATTTCTGCCAGATATTTGATCTTTGAAATTTATTGCTAAAATTGAACATAATATTTTCCCATGGTTTCATATTATTCAAAGGGAAGAGAGAATACTAGTTTAGAAAACATCTCCCTGATCTTTAAATACCTAAGTTTGAGCTTAGTCATCACTTTGTCCAGTTTTCACTGAGTCACAAATAAACTTAGGAGCTGCTGATGTTCAAAATGGGAGCTACTTCCCAAACATTTAAGAGGAAAAGGCTAATATTACTATTGGACCATCAGATGTTTTGCTCTTATGTGGATGCATCACATTTCACTGTTTGACTCTCTACTGGATATCCATCTAGGGTTTACACATAGGGAAAGAAAATAAGAGAAACACAATTCCATTTAAACATTGTGTTGTTGCTACCATATAAATCTAGATGGAAGCTAATAAGTTTTATCAGAAGTCCTGATGATGACAACCCCCAGCATTTACAGTAGGCAAAGTACCTGAGTGCCTGGGCTCAGTGAGTCACATAACAGTTGTGTAAGAGGGGAGCTTGCTGTCCTTTATGCCAGAAACACCAGCAAAACCAAAGCCTGCCCAGATACCACAGCCAGCCATCATGGCATTCTGTGGTTTTCAAGTTGATTCCATTAAGACCTGGCTACAACTTATATATGCCCCACTTGGACTGGGTTTGCAACATAAAAGTTTTATGAACTTAAAGACAGAAGAGTTATAACTTTAAAACATAAAAATGACATTTATTTTTAGTTGAATTATTTAGCTATAGTTGGTCACTTTTTGGTCTAATTAAACAAAATACTTGTATTCCTCTTGAACCTTTTTAAAATTTCATTGTGTTCTTGTTGAAAAAGAATGTCTCAAAATATTAACCAGAAACTCTTTGGGCTCTGGTATCATGGAAGTTACATTTCAGTACAAATTACAGTGCAGAGGAATAACTGCAGTAGAGGCAATATGGTATAGATGTTAACAGTGTGGAGTTCAGAATCATTCACAGGCTCAGAGCCATCTCCTCTGTGTACCTTGGGTAAATCTCTTAACACCTATGTTCTTGGATTCCTTTAATATAAAATAAGAAAAAGTACCTATTTCATAGAGCCTTGTGATTTTAAGTGAAATAATGAATGCAAAACACTTGGAACAGTGCCTGGCAATTAACCCTCAGTAAATGTTAGCTATGATAGAGTAACACATAATAGTTATAGGTATTGTCAGCTAGTAGATAAGTCATGTAGAATCTTACATGGAAAAGACTATGAATAAATATAAATAGGAGCAGCATCATCTTAGGAGGGTCCTGGATACTCCTACCCATGGAGATCCATTCCACTTCATATCCAGTATATTGAAATACAGCTCATGTCAAATAGAATTTTCATATTTCTCTAAACAAATTGACTTTTTAGTGATCTGCATTAGTCTATTTTGTGTTGGTATACCAAAATACCACAGACAGGGTAATATATAAAGAACAGAATTTTATTTCTCAGTCTTGGGCCTGGGAAGTCTAAGAGCAAGTCCCAACATCTGCTATGTCATTCTTGCTGCATCCTCACATGAGGGAGGCAGAAGGCCAATGCTTTGTCTCTATATGGAAGAGAAAGGACAAGGCCAAGGACAGAGCCCCATGACCCCTAACACTTCCCAAAAGGTCACACTTCTTCAACACTACTGCATGAGTTTTGGAGAAAACAAGCACATTCAAACCATAACAGTGGCAATTTGGAATAATACTAGGTAAACATTTAAACCCTGATTTTGACTGATTTTTCTTATTACGGTCTTGAGGTCAATAGCAATTAAACAATGAGGTGTGAGCTAGACTTCTGATCTCTTAGGTAATACCCAAAATTTTCTTGAGTAAAGAAGGGACTGTAATTTCCCATTTTGAAGGAATTGCTCGGGACTAGTCCACTTCAAAAACCAAATTTAAGCTCAAGTGTCTTTTGCCAAAACAAACACTCCAGCTCAAAGCTATGAAAACAATAATGAGTTTTTCCTTTATTCTTTCCATAGATTGTGGTTTGAATGTTCATAAGCAGTGTTCCAAGATGGTTCCAAATGACTGTAAGCCAGACTTGAAGCATGTGAAGAAGGTGTACAGCTGTGACCTGACAACACTTGTGAAAGCGCACATCACTAAGCGGCCGATGGTGGTGGACATGTGCATTAGAGAAATTGAGTCTAGAGGTGAGGCCACTGCCAGCACAGAAGGCCTGAGCTCCCCCTTGGTGCCTCATTTGCACAGCACTGCTGGGTTCTTGGGTAATTTAGAGAGGGATTTCAGATGTCATATGCTGTCAAAGTCTGGAGTGAATTAACAAGTAAACAGCTTGATTTCAAACCAGCTTTAGAAAATATGCTTTAAAATATGCGTATAGGTAATGGCGTCCAGTATGTCAACATAAAGAGACAAAGTCATTTTTCAGTTTTTATATTCTTCAGAGGTCTAAGATGCCCTATTAAAACTACCCAAGACCAAAAACCAGAGCTGCACCCTAATTATTCTTTCCCACAATGGGAAAACTGGTACAGGCCTGATAATAAAGTTTTTCTGTCTTCTGTTATGTAAAAGAATTTATTTCCCTTAAGACTTAACACTATTTGATCTAATTAGACAACATGGTGAGCCAAATTATAAATACTCAGGTGATAGTAGGTCAGAATTAAAGAACTGTGACTGTGAAGGTTTTATTTTAAGATAAAGGTGTGAAAAGGTTTCTAATCATTCATAGTTCATTATTCTTTCTGGCACATTGCTTCCAGCCTGAAGAAAAGGACAGTCCAAAGAAACTAATTAGCTTATTTCCTTCCTTCCACTTACTTACTTACAGGTCTGAACTCTGAAGGACTATACCGAGTGTCAGGATTTAGTGACCTAATTGAAGATGTCAAGATGGCTTTTGACCGAGGTATGTTCTTTAGCACAGTCATCAGCTTAGCACAGTCATACTCTTTGCCAAAAATTTACAGTTTCTTTCGGCAGCTTCTTTGCATTATTTTTCTAAATTATTTATGGTTATTACACCCCAAAAAAGACTCAACTTACAGTTTCTAATTTTTGTATTAGCTATAAATGTTAAAAGTGTCAAAATTCACTGTGAGAAAAAAACATAAAGCTTAACTAGATCACCAGTTGAGTATCCAAGACTGATCCGTGTTTACCAAAAGACATACAGCTCAATTACCTAGAAAAAAGGTAGGAAGGGGATCTAATCTTAACAGATCTCAGATATTCTGGGCCTCATTTGGCCTGCCCAGCTATGCTGTCACCCATGCTTCCAAGGCATCCTCATCACCATCTGTGACTAACTGAAATTCATGTTTTGACTCATGTGTTGGGGCCAGAAAGGTCAGAGTAGTTGAGGACCCTCTGGCATAGCCCTATCCCACTGTGGGAGGAGGGGTCCAGTCAAAGAGAAGCTCGGTGGGGCTTTATAAAATACATTTAAATTAAGATTTGTTTTTGTGGCTCTCTTACTTTGGCTTTGCTTTGAGTACTGCAATAAGTTGGGACTAAAGAATAACTATAGCCTTAAGTACATAGTTGTAATCATACATTATGAAGCCATTTTGGGCTGACTCTGTCACTTAACAATACTATGTGGTTAAGATTTCTCCATGTCCTTTTGTAGCTTGAGAGTTCATATCTTTTTATTGCTAAATTGTGGATATACTGTAGTTAATCTGTTCATCTGTTGAAGGACACCTTATTCACTTCCAGGTTTTTGGGCAGTTATGAACAAAGTGTCTGTAAAATTTTGTGCAGTTTTTGTGTGGACATGAGTTTTCAGCTCATGTGGGTATATACCTACCAGTGCATTGCTGGATTGACTGGAACTGCCTGACTTTCCTAAGTGGCTGCATCATTTTGCATTCCCAGCAGTGAGTGAGCGTTCCTGTTCCTCCACATCCTCACCAGCATTTGATGTTGTCAAGGTTTGGGATCACAGCCATTTGAATAGCAATGAAAAGTCTGTTTTGTAATTCATAAGAATCTTTCATAAATCAAATGAAACACAAGAAATCTAGCATAAGATCTAGCTCAGAATAGACACTTACTAAGTCTTCAGTAGATGCAAGTTCAGATATAACAAGGTAAAGTACTCAGTGCAGGCAGAATGTAAGGGCTCCTTTGAAGACCAGTCTTGCTTCAGAATCAGAGGGCCTAACTCCTCTAAAACATTCTCCCATGTTATAATGCTTTCTCTTGTTGTTTCAACATTCTCAACTCCTGGATTTTTGTTGATTTGGGTTCTTTTGTTTTGGTTTTGCTTTTATTTTATTTATTTATTTATTTATTTTTACTTCTCACTGCCTCCCCTTCCCCTAGGGGTCAAAATTCAAATGTTATATGCAGGAGACTAAGGTAAAACAAAGGGGCCTTTTGTACTGGAGATCTTCTATAAGTTGGAAGTGTCTCTGTTGCTCTTTTTTACAAACTTATGTGTATATAAAACAGGAAATAAAAAATCCTGCATTATTTCCCTAAAAATTCTCAAGTGGCTTTGAAATTGAAAGGTATTTCACCTCAGTCCTCTCCTAACTTCTGTCCATAATTAAGCAAGGAAAAATAAGTAACTTCAGAAGAGAAAATTAGAAAATGTTTTGGTGTTTCAGTGAAATTGGTCATTAATATGTGTTGTTTTTCACAGCAGATGTGATATTAAAAACTGAAGCATTGCTTATCTTTAAAATCTGTTCATATACCAAAATGTCCTTCATTTGAAATTCATATATTTACTTTTGTTTCTCTTAACATCCTTAAAGATGGTGAGAAGGCAGATATTTCTGTGAACATGTATGAAGATATCAACATTATCACTGGTGCGCTTAAACTGTACTTCAGGGACTTGCCAATTCCACTCATCACGTACGATGCCTACCCCAAGTTTATAGAGTCTGCAAGTAAGCATGAATGCATGTGGCCCCAAACCCTGCCTTCTCTCAGGAACCACTTTTCCTAGTTTACTGTTGAGTTTTTGAGTGTGTTTTATGAAGCAATTCCCTTGCACCCCTCTCTGGTTAATGTACTCGCAAGAATTTTGCACTCTTCTCTAACTTGGGTTTTCCATGATTTGTACCATCAGCAGCTTCTTTATAATGTACTAGTTTTCCAAAATAAGCTTATACCAGTACTTCTTAGATACGGACCAACACATTTGTAAAATAAAATAAAGATGGGTAACTTTCTAGAAAAATAGAATTTAAAAATAAGACCAACTACTTTGTTATTAGATGCAGCAAACTCAAAACTTGCTGTCAGGTTGCTATAAAAGTTTCTAAACACTTATTCTCAATTTCTGAACTTACCCTATGTATGCAGGCCTTTAGCAAACAGTTTACATACTAGCATTGCTCTGTAAATTATCCTGTAAGGTGCACTATTTTAATTCAAGAAGGTTTTCTTGTTTTGTTTTTAAGAAGTTGGGATCTTGGCCAGGTTCTGGTGGCTCTCATCTATAATCCTAGCTACTTGGAAAACTAAGATCAGGAGAATCTAGGTTCAAGACCAGCCCAAGCAAATAGTTCACAAAACCCCATCTCCAAAATGAGGGCATCTTGAGAGAGCTAGGCAGTCATTTTGTTAGAGATATACACACAGCCCAAGAAGTTATTTTTAAATTCTGTTTGAGGTGAAAATGAGAAAAAGCAAAGGCTTATTTGGCAAATTTTGTTTATGCTGCAAAAATCATACCTATAATTCACATTTCACTTTTTAAAGGAGGGAACTCAACAGATTTTAAATGTTGGCATTACTATTTTTTAGAAAAGATAGACTATTTCTGTCATTTTGCTTTTCTCTCTTTAAAACCATATGTCGTCTTGATCTTAGTAATAATAATAGTATCACTTCCTTAGTAACATTGACTTGCTTTTTGACTTTGAATCTCATGAAGCACAAACTTTCTTTGTTTGGATTTTTGGTTTTTCCTTAAGAGCTTTTATTGAGAATTTTTGTGGTTAGGCTCTCAGAACCCTGATTTCTCTCTGGTCATGTAGAGAACAACGTGAGAATTGCACTGATTAAAAAGTTAGAGAGCATGAAAGATTCTGGGTCTCCTCCTTAGTATTTAACTCCTCTTATCTTGAGATGGACCCAATGCTGATCACGAACCCTGCCTGAGGGAGTTATGGGCCCCTGTTTTGTGGGGCAAATATTGCCTCCCCAGAGAGCTCTTCAGTCTGATTGGCACCAACCTGGAAATCACCTGCACTGTGAATGGCTGCTTTGTCCAGTTTGCTCCAACCCCAGGCTAACACTGAGGGTAAAGTAGATAGGTAGAGGTTCCTCTCCCCCTGTTACTTGGAAGTAAAATTAAAACTTGGCTTTATGTCTAACCCAAGAGCATAGAGTTCCAGAGGAGGAAGCAGTGATTCAAAACCCAATTCAAACCCTACACAACCATCCTACCTAGATAGCATCCAAGCCTCCTCATTGGATTCCGAGGCCTTTGGCCGCACACTTTTGGATGACCTCGCCTTCTTTCCCCACACGCACCCTTTTTGTTATTCTTCCAAACCATTTGTCATTGTTGTGTGATTTGTTTCTGAAATAGCCTTCCTGTCTGAAGTCAGTTAGCCCGCCTTCCTGTCTGAAGTCAGTTAGCCCCTTCTTATCTCTACCATTTTAATGTGTGATTTCTGACACCAAAAACCCTGGCATAATAACTCATCGTTCTGTAACATTGTAGCACATGCTGGATAGTGATGGCATTACAGAACATCACATTCTTGTGCATGTCGTTTGCAGCAGTAGAGTCACCTTCATTCTTTAGATGTGTAGACATGGGCATCTCTTAAAAGGCACATAAGGAAGATGAGAGAAGGTAACCATTAGAGTATATAGTAGGTGTCACAAGTCAGGCCACTTTACATCTAAGGTATGTTAAAGAAATGTTTTACAGTGTAAGTAAATTGGCCAGGCTCAGAGTACTTACTTTCTGACCCCACATTTTCCAGATCCTTTCAAGCCCTTCTCAAGTGCCACCTGTTCTTCTCCAGACCTGTTGTCCAAGGGCCATCTTTCTCCATTGGTTTCCATTGAAACCAATGAGCCTCTTTCCAGCCTCATTCCCTCTTGGTGGCAGGTTATAGTCATGTCATGTGGTATTTTCACAGTGCCTGTGTTAGTCCCTCACATAATAAGTGCAAACTTTTAATTTTACATTGAGAACTGCAGACTCTGAGTCTTTACACAGAAACTCTAAGGGGTCATGTGGCTGTATTTCCTACTATGACACATTCTTTTTGAAATGCTTAGTAACTAAAAGGTCACTACTTCTTTAGGCAGCCAGTCTACTAGTGGAGGACAGATCTGATGGCCATAAAGCCCTCTGTGCACAACAGAAACCTGCCTGCCCTTAATGCCCTCCTACAAGCAGTGCCACTGTCCTCATGCTCTTGCTCACGCCAGCCTTTCTGTATTCGATGACAACTGATGATGGCCATTCACCTCTGAATACGTTCTATTTTGTCCTCTTAAGTTATGCGGTAGCCTTATGGCTAAAGAGTGTGTTCTCCAAAAAATTGACAATGGGCAATACTTCTGTGCATGGAAGAAAAGGAGGAATGAGTTCCAAGGAAGAATTTCTTGTCAATTTCTACCAGTACATTCAATACATTTTATTGTATGTTCCCAAATTTATACCTCCAGCCAAGAGATACAGATGCTCTCTCTCTGAATTAATCCACGTGATTTGTTTAGTATGTACATCTCAAGTGGAACTGTCCACCAGACCTATGCCCAAAAGTTGATTCTTCCTTGATTCTTCCTCCATCCCTCATACATGCAATCCTTTGCATATCCCTCATCAGGAAATCTTGCAAATTCTGCCTTCAGAATACACCCAGAATCCAACATCTGTGACCTCACCATTACCACCTGGTTCAAGTTACTGTTAATCCTCCCTTGGATTTTTTTAGTAATTGCTGATGGTTTTTCTACCATTACTCTTGCCATTTCCTGATGTTCTGCACAGCAGCCAGAGGAGAGAGAATGACAAAAACATCAGGTGACAGCACTTCCCATTTCTTTCAGTAGATGCTGAGTCTTTAGAGCTGCCTTCAGCTGCTGGCATGAGAGAGAGCACCTGTTACTTTTCTGTCCTTACTTCATACTCTTCTGTAGCCACATTTGGCTCCACTTTTCCTCAAAGTATTACATGGCCACTCCTCTGCCTGGACCTATCTCCACATGGTTCATTCCATTACTCCCTCAGTCTTTACTGAAGTCCTTTCTCTCTGGCCATCAATTTAAAACTGCAAATCCCCATCTCTTGCAATGCTTCCTACTCTGATTTTCCCATAGCGCTTGCCTCAATTCTTTTTTTTTTTTTAATTTTTATTTTTTTATTATTCATATGTGCATACAATGCTTGGGTCATTTCTCCCCCCCTGCCCCCACCCCCTCCTTTACCACCCACTCCGCCCCCTCCCTCTACCCCCCCCCATACCCAGCAGAAACTATTTTGCCCTTATCTCATTTTGTTGAAGAGAGAGTATAAGCAATACTAGGAAGGAACAAGTGTTTTTGCTAGTTGAGATAAAGATAGCTATACAGGGAGTTGACTCACATTAATTTCCTGTGCATGTGTGTTACCTTCTAGGTTAATTCTTTTTGATCTAACCTTTTCTCTAGTTCCTGGTCCCCTTCTCCTATTGGCTTCAGTTGCTTTTAAGGTATCTGCTTTAGTTTCTCTGCATTGAGGGCAACAAATGCTAGCTAATTTTTTAGGTGTCTTACCTGTCCTCATATCTCCCTTGTGTGCACTCGCTTTTATCTTGTGATCAAAGTCCAATCCCCTTGTTGTGTTTGCCCTTGATCTAATGTCCGCATATGAGGGAGAACATAAGATTTTTGGTCTTTTGGGCCAGGCTAACCTCACTCAGAATGATGTTCTCCAATTCCATCCATTTACCAGCAAATGATAACATTTCGTTCTTCATGGCTGCATAAAATTCCATTGTGTATAAATACCACATTTTCTTAATCCATTCGTCAGTGGTGGGGCATCTTGGCTATTTCCATAACTTGGCTATTGTGAATAGTGCCGCAATAAACATGGGTGTGCAGGTGCCCCTGGAGTAACCTGTGTCACAGTCTTTTGGGTATATCCCCAAGAGGGTATTGCTGGATCAAATGGTAGATCAATGTTTAGCTTTTTAAGGAGCTCCAAATTTTTTTCCAGAGTGGTTGTACTAGTTTACATTCCCACCAACAGTGTAAGAGGGTTCCTTTTTCCCCCACATCCTCACCAACACCTGTTGTTAGTGGTGTTGCTAATGATGGCTATTCTAACAGGGGTGAGGTGGAATCTTAGTGTGGTTTTAATTTTGCCTCAATTCTTGTACTCGGTAAGTGTCACTGTTGTCAGACACCCTCTAGTAGAAGGTAAGGTTCCATGAGCAGGGATCCTTGTTTGCCATCCTGCAACACTGTTTTAATCTCACACTGTTTCCCACTTCTCCTTGCAAAGACTAACTGTAGAACTTAAAAGGACATTTTTTTCCAGTTGTAGGATCATGTACTTTCACATTAATTAACCTATGTTAAAAACTCAAGTTGTTTTCCATAGTAAATGGAACTTTTCCTCTAAGTTCTAGAAATTAGATTATTGAATGTCAGTGTCTGAGATAGTACTGATGCTATGAACTGACACTCTTTCAGGGTCCCAAAGTTCAGAGGCCACAAATTATTTATGATGACAAAAGGTAAGTAAATGTATTCTTCATTGCCAGGTGAAGGAACTGAGGAAGCTTTGGATGGACACTGTAAACTAGCCAAAGTTTCTTTTGAGTTAAAAAGCTTTCAGTCATTGTTCATATTCTGAAATTTATCAAATCTGCTCTGCCAACACTAGAAACTTCTCACACTCATGCCAGTTTTTATCTGACTCCAATACAGTTTCCACTGAGTTGGTTGGTTTATAAGAGAGACCAGGATGTTAGTCTTGTATTGAACATTACCTTCTAGTCAGATGAAACCTTCCCAGTTTTTCAAGGCTGCCATGCTGATTAGGACTCAGCAGTATGGGTTCCTTTTACAATTGCTTTAAATGCTGAAGCCCAGCATTTAAAGGCACCCCATCTCCCTAGAACAAGAACATGCTGTGGTGCTCTTTTAAGAGCACAAAATTCCAAAGATGTCAACCATTTCTGATTATAGACATGATCAATGAATCAAATCCAACCTATCACCTCAAAGGAATGAGCTGTTGTTTTGGCCCACACAGTAGATCTAAAATACTCAAGTGAACATGTTCCCTTCAAAGTTGACACCATTATTTCAAAGATCCCACCATCATGCAGAACATTTGGAAGTGCCTTCAAAACCTGTAGTGTGTTCTTTTGCACATCCTAAGAAACAGAAAGTGCTTGTGCTTTGAAGGGATATCTAATTTTTTTTTACTGTAACACCAAGTAATTTAAAACTAAGTGTAATGAAGTAAACGTTGGATGGTACATTTCTTGGTTTATAAAGAAAAAGGGCTGGGGGTATAGCTCAGTGGTAAAGTGCTTCCCTAGCCTGTGTAAGGCCCTTCCATCCCTAGAGTCACACACATATATACCAAGAAAAGTATGAATATCAGTAAGACTTTGCCAGGGGTCACAGTATGTCATCCCTTAAGTATGTCTGTAGTGTTCCAGGATTGCCTCATTTGAATGTATAACGGTATTTGTTTGTTTGGCAATACTGGGGATTGAACCCAGGGCCTCACGTTTGCTTGGCAGGTGCTCAACCACTGGAGCCATTCCATCAACCTGAATGCATAAGGTTTTATCTGTGACTACATGTGTGTGAACTTTTTATAGTTACCTCCTGAATATCCAATGTCCATTTTTCATAATTGCCAGACTCTTAAACACTCAGGTATAAGACACTTAAGTGAAAAGAGTGTATAATCCCCACAAAGTCCAAGTCCACACTGGAACTAAGAGCCTTTGGAAATCTGTGGCTTAAACCTTAAAAATACTTTCCAAAGCTTTAGGCAAGAACCTGTGAGAAAGCATTTTCTTTCTACCAGTTTTAGAAGAACATCACAGAATAGTAGTCAGTGAGCCATTCCTACCAGTTTTCGGGTAAAGCATTTCTCTCTCTCTGGTGTTCATCTTGCTGTTCTAGAAATGATGGATCCTGATGAGCAATTGGAAACCCTTCATGAAGCACTGAAACTACTGCCGCCGGCTCACTGCGAAACCCTCCGGTACCTCATGGCACATCTGAAGAGGTGAGCTACGGACTTGGAGTCTTACACTTGCATTGCATGCAGATTTCTAGTCAGATGAAGTGAAGGTGAAAGAAAGAACAAGCGGTCTGTTGTGTGGATGAGGAAATGCACGGCTGTATTGTCTTGAGAAGTTGCAGTAGTTGAAAAGGAGTGGTAAAAATACTCAGCACTATGATACTGCTTAGACACCTGACTATGACATCAATGTATTTGCTGTCCCACTACAGGTTTGCAAATATGCTAAAAACACCAATTTCTGCCAAGGACATGCATTAATTTTTGTAGAAGGGGAAGGGTTGCAGCTAGCATTGTAAAGTAAGAACAAAGCAATTTGCAAGGCGCCTCCCTTTTCTTCTTGTTGCAAAGTAAGCACTTTAAGCTTGGCTGTGAGATTTTAGATTATTGAATTAATGTTACCAACACTAGAAACTGGCATAAAAAGTGATGGGGTAAAGGAAGAATGGAAAATACAGTATTTCGATTAGTTTGGATTTAAAGCTTTAAAGTGACTGGTGATGATGTAGCTTTATGCCTACTTGGTCACCCTCAGTCACTACCAGTTGAAGCAAAATTTTCAGTTAAATGACTTAACTGTCAGTGATTTTAGGGTTCCAAAATATATAGAGTTCCAATTAGAAACAAGTTTTGTCTGCCAAAAGGCATGAGTTACCAAAATTGATATTTCAGTTACTAGTGGATATTTGTACTTTCCCTCTTTAGAAGGATCATGAGTTAAAATCTTTGTTACGTATGCTTACAACTCTACCCAGAAATTCAAGTTTGCTTCCTATTTGGGTGTAATTAAGTGTTCCACACTAAAACAAAGGAATAACTCAAATTATAGTCTCTGCTATTGTAGTAGAGAAGAGAAGAGAAACCAAACAGACCTCTGACAATTTTGCTTCCTCTGAACCATGTCCTTTACTATAGCACTGCTCTCTCCTAGACACTCAAATATTCATCTTACAAAAACACTCCACAGGAAGCAAGAGAGCCAGCATGGAGAGGCAGATGGAACAGTCAGTGTGGCCTGGTCCTTCTCTTCTCTTGCAAATTGTGCCCTTGTTTGGGGGGGGGAGGGAGGAGAACCCGCCCACACTTGGCTCCACACAGCCTGGTTGCACTCACCTCAGTGTTCACCGTCACACTCTACCTTAAGACAAGTCAGGGCTTTGAAGTCCAGAGAAATAACCTGCACAAGAGTTGATGAGTGGTCATAGCCTTTATAGTGAATCAGGCATTTGTTTTAGCGCTCAGGCTCCAGGAAAACCCCCGGCTCACAAGTCATTCTTCCTCCACTTTGTTTTTCAGAGTGACCCTCCATGAGAAGGAGAATCTGATGAGTGCAGAGAACCTTGGGATCGTGTTTGGGCCAACCCTAATGAGATCTCCTGAACTAGATGCAATGGCCGCACTGAATGATATCCGGTATCAGAGACTGGTGGTGGAGCTGCTGATCAAAAATGAAGATATTTTATTTTAAATTTTCACTTTGAAGGGGAAAGAAATGTTCTACAGATGAAGGAATGTTTTATAGTAATATAATTGGCTCCATTATTTCTTGGCTAGAGGTTTGGGCAAATAACCAGATTAAAATGAAGGATCTTTCTGTCGTTTCTGTAGCGCCACCCTGCTGTCCTTGTAAAACAGTGAACACATGCTTTCCAGTTCTCGTAATCCTGGGTGTTTATCATGTTAAGAAAAACACAAGCTATTGCATGATTACCCTTGTTTGGTAAGGAAACCCCACACCAAGGGAACAGACCTGCGCCTGCACTGCCTCTCCGTCCCGGCCTGTGGTCATCACCCAGCATGTTTCCCAGAGTAAACTGTCGTGACTGCTTTTGGGGTCCTTGCCATTGGTTTCGGATGCTTGTACACACATGCACACACAAGCGGATAAGCAGCACCCCTGGCTATTGCATTGCATAGATGTCTCACACGCCGACTTCACAGGTGGCTTCTCTCTGGTTCCTCTTAGCTCTAACAGCAAAAGCAAGATGTGTTTTCAGATCTATTACTTTAATAAGTTACCCTACCAATAAAAATGTACAACACAGAGCATTTTCTGTTAAGTTATTGGTTTTTAGTTGTAATTTTGTATTTTTATTGGCATGCGTTTATTTATTAAATTTGGCTTTAGAAATAAAAAATATTGATAGCTTTTTTTTGTTTTGCTGTGAGAATATTTAGAAAAATGTATTTAGCCATATATTAATACTGAGTACTTTCCTCTATCTCTTGTTTATTATTTATAAAAGTTTTATGGTACCCTTCTAAAACAATAATCCGAAACTGCTTAGAGTCTGAACATTCATTCATTGGATTTATTTTTCTTCTCATTACTCTGGCAGAAGAAGTCTAGAATATTTGCTCCACTTAAGGGGAGGGACCTTTTAGACTCATCAGAGGAAGAAAGACAACTAAAAGACTTTCTTGGCATCTGGTTTGTTGGACTGTTTGGGGCTGATGTGCATTGATCCAGCAACATTGCCTAGGAGTCCCAGAGCAGCCTGGCAGCTAGAGTGGTCTTCCCTGGATGCCAGGAGTCCAGGATCTGTGCCAGATACAACCACCTGTGTGGCTTTGAGCAGATAACCAGCCTTTCCCGGTCTGTCAGATGAACTAAAGTTCCATCCTGCTTTACACAATAACAGCTGAGCGTGGTGGTTACACACCTGTAGTCCCAGCTACTCAGGAGACTAAGGCAGGAGAATTACTTGAAACTAGAAGTTCAAGACCAGCCTAGGCAATATGAGACCTCAAAAAAAAAGTAAAAATAATAAAGACATTTCTGAAATCTCAAGACTACCTCAAAGATAATAGGAAGTGATGATAGGCAAGAAAATAAGTTTTTCCAATACCATATTTTTTGCCCATAGGCTAGCACAAGAAGATGACAGTGAACTTTCATTACTGTTTACTGTAAGGAAAGTGCACTTATTCAGGGAATATTCCATCACAGCGCTCTTCCTAGCTCAGGTCCTTTGAAAATGTCATTATACTTAGCAACATTGAGTAAACAGATTGATAAGGGACAGATTTGTTTCATATTCTGACATCTAAAGTAGAGACCACTGCAAGGCACTGAACACTAAGACAATGCTTTTGGCCCATGAATTGTCCCTGGGCTACATAAGCCACCCACCTACCCGGGCTCACAGCGACATCTCTCCACTGTCTTCCTTTTGAAGGAGAAATTCAGTTGTGAAGGAGAACACCTCATTGGAATGCATTCACCCTGGTTTCTTCCAAAAGAGGGCTGAGGTTGTAGTTAAGCAATATAGCCTTTGCTTAACATGTGTGAGGGCCTGCACCACCAAAAGAAAAGGGGAAAAAAGAGGAAACAAAAGGTAGTTGACTTCAGAGCAGGCACTTTGTAGAACTAATGCAGTGTCAGGAATAGAAGCAACGCCTGTGGAGATCCAGCCCTCCTTCCTGATCCTGATCATAGGAAGCAGGAGACGGACTTTCAAAGGAAATTGGGTTTGAGGTGGGTTTTTTGTTTTGATTATTTGAGACAGGGTCTCACTATGTAACCCAGGATAACCTCAAGCTCATCTTATTCCCACAGCCTCCAGAGTGCTAGGATTACAGGCATACACCATAGCACCCAGCTTCAGAGAAAGCTGAGTTTGCACACAAGGTTAGGGTCTGTCAGCTCTGTGAATAGTGTGCTTGGTTGCTTTATTAAAGCAACCCTCAGGGTATACAGATACAAATCACAGCTACCTCCCCTGTGAACACACCTGGACTGTTGGGTGGCACTTCCTTGAAATGAAGAATCAGTTCCCAGCCTCTTGAAGGGTTGGTCAATAAAAACCCAGAAAGTTTTGCTCATGTCTTTCTCTGGGCAGTGGGAGTTCTTAAATCATGACCTTTCATGGTGAAGCCAGGTTTCTGCTCTCTACCACAGTCGAGAGTGGTTGGACACCAGTAAGCCTCTCCACTGCTCCCCCTCCCCCCGCCACCCCTGCCCTTTGGGGTAAGTGCCCAGGCCTCCTCAGCTGCTCTGTATGTCTCAAGAGAAATTCTTGAGAAAGCACAAATTTTCCCTTCGTACCTTTTTGTCTTTTAATGTCATTTACACCAGCTGATCAGGAAAAATAACCTTTCACTGAATCGAGATTTAAAAACGTGTCTGTAAGGAGAAGAATGCATAGTTTCAAATATGTTTCTGATATGTGATAAACTCAAAAGGAAAGCCATCCATAAGTTAGGGTCAAAGTTCCAACTGCCATTTTTTTTTCCCCCTCTGCAGTGCTGGGAATTGAACTCAGTATGTGCTAGGCAAGCACTACACCACTGAACTACATTCCCAGCCTCCAATCATCACTTTTAAGAAAATACTTTATAGTTTATCACTGAAAGCTAATTAGATTTTGTTGGCAAGTCCAGTATGGAAAGCAAAAAGGCTTTCAAATGTACTTTGGAATATCTCTCTCCATGCTGTATGGCCTAGTAATTGGGAAGTTCATTTCCTTGATGACTTGCTGGAACAGCTGTATGGCTGCTACTTGCATCTGTCCATTAGGGCTGAGTGTGAGGCATTTCCTTCCGTGGTCTGAGGCAGCTGTGTTCTTCATGTCACACTTCAGCAGCCATCTGGACTACAACTGGCTGGCACTCTGGAGTGTAGAAGGGTACAGCAAGGTCAGAGCTCTGTCAGCCTCCCTGATTCTTTGGGGGAGGAGGAGCCATTTCCTGCATCCCTCAGACCCACTGCACACATGGTTCCTGTGTGTTCCTAGTGCCAGGCACTGTGCTAGACTGGGGACAGGAGAAATGTCAGCTCACTGTTCCATTTGGTACTTTGAAGCTGACCTTACACATTCCTCTGACCAATAGGGAAAAGAGGTAATAATGAAAATGACATTGCGGGAGCCCAGGAGATTATCACCACTTCCTGCCGGTTCCTCTGGGTGGGCACCTGCTGTCTGGACTGAAATGACATTGCAGGTGGAATGGCTCAAAAGGTAAGAACACCTGCCTAGCAAGCCTGAGACTCTGTGTTCAAACCCCCAGTTCCACCAAAAAAAAAAAAAATGACATTGCAGTCACGAGAAAGCCCAGCATCCTCAGCCGTGGACTCTAGTCCTTCATTTCCCTGCACCAGGTAAGGCTGTCCTGTAACTGTGCCCGAATCTGGGCCACTTGAATAGACAGTGAATGGTCACTCTGCAGCAGGTCTCAGTCTTCCCAATGGTAGACAGCACCCCCCTTCAGGGATACAGTCTAAGACTCCTGGTGGGTGCCCGAAACCTTGGCAAGTCCCAAGCCCTACCTATCTCCCGTTTCCCCTACACATACATACTCAAATTCAATGCCGTTTCCATCTTAATTATACCCTTGTCATGCTTTGTGGCCGTCACTTGCAGTTTGAGGTTCAAAAGCAAAACGAGCATGTTTCCTTTCCCTTCATCACTGCTTCACAGATCGAACTTTTGTTCTTCCCGTACACCTCAGCCATCTCAGCATACGATTTTCTTTCCTGCAGTGAGAACTCCACTTTTTTCCCTCACAGGAAGTACTTCATTGCCTCTCTTTGGCAAGTCCCAATTGCCAGTATCGCTGTTGGTGTCCTTTGGTGCCATTCTTAAGTAAAATAAGGGATACTTGAACCCAAGCACTGTGACCACACCAGTGAATCTGATAACTGAGATGGCTACAGAGAGACTAATTTAGAGTAAAATCTAGAGGGTGGGTTCACTGGGAAAAGGCATGCATCACATCCTGGGATGGAGCAGAGCAGCACAAGATGCTACCAGGCTACAGAGAATGGTGTGTAATTTAAAATACGATTTTTTTCTGAATTTTTCCATGTAATATTTTCAGACACTGGGTAATTGATACCTCATAAAGGAAATGGTGGATAAGGGGGACTGCTATAGAAAGAAATATATTTGGTCTTTGTCCCCATACTCTGGCAAAGAGCTCAAACCCTGGAATTTACTAAGTGACAGGTGCACCTTTGTTACTCATGATGGGCCCCTTTTGACCATGACTTAGAACAGGGCTCCTAGCTAGCCAAAGGGTGCCTGGTAATAGGAAAAAGACAAGGGATGAAAAGGTTGGACTTTTCAGCCCCACTCATTGACCTCTGGGTTGGGGGGGGGGGTCCTGGAGACTAAGGCCATAAAAACTCTTGAATAATGACATGTGATAAACTTCCAGATATGTGAACATATTGGCTCTCCATCCCCACACCTTCCTTGCTCTTCTGTTTGGCTGTTCCTAAGTTGTATCCTTTATGATACACTGATAAACATAATGGTCTACAAGCCATTCTAGCAAATCATCACACCCAAGGAGGGGGCTGTAGACAGCCTGCATTGATAGTTCATCAGAATCAGGGGTGGTTCCTGGAGACTTGCAACTGATATCAGAAGTAGGGGTAGTCTTATGGGACTGAGTCCAATAACATATAGGATCTGACAGGCACTAACTAGAGGTAGATGAATTGAATTGAATACCCAGGAGGTATCTGGACAGTCAGAGAACTTCGTGTAGGGAAAAAACAAAAAACTCGTATTTGGTATCAGAAGTGTTGTGAGTATAAACACCTCACTTGAAATAAAAATTCCAGGCAGCCATTTTTTTTTCTCCTGCCTCAGCCTCCGGAGTGCTGAGATTACAGGCATATGCTATCAGCATGAGGCCAGTGTTTTGGGTTAAGCTCCTGTGCTTAACCAAGCTAAAAGTCAATGGAGTCACTCACGTTAAAATTGCATCTTTCACCAAGCTGAAACTAAGCCGTTTAAGTGACCTGAGAAATCAGGATTCGAGAAATAGCAGCCAAATTCCCCAAAGTGGCCAGTTCCAACTAGAATGATGATGAGGGTCCTTCTGCCTTTAATGTTTGCCACCAAAAAAATAAATAACCTGGTAACTAGTTACCTTTTTGTTGTGCCTCCCTGTCTCCTCCTTGTAAGGAAAGTAACTGAAATGGCCAACCTACTTTTTGGTTTTGCTTCTGCTTTCTTTAGCCCTTTTCTGTCTAAAAGTAAAAGTTCAACCTCCTCTGCTCAGCTCATTGGAACACTTATTCTGTTTTATGAAATGAATTGTTGCTCAATTCTAGAATCGAAAATAAAGCCAAGAAAGATCTTTCATTGTTGCAGTTTAGTCCTTTGACTTACCATTTATCTAAAGCAGATTGACAGACTTCATATTTCCCAAGTAACAATGAAGGGAAAAGAAACTAAAGTTGCTGTTTTTCCTTGCTTTTGTGTAATCAAGGAATTAAGTTGTAACACCAAATCCTTCAGCAAGTTTATTAATAATGGTAGTTTTGCAGATTCAAACATTTGTTGTTTTCAATACTCTCTTCTGCCTTAAAGTCATTAGGACCTCAGCAAATACTTCAATAATTTTAAAGTGTTTCACTACTCCTGTATCTTCAGTTGACATACTGAAACCAAATCAAGAGAGAGTGAGGCAAAAAAGTGATGATTCATCACCTCTTATTATAAGGAAAAATCCTGATTCACGAGTTACATTGTTCTCTGAAGAGATTATATTTTAATTTATTCTTCCAGTCATAATGTATTTTACACGTCAGTGTTTCCTTTCATTGCTTATTCAGCCGAATAGCACACAGCGTGAATGAGTGTGCACCCGCACCACGGTGCTGCTCTGGTAACCCTTGGAAGCCCTTGGTGGGCAGGGGGACCCCACAATTCTGTTGGAACAGGAAACATGAGCTTGTAGGGTTGTCATTCCAGATATAAAGCATAACCACTTAGCTGCCTGTGCCAATTTGGTAGGCTCCATAGGCAAAGGAGGCGTTTTATTTCATTTATTTATTTATTTATTTTTGCAATACTGGTGGTTGAACTCAGGCCCTACACTTTGAGCCACTCCATCAGTCTTTTTTTTTCTGTGGTGGGTGTTTTTGAGATAGGTCTCTCAGACTATTTGCCCTGGCTGCCTTCAAACTGCAATCCTCCTGATCTCTGCCTCCTCAGTAACTAGGATTACAGGTGTGAGCCACTAGCGCCCAGTGAGGTGATGTTTTAGAGACTGAAATGACCCAGAAGAAAAAAGCAAAAGGACCTTCTAGACATTGAATGTTCTTGAAACATAAAAGTCTTCTGGTGGCCATCGTATCCAGAGTAGACCAGTTTGTTTCCTCTGACATCCACAGGGACCACAGGCACATCCTAGGCTTGTCGGTGCCAATAGTCAAGTCCCAGACTAGTATTTGGATCCCTCTCCACCCAGGGGACATTTTCTTAAGACAATTGGTTTTATTTTTGTGGTGCTGGAAATCAAACCCAGGGACTAAGAGAGTTTTTATTCTTCCCAAAGAAAACAGAGTGAGAAAAAACTTACTCACTTTTAACTTCATTCAAATGATGAGTAAAAGGAGGTGATGAGAGCACACTGGGGTTAAGTTCTGCTCCATCGGCACAGTGTTTCTGTCCTAGGATTCCTAGATGAGAGGAACCCCACCTCAGCCCCTGCCACACCCGCCATCTTGCCTCAGCCTCCCAAGTGCTGGGATTCTAGGTATGAGGAGAAGCTGGATCTGCACAGGAGACAGCAGTACACAGCATCAGCATCAACACCAGGACTGATGTCGGCGGCCTGTTGCTCTAGTCCACTGCGAAGTTTTGCAAAATTGAACATTTTTATTGCCTGGAGAATTTTTTTTCCTTTTTTTTTTTGAGACAGGGGCTCACTATATATCCCAGACTGGCCTGCAACTGTGATTCTCCCCGACCTCAACCTCTCAAGTGCTGGGATTAGAAGCATATTATCCCATACACATACTTGACATGGAGAGTTTGATAAAGCAGTTTTCTGGGCCCTGTTCCAGAATTCCTAAATTAGGAAGCTGGAGTGGGACTCAAGAATTGCATGTCTTAACCGGCCCCCAGATAATGCAGATCATACTTTGGAAACCATGGCCCCTGGGTCTCTTCACCCTGCAGATCTACTGGACCACACAAGTGCCTACTGCAGGCCAGTGGGGGCAAGGCCTGGGCAGACAGCTCCCCAGGTGATGCTAACAGGTCCCCTTGTGCTGACTGCATTCAGCCCCCTTTCCTATTAGCGTGTTACAATGCACTGGGATTTGGTCAAACAGCCAACATGGAAGAAGTGATTGTCATGGAGGAAGCAGTCACAGACCCTAGAAACGAGGCACAGCACACCACAGGGCCACTAGGGAAGAACCAGGGTTGGTTGCCAAACCTGACCCAGAGCCTAGATTGGGATTCTCAAGGGAAGGAATGAGTGATGATTGGCTACTTGAATGATACTGGTGGGCTCTAGACACAGAGTGGTCCCTAGTGGTCTGGTACCTGGCCCTTGGGTGGCCCTTGGGTGATTTAGGGAATGGGCAATGTGGGCCCGAGTATGAACATCCGGTGAAGAGGTGGCCTGGAGTGCCTGGTTTGAATATCAAAAGCACCCCAAAGGGGACTCCCTTACTACCTCTGGGAACTGAGTAGTAGCCTTGGGAGTGGGTGGGGGTAATCTCTCCAGAATGTTCCAAATGTCAGAGCTTCAAGACCACAGAAATAAAATACAGTGGGCTGCCCCCACTTTCCTTCAAAGTTACTTCCCAGTTTCACCCTAAGTCTGACTCTGTCCTCAATACTTTCCTGTCCTGTCCAAGTTTTATTCTAACTTGTATAGAATACTTGACCTAAATTAGATAAGTCAGAAAATAGAAATGGGACTTTACCAAATTTTATAAAAATCAGAGAATGAATCAGATGAATGCCTACTTATTAATTAAAACCCTTCATTAGGAAGACTGGAGAAACTCCTCAGCAACCACAGAAAGACACTTTTCTGTTGCAGCACTAAACTCAAGGATCTTGATATTCCAACAGTGCTCCACGTTCGCCATGACAACTAACTTGAAGAATCCTGTATTTCCCAGACTGCATTTGAGTGTAAGATCCGTGAGTTGTTCTGACAATGATGACATTGAGACTCAGAAAAAAAATACTCAGGGGAAGCAACATTAACACTTTGTCATTTGAGTCAACGTATCTTCTGCCCTTGGTCAAGGGGTTCTATATATGGGTTGAGGCACATCTTAGAAACTACCTCAGCTCAAGGTCCCTGGAACATGGTCTTGTTTCTCCCCCAAGTTCAAGAAGATGCTCCCTCCAAAAGTCCCTCACTGAACTTAAGACCTGTTGCTAAAGGGAACACAGCAACCTCCCCTGTGCACCCTGAAATCGCATTCTTTATCACAAAAAGGACAACTAAGGAATGTGACCACACATGGTAACAACTGTGTCACAAGATGCACAAGATGTCTGTCTCATTCCAATTCCAGAGAGAATCACTTGCAAGTTAATTTGTCTCCAGGTCTGTTCATTCTCCCTTGTAGTCATTTACTGTCCCTCTAATATTGCCTCTGGCCCCCTTCCCTGCCTCCCCACCTTCCCCTGCATTTTCTTCTCCTCTGTGAAGAGAGCATTTACGTTTCAGCCATCTGGCCTTGAGTCTCGTACTTTATGCCTGACCCATGTCTATGCATGTGAATCACGTGTTATGGCTCCTTTTCCTGGTGATCTGTACTTCCAGTTAACATCAGTGAAGAGAAAACTGGCCCTTCAAGGACAGCCTGCCTCAACCTAGAGCATCTCAAGGCCTGAGAACTGAGCTCACTTGTGTCCACACAGCTTAGTTGTTTGTTACAGGAGACCATGCCCAAGGGAAACAAAACTACAGACCAGTGACTTCACTTCTGCTTCGGGACTTCCTACAGATCAGTGTGCCTAGGAGAGGGGACTGCTCAGTAGGGAGTACTGAGAGGAGCCACCAAAGCTCTTGGAGACCCTGCTGTTGCTGCCATCACTAGCCTTACACCACTGTATTCCTCACAGTGGAAAACATAGCTCAGACCCCTTGAGCTCAGACCCCTGAAAACCTACAGACATCTCCTGAACTCCCCACCCTGGGACAGAGCTTAGGTGTACCCCCATGCTTATTTTGCTTTATCAGGAGATCTGGTAACATTTTAGGAAGCTCAACAATTATTTCAAGAGTAAAGGGCCCTGTAGTCAAACAAGCTTGTGAAATGCTATATAGCAAATCTACCTTTATGAAAATTATAATCATGTTAGCATAATAAAACTTCCAGAAGGTTCTGCATTAAGAATATAGGAGATTAAACAAACTGGCAACTTGTGCTTGAAAAGCCTTCTGAAATTGTACTAGCTTTTGTAAGAACATTTTTTCCCTTAACATCAGTTTATAAAACATTGATTTAGGTAAATCATTAATGAGTCATGAGAAATTAAGGACCCCAACACCCTGCAAGAAATGGTGAGTAAGAAGACTCCCCTCAGTTGGAAGTCTTTGTCCTATTCTCACAGCCTGTTGTGCAGGGCAGGGAGTTTCCACATACTTAATGAGGGAGTTTATGGGAATGCATGGGCCTGGACTCCCAAAGTCTACCCCACTGCCTGCCACAGACTGACTTTGCACAGAATGAGCACTCGGTCATGCTTCCAGACAACCATTCCTACTCCTGATGGTGATGCCAGGAGATCAAATATGATCTCCAACAAAAACCTTCACAGCCATTCCAGTGAGAACAGTAACTTCCCTGTTATTTCTGCTCTGGAAAACCCCTGGTTTTGTCCCAGATCTGGGAGAAAAAATTAATTATCAGAGAATTCTAGGATCATTGTCTGTGAAACAAATGACCAAGCAAAGAGAATGACTGGCCTCACAAAATCAAGGTTATTCAAATTACCAATGGCATGTTATCATTAAGAATTGATCACCATTGGTATGATAGTGATTAAAAGGAAACATCTGTGAAGATAGGCTTGAATTCTTACAGCTCTGATTAGTACACAAGATAAGGCAGAGCTGCCAGAGGGAAGAAGCTTCCTCATGTTACTGGGAAGAAAACAGGGAAGTAGGGAGAGGTGAAAGAAAGGAAGGATGAAGAAGGAAAGAAGAGGAAGGAAGGAGGGAAAGCTAGGTGCCAGGCTAGGCCCTTGGGTCTGGGTTATTGAAGATTTAGGTTTTTCTCTCTCTTCCTCCTCCCTCCTCCATGCTGTCTCATCATTCTGGCTTGCTGCTAGTTTGTCAGATTGCATAGTTAGCCATCTGAAGAGGAAGCCAGAGTTTTTCATGCTGTAAAACCCATGCCATAAGAACACAGGCTATGGAAAAAAAAAAGTTCCCTGTCTATACTTCATGAACTGCTGGTTTTTTTTGTTTGTTTGTTTTTTTCTTGTTCTAACTTTAGGATGGGGAGAAGTAAAATGCCGGTGGAAGGTCATTCTTAGGGTTTCTCACAGTGAGGCTCAGTGCCTTTGTGTTCATCACCCTATGGTGTGGCATCAAGGAACCTAGCCAAGCTCAATGGTGTCAGCTTTAGCCTAAGGTGTAGAGAGAGGCAGCCTGCCGGCAAGTGCCTCCCCTCCCAGGCCTGCTCAAACACAAGGAAAGGTAAGGAAGAATCCCCGTGGCTCTGTTCTTCCCAGCATGCTTTCCTTGTACTGGAATCCAGGCCCAATCAAAGATAATCCAAAGGCTTGCTGTGATGCTATGGGAAAAGGCTTCAGGCTTGGAATCCAAAACCAAGTGTGCTGATTATAAACAGTGCATTGTGGGAGAGATGAAAACGCTGCTGACCAGCCAGGACTGGGTCCCTAGAACACCAAAATTGAGGGCTTGCCTTTATTACCACAACCCTGCAAAGCTTTTCTGTGGTCAGAGGAGGCCAGCTGCAGGGAAGAGAGAAGCCTCAGGAGGCTTGGCAGCCTTGTCTTAGTCTAGCCACCCCAAAATGCTACCTGAAAATGGTACTGAGTGCATACAGGGGAACGAAGGACTTGTTCTGAAAGATCAAAGGAAACTCCCTAAAGGGTTCCAAGCCTGCTCAAGGGAATGAAGCTTTAGGAATGGAATTAGCACAGTTCCTGTGACTGCCAACGGGCTGGTTTTCTGCTCAGCAGCAGGTAACTTCTGATTCCCACCCGCCCAGCCCAGTACTTTGAATTTCCACAAGACAATGGTCTGTCTGAATCCCAGTGGCTTTCAGAAGAATTGTACCCTGCCCCAGGTCCTCGAGGCACATCCCTTAGAGACCAGAGCAGAGTCCGGGAGACCACTATACTTCAATGGGTGTTGTCATCTATGTACTGCTGGCAGGGGCTGAAGAACAAGGCTTGCCAATGGGTGGGTGACCTGGCAGGGATGTGCAGTTGGTGGCAGTGGAATCTGGTTGCCATGGTGATGAGAGGTATTTTTTGCTCAAGCTGTTTGAGAAGAAAATTTTCCATTGTGTATATGTAAACACATTGCAGCTTCTTTAGTTTTTAAAATTCTTTTTTCTTTTTCAAGTCACATCCAGGGTGGGTTCACACTTTAAAAGAAAAATTATAAAAGGTAATTTCCCAGGGGGTGGCTTTTTGGAGGCAGGCAGCTTTAACATTTGTTTAGGGATGAGTGTGGGCAGGAGAAAGCAAGACTACTTTTCCAGAAGCACCTGGGTCCACACAATCTTTGGGCATCTCTGATGTTGCCAGAAACTAGCCTGAGAGCAGAGAAGCTGCAGAGACAGCTGAATGGCGTTCTCTTCTCTCCTTTCAACCATTCAACAGGGAAATTTACCTTGTTTTCTCTTTCTTGCCTGTTGGCAAATAATTCCACAGTCCTGGGTTCTCTCCTTTATCTTAATATGCAGGAACAGTGTTTTGAGCTCCTATGGACTTTTTATTGGTGTGTGGTTAAACAGATACAATATAAAAATTACCACTGTACCCATTCCTGAGGGAGCAACTCAGTGGGCTTAAGTACACTCATGATTGTTACATAGCCATCACCACCATCCATCTCCAGAACAGAAACTGTATCCATTAAGCAATAACTCCCTATCTCCTTTCTCCTCACCCCAAAACCTCTATTCTACTTTTTGCCTCTATGAATTCACCCATTCCAGGTATCACAGCATGGATACCTGGAATCAGATGATATTTGACCTTTAGTGGCTGGCTTATTTCACTTGGCATACATAATGGGTTCAAAATTCATCCATATTGAGGTGTGGATTAATATTTCATTCTCTTTTAAGGCTGAACAGTAGTCCAGTATATGCAAATGCCATGTTTTTTCTACCTATCATCTGTTCAGTGATGCTTGTGTTGTTTGCACTTTTTGGTGACTGTGAATAATGCCACTGCTATGTTCACAGGAGAACAAGGAACTGCTTGAGACTCCACTCTCTGTGTTTTGAATATAGACCCAGAAGCAGACTTGCTAAATCATACAGTAATTCCATGCTTAACTTTCTGAGAAAATGCCAAACTGTTTTCCAAGCAAGCCCCTGTGGACTTTTCATTAATGTGTTTCCTGGAGCAAATGAAGATTGCTTTATAATGCAATTTGGCAATAAGCATGATTATATCTATTTTTTGGTTTTCTCATATTTACTCACTTATTTTTCTCTAAAGGCTTCTGTGTGTCATCTTAGTTCACTTTTCTCCTACTGACTATTTAAGTCGAATAACATATCTGGGGACAGTAAAAATTGATAATCTATTCATTGATTGACCTACACTAGCAGCAAGGCTGGGGAAGGCAAACCCATCCTCCTGTTTTTCCAAACCCTCTTGAACCTCACTATAGTCCCAGCGATCCTTAAACTTTCACTACTCACTCATGGGGACCTTAATCACTCCTTACCCCATCTGTCTCTACCTTGTACACCCTCAGCACCTGCTTATATAGATCCTACTCGCCCTCACCAAGTGCCTTCTCCTCAGACCTGCTTGGCACCGGAAGTCTCTGTGTGCTGTCTCTTGTGTTTTTACTATTTTTTCTAGTGATCTGTTTCTCGGATGCAGTTTATTCTGACTACCACCATCCCATAAGCACTTGGGACAAGACTAAGATCAAAGAACTTGGCAAGTAACAGCACACTGATTTACAGCTCTGGTCATAGTGGTGCTTGAGATACCCAACCTAAAAGTAGCCTATGGTTAAAAAAAAAAGGGGGGGGGGCATCTACTCTAGTCATAGAGACTAGAGGACCCCTCTGCTACTCTTTACTTACTTTCCCCTCCTCGTGTTTTCATCGTGACTATAACATATATTGAAATAAATACATGGGAGCTGGAGTGTAGCTCTTTGCCACCACCAGGTTAAGAAACAGAACACTGCCTGGCACCCCAGGATTCGCTGTCTACCCTGGGAAACCCTGACTAATCCTGCATCCTTCCTTCTCCACTGCAGTAGTCGTATTTTGGATTTTATTGATTTTTCCCATATTTTTACCACTTTTGTATTCACCTTAAAAATATGGTTTCACCACGCTAAGATTCCACCTCACCCCTGTTAGAATAGCCATCATCAGCAACACCACCAACAACAGGTGTTGGCGAGGATGCGGGGAAAAAGGAACCCTCTTACACTGTTGGTGGGAATGTAAACTAGTACAACCACTCTGGAAAAAAATTTGGAGGCTACTTAAAAAGCTAGACATCGATCTACCATTTGATCCAGCAATACCACTCTTGGGGATATACCCAAAAGACTTACTCCAGAGGCACCTGCACATCCATGTTTATTGCGGCACTATTCACAATAGCCAAGTTATGGAAACAGCCAAGATGCCCCACCACTGACGAATGGATTAAGAAAATGTGGTATCTATACACAATGGAATTTTATGCAGCCATGAAGAAGAATGAAATGTTATCATTCACTGGTAAATGGATGGAGTTGGAGAACATCATTCTGAGTGAGGTTAGCCTGGCTCAAAAGACCAAAAATTGTATGTTCTCCCTCATATGTGGATATTAGATCAAGGGCAAACACAACAATGGGATTAGACTATGAGCACATGATAAAAGCGAGAGCACACAAGGGAGGGGTGAGGATAGGTAAGACACCTAAAAAACTAGCTAGCATTTGTTGCCCTTAACACAGAGAAACTAAAGCAGATACCTTAAAGCAACTGAGGCCAATAGGAGAAGGGGACCAGGAACTAGAGAAAAGGTTAGATCAAAAAGAATTAACCTAGAAGGTAACACCCACGCACAGGAAATCAATGTGAGTCAATGCCCTGTATAGCTATCCTTATCTCAACCAGCAAAAACCCTTGTTCCTTCCTATTATTGCTTATACTCTCTCTACAACAAAATTAGAAATAAGGGCAAAATAGTTTCTGCTGGGTATTGGTGGGGGGAGAGGGAGGGAGCGGAGTGGGTGGTAAGGGAGGGGGTGGGGGCAGGGGGGAGAAATGAACCAAGCCTTGTATGCACATATGAATAATAAAAGAAAAATGAAAAAAAAATGTGGTTTCATTTTTGTTTTGTGTGAGTGTCACAAGAATGAAATAATGCTATGTTCATTTTGGATTTGCTTCAATCACTCAGTGTTATGTGAGTCACATCGAAGTCCATGATCCTAGCTACAATGAGTTCGTCTTCACAGATGGATAGCGTTCCACTGTGCAAATACACTCAATTTATCTAGGGTGTATAGCTATAAAGGTTAATAGGCCTGGGTTGTTGCCAGTTTGGGGCTATTAGGAGAAACACTCCCATGATTCCCCCTTGCAGGTCTCCGTGAGAGCACATGTCTAGGAGTGGGACTGCTAGATCACACTGCCTGTCTTTGTCTCTACCAGCGAATGGATGTCAGCCTGTTTTCCTAGCGCTTGTGTCATTCTCTCCCTCCCCAAGTGAGAACGCACCTGTTGCTCTTCTGGTCTCCAACACTCAGAGCACTGCAAATCCTCATACACGCACGGCCACCTGTCTATTCCACTGGTGCTAAAAACATTCAACAGCCACCTCCTTGACCTTGGCAACTTCCAAACCCAAGACCCCTTGGAGATCCTTCAACAGGAGCCTCTGCCCAGTTTCAGGGCGGTCAGGCAGGGAGGACTCAGGGGCATTGTTGCTGTCACCTGGAACTGTGAACTCCAGCTACAGACCAAGCCAGAAGATCATAAAATGTACATCAAAGGCTTGGGAGGCTGCTGGCTGTGAGTTTAAATGGAGCCCAGGTGTCCCCAACAAACTCCATCTCTGCTCCCCACTGAGCTGCAAAACTGGCCCACCCTGCGCATGACAATCACAGCATGGCCAAGACTGTGGGGTCAGAGGTGATAGCCCTGCCAGCTGGAGTGCTCACTGCTGCTCAGTGACAGTGGCTGCCTGGAGAACAGAACAGAGCCACTGTGCTAGACTCACACCACACCAGAATCCCGTGTGCCAGCAAATAAAACAAAATCCTCATGACTGCTCTTTGGAAAAAAAAGTATGGACCTCCTTATTATAAATTTCAGACCATAGAGGTAAGTACAAAGAAGAGCACAATCATTTCAAATCGCACCACCTCAAAGCAACCATCACAAACATTGGATCAGTATCATTCTAGTTACTGCCCAGTGCAAAACAGGTGGAAGGCTGGCTGGATGGAGACACAGGTTAGATACAATTCTAGAAAAATCCTACTGTACATGGCATTCTAAAATAAAAATGTATTCCTCTCAAAAAACTGGTATTTGTTGCTTTCTTCCTCTAATTACAAGAGTAAAATATTCTCAATGCAAAAACCTAGAGATCACGGAAAAAAATTCATCTTCCACCTCCAGAAAATTCCTATTACCACATCTGCCTACATGTTTGTGATCACAAGATATAGACTGAAATATGTTCCCCAAGCTCATATGTTGAATGTGTCTACATCTGGAGCTAGGGCCTCCAATGAGGTAAATGAAGTTAAATAAGATCCCAAGGACCCTAATCCAATAGGACTGATGTCCTTAGGAGAAGAGGAAGAGACACCAGAGATTGCTATCTCCCCATTGTGCTCAGAGCAAAGGGCATATGAGGACACAGAAGGCAGCAGTCTGCTAGCTAAGAAGAGAGTCCTCAACAGAAACCAACCCTGCTGGCACTTGAATCTTAGACATTCAGCCTCTTGAACTGGAAGAAAATAAAAGTCTGTTGCTCAAGCCATCCAGTCTGCACTATTTTGTTCTAGCAATCCTAGCAGACTAGTGCAACATGCAACATTTATAATGTCTTTATCAAAATAGCATAGCAGTGTACCTACCATGTTACCCCACACACACAGCTCCTTTTTAGATTTTTATAGTGGCCAGTGGCCAGAGACTCCTAGGCAATTCTGGTTCCAGGTTCTCAGCTGATCACTCAAAGCACCACAGCAGGTCCACAGGCTGCCCCCCCAGTCATCCCACCCAGAGAGGGCTTGGTATCTCACGCTGCCCAACAGGAGCCAAAAGGACCAGTGAACCAACCCTCACCTACCAAATGGGAGGTGGTAGCACTGAATTTCTCAGCTGGGCCACTCACTGAGGTGTGCACACGAAGCAAAACAAAACCAACCTGACCATCACTATACTGATGAGCAGTATATAAATCTACAGAAAAGACCAATGGCAATCATTTTTTTAATAAAAACTAACTATGTATAACTGGAATTTTATCATCAGAGCAATAAACTACATCCACGGTACTCAGTTAGGCTGGATCAGGTACACTCAGGTTATAACTGACTAGGTTGACCACACAGAACCTCAACCTGAGCATTCTAACTGGGTTCTGGCCCAGTTTGCATGGGCCTGCCCTCTTCCTCCTGATCACACAGCCCTCACTCCTTGGATATTTAGTCAGCCCTCCATGTCCCTTGGCTCTACCAACTGTGGAATGAAAGTATTTGGCAGGGGGCGGGGGTTGGGGGTGGAGAATGCCAGAAGTTTCCTATTGAAAGTATTGGGGCAGGGGGGATTTCCAGAAGTTTCCAAATAGCAAAACTTGAGTTTGCCACTCACTGAGCACTATGCAGAATCCATGTGAGTGAAGTGCAGGCGCCTGCTGAGGCCTCCCAACACTTCACGCCATCCTCCTTCTAGCACTGGCTGTGTGAGTCTTGTTCATGTACTGTGGAATCAGGCCTATCATTCATGACTGCCCATATCTGCAATAAAAAATAAAAAGTACAAACGTTTTTCCTTGTCATTATTCCCTAAATACAGTTATACACAGTATGACAACTGCTTACATTGTATTAGGTATTATAAGAAAACCAAATATGAAAAGAATTCAGGAATGTGTGTGGAGTTAAACGCTAACACCATGCCCTTTTATATAAGGAACCTGAGCATCCACAGATTTTGGCAGCAGAGGGAAAAAGGGGATCCTGGAACCAGTCTCCAACAGATCCTGAGGGACTTAGTGGTACTTAGAGGCACTTGGTGAGAATGGTGACTGGAGGATGGATGAATTCAGTCATGACCCAACCTGAGTAGAACAGAGGAAAAGGCAAGCATGGGGTTCTTTGGGAAACTGGGAAAGGCAATTTGGAAAGAGAGTAAAAGCATCCCCAGGTGTGCTCAAGGGTTTGGTTGGGACACGCACCACCCTCAAAGGACCTCTACCAGCTGGCAGTCATTAAGCTCACATCCCTGGCACCTCTCAGAGCACAGCCTGTGACTCAAAGTAAAGGTCAGAGACTCGGTAGCAAGACTGGGTGACTGTCGTCCCAGACCAGATGGGATAGTCGCTAGTTGATAAAAAGCACAGATGAGCTAAAAATTGAGACCAAGCACCTCACTTCCATAGATGTAAGGCCTTGAGCCAAATTTTTAAACAAATCACTTAGGAAATAGACACAATAAACTAAAAGTTGTTTAGGCAGGTTATTGCTCAGTGGTAGAGCACTTGCTTAACATGTGCAAGGTCCTGGGTTCAATTCCTAGCACCACAAAAACTAAAAGAAAATGAAAACAACGCTCAAGTCTGTCCCCAGAGCCGCGTAGGGTGTCACTTCTCTCCTTCGGGGGATGAGCTGGCCTTTGTACTGCCATAGCCTTCTCCAGCATCAACCCAGTGCCCAGGAGGAAACCAGGCATGTTGTCCAGGCTGTTGAAAGACCTGAACATGGCTTTTGGAAAGCTGGAGCCAAAGCCTTCCAGCTCCTTCCCCATGCTACAGAGAGGTGTGGCTGTGTCTAAGTGATGCTGAGGGCTTGTGTTCATTGTCCCCTAGCCCTGATCCCGCATTTATTTCAATCTTCCTGGTGCCCCTTCTTATCTAGGACCCTCATACTACCTCCACACCCAGGCACCTGCCATTGCATGTCCTTGCCAGTCCCCCCGACTGGCATCAAAATCTCTCCAACTCCCATCCTTAGAACAGTCCCATAAGCCATCCCTGATGACCCAATGTACATCTGTATGTGGCGGGGGGGGGGGGTTGCATTTCAACTGCATCCTGCTGGAAGCAACGCTGTGCTCCAAGAATGTGGTTCTCACTGGAAGCTGTGCACCAGAGCCAGATCGGCAGGCCTCTGCTTGAGGCAGTCAGAAGTGGGGACTCGTGGATCAGATCACGTAAGGGATTACCTACTCTCTCTATGCCTGAACCTGACTTTCAAGGAGCTGGGGGTAGGTGCAGGGGAGAGGGGTTTCTGTGCTCCAGCTCTGGGCCTGCTCTGTGGGGGCGCAGCAAGCTGGCTTCGCTCAGCCCAGCAGCAGCACCAGCTGGCAAGCTCGCCAGATCTTTCTCTACCCCCATGCCACCTCCTCCTCTCACCTAAAATGGGAGGCGAGAGGGGGAGGAAACACTGCCTTTTCCTCCTGGGCTGAATTTATCCCAACTGCATGCAGACCGGCTGCGGAAGCCAGGAGAAGATAAACAAAGAAGTCTCGTTAGAATTTTTCAAAACTCTCCTGGTGTTCTTAGCCCACTCCTTTTCTTCCTACCTTGCTGGGGGAGGAACTCAGCCTGTCTCCTGCTGCTCCATACTGCATCTGAGGGGCGTCTCACCACTCCAGGATGCTGGCTTGCCCCCTAATACAGATGTAGGCCTGGCTAAGATTCGTTTCACGTGTTGGGGCTGAGTACTTTGACAGGTGTCTGGCATTTTTTAGCCATTCTCACCTTTGCCTTCCCTCCTAGTTGGCCGCCATTGTTGGGCATTTGACCCACCCTGTTTCTGTCTAATTTCTCCAGAGCAATGGAACTTCTCCCTCATCTTCTCTCTCTATGGAGGTTCAAAGGAGAGAATCTCCATACACAAGATGGCAACTGCCCAAGGGAGAAAGAAGAATGACGGTCCCAGATATCCACCAAAGACACTATCAGGCTTTGACTAAGATAGGCCGCAGGGACAGGAAAGGAAGGCCTTGGAGGATCAGGATGTCATCTTGTTAATTTTCATTACAGCTCACTGATGATAAAGTTCCTTCCCTTCTGGAGCATGGTAGACTCAGTATCAGAAGTCCGGTCCTGTGGACGTTTTGCCCCCTTGCCATGGAGGGCACAGGCAAGTATTCAAGCTTGAGAAGTTAGGGGTTCCTGAATTTGAGTGAGGAGCCACAGCTGTGGCAGTACAGGGCTGGGAAGGACCACTGTGGCAGAGGGAATGCAGAGTGGCCCTGTGCCTGCACCAGCAGTACTGTGGGGGAACTGCAAGTTCCAGAAACCCACAACAGGCACCACAGGGTCCTCATAGGGTTGTACCACAGGGCTGGCTGGGACACTGAGCCATATCCCCCAGCCTTTCAACACACCCCTTTTCTGCATAAATCAGCCCGAGTATGTCTCTGCTGCTTACAGTTGAGAGTTCTGATTTCCCAGGCCCTTGGGTAGAATCTTAAACCCATGAATTGTCCTGCTTCAACCTCCAAAGCCTTGGTTTGCAGGAGTGTACCACCACACTGGCTCCACCTTTCTTTCTGCCTGCCCCGAACCAGAATAGATCCACTGCACTAACCAGCCAGGCACATCCCTTTTCAAATTAAGAGGTTATGGTATCTGAGCCCCAGGGTTCAATTCCTAGCACCAGTCCAAGTCTTGCATGGCCCTTGCCATCCTATCCTAACAGCAAATTTCCTCCTTCAGTGGGACTTTTCCCCACCAACCAGGTGAGTAATATGTTCTGTGGGCAGCTGAAGATATCTGAAACAAGGTCACCAATCAGGGTAAAGCTTAATGTCACAAGAAGCCCCTATACCAAACTTCTGCATGGCTTCTGAAGTGTTTGATTTAAGCCCAAGGGTTCTAATGTGACAGTTATTTCCAAATGGGGCTTTTATAATGAAAAGTCAGGTGCCCAGACCCTGAAGTGTCTCTTCCAGCATTACAAATCATGTTATCATGATAAATAATCACCATGATCCCTTTATAATAACAAGTCAAAACTCAGGCAGGATTTCCTTTTGTACTTGCCCTTTGTGTTGCCATTTGTCTCTCTGTCCAGCTTTTTTGGTGTCTGTCTGGCAATGCTAATTATTTAAACTGAGGCAGAGTGGCCAGAGCATTCCTCTGGGCCTTGGAATTATGTGTTTGTATCTGCGTTTGGGAGAGTCAGAACACAGGATTCCTTAGTCCTTGGGAGAGCAGTCATAATGAGAAGCATCAGATCTAGAAGGAGGGAGTAGTGGAGGGACCAGGGAGCTCGACTGGAATTAAGGCCTGAGTGACTTCTTTTGACCTTAGAATAAAACTGTGATGCTCTGAGACCCAGCGGCCTTGAGCAGACAGAAGTTGGTCTCTGTTAATCCTCTAAATCCTTGTAATTTGCCCACAAAGGGGGGAAGGTCCTCTGAAATCAATGGAACATGAGGTCTTTGAGAGCACCCAGCACTGAAGTCCCCAGAACTCACCATCCTGATGCCATCCAGATGTGTCATCCTTCCATGGATGTGATTAGCTGTAGAACGTGGTATTTTCATGTTCCCAGGATGCATTTGAGCTAGCTCTGCTACTAATTGGGTTTGTATCTGGCAGTGGTGACATCAAAAAAAAAAAAGGTTTTGTAGTCAATTATGTTCTTCTGGAGCACACAGAAAAGGGTTGTCCTGTCAACGCTGAGGCAGTCTCTACCTTAATGAGCTGCTGCAGAAAAAGGCACAAAAGGACATTATTGTCCCTGAGTACCTGTCTTTAGTGGCTTCTGTTGAACAAGAAGCTGAGCTTGATCTGGGTGCCCTGAGTTGGCTCTCCTGTACTCTCTCATGGCCTGCTTCCCAGAGAGCACATCTGAATGTGATCAGGTGCATTAGGGCCACTTTAAAAACATCATCCCTGAGGAAATGAAATGCACAAATGCTGTTCCTGCAGCCTAATGACCAAGCGCTTTGTTTAACTGCACCAAACCCAGGAAACGGCAACTTCCAAAGCCAGTTACAGCCCCCACTGCCTCTATAACCTAGTCACATGGCACACACCTGGAGGAAGAGAAATGCAATGTTTCCCACATGGGTTTTTTCTGGTCCAGAACAAATCATTCTTCAAATGTTTTAACATCCTGAGTGTGGGTGGAAGTGATACTTCTGTCTTATGGAAAAGATGGTGTGTTCGGGGAAGAATCTAGCTAGCTGGCTCACTGTTGGAAGGACTAGTGGTCATCCAGGAGAAAAGACAGGCCTTGGCTTTTTTTTCTTTTTTTTTTTTGTAATTTAGTTTAATTTGCTTTAGGTCTTGGTGGGTCAACTTCTGCCACTCTTGTAGAATGCTGGGGGCATCCAAACCACTGCTCCAAGAGGAGGTATTTCCTGCACACAGGGAGCTGGAAAGACAGGGAGAGCTCTACTCATCACTCAGCAGCAGACAGGTCATCAGGGCCTGGGAGTGGCTGGGAGGAAGTGGGTTGTCTCTGGAGCAGGGCCCTCTGGGCAGTGGGGAGCCACCATGGGAGTAATGATCTGAGAAGGGGCTGTCACAGGCAGCAGTGGGAGTGAGCCAGGCTGCGTCAATCGTGGTGAGGAGGGATTCCATCCTGGGGCAGGCAGTACCCAGTGTGTGCTGTGCCAGCCCAGCCCCTGCATCTGCGGTTGGCCTGCACTGTGTTTGCTTTCAGGATCTCATGACCCCCTGGTAAACGTGATGCAATGTGGTCCAGCCACTCCTACTTTGGGAACTGGAACTGCACATTTCCTGCCTTTCATCTTTGGCGTGTTGAGGATGAATATGTCAAAATAAGCAAGCCGCAGCCTTGCCACTGGGGCAAGGGGCAGGGCCATGGCTCTGGGGGTGCAGAGAGGGTTCCAAGGGGGCTGGGCCAAACAGCCTGCAAGGCTGGTAGAGAAGAGGCTGGGGGTGGGATATGTCAGACACCAATTGCCCACACCAGGCCAGGCGAGTCCCCTGCAGGCCAAGGACAGGCATGTTGCTCAGACAAGGTGAACAGCCTAGGTGGCGACATAAGCTGTGATTGTCAGAGCCAGATGGCTAATTCTGGGTTCTTCCTAGGCAATGCTGGGCAAGCTCCCCTGTGGAATTTCTTCATTAGTGGAGAGCATCAGGGCCTCCCTTGATCTCCTGCCAGACTGGAGTTTTGGAGATAAGCCTGGCTTTGAAAAGACAAATCCAGAGAGTACACATGCAGATCGTGAACACCCCAAGCAAAAGTTTGAGGTGGTGAAATTGACTTTGGAACAAATCAAGCATCAGAACTTATGCCACCAAACAAGGGTGTCCTTGTGTCATCTCTTTGGGGGTGTCAGGGACAGAGAAAAGTGTCTGTCTACACTCATCCCATTTCTATTCCAAGGGGAAGAATCACCTCATTGAAGTGTGAAAAATTCAGAACACTAAATACAGAGACAGCCACAGGTCCCTATAGGACCTGGTATTGTCTAGCTCACTGAATTTTCTCCTTAATCCTCTCTTTCCTCTCCAGCATCTCCCCCACCCCATATCCCAGCCCTTCCCCACCATCTCTCTCATGAAAAGGCGGCTCTTTCTCCTGATACCAGGTCCTTTGCAACATTCAGCCTACACCAACTCCCAGGAAACACACGTGTATTCTGGAGACAAAACCTCACTTCCCAACTCCTGCTTCTCCACCCTTCCTTTGAGTTAGCCCAACCCGATTCCTCTGATCTAACTTTCTGAGCTTAGGTCCTCTGGCTCTTCCTAGGCCATGTGGGAGGAGTCAGATGGCCTGTCTCCTTCTCAAGAAGGAATTTCCATCTTCAGTCTTTTGACATTGGGGCTGGGCCGAGAGAGCACTCCATGTGGGGTGAAAAGTTATAATATGGCTTTAAGGTGCCTGTTCTAAGAAATGACAAGAGCCTCCTTAAGCTACATGCCCATCAACCTTCAGAGGGAGATGCACACAGAAGCATAATTCTCCAGACCTGCCACATGGTATTCTCCAGGAATCAGGCCAAAGACCAGTCTCCAGGCAGTGAGTTTTAAGAGGCAGAGCTTCCTTGGCACAGGGAGCAGGGGCAGGCACTTCAAACTTCATCCAGAATTAATTCCATTAGGTCTGGAACCTGCCTGACTGGAACCAAAGACTATCACAACCAGATCTCAAATTAGTGACCCCTTGTAGTGCATGTGTTCCCACCAGATGTCTCCTGAGAGCCTTGGGGGCCAGGGAAAGGAGGAAAAGGTCAGGCAATGGACAGTAGCTGCTTATCCAGTACAAAGGGGCCATTGGTCCAGTGAGAGTCTCAGGCTCAGACTTTTCCCCCTATCACCCAGGCTCCCTGAATTTCTGAGAAAGAGGGCAGCAGGGAAGAGGCTGGGACCATGGTTGTGTGCACTGCTTTAAGTCATAGCCATGAAGTTGTAAAGGCCCCTGGAATCTGTCACATGCTTTCTGAGCACAGGGCTCCCAGCACCAGCCAAAGTTGCCTTTATCTTTCTTGAAATAAAAACTAAGCAATAGAAAATTGAATTTCATCAAAACAATGTTAAATACTTCTGAAAGCACTTTTGTAGAAAACATTGGAAAGGGCCAGTCTGCAAAAAATAAGGACAACCATTACTGCTTTTGTTACAGAATCTGAAATTGAAATCTGACTGCTTTATGCTCTACCAAAAACTAAGGAGACAGAAGTTAGTGGAAGGAAACAGGTTTACTCAAAGCCAGCCCTGAAGAGGACAGAGAAGAATCTTCATATCAAGTCTTTATCTCAGGGAGGGCTTCTCTTCAGCAAAAAGGATTTGGGAGAGGGAAGAAAAAGGAAGCACACATACTTCCTTAGGAGCAAGGAACTTTGACATTTTGCACAGATTGGGAGGAGGGGATGAGGGAGGCACTGCGTATTAGCAGGTTGGATATCTGGAACTGGATGGAATTTCCCCCATTCCAGCAGGACACGAGCCCTCTGAAGAACACTGTCCCCAATTCTGCAGAAGGCTGCCTTCCGTGGGCTGAGTCCTTAACTTGCACGGATGTTCCTCAGAGTCTTGCTTCGCAAACCCGTCTGGGGTGATACTGTAATAGCAGAGGAGAATGAATGCATCCCCAAAGGGCCCAGAGGCTGCTCAAGGGGCCACAAATAGCACCCATCTTCTTTGAGGTCTTGAACCTTAAACATTCATGTGAATTTTGCATTTATTTATTTTCACAGAAAAGTCAAGCTGTGTATTATTCATTGCTTGAACCCAGACTATAGCCCTGTAGTAGACTGCATAAAAAGCAGAAAATGTAAGCTTGGACCAGGTCAAGATTGGGAACTCTCTTGTAGACCAAGGACTGGACCTGTGCAAGGTAGTGTAGCATAGTGGGCAGGTTGGGAGGTGGTGGTGAATGAGGGAGTGCCATGGCCAGGTTGGAAGAGCAATGCGTTCTCATGAGTTGGGGACCTCCTGCCCAGTGCATCTTAGCTGAAGTAGGAGGTACTTCCTCAGGGGTTCTGCCCATGCTCCACTCATCCCTGTTTCTCAAAATCTCACCCATCGGGAAGGGTGCTGCTCTTTCCTTAGTTGATGCTTCCTTTTCCTTCTTCCAATAGTCCTTAGGGTTCTTGGCCAATGACACACTTTGACAAGAGGTGGGAGCAGGCTTTGGGCTGTCTCCCTGGATGCCAGGGGAGCTGTGTCCCATCACTCCTGGAGAATATATCCTCATATGGTTTTCTCTGCTCTGCCAGTTGGTTTTTGGCTGGAAGTCTGACAGCTAAGCAGACATACTTCTTGGTTTACAAGTTGTTATTCCATCACTATAAGTATTAATCAACATTTAGGTTTTAGTCATAACATAGCTAATGCATAATTTTGTTTGCCTCATAGAAAATTAAATAAAGCATCAGCAGCACATTAAATAAATGGTTAAATTGATTAATTTTTTTCTTCAAGTGTAATTGAGGCTCAAGGAAGACTCACCATGTTTATCCAGAGGCTTCAGATCCCACACCCCATCCCTGCCTAGGGACTGGCAGTGTGTCCAGGATTGTGACAAAACTAAGCTAGTGCCTCCAGTGCACTGAGTCAGGGCACACAGAAAGGACACACAGAGGTTGGCAATGTAAGTAGTACTGGTCGTGGCCTATACCAGGCTGATGAGACTAGTGTACATGAAATTAGTATGACAAATGAAATGGTGCTTGAATAAAGTTCAGTCTTGAAAAGTCTAGCTAGATAATTATAGAGCTGCCACCCTTGTTCTAATTTGTTGTAAGTCCCCTCTAAGAGAAAGAGACAGTATAGTGTCATAAGCATTTAAGCATGTCTGTACGCTTCCACTGAACCACTGAGCACTGAATACTTCTGTCACTTGTGTGGTCACACATGAGGCCCATCCTCCTTATCCATAGTTAGCTAAGCAGTCCCAGGACCAAGCCACGTAAAACTTAAGAAAATTATGAAAATGAAAACATAAACGATATTCTTAGCTGATTACAGTGCTTATCAAATTTACCTTTGGCTTTCTCTAAAGTAAACGTGCTAGTGCATTTATTATTCTGCAGGTTTGGGGACTAAGCAAAAGCCCCCTTAGATGCTCTGAGGTCACCATGTGTGGAGCCTCACAAGCAGCTTGGCTGTGGGTTCTGAAACACTTAGTGAATCCTCTTTGATCTTTGCCAGATTTTTACTCAAAGGGATTCATGCCTTGGGCTGTACCCCAGATTTCCTAGCTCTTTGATATTTGGCCCTTTTTTAGCCAAAGGGATATGCAAGTCTTTGTTAGAACCGTGCTCTCTCAAATGGTTAGTAAACAACTAGCACCATTGTGTCAAAGGACAAGAGGAGGAGAAAGGGAGGGGGTTTCATTTTTAAAAACTCCAGTAATACTTTCAAAGTTCTTGAATTGTTTGCTTCATATAACCTAAGAGCTCTAATAAACTCTCATCTTTGGCAGTATTTTAGATAAAGGACATGGATCATCATTTTCCAATGTGTAATTAATACAACAATCATTCAGTTATACACATGGTTTCAAAGGCCATAGTATAGGCACAAATTTGATTGTGTTTCTTGTACCAATACAATTAATTCTGTTGGAGGATTATAGGAAAATCCCATTGTGAAAAACACATAAAATATGAAAAAAGAATGTTTAAGTGACCTCTTTATCTATGCAATTATTGCTTTGAGAAAAATATTTTTAAAACAAAATGAAACATTTTAAATTACCTGTGTCTGCTGAAATAGACATCATAATAAACTGTAATATTAGTGTAAGGTTTTTTTTCTGAAGCAAATTCTCTGTTAATTTTATTTTTGATAAATCCTATCATACTGTCAACAGTAGAACATTCTTAGTCCAAATTAAAACTAATTAAATTTACTTAGGGAACACAAGTGAATAACAATGTTTAACAGTTAGCACCTCTCAGAATAGAAACTCAGGCAGCTGCAAAATGGAAGTTGAAAAACACTCATGGCTTTGACTCTTCCAAATCACAGCAAAGACTGAAGTTCACTTATATAACAGATAACATACCCAGGAATCAACATGGTCCAGTCTTGGCATTGATCCAATCCTGCAGAAAAATAGAACCAAAAGCAAATCTTTTCTGTCTCTTGAGAAAATGCCCAAGGTAGGAGTGTATTTTAAATATCCAACAAAGCTCCTCAAAGATGTTTGGACTTCTCACTCACTGTCAAGTTCTCTGGCTACTTAGCTCTCTTCTGCCTATCGATTTCCCCAATCTCTCCAGTTGCCCAGGCTTTTCTCTCTTAGCTGGGCCTTTTCCTCTGCCTCCTTCTTATTTGTTGTTCAACTTAGCCTCTCAGTTTTCTTTAGTTTTCCTTCAGACTACAGTTACCCACACTCTGCATGCAAAGGAAAGTTCAAAATCTGCTCCTAGTTGACACAGGGGGAGGGAGTAGGACACATTAGATTTTTATATCATATATCAGACTCATTTTTCTTGGGAAATCTGAGGAGCCAGAGAGAGCAGAGCTTCCCCATCACAGCACTTTGTGCAGGAATCAAGGGGCGAACTTCTGAGCAGCAGAGGCCAAGGCCTGGCTATAGTGCCTGCTAACCGTGCACTTAATTTATCCTTGTAAAAGTGAAAAGTTACATATGTATAATTTAATTATTTTAAAATTCAAGGCACGGTTGTTCTAGATGGAGCAAAGGTGGACCCCTGGGTCCACCTGCTCCTTCCCGTCTTCTGTGGCCATCTCAGAAGGGGCTTGAACCATAAGTTGTAGGCAGCGCTGTTTGGAATCAGAAACATCAGATTTCCATCTCGGTCGGCTCTGCTGCTTGTGACCTAAGTGGGCTTGGACACACCATGGGCCAGCATCAGCCCACCGAGCTGCTCCTTCTCGTTCCTCTTGAGGTAGGAGAGAGTACAGCTGAGCAGGTGAGGACATCTACCACTGCAAAACACAGCCTCCCTGCCTGGTGGCCCCTGCGACTGGGCAGAGCCTATTTTGTAATAGGAAGCACTATGGGATCCAGTGAAGATGAATCCAGTATTTACCACAAAAACTATCTGCCTGAATTACAAGGCATGGAGTTTGGCTGGGAAAAAAAGGAAAAGCCAGCAGCATTGACTCATACCTATAATCCCAGCACCCAGGAGACTAAGACAGGAAGATGATGAGTTTAAGGCAGCCTGGGTTACACTGCAAGACCCTGGCTCAGAACAAAAACCAGCATATCTGAGCATTTCAGACAGACTGAAGCCACAACTGAGGCAGGTCAGTTGGTGTGAACTGGATAAAATCTGTCAGCCTGAAGAAGTCTGGATTTTCAAGTTCATTGCATCCGCTCTTGAGCTGCCTGTAAAATGGAGAAAGAGCACTGGAGTCTTGCTGAGAGTCCATTCTACATTCTTGACTCTTCTGAGAAGCCATTGCTCTGGGAATACGGCTGGGCAGCCTCCCTTCCAGGACAGGGTCTCTGGGCTGGCTGACTGGGTGTTTCCATGGGACAAGGGAAGGCCTTGGGACAACAGATGGTATCCCAGTCCCTGAAGTCGCCAATCTGGAGAGGGCTCAGCTGCAATGCTGCCACTTTAATAACTGTTTGTTGCCACCTGCTGGCCGCTGGGCCACAGTACTTCCCTCTGCAAAGTTAAGACTTGCTAAGGAACAGCTGGGCTCCTGTGAGCCCTACCCAAGAGTGGAAGGAGATTGAGGTTTTCTCTACAGTGGCCTTTGGAAGATCCACAGTTATTCCATTCATCAAACCACACAAGATGCTACACTTACATAAAGTGTCAGGCTTCATTTGTCACTATTTAAACCAGCCAGTTACATACATATTTGAGGCTATTCTCCAGGTACACTGGATGGCATTGGGAGTGAGTGACAGTCACTCATCTTATCCCTAAATGACATTATCCAGTGTGATCTACCCTATTCTTGAATTAAGCTTAACTTGTACTCATTCCCTCAGCAATGGTGATTCCAGAATTCTACTATACAACAGGCTGGGACCAAAAGCTGAGGACACAACCGTGGGCAAGACCTGGTGCTACCGATGCACTCCCCAGCCTGAAGTCTAGTGGGATCGGATGACCACACAAATGAGCATAACAGCACACAAGGCGTAGAAACAGAGGAACACAGATGTGATGAGAGCAGGTCTGAGTGGCTCTGGTTGGCTCTAAGTAGATTTGGGCTATTTGATACAATCGAAGTTATTTAAGTGTGCTCATTTTTTCCCACTCTTAGAAGTGTATCTTAAAGCAACCAGAGGAGTGTGCTGATTTGTATAATTGTTTATTAAAAACCAAAATATAAAAAATTAAAAGAAGGAAACTACCCAAGTGACTAATGATAAGAGGCTGGCTAAACAAATCATGATATTTTAAAAAAATTCTGCAACTATCAGAAAGGAAAATGTGACCTACATTATTTGACTAGGAATATATTTATATTTTGCAAGTTATAGAAAAGAATTACATTTAATTTTTTAAAACATTTGGAGTGTTTCCTTCCTGTTCTTGACTCATGCTTCCTGCTTACTTTTTAAGCAGGATTATTGTGGCTACCAGGTAAACATGCTGTTATTCCTCCCATCCCCCCCAAATGGGCACAAAGCAAAGCAATTCTTTTGCCTCTACTTTCCCCACCACTCCCACCTCGCTTCTTTGTTGCCCTTTGCAGTGAATCTACTCTAATTCCATCCCTCTCTAACCTACTCCAGCCAGGTTTTATTCATGTCAAGGTCACCAGTGTCCTGTCTGTTGCTAATCCCCAATCTCACAGGCTCCATCAGCAGTATTTCACACAGTGAATCACTCCCCCCGGTACTGGTCCTTCTCCAGGCTTCTAGAATGGCCTTCCTCCCTTGTTGCTTCCTCCTTCCCAGTATTCTTTGTGCATCTTCTTCTTCATAACCTTTGAATGTTAGTTCTCTTCCCTGCCTACACTCATTCCTTTGGCCTTATCTAGTCATAGCTTGAAACTCCATCTCCTCTACCCTAGATCTCATACACTGACTCATAAATCTCACCCCTACTCCCATCTCTAACAGACATCTCAAACTCACCATGTCCCTGGCAGAACTCCTGATTTCCCTCCTTTAAACCTATTCCTCCTGACAGCTTTCTTTAATCTGCTTGTTGGCACCTAAATCCTTCTTAATGCTCAAGCCAAGATCCTGCAAATCATCTTAAATGCTTCTCTTTTTCTGGCTTCTCAGACCCATCCTTCAGGAAATCCTGTTAGTTCTAATGTTAAAATGTATTTCCCAAAACCAATGATTTTTTCCCTCCTTCCCTATAACCACTCTGGTCCAACCCACTGCCTAGATCTCTACAGTAGCCCCTCAGGGTCCCCACACAGCTTCTGGTCACCATAGCTTCCAGAGTCATCTTTTGACAGTGTAAGTTGGATGATGTTACTCCTTGGCTGGAAACCCTGCCTAGGCAGGGGAGAGGGTAAGAGTGGTCATGGGCTATTCTTTGACCTCTTCCCCAACCAGTCTCCCGCTCTGCTCCAGCCATTCTCCATAGGGACTTTTCATGGTGTGCACTCTGCCTGGAATCTTCTTCCCACAGATAGCTGCGCCTCCTTCACATCTTTGCTAAAGTCACATCCCTAATGAAGCCCATCCTACCTACTGTGTTTAAAATTGCAGTCCACCCAGCAGTCCTGATCTTTTACCCTGTTTTACTTTGTCTTTTCTTATAGAATTTCTCACTGAATATATTAAAATTTTGCATTTCCTCCAATTAGAATTCATTTTTCTTGAGCAACAGGAATCTTTGCCTATTTTGTTTATTGATGAATCCTGAATGCTTCTAACAGTGCTTGGTACATAGCAAAACACAATGGAAAAAGTTTATTTTCCCCAGGGCCCCACACATGCTAGGCAGTCACTTTACCACTGAGCTACACTCCAGCCCTGTTTAATAAGAAACCTTATTAGGCTATTCTTGCTCAAAGCCTTTGTTCCATGTTATCACTTATTCTTTGGCAGAAGCAGAGGACTCCAAATTTATAGATTTGGAAACAATCAGTTCTTGACTGAGCTCAACTCTTCCTGGTACCGACTTGCTACACAGAGCCACTAAGAATCAGCATGCACTAATTATTGTGTCTACCAACCGCTTCTAGTGCTGTGGGCTCAGGAGATACTTTGCTCACCAAGTAGTTGAGGACAATGGTGATATTAAATAATTTACTGCTGTATAACATGGGTCATCAACTTTTCAGTCTTCAGTATCAGTTTTCTTGCCTTCCTCTGAAGTGCTATGCATTTTAGGATTTGTTTTTAACCATAGTACCCCAGTGCAAAGAGTTAAATTTTGTATTGATCATGATAACACTAGCTGTTGTACAAGCAAACCCCAGCATGTCTATGGATGCACACAATAAATGTTTGGTTCTCACTCATGAAGTTGTGCTGAGTGGTACCCAGGGCAGTAGGGTGTCCTCCTCCACATAGTCACTCAAGGATCCAGAATGTCCTATGCAAAGCCATCTTCAAAATGTGGCCTCCAAGGTTGTGCTGGGGTTCGTGGCTAGCCCAGCCAGTCAGAAGGCTAGAATGAGCATGGATGAGCTCTGGTAGGAGGTCTGCGGGTCCAAGAAAAATCTCTTCTCACATTTCACTGAACAAAACTACATGGCTCCATATAGATGAAAGGGACTGGCGGGGTGGGGAGGAGGGGTGTATTTCCTGGCTAGGCAGCCACAGTGCTGTGCTATACAAGGAAAAGAAGCAAGTATTCTAACAGTTCATGATCTCCTGTAATGTAAATATAAAAATACAACCAACATGGCCTTGCATTTTTCTCCCCTACCCTCCAAGCCCCTTAGTCTCTCTTTGTTTGAACCAACTAGTGATTTGTCAGGGTGCTGATCTACAGCTTAGGGTGAGAGAATTTCCTCATTCCATTCAGTCCGGGATGGAGGCAGAGAAGGAGCAGGCAGGGTGCCTTTAAATAACTGCTTCCTGCTATGAACCCACCTCCACCTTGCAAAGCTCAGAATGCTTCTGAGACTAAGCAATTACTAGCTGCTGGTTTTTAGGAATTTTTTAAACAAAAGACTTGAAAAGCTGAGGCCTCTGCTCTCTGCTTCCCTGAGTGAGAGTAGGCAGGAAGTGGGAAGCTGGAACCACTGCTACTGGTCGGGACACTGGCACAGCCTTCTCACTGCTGGAAAGCAGCACGTAGGGGTTGGGCAACAGGCCCCAGCTGATGGCCTATGTGGGCTAAGTCTTGGAGACAGGGGTGGGGACAGCCACTCTGGGGGCCAGGAAGCCAGTCTCATGGAAGAGTGTAGTTAAAAGCCACACTCTATCAAATATGGAACCCTCCCCCAGCTGATTCAATGCCAACATCACGCTTCTCAGACTCACGTGACCGCGAAAACTCCAGGAACACTCTGCCTAACAGTGGGCCAGAAGAAACGCATTTCCAAGCTTGGAGGACGTGGACTTGTGCGATTTCGGATGGTTACACAAACAGCCAATGTTCACTCAGACCAAGTGACCCTATTTGAATCAGTCCTGGGTTACAGAAAAGGGAAGAGTAACCAGTCAAAGTCTTTCTTTCTTACAAGTTTTCATTGAGAACTGATTTATTGGGCTGGGGGAAGGGGTTTAGTAAAGGAGTGCATATTTAATGTGCATGAGGCCGAAGGGCTTGATTCCCAGCAGGGAAAAAAAAAAGTGACTCATGATGTATTTAAAATATAAAGCAAGTCCCAAATGCAGCTTGTCAAAAGCGCAGCAATTGTGTGGAGTGAGGCACACCTGTAATAGCACAAGGCCCTGAGTGGGGCTCCCTGGGCTCCAGGGCTAGGGCCCCCTGCCAGCTGTCACGGCTGCAAACAGGTGGTGTAAGACAATAACTCCACTGCGTCGCCTGGTCTTCCAAACCCTCTGGCAGCCAAATGTCTCAGCCAGAGAGCCAGGGAGGAGGCAGTCACCACACATCCTGCATCCACAGACTATGGAGCCTCTTCTCCTGCTTCTCGGTCTCTGCTCAGGTAAGTGCTGGGGCTGGGCTGTCCTTGAGGCTGAAAAACTACAGCCCCCAAACCAAGGTCTTGCTTCTTTAATGGGGGCACAGGATGGCAGGGCCTCCTCAGCTATTGACTCCTATGAAGTTTATTTTTGATGTTGGCCTGATTGGATTTTTGATAAAGATTTTTGGCTTGTGTTATCCAGTTAAAGTGGGAGATGCCTGGTCAAGGGCTACAAGGTACACAGCCAGGTCCTCTGAACATCTTAGAGCTGCCTGTAGAATCTGGGCCACTGGTAGACTATGGGAGCACCCCACTGCCATCATATCTACAGGGACTTAGAGCAGCAACTTACAGTCACAAATAATGGAGTTGGCAAGGGCTGCTGCTGTTCTAAGAGAATTCTGACAATGAAAAGGGTTGATTGACGGCTACATGTGCTGAAAAGAGAAACCTGTTAGTAATTGGAACTAGACTCCATAGAAATGAAGTATTTTGTAATTTTCTTAAACTTCTGAAATTAAAAAGTCCATATGGATGCATTCCTGTCTACCTATTTTTTTAAAGGATGTTACTAGATGTAGTCTGGGTTTGAATTGGAACTGTAAAACCTTGCACAGCCTTTGTCCTGCATGCTACTCTGGAATGTGTCACAACACAGCAGCTGAAACACTACCCTGAGTCCCAGACTTCCGGAAGAGGGAAATAGGAGATGTTTGCTGGTTGTTTCATATAAGTTTAGTGGTGATAGCATCCCAACTGAGAGGCAAGGTGACTGATATCCTGCAATTTCTCTTTTTGAATATTGCTTTGACAAACACAGGCCTTCCAGGCAAGAGGCAAAAAGCTGTATTACGGGTTTGTTTTTTTTTTTTTTTTCAATAGCAGAGTTGAGGAATGTAGGCTAAACTCAGATCAGTTCTATGCTGTGGGATTTGGACTTGATCCAACCAAAATTAGCCTAGTGTGGTGTGTGTGTGTCTGTGTGTGTGTACACACGCAAACACCACACTCAATGAAAATTGTTAAGTGATATGCTTCTCTAAAAATACTGAAGAGCTCTCTTAAGAGCTATTAAAAGAAAGATGTGTTATATGTTTTGATCAAACCTAGAGTTTGCTGGAATTTATTGCCACAAGTGGTTCATAGAAATTTAGAGCTATGTCAGGCAGTCCAACACCCTCAACTTTTTATTGTAAGGATACAAGTGGAAAGACATGAACTGACCTTTTCAAGGTCACCCTGCTTATAAAATTTGGAATGGGATCACTTGGAGACTTGGTTTGTTACATCACAGTCAGAAAACAGCCTGAAATGGCCAAAGTCGCAAGAGACACAGCATCAGGTGGAGGTAAGAATGACCCAATGTACCTAGTAACAGTTCAAAATTCCTTTTGCCCAAGCCAGAGAGCTCTTCCCTATGTAAAAATACAGATTGGCCTGGGATGCTACAGAAAGCACACATTGAATCTGGGGCTGAATTCCCACACACAGAGTCAGTCCTTTATGAGCAAAATTCTCCTTCATTCATATCAGGGCCACTTATTCTGTGCTAACTTGGCACCGAATAGTGCTGTTCTATTTATATAGCACTTTTCATTTCAACCTTTTCCTGTCTTCCGCCTCCACAATCCCAAGCACTTCACTGCCACCTTTCTTGTGGCATATTACCTTCCAACTTGTTATTTATGCAAATGACAAATGTCAATCTCCATGAGGGTAGAGATAGAAATCATGCCATGTTCACCTCTGAACATCTCAAAGCTCCTAAAACAGTGTTTGTATGCTGTAGGTCCTCAACAAATATTGGTGAGTGAATAAGGTTACCACCATCTGAATAAAATTTAGCAAAGTTACCAATAGATTTTGCTAAAAAGGGAGACTCTGGCATGATTTGTCTATTTGTACCCTGCCTACTTATGAAAGTTATTTCCTGTTCCTCATTGAACCTGTGAAGAACAGGCCTAACTCTCCAACCCACGCTGGTGCCAGGAAAAGAATCATAAATGTCTGTCTCCAATCTCAGAAAATCCTCACAGAGGGAGCAGGCACCTTGTGACTAGCTCGGGTGGAAGAGGAGGAGGTGGACATCCCTGGAGCACTGACATGCCTGTTCCGAGTCCTCCCCTTCTCCTTAGTGGGCCATAGAGTTGGCCTAATGGCTTCCATGCTACATAGCGCCAACTCTCTGCTTCATCCATTGCTTTCTAGTATGTTCCTCATGTGAAACTGGACTAAATAGTCATTTAAGAACAAGCAGCCCGGGGCAATACCAAAACAACATGCAAGGCACTCAGTGGTCCTGCCAGGAACCAGTCCCCAAGGTGGAGTACCCACTCCAAGTGAGACGGACAAGGTGTGGAGGACGGGGGTCACTGTGTGCGGGCTCGATGGGATAATTGCAAAAATTGGGCCTTTGAACAACATCCTCCCTTGAAGGGTCATCAAAGGCAGGTAGCGGGGAGGTGCAGATTCAGGACTCTTTGGAATCACTGGAAGCTTTGGGGTTCAGAAAACTTGGGAAACTAAAAATGAAGAGGTGAGCTAGGTCAAGGATCCGTGAATGTAACGATGCTTAAACTTACACTGAAAGTTTCAAGAATCTGAATGGAGCTGGCTGTGGTGGTGCACACCTGTGATCTCACCTACTCAGGAGGCAGAGGTAGGAAGATTGCAGTTCGAGTCCAGCCTGGGCAAAGCTAGTGTAAGACTATCTGAAAAACAAACTAAAAGCCAAAGGACTGGGAGAGTGTCTCAAATGGTACAGTGCTTGCTTAACAAGTGCAAGGCCCTGAGTTCAACACCCAGTACTGAGAAACAAAATAATCTGAGTGGAAATGATACCTTTACCTTTAGAGAAGAGGTGCACTGCCTCTGCTGTAACCCCACCTCTAATCGGCAGCACAGCCTCGAATGCATTGCTTGGTTTCTCACCTGTGAGGCAGAGAGGAAATGACCTCGTGGGATGATTATAGGGATTCAGGAAGATTGAACACATACAGGCCTTTACTAAGACTCCGTGGGGTATTCAAAACACACACTTTTGGAGGGGGGGTTGAAAATATATCAGTTCATTGTATCACTTACTTTGAGTAGTTCATGCAGATCCGAAGCTCTAGATGAGAAACAGATGGCTGAGAGCTTGGGCTCTGGGTTTGAATCCTGGCTCCATACTTATGGAATCTGAGAAAGTCATTTAACCTCTCTGTGCTTCAATTTCCTCATCTGTGGGGACAAGAAGAGTACCTACTTCACCCAGTTGTAAGGACTGAGTTGGTATTCATAAGCACCTATAAGAGTGTCTGTCACATTACAAATTGTAGTGTTGGCTATTATTTTTATTGACTAATACAAAGTAATAATTGCTTTGTTTATAAACTCTTCCAAGCTTAGGACCAAAGGAGAAAATAATAAAGAAAAATGATAACCAGTTTCAGAGACAATAGGGAAAGCGTGTCACTCATCCAAATTTGCCGTTTTCTTGGCTTGTGGAGAAGTTACAACAGCCTCAGAATTCGCTGAGGAAAGGGGAGGTTCGGTTACATGAGTCAGGGCAAGCAGATCATGGGTCTCCGTCCTCTGATCGTGTGTCTGCCGTCCCAAACAGGCAGTCCTCAATCCATGTAGGGCTTGCCTTACAAAGATCCTTCATAAGGCACTTGTTGGAATTTGGGGCAGATTTTCTTTGAGAAATAAGGGGACATGAGTGGTGAGGGTTCAGGCCAACCCACACCACACTCAGAAAATCAAGACTTGGTGCAGGAGCACCACACAAAATGGCTCTAATCTGAGTTTTGCCATTTTGGCCATATGACCTCAGGCAAGCCATCACCCTCTCTGGGTGCCTTGGGTGGTGGCACCTGGTGGAGGTAAAAGGGGACTCTGCCTTTGAGTCCTTATTCTGCGCATTTTAGACAGAAAAGCACCATGGACTTGAGAATTTTCAATGGAACCCCTCTCTACGCTGAAGGAAAAGTAGAAAGGATTCCTTGGAGTCACTTAGACTCCAAATAGGAACTCCAAACCTAGGTCAACAAAACGCAGGCTCTTCACACTCTAACAGAGTAACTCAGACATGTGTCTACGAGCAGTGATTTTTTTTTTTTCAATTGTGGAAAAATACACATTACATAAAATTTGCCATTTTAACCATTTTAAGGTTTACAGTTCAGTAGTATTAAATATATTTACTGTGGTGAACAGCTGTCTATTCATCCCAAAAAAGAAACCCTTACCCATTAAGCAAACCTCCCCCACCCCACCCTGTAGTCCATAGCAACCACCAATCTTTCCCTTTCTATGGATTTACCTATCCTGGATATCTCATATAGACGGAATATACACTATAAGCCCTTCTGTGTTTAGTTTCTTTCACTCGGCCTATTTTCAAGTTCATCTATGTCATAGCATGTGTTAGTATGTCATTCCTGTTTATGGCTGAATAAGATTCCAGTGTTTGGAAATTCTACTACTTGTTCATCCATTTATCTTTCAATGGACACTGTTGTTTTCACCTTTTGACTATTTTAAATAGTGATGTTTTCTTTCAGGTATATAACTAAAAGTGGAATTGCTCAGTCACAAAGTAACTGTTGAACTTATTGAAGGACTGCCATTTTATTTAATTTTTATTTATTTTGTTGGCTGTATTGGGTTTTGAACTCAGGGCCTCACCACACTTGCTGGGCAGGTGCTCAGCACATGACCAGCCCTTTTCTGTGTTGGGTTTTTTTCGAGATAGGGTCTCACAAACCACCTTGGCTGGCTTCAAACTGAGACCCTCCTGCTCTCTGCCTCCTGAGCAGCTAGGATTACAGCATGAGCCACTGGCAACAGTGGAACTGCCATTTTATCGTCTCATCAGCAACACACGAGCTTTCATTTTCTCCACAGTGTCACTGCTACTTGTTACTTTCCTTTTTTTTTTTTAACTCTGGCCATCCTAAGGAATGTGAGCCAGCAGTCACTTTTGACTATCTCATGGTGTCATGAGATCTGAGGTCAGCCTGCCAAAGATTTCACTACACCGTGACCACACTCTGAAACACAGACTGACTTTTGGTGAACCGACCCTTCTTGTGTATGCATGTTCCTGGCAAACTTGACTTGGCCAGGAGCTATATTAAGGAAGGTCACTTGTCCGTGATCTGGCATGCTCCCCAACCACTGCTGCCTGGTACAGGGGCACACCAGCAACTGTGCTTGGGAAGGGACTTACAGCAATCTAACTGCACCTGGGAGCATTGGACGGGGCCTTGAGTCCCTGCCATTAGCTGACTCCACCTCATCCCTCACCTCAGTGTGTGGAGGGTGAGGAGCAGAGTCCGACAGGGTATGTGTCATTTGCTGTGCAGCTGGCCTCGCCCTGGGCTCCGAACATGAGACCCGTCTGGTGGCAAAGCTATTTAAAGACTACAGCAGTGTGGTACGGCCAGTGGCGGACCATCGCCAGGTTGTGGAGGTCACCGTGGGCCTGCAGCTGATCCAGCTCATCAATGTGGTAAGACACAATGGGGTCCCCATAGCATACTCCCCCACCCACACCAGCACTGTCCCCTCATCTCTGTTCTTTGCCCCCTAAAGAGGAACCTTCTCTCTTTTCAGGATGAAGTAAATCAGATCGTGACAACCAATGTTCGTCTGAAACAGGTGAGTCAGCTAAACCCTGAAATCAAACCTGGGCCCAGGGGAAAACAGTTTGGGTTTCAGGGATGTATGGTGGAGTATAGGTCCAGTTTGCTTTTCATTTTTAAGACTTTTCCTTTGAGTATTAGTTTGCTAGGGATGCCAAAACAAAGTACCACAAACAGGGTGACCTCAACCACAGAAATTGATCCTCCCACCATTCTGGAGGCTAGAAGTCCAAAGGCAAGGTGCCAGCAGGGGTAGTTCCTTCTGAGGACCATGAGGGGAAGATTTATTGCAGAACTTCCTCCTTGGCTTTTTGATGACATCTTCACATTCAGTTCTACCTGTGTATATGAGGGACACACATACACTCAGGTCTTTAAATGTCCCCTTTGTATAAGGACACCATTCATACTGGATTCAAGCCTACCTTTAATGACTTTATTTAAACTTAATTCCTCTGAGAAAACCGTATCTCCAAATAAGGTCACATTCTGAAGTATTGGGTTAGCACTTCAACATATGTATTTTAGGAAAATGTTCACACTTGGGCTGAACTTCTCAGCAGGCACACAGTATGGCCTGGTGATCTGCCACCAGCCAGCTGTGTGACTCATGGATACCTTGTTTTCTCATCTGTACGATGAGGTCAACAATCATTCTTTTTATTTGTTGGTAGTACTAGGGTTTGAATCAGGGCCTTGTACTCACTAGGCAAGTGCTCTACCATTTTTTTTGCTTTGGTTTGTTTTTTATTTAGAGTCTTGAGCTTTACCCAAGCTGTCCTCAGACCACGATCCTCCTACCTCCACCTCCCAAGTAGGGACCACAGGCATTCACCACGACTCATTTGTTTTTGAGCTAGCATCTCGCCCTCAAACTGTGATCCTCCCAATCTCTGCCTCCCAAGTAGCTGAGAGTACAGGTGTGAGCCAGCAAATCCTGCTTAGTAATCACTCTTATCTCAAAGGATTGTTGTGAGGACTAAGTATGTTAATAAAGCACTTAGAGCAGGCCAGGCTTAGTCAGCACCACCTTCACTGTAATGGTTTGCTAAAGTGAGCACTGAATTCTGAGTCAGAGGTTTCTTTCTGAATTGTAAACACTTGACAGTATCTAAATGACCAAGCCTGTCAGGGCTCTTGGTCACCCTAGCTTTTAAAAATGTTTTTGGCTTTTTAATTAGCTAAATGTCTTCATTTCTAGCAATGGGTGGATATCAACCTAAAATGGAACCCAGATGACTATGGTGGTGTGAAAAAAATTCATGTTCCCTCAGAAAAGATCTGGCACCCAGACTTTGTTCTCTATAACAAGTAAGTAAGGCCACACGTGTGGGGGCCCTCCTGGGGCAGGTGGAGCCAAGTGTCTTCATGGAGGGGCTGCCACTTTGCTTCTTAGCACAGTCAACATTAAATAACCCTGAAGAGCCAGAGCCACATTGACAGGCAAGGGGCGCCATATGGTGTCTGGTGTTATGAATAGAAACAATTATCAGAGCTAAATTGAATCAGGGCTGTGGGTGGGGACATTTAATCCCTGAGAGCTCCTGCGGGGGGTGTGGCAACCATCCAATCACCCAAACTTCCTGTCCCGAGTTCCTTAGAATCAAATATCCTCCCTGCCACAACTCCCAGCATTGTTATTCAGGACATCCTGAACATCATCCCAACACGGATGCCTGGGATGCCTGCCTTGACGGTGCACTGGGCCCGGAGACAGCCTGCATGTTGTGAAATTATAATGCAATTCAAGACACCTAGTTTAATGACACACTCGTTATTATACACCCTTCATTTGTCAGGGAATATTCATTTCAAAAGAGTGTCCTTCCAAGGCAGAAGCCTTTGTTGTGAGCCTAGAGGTCTTATGGTCTGACATCACACATGTATCTAGAAGCATGTGAGTCTCCAAGCCATAAGGGGGTGGGAGTTGCAGGGGCCAGTGTATGAAAATGATGCCACTTCTGGTGGTCCTCCCAACTTTGATTTTCTGCCATACATGGCCCAGTTATACTTGGGAATCAAGCTTGAGCCAAATTACTCAATCGCTGGTGTGAATTTTGCAGCAAATGTCCTGATAGAGCACAATATCTGTGTTAAGTTCCTCTTCAGGAAGAACCTGGGGAAGCAATTACAGTGCTCTGATCCTTTGGGAAAGCTTACTCAGGAACACTGATGGAGAGGCAGAACTGTGTAACCTGCCTGAGGGACATACAGAGACCAACCTAGGGCCCTCTGCTCTTTTGGAAGGGATCTAATGCTATGCCGTTTTCTGGATAAAGAGCCCCACTTCAGCCCCAAGGATAAATCAACAGGAAGAAAATCTCTTGATTTATGATGGGGATCAACACATGCCATTTTGTCTCTGAAATACCACTGAGGTCATACACACACACTCACACCAATTCCACACCTATTGTAACTGCTGTCTGCCAAGGACCCACTGACTAGGCTTGAGGAAGTGGCTTATTCTTACTTTTTAGCATCTAACATAGTCTTTTTTTTAAATAAGAAATTATTGCTGAAAGTGTAGCTCAGTGGAAGAGCATGTGCTTAATGTGTATAAGGCCCTGGGTTTGATCCTCAGCACACAAGAGAGAAAAGAGAGTAATTATTGCCAATATTGGAAAATCACATTAAATTTTGGATTTTTGCCTCTCTAGAAAAATCTGACATTCAAAAACTTGGAAATTTTTGATTTACAAAAACCCCAGCTTCTGAGGAAGAAACCAAGTAGCTGGCAACCTTGACCTTCCCTCCCTGTGGACACACTGTGCTGAGAGAGGGGCTTTCTGCTCACCAGTTCCACTCACACTCATTCCCCCACCTTGCCCTGGAGTCATCTGAGTTTGTGACCCCACCCTACTAAGTTTCTAAGCAACTCTTTGTTTATTTTTTTGAGGCAGAGTCTTGCTATGTAGCCCAGGCTGACCTGGAACTCACCATCCTCCTATTTCAGTCTCCCTAGTGCCAGGATTACAGATGTGCACCACCACCACAGCTCTTAATAGTTCTTACAGAGGCTAAAGACCCCTTCCTCCCTAGCCTGTTCATCACAGTAAGGAGCCACTGGAGTGTTTTATTTTAAAGTCCTGAGTTTCCCAGTTAACTGTGAAAGCCTATTGGGAAGGGATAACTGAATATGGATATTACAAATACCACTGAGTGCTGGAAAAGAAAACCTGAGACACAGTGGATCCATGTTACCTGGTGTTTCCTTAAACCCATAGATTGTCACAGTTGTCCCTGACATTCTGACCCAGAGCTCACTTAGTACTCAGGAATCTGTATTTTTAACAAGACCCTGGTGACTCTTATTATCAGACACATTTGGGAAACATTGCTATAGATTAAAAAGCAGCATCCCTGAGAGAAAACTTCTATAATTAGCACCTGAATAACTAGCAGCTATCTCCTCCTAACATCTCCAGGCAGAACGGGAAGGCTCATCTGTCGCTTGCAGCCATTTTCCTTTCTTATCCCAACCATAGTGCAGATGGAGACTTTGCCATTGTCAAGTTCACCAAAGTGCTGCTGGACTACACAGGCCACATCACGTGGACACCTCCAGCCATCTTTAAAAGCTACTGCGAGATCATCGTCACCCACTTTCCCTTTGATGAGCAGAACTGCAGCATGAAGCTGGGCACCTGGACCTACGATGGTTCTGTGGTGGCCATCAACCCGGTAGGTGGCGAGGAGTTAGTTTCAGGAAAAGTACAATCCAGCTCTCTGACTCTGCCCCTGGATAAGCATCGGCTCTTGGCACTGATAGAACCAGGGAACCATCTACTTTGATGGTTCTCCATTGTTGGAAAGGTTCAAGAATTCTGACTTAATCCACGTGAGGTGGATTAAGTCCGGTGTTTCAAAGCTCCCAGGTGTCTTGAATGTGGAGCCAAAATGAAGAATCCCAGTAGTGCGAACCCCCTTATGTTATCAGAAAGCCACCTGAGATCCAAAGCAGAAGTGGCCCAGCGTCCCTCCAGTATGTCATCCTCAGAACAGGGGACTGCTACCTTGTCACTGCTGCTTACAGAACCCTGCCCCTCCTCAGAGTGACCTCATTTCATTTCTCAGGAAAGTGACCAGCCAGACCTGAGCAATTTCATGGAGAGTGGGGAATGGGTGATCAAGGAGGCCCGGGGCTGGAAACACTGGGTGTTCTACTCCTGCTGCCCCAACACCCCTTACCTGGACATCACCTACCACTTCGTCATGCAGCGCCTGCCCCTCTACTTCATCGTCAATGTCATCATTCCCTGCCTGCTCTTCTCCTTCCTGACCAGCCTGGTGTTCTACCTGCCCACGGACTCAGGTGGGTGCAGCCACATGGCCGTGGTGCTCTTTCAGGGACAGCCATAAATAATCATATGCTAACAACCACAGGTGCAGAGAGCCAAGTCATCATCATGGAGAGGAGGCATTTACCAGACAGCCATGTGCAGTGGAAGGTGACCATGGGTGGAGCACATAGCTGGGTAGATGTCCAGAACAGGCGGAGAGTTGAACATGACCCCCAAGATGCGCCTCCCTACCTGGGTCCAGTTAAAGTGAATTAGGTATTAACTGATACCTTTGACTGGATACCAGCTGTGTGCCCACAAATGTGCCAGGGAAGGCGTGTGGGTCGCAGGCACTCAGACTGTCTCTGTGCCATCACTTTCTAGATACATTTTACTCTGGGTCTAGCTCCTGTAATCATTGCCTGCCACTTGAAAGTAGCTCGTGCAAATCTGTTTTCCAGATGGCGGTATCTTTACACACGAGACCAGACTTCCCAAGTGGCCATCCTTTCTCACATATCAGCCTGGACAACTTACTTTCCTCCTTCTGAGTAATCACATCTGTGTAATTTCATCAGGCACCAGCCCTCTACTGAAGAGGGGAAAGGGCACGCATATGCCTGCCAGCAAGTCCCAACTCAGAGACAATTTACGGCAGACAAGTAGGAAAAGCAAAGAGGGAACAGATAGCTCTCAAACTTATGACAGGGAGCAATTTTATCAGAATGATTAAAAAAAAAAGTTTAAATCCAACCTGCCAATAAGAAAAAAAGATTGTTCACTCATTCAACAAACACTCAAGCAACTGTTATGCGGCAGGGATAAAGTAGAGAGTAAGGCAAGTACCTCACCCCATGTACCTGTCATTGTCCTCATTTTTAATCCTTTTTTTTTTTTTGAGACAGGGTTTCTATGTTACCTAGGCTGGCCTTGAGCTCACAATCCTCCCACCTCAGCCTGTACCCATTTTTAAACAAGTAAGCACAAATACATATTTTTTTCAACTTCCTAATCAAGTGAAGCTTCTTAAAATGAATAGAGAACACACTGCCAGGGCAATATGGAAACTAATTAGTGTCTATTTTCGCTTGAAAAGCATTTAGTACAATGACTAGACTGCGCCTGGTAATTGCTATTACTGTCATTATTAATCAAGAAATGACACGTGACTTGGTAAATGTATTTGTAACTCTGTCTTCTTTTTTACTTTCAAATACTTTCCTTCCTACCAGGTAGAATCAACCACTTCTGCTTGCTCCCATCCATATCAAGAGTTTACAGTTGTCCCTTGGAACCCACAGGGGATTGGTTCCAGAACCCCTGCAGATACAGAATCCATGTATGCTCAAGTTCCTATAGAAAATGACAGTATTTGAATAGAACACATGCACATCCTATGATATACTTGAAATTGTCTCTAGATTATGTCTAATTCCAAATAGAATATAAATAGCTATAATACTGTATTGTTTAGGAAACAGGGACATGAAAAAATTCTTTACATGTTTGATATAGATGCAATTTTCTTTTTCTTTTTTCTTCTTTTTTTAAATTTTTATATGCTGGGAATCAAACCCAGGGCCTTGTGCATGCTAGGCAAATGCTCGACCAACTGAGTGACATCTCTAGCCCATATTTCCTTGATATTTTTGATCCAAGGTTGGCCGAAATTCTTAGATGCAGAAGCCACAATACAGAGGGCCCACTGTTCTTCTCTTCTAACATCTGGAAGCATTCAGTGTGGGAAGCTTCATACTTCCAAGCAGGGCAACACTAGGCTTTCCCACGGAGCAAGCAGCAAGACCAGCCCAAGGGCCATGCCTTCCTAAGGTCCTTTACTGCATCTACGGTGGTCACACCCCGAAAAGACACTCCAGAGCCCTTCAACCCTGGCCTTCCTGTCTCCACACTTGCCCCAACCAGGACTCCTGAGACTCAGGGTCCAAAGAAAAAGGGGAGTGCCAGGAGAATCCCTGCTCCCTTGATATGAAAAACAGAACATAGCAAGGAGTAAGTAAGAACACAACTTCCTCTTAAATGACAGTGAGAAAGGATGCAGAGATCCGATCACTCAGGATACCAGGAACAACTCTGTGGCCTTGCAGATTTTATCTTTTTCTGGGTTTTGGTCTTGCTGCTCACTCCCACTAATCTGTGTAAAAGTAGTCCAAGTTGCGTTTCAGTTTTATGAGGTTTTATACATTCTGCTGCCAAAGGAAGAGCTGTCACCCTGGGCCCGGCTCATCACCCCAGGAACCCCTCTTGGTTCCTTAGAGTTAAAATGCTGAGGTCACCCAGGAAATTCTGCAGAAAAAAATTCTCAGAATAATTATTTGTGAACAAACCAGTCATATTCCTTCCCCCTTGGGTTTCTGTGGTTCATGAGTTGGCCGGGGCTGCCACAACGATGTACCACAGATAGTGGTTTGAACAGCAGAGATTTATTTCCTGAGCGTTCTGGAGGGCAGAAGTTGAGATCAAGGTGTCAGCAGGATTGGTTTCTTCTGAGGCTCCATTCCTTGGCTGTCAGATGTCTGACTTCTCCTCCCCCACATGGTCCTCCCTGTGCATGTCTGTGTTCAAATTTCCCACTACAAGGACACCAAATTGGATTAGGACCTCATTTTAACCTAGTTATCTCCTTCAAGGCACTAATACAGTCACACTCTGTCCTGGGGCTTTGGGGTCGGGGCGCAGCCCAGCCCATCACGGGTGGGTTGTTGTGTTTCTTCTTTGTGTCTTTCTAGGGGAGAAGATGACGCTGAGCATCTCGGTCTTATTGTCCTTGACTGTGTTCCTGCTGGTCATCGTGGAGTTGATTCCTTCCACCTCCAGTGCTGTGCCCCTGATTGGGAAATACATGTTGTTCACAATGGTGTTCGTCATCGCATCCATCATTATCACTGTCATAGTCATCAACACACACCACCGCTCTCCCAGCACCCACGACATGCCCGGGTGGGTGCGGAAGGTGAGTGCTGATTTCACCAGGGAGGGCATTGCCATCTCCCCTTCAACGCAGCCTGTGGAGTTGTAGCTGGCACTTGTGTGTATTTAGAACTGAAAGTCCTTTCTGGGTTTCTGGGGGCCTGGGGAAGGAACTCTCCTCAGCTTCTTTCTTGGGATAATTCATGTAGAATTACGCAAAGAGAGAAGAAAAATAAAATTAGCAAAGCTCACTCTAAATTTAAGGTCACAGAATCTCTTTGACTAGAGATAAATAAATCCCCAAATGTATTTATGCTGTGACATTCTTAAGATTTCTGGGTGTGTGTCTTCCAATTTCTGAACAGACTTGTTTATTTTTTGCTGATAAAATCATCCTTGAGAATAAAGTAAGTACTAGAAATGGGGGAGAGGCTTGAGAAGAGAGTGTCAAAAATGAGGAATTTGGTCTCAAATATTTATATTGTTGAATTGAAAAATGTGTTAACATTTCAAATATATCCTTGTGTGTGGTTTGTTTTTTTTTTAATTGGGGGGTGGTGAGGTTTGAATCCAAGGCCTAGTCTGTGCTAAGGGCCTGGGCCTCTGCCCCTGAGCTACATCTACAGCCCAAATATGTCCATTTTTTGATAAAACTTCACAGAAACTCTGAAGCGTAGAATTGACAAGGAAATTACTGCTTGCAATGCGGCTGTTTGAAGTACATTAGCAATCCCTGTCCCATAAAGACGGTCAGGTGACTCCTGACAATATCCCTGCTGCCATTTTTTTAGGAACAAGAAACACAAGAAAAAAGTCTAGCTATTTTGTGGAGCTGGAGATTTATACATTAGAAGCAGAGGGGCCCCTTTACCTATCAGCTCCTGAGAGTACATTGCCAGAGGGGAGCGGCTCTGAGGCTGAGGCGCAGGCTGCCTGGGTAGATGGCTGCACGCAGGCTCCCTCCAGCGGTGAACGTCTCACATTACCGAGTCATCCGTGCTGACGCAGTAATTTAACAGGCCTGTCAGATGCGCATGAAGACTTCGAGAACATCCGGTGTTGTGCTTTTGTTTGAAGGATAAGGAGGATAAGGCCAAGAGATGCCAAATGACTTGCCCAAGATCGCATTGCTAATTCAAACTCAGAGTGTGATGTTTGTCTGTGTTCAAAATAATTTTCATACCATGGATGTCTTTTTTGTTGTTGTTGTTGTCAGGTTTTTATCGACACTATCCCAAACATCATGTTTTTCTCCACAATGAAAAGACCATCCAGAGACAAACAAGAGAAGAAGATTTTTACAGAAGACATTGATATTTCTGACATTTCTGGGAAGCCAGGGCCTCCACCCATGGGCTTCCACTCTCCCCTGATCAAGCACCCTGAGGTGAAAAGTGCCATTGAAGGTGTCAAGTACATCGCAGAGACCATGAAGTCAGACCAGGAGTCCAATAACGTAAGCTCTGTGGCTTGAAGTCTGTTCTCTGGGTTCAGTGATCGAATTTATGAGTAGATGGGTCACGGCTTGATGGGTAGGCTGACATTGAAGCCTTGGCTACTGACCCACCACTAGGCCATCCTAGGAACTCATCAGGTTGTGAATCAATATTCCAAACTAATGATCATAAGGCCAGCTCAGGGGTGTGGAGAGCTTTGAGATCCCCAAATTGAGGGGCCCATAGAGGATGGGTGGCCTGAGCACTGTGAGTCCAATGACCATAGGGGAATTCCATCTACCATTCTCCCTCCCAGGCGGCCGAGGAGTGGAAGTTCGTCGCGATGGTGATGGACCACATCCTCCTTGGCGTCTTCATGATCGTCTGTCTCATCGGAACCCTGGCTGTGTTCGCAGGCCGGCTCATTGAATTAAATCAGCAAACGTGAGCAGAGGCCACCATGAGCCTAGCTCTGCCTCAGGAGCAGCCAGAGGAGGGAAAGGCAGGAAAGAAGAGGGCTGTCTACTTTCATACACGCTCACTTATCAGACATGCAACTTTCTGGACTCATTACGAATGTAGTGCTTTATGTTTACATAAGGTTGTATTTTCCCTTGGCTTCTCCCTTCAGCCTGGCAGTGTCTCCCTGGAGAGCAAATCCTTTCAGTAACTGAAAATGGATCTTTAAAAGAAGTGCGCACTTCCAAGTGCGATCCAGGAGTTTTGTCTGGATGGCCAAGGTTTTCTATTGTGTTGTCATTGCTAATTGCTACTTTTTAAAGCACAGGGTGCGCTTTGCTTAAGACCCTACTAGGAAAACCCCATCTACTAGACCCAAAAAAATAAAGCATTTGATTTGGACAAACAGGAAACAGTAGAAATAAGGTAACTTTCAGAATTGCTACCAAATGCAAATGGCATCAAAAACACATGTTTTAAAATAGATTTCTAGAACTGGGAGGTGGTTCTCAGGTGGTTTTGTTTTTTGTTTTGAGGGCTTTTTTGGGGGGAGGGTGCTGGGGATTGAACCCAGGGCCTTGCACATGGGAAGCATGCGCTGTACCCCTGAGCTGCACCTGGATCCCAAAACTTCCCAGTTTAAAGGACAAGACCCCTACTTTGGTTTTATGCTCAGGATTTGAAGGAAAACAGGTCGTAACATGACTGAGTGTATGCCGGGCCCTGTGGGAACCATCTTACCTATGTTTTATTTCATCCTAATAATTTCAGACAGTACCTATTTTGCAAAGAAGAAAATGGAATTCCAGACAGGTGACGTTCTTTGCTGAAACTGGAAGAACTGATTTGAACCCAGACCTTGAGATCCCAAGACAACTGCAGGCTGGCTCAGTCATCTGCTTGCTTGCTCTCTTGACCACTCCTAGCTCGATCTAAGCTATTCTATAACTCTGGTCTGTGCTGCTGAGAGTTCAGCCTCAGTGACAGTCATCTTTCTGCTTTCCCAATTAACTGCCTGCCTTTATCTCTCCGTCCTTACACCAATCATGTTTGAGGTTTTAGTTTTATAAATGAAAGCAGAAATGTATGTAAAAATCACCATTGTCTCAAAAATTCTGAGGAATCAAGAGAGAAAATGATTTATTTCTCACCAGTAAACTTCAAGCCTCAGAATGAGAAACGGTGTGGCTCTAGCTTCCTTTGAATCACTGGAACACAACTGATCCAGGACAGCTCTAGGGGACAGCAGTAAATTGCACAACTGTGGGGCAAGTGTGAGCCCTGGTGGTTTCAATCCATTTCTCATGGGCCTTTCCATCACACACCCATAATAGGGCTGGTGCTGTCATTCAAGAGTAAAACCGTTTTCCCAGTCTAAAGGGGAAAGAGTTGGCAGTTCCTTAAAAAGTCCCTCACGGAGTTCCTGTATGATTAAACACTTCCACTCCTTGGTGTATCCTAAGAGACTTGAACAGATATTTGTACACTGATGTTCATAGCAGCAAATAGCCCAAAAAAGGAAGTAGGGTCCGTCAATGGAGGAATGGAAAGACAAAATGTGGTCTACTCACAATGGAGTATTATGCAGCCTTAAAAAGGAATGAAATTCTGGGCCATGCTACAACATGGATAAACCTCAAAAACATTATGCTAAATGAAATCAGCCAGATTCAAAGGATTAAAAAGTGTATAATTATGAGATATTTAGAAGTTCATAAAGACAGAAACAGAATAGAGGTTATTGGGAACTGAGGGTGGGGTGGGGATTTAGTGTTCATGGGTGTAGAGTTTTACTTTGGAAGATGAAAACACACAGCATTATTAATACTTAACACCATTGAGCCACGAGCTGAAAAATGCTTAAAATGATAAATGTTGTGTTTGTATTTTACCACCATCTTTGAGAAAAGAGCAAAGTAAAGGCCCCAGTACCCAAGCACTGGCTACAGATTCAGAAAAGAGACTGAAAACCACTTTGTCCACTTCCCTCGTCTTATGAACAAGGAAACTAAGACTTACAGAAGTGACCTTCCTCGGGTCACAAAGCTAGCTGGCAAGAAGCCAGATCTGCTAACTCCTGCTCTCACGCTATTTCCATTCCACTGAAAAATCCATTTCTCCCCAAGAAGTGGTGTCTTTCACATGTCCCCTCCCCACCTGGTCCTGGGAGCCACAGCCCTGACCCCCCGAGTGGGTACAATGCCACATTGCACTGCCCCAGCCGCTGAATCTGCTCCATCCACCTGCTGGCAAGCCAAAGACCTCATCTTTGGCATCTCTTCCCTTTGTCGCAGCCTGGTTTCCAGAAGGTCACTGATGAAACTGGAGGGGAGATGTACTCCTCCACCCCCACCCCCAGCCCCCCGCTAGCCCTGCGTGCTCTGTGGATGAGCCTGGGTAATAAGAAGCACACTGAGGAACTGGAACACAAGGTATGCTGTGACATTGTGAATTTACAGATTAAAAATGGAGCAGGAATTTTTCAGGACTTAAATCCCTATGTCTTCTTTTGGGTGGTGGTCTCAGTAAGAAGGAGGGACTCCAGGAAAGTCAGAGGAGTCCTGTAGGAGTTTCCTGGGTTGCAGCAACAAACTACCCCAACACGGGAGCCTGCAAGCAAACAGAATTTATTCTCTCAGTTCCAGATGCCCGCTATGGACCAAACTGTGTCTCTCTCTGTTCCATGTCTTGAAGCTCTAAACTACCAGTGTGACAGTATTTGGAGATGGGGGTCTTTGGGAGATAATTAGCTTTTGATGAGGTCACCAGGGTGGGGCTTTTTGTGGAATGTGTACCTTTATGAGGAGAGACCAGGGAGCTTTCTCTCTCTCTCTCTCACTCTCTCTCTCTCTCTCTCTCTCTCTCAACTCTCCGTCCTCCCCCTCCCCCAGCAGAGCTGGATGCTGGGCATGGTGGTGCAGGCCTGGAATCCCAGTGCTTGGGAGGCTGAGGCAGGAGGATCATGAGTTTGAGACCACCCTGGGCCACATGGTGAGACCCTGTCTAAAGCAAAGCAAAACAAACAAATAGAAAACAGCAGAGCTGGGAATGGAGGGAAATAAAAAGAAAAAGGCAGAAATAGAAGTTGATTGTTTTGACTCAAAGTTCAGGATTCTTTCCACAGTCTTCTGCAGTTGTTGTGGAGGATGTAGAGAAATTGGAAACCTTGAGCAAGGCTGGGAGGAATGTGAAATGGTGCAGCTGCTGTGCAAATCTGTTTGGCAGTCCCTAAGAAGTCACACATAGGGTCCCCAGAGGATCCAGCAATTCCACTGCTAGGTACACACCCAGAGGAACAGAAAACAGGGACTTGAAGACACCTGTATATTAATGTTGGTAGCATATTCCCAATAGGCACAATAAGAAAACAACCCAAGTATCCATCAGCATGTGGGTGGATAAAGGAAAATATATACACACAATGGGGTGTTAGTCTTTGAAAAGGAATGAAATTTTGGCTACGGCATGGATGAGCCTTGAAATCACTAATGGTAACTGAAACACGCCAGCTACAAAAAGACAAATGATTGATTCCACTGTTGTGAGATGCCCTGAGAAGTTAGGTCCATAAAAACAGAAAGGCAAAGAGAGGTTACTAGGGCTGGGAGGAGAGAGGGGTGTTGTTAATGGGGGCAGTTTCAGTTTGGGACGATGAAAAAGTTCTGGAGTGAGCTAGTGGAGATGGTCACAGACACTGGATGTGAGCACCACATGGTTAAGGTGGCAAATTGTACATTATGCATATCTTGCCACAATAAAAGGGTGTTTTTCTTTTTTTAAAAAAAAAAGCAATGGCTCTTTCCTTATCCTTGAAAATAGTTCTTAGGTGTGGATTGGGACAAAATGGGCACAGTCAACAGAAAAACCCATGTCCTCTTGGGGAGGCCGATGGTCTCTCTTTACAGATGTTCTTGAAGGAGTCTAGTTTCCTCCTGGAACCAAACTTGGACAGACTTTTTTTTAACTCAGGAAGTCACCTTGGAAGATGGAGCAAGGATATCATCAAGATTCAATTTTAAACCCACCTTTAAGCAAGTGACTCACCATGGGGGCAGGGAGGTTGCGGGGGGGACACACAGGGGAGAGCAGGAAGCACAGTAAGGAAAGACTCCTTCTCTGAATCTCTCTTTCCCTTTCTATCAGCCAGTGAAGGCTCTGCTAAGGAACATTTAAGGAGTATTTCCGTTTAATCAGACAACAATATTTTAACAATATTTTTTGAACTTCAATATATCACAGTGTTTTTAAGCCTGTCTTTCTGTTCTCCTCTGTATAGCCCTTTGTTCATACAACTTGCCATTTTATACTGTTTTCTTGTGTTTCTGGTTTTAGCTCCCAGCTGAAGGACAACGCCTGTGTTTATTTCTGTTTATAGTCTCAGGTACTAGTCAAGCAGGTGCTAAAAATAGCTTATTGACTAAGTGAAGAGATCAGCAGCTGGATGGCTAAGCAAACTGAATGTCTTTACACAGCCTCTCCTTCTCAGAGTGTCCTACCTTTGTGTAACTGGTCCAAATAAATGTGCATGGTTTCAGCTGCAGTGATAGAAATTCTGATGTACATATGAAAATGATGTGCATCACTGTTTGTCAATGTAATCACCATGAGGGTTTTCAACCTGCTTCATTTCACCTCACTGCCACTGACCTGCAGCGCAAGCCCTTCTCCAAGGCCTCTGCCTCCAGAAAACCTTCCAACCACCGGCCCCTCTCAGTCTGAGTTCCTTTTGATTTTCCTTACTGCACAGACTGCACCCAATGTTATCCCAAGATGTCTATTTGACTAATGACTTTGTGAATGTAAGTCCTCTGTGTTCAACAAGACTGTCCCTACCTGAAGAGAGCAGCTTGGTGGAGCTAGCAGACTGGGGTTCCAGACACCCACACTTCCATACTTCCTGTAGGACTTTGGGCAAGTTACTTAACACTTCTGAGTCTGGGAATATGTGGACAGCAACTTCTTCCCTGTGTGTGTGTGTGTGTGTGTGTGTGTGTGAGAGAGAGAGAGAGAGAGAGAGAGAGAGAGAGAGAGATGGCTGACACTCTCCTCTGTAGGTAATCTGTAAATAATGCCCTCCAGGGCGAGGTTTACATCCTAAACTTCTTTTATACCCCTAAACCCAGGAGGGGTTGAGTACATATTATGTGTCCACAGACATTTGTTTGAGTTGAGTTTTCCTGTTACTGGGCTGTGGGGGAAGCGCTCAGAGCCTTGTGCTTGCTAGGCAGCACTCTACCACTTAGCCCCATCCCAGCCCTCCATTATGTCTTTTGTTGAGATATAAATTCACATGCCAGAAAACTCACCATTTAAAAGTGCTCAAATCAGGTGCTGATGGCTCATGCCTGCAATCCTAGCTACTTGGGAGGCTGAGAACAGGAGAATGGCTGTTCAAGGCCAACCAGGACGAGACCTCATCTCCAAAATAACCAGAGCAAAATGGACTGGAAGTGTGGCTCAACTGGTAGATCACCTGCCCTGAGTTCAATCTCTAGTCCCACCAAAAAAAAAAAAAAAAAAGGTGCTTAATTGGTGTTTTTTTATATATTTGAGTGGCATAAAATTTAGTGTTTCACAATTCCAGAATGTTTTTATCACCCTATTTCCATTACACATTTTAAAGCTTTATTTAGCTTTTAATAACAGCATACATTTTGACATCTCACTAAATGTAATTATTCTATAGACACTAATAGTATTCACTGTGTCTGGCATTTTCTGATTTACTTTACACTGCAAACCTCATGTGGTGCATCTGGTCGCCACCATCATCATCTCTGTTGTGACAAAGAAGTTGAGACATGGAAAAGACATGAATCTTTTCAATGCTACACAGAGAGAAGTGGCAGAGCTGGGATTTGAACACCAAATGTCTGAGTCTTATGTTTTTCCCCATGCTGGGCACGTAAAGTAACTCTTAACTCAGCCCGGCTGCCCTCACGTGAGTCGCCAAGGTATTCTGATAAAATAGATTGCATTACTGGGATGCCTTGGGTTTATTTAAGACTGAAAAATCCTCCAGCCTGTCGCAGGGGTATCTGTTATTTTAAAAAATAATAATAATAATAATGTTATCTTTTTTCTACTAATCATGTAATTTAGGAGAAATTCATTTTAGAAAATAATGCACTGTGGCTAAAAATTTTATTGAAATACAATAGAATGTGTTTGGTGGGCTGTTTCTTGGGGAAGGTGGTTAAATGGCACAATACACTATCACATTTTAAAGAATAAATACTATTTTAAATAAACTGGGCAATAGCGCCCTCTTGTGCTGAAAAGTAATTACTTAAAATGCAGGAGAGCTGTTCCCAAATAGCTTTAAGTCCAAGAAAGCAAGGCGCTCAGTAACTGTATTTTAACTAGCACATCCACTGCCATTAATCTTTGTTCATTAATTCTCCCAATGTTTATTTAGCACTTACCAGCAACCAGGTATACCAGGTGATTACACAGGTGCTGCCCCCCAATTTCTCATGGGGTCTTGTTCATCTAATGTCAGTTTTTCTCCTAATGCTGGCCTCCTGTAATGGTGGCATCTTCCTCCCTCACACTGAGGCTGTCCTCTCATGCCTCGTCCCATTGTCTTCCCTTAATCACAGTGGTCTTCTTGTCATTTCACCCTACGGACTCTAAGCCCTTTGAAGGCAGCAACCATGTCTGACCCATTCCCACAGCTCCTCAGTCTGCATTTGTCCAGTTTGTTTTCCAATGCATATTTGTTCAGCTTCATTTAACTCAACCAACTCAAGAGCAACAGAGCTCCAGGGCTAATTAAAAACAGGTCTAATGCAGAGCTGTATTTCAGCTGCTCTGTGCACATAGCTGTCAAATGTGGAGTGTGCAGCTATTGTTTTGTTACTGCCAAAATGCATGTTGAATTTTTCTCATTAATTTCCGTAGTATAATAAGGACAGCAATGGAAGGTAAGATTTGTGTTATCCTGGAATCCTTGGTGTCAGAGAAATCCTGCCTGCCATAAAATGTTTGTGGGGGCCTCCATGTGGGCGCCTGAGTGACTGTCCATTCTGGCCCACCAAGAGCCTAGTCAGTGATTCTTAGACTGTGGGATTTTATGTAAAATACCTATAATAAGTTTTTTGGGGACTAGCATGAGGTTGCCAAGATCTTGCTTTGTTAAGGGAAAGCAGTTTCTAAACTTATCATTTATTATCACCAGTATTTTATGAAAAAAATCATAATTTAACACCAAAAGGTAGGAAGGTCATAATCTCAGAATAAAGAGGAGGTTGGGTTCATTTTTTTTTTTCCAATTAAAGCATTTAACCCTAGTTCTTCACTAATCACCAGTAGCTCACTGTCTGGTGTAGCTTGCTCAAAGAGTTCAGTTTTTCCAGTTCAGGGCCTCATTACAAATGAGACTTAGACTGAAACGTGAACTAGGGCAAGCTGCTTATCTCTGCAGGTGAGTGTCTGGCCCTAAGTCATCCTGATAGCTAGCTATCTGGGGGAGAGCTGACCTAGAACCAAGCTCTTCAGCAAGCACACCTGGCTTCGTGCCTGCCTTTCCCTACCCTCAGGCCCCATCTAATTTGCCACGTGCAGGTTTGCCACATTCAGGCCTTGTAAGTCTGGCATGGCAATAGACCATCCTCCCTTAGAAGGAACAGTAGCTGGCCTTACCTGCTCTCTGTTCTCTGCAAAGCCTTACTTTTACATAGGTCTTGCCTCCGCAAAGCTGGTAGAAATTCAAAGTGCTGACCTTGCTTAGGGGAATGAGAAAACACAAAAATACAGATTGTTTAAAGATTGCTCAGGAGCTGTTGGAGTCTTCTGAAGCCATCATTGGTTCCAAAATCTTTTTATGACATAGACCAGAGGGACTGAACTAGGGATGATTCAGTTGCCACCTGATGGGGTGGGATTCTACTAACATCTAGTGGATAGAGGCCAAAGATGTTGTGAAATGTCCTATAATGCCCCAAACAGCCCCATAACAAAGAATTGTCCTGCTCAAACAGTGACAGTCCCCTAGAATAAGCCATCTCTTTGTGGCCTTGTAGTATGTGAGAGTGATGGAGAAATTATATCCACTGGGACAGGAGCTAGGGTGGAAACTAGCTGGTACCCAGACCTGAGCAAGGAAATTAGCAAATAGAAGGAATGCTTGTGCCAATAGAGGGAAAAGTGGGCAGAAGGTAGTCAGGGCTATGGCCTCAAGCCCACCCCCCTCTGCTCTTTCTTTCTCCAATTTCTGGATCCAGCTGTGTGGTTTGGTTGGGTGGACCGTAGGGGAGTTTGTGGCAGTAGCCTGTATGAGTTAGAGGGAGGAAGAAGAGACCAGGGACTTCATTCCACTGTTTCTCTTTTCCTGGCGGAGAAATCGTTTGTTTTCTAAGGCTTCCACATTGTTCTACGTGATCCCTGATTGCAGGAAGGTATTGAGATTGAATTCCCTGCACTCTTATGAGAAAGGATGCCTTCAGGCTTGTAGGAATTGGTCCTCCTTGGTGGCTTGTGGAGGGTCTCCCCACTGGCCATTCCTTCCTGTGTACAGTCCTGGGATTTTCTTAAGCACATAGCGTACTGGGTATAGGAGGCCGGACCTCACCTTTTCTCACATCAACAGGAAAAAAAAAAGTTATGAATCACCTTTGAACCAAAAAAAAAAAAAAAAGGAAAAGGGCTTTTTCTTCTGCTAACGCTTTTGCCCGGCAGGTCTCAGGCCTCTGAACATTCTAGGGGAAGAACTCATTCTGTCAATGTTGGGTTTGAAAGAGCTAGCACCCATGCCATAATATCAGATATTATGACCCATACTGTCCTCTTACCTTCAGGACACTGAACATGCAACTCATCACCTACCTCTACCGTTCCATCTCCATCCATCTTTCCCTGAAGGGATCATTGTGCTGAATCTCTTAGTAAACCTCCAGGCCCTGAAGGCTCTAAGGATGTCTCCTTTGTCCTCTGCAGATGTCTCAATCACTGCTCCCGGATATTCCCAGAGCCTTCCTCACCTCATCTGGCCCTTCTCCTCTTCTCCTATGGTGACTTCAAAAATACTGAAGCTCCTACTGGGGTGGGGGGGGAAGAAGAAAAACCAGGGAAGCGCTGGAATACCTAGGCAGAGGCAATCACTTCCTAATAGAACTCTAATAGCCCAGCAAACGAGAGGAAGGACTGACAAGCTAGAAAGCTTCTGCACAGTAAAGGAAACAGTCACTAAACTGAAGAAATAGCCTACCCTTGAAATGGGAGAGAATCTTTGCCAGCCACACATCTGACAAGGGATTAATAACCAGAATATATAGGGAGCTTCAAAAAACTAAACTCCCAAAGAATCAGCAACCCAATGAATAAATGGGCAAATGAACTGAACGATTTTCAAAAGAAGTACAAAAAGCAAATAAATGTGTGAAGAAATGCTCAAAATCCTTGGTCATAAAGGAAATACAAATCAAAACAGCACTGAGATTTCACCTCCCCTCAGTCGGAATGGCTATCATCAAGAACACCACCACCAACAACAAATGTTGGCAAGGACAGGGTTGGAGGAGGAACCCTTATTCACTGTTGGTGGAAATGTAAATTAGTACAACCACTATGGAAAACTGTATGGAGATTTCTCAAAAAACTAACAATCGACCCACCATACAATCCAGCAATACCACTCCTAGGCATATACCCGAAGGAATGTGAATCAGGTTAAATAAAGACACTTGCACAACCATGTTTATTGCAGCACTACTCACAATAGCCAACTACAGAAATAGTCCGGGTGCCCTACAACTGATGGATGAATTAAGAAAATGTGCTACACATACACAAGAGAGTACTCAGGCATAAAGAAAGATTAAGTCATGTCATTTGCAGGTAAATGGCTGGAACTAAAAATGATCATGTTAAGCAAAGTAAGCCAGGTTCAGAGAGACAAAGGCCAAAGTTTTCTCTCATATGTGGAAAACAGATCCAAAAGACAAACGTACACACAAATACAAACATGATCTTATGTTCCATGACTGTAACATGGACTGTTTGAGGGGACTAGGGAGAGGAAGGACAGGAAAACAGAACAAATATAATCAAAATATATTGCATGTGTGTAGGAAGATGACATAACAAAACACAATGAAAACTGTTTATTAATAAGAGGTGGGGGAGAAGGGTAAGGGAGAGTCACAGGAGGGTGAGTCTGATTAAAGCACGGTATGCTCATTGGTGCAATACCACGGAAAAAGCCCTTTGAACAAGGAACATACACATGAAAAATGAAAGACTGGAATGAAAAACAGGTTCTGCAGGAGGTGGGTACTAGTGGGAGGGGGAGGGTAAATGATGAGGGTAAAGGAGAGGGCGCCAGTGGTTCATGCCTGTAATCCTAGCTACTCAGGAGGCAGAGATCAGAAGGATCACAGTTCAAAGCCAGCCCGGGGAAATAGTTCTCAAGGCCCTATCTCAAAAAAACTCACCACAAAAACGGGCTGGTGGCATGGCTCAAGGTGTGTTCAATGTACTTTAGCTATCTGTGCAAAAATAGAGCAATGAAACTTGTTGCAATTCTTTTAAGCAGGGGAGGAGGATGAGAGAGAATGATGAAGGGGTGACTCTAACCAAGGTACATTTTGTAAACATGCATGGCAATGTGACATGAATTGTAGCATTGTTTTACTTGTTTGTGTTTATTGAGATAGGTGAGGAGGACTAGGCAGGGAGTTAGGAAACCTGATGGCTGAGAGCTATGCTTGGATGTTGACAAGGAATCACATACTGACGCTAACAGGATGGCCTGTGACATACAGCAAGGTCTTGCTGACCTGCAGCTCTTGGAGCCCACGAAGGCCAAAACTCTCTCCTTTCCTTCTCCTGACACAGGGAAGGTGCTGATGACATGTAGCTCAGTCTCTAAGATTTAATGACACACTGACCACCCCCATAGCTGCAGACCCCAATAAAAGCTTGAGGTCTTTGGACTTCTTGAGTCTGCCCACCCTCCCGGTACGGGTGCACTTTTGCTTTGCTTTACATCAATACACCTGTCCGGCCCTATACCAGCACAGCAGCAGCCCTTCCCTGCACTCAGCTGCCCACTGCTTCTCTGTGTCCCCATAAACTTCTCGCTCCTTTTACTTGTTTGTCTAGGCATCCAAAATCCCCAGCAACTAAGTCTCACCATGTTACTCAGGCTAGTCTCAAACTCCTGGTCTCCAGCAATCCTCTTGCCTCAGCCTCAGGGTGCTGGGATTACAGGCACGTGCTACCTCACCTGGCTGAATTTTACCTTTATAGCCTAACTTCTTGGGATCAATGGTCTTCAAAAGGGTTGTCAGGTAAAGCACAGTACATCCAGCTAATTTTGAATTTCAGACAAGCAATGAATAATTTTTTAGTATAGGTATGTTTCTTGCAATATTTTGAACAATCTTTATTGGCTAAATCTGGCAATCTTACCTTAGGCAGATGTCACGATCAAAATGATACCACCAGCCAGGGGTGGTGGTGTGTACCTGTTATCTCAGAACTCAGGAAGGAGAGGCAGGAAGATCACAAGTTCAAGGCCGACCTGGACCACATAGTGAGACGCTGTCTCCAAAACAAAGATACTCTCGCTCCTTGACTATCCAGCAGCATGCCTTTAATTAGGAGACCATGTGCGCCAGTCTGTCACAGTCAGTCACTGTCACACCTGCAGCCCTGGGGCCATGACTCCTAGCACCCTGGACCACCTCTCAATTGTCTTGCCTGCAAACTTCTAAAGCACATTACGTTTTAATTCCCACAGTGACTCTATGCGAGGAAGTTTCTATTATCCTCATTTTATAAACAAGGAAATTGGTTTTCAGGAGAAACAAATCATCAGTTTAAAATTATACAGGAAGCAAAAAAGTAGCAACACCAGGGCATAGGCACAACTCCAAGGCCCTTCTTGCTGAAGACACCACTGCTCTGAAGAGGAAGATGGCAGAGCTGGCACCCCAACTTCTGTAGTGGCTCACGCTCTGCATGGGGAGACCAAGCAGTCTCTTCTGAATTTAGAATCAAACCATGCCCACCTTCAATACACAAGATTCTTCTCCAAGCAATGGGATTTCCCCACCAGCTTAGGTGGACTAGAGGAGGGACTCTCATAGCCTCAGACAGAACACAGCTGGGGCACTGGGAGACTGGGTGTTAGTGGCATCAGTAAGACAAGAAAAGTATAGCTGTCTTTCTTTCAATCCTAACAGTATAGCTTAGCAGGTATAAAGTCCAGGGAAGGGCTAGAGGTATAATTTTTGTGCTACTGGATTTGAACTCAGGGCTTCATGCTTATAGGACAGGCATTCTACCACTCCAGCCCCACAGCATTCTTCTATTCTGCAGGAAGAATAGAAGAATATAATTCTGCACCCATTATATGCCAGGAGAAATGCTAGACTCTGCACAAACTTGATGGGGGGCTAGAGAAAAAGGCTCTGCCCTTCCTGAGGCTTAGAGTGTAGTCTCCTAGACCCGGCCTCCCTCTCTTCCTCCTTTGCCTAGAATAGTTTAGATCCTGTCCACTGCTACTGAAGTTCTAGCCCCTGAGAACTCCTCACCTTCTGTTCATGCAGCAAGAAGCATGCAGTCCCTGTGGCACAGGGACACGCTTGAGCTCACAGTGTAGCTTTTAGCCAGTGTATGCGACGTTGATAAAACTGAAATGAGCCTTGGGGCCTTGACAGCCATGAAAACAGGGCACAGCCATTGCTCCAGTTTTCACAGGCAGGAAACTGAGTCTTCAGACAACTAGGTGACTGTTGAGCTGCACAGCTACACCTTACCCCAGGTGCTGAGCCAGGGCCCCAGGGCACCTTCCATTATTCAGTCATTTAACCACTGCCACCCACGACCCTCTGAGGTAAGGTTTTATAAATGACTAAACAAGCACAAGATGGCACCTTGCCCAAAGCGACACGTTAGCAAGTGGCAGAGACTTCAATGCTTCTTTTTTCAAATGTATTTTTATTTGGCTAGTAAAAATTGTATATATTTCTGGCGTACAACATATTTTGATGTCTGTGTACATTGTGGAGTGGCTTAACATACACTTTGTCTCATGTACTTGTGTGTGTGTGTGTGTGTGGTGAGAACACTTAACATGTACATGTCTGCAATAGGTTGTCATGAACCGTAGGCACCATGAGGTCATGTCACTGCTTCTTGAACTTGAACGTGGGTGAGCTCGTTAAAGAGCAGGCTTTGGCTCAGGGGGTCTGGGGTAGAACTCAAGACACCGCCCTTGAAACAAGCTTCCATGCTATGCGCCAACCTGCTGGCGTGCAGGCCACATGTTGCATACTGTCTCTGGATTGTCCCACTGCCTTTTTGTCCTCAGTTGTCCCAAATGGCTGTGTTGGCAGTAACGACTTCCCCTAATCTTTCTGTCATAAGAGCCTTACATGGATGATCTCATTGATTTTTTGTAACGTTCTTATTAGTATAGGGGGTTTCGTTGTGACACTTCCATATCTGCGTACAATGTACTCTCAGCTCTCATTGATTAAATGAGGTAGGAGATAATCATTGTGTCCATTTTACACACAAGGAAACTGAGGCTCAGAGACTTTAAAGAACTTGCTCAAGGTCATCCTTGAGCAGGTGGCAGAGCTGGTTCCATTTGTTCTTGCCACATGTCTGTGAATTGGGGAAGTCGAGGCAATGCTAGCTCATCTCATATGTGGGGAATACCAAGGTGGAGCAATTGAACGACAATGTAAAGCAAAGCTTGGGTCCATCTGGTTCTCAGCAAACAAACCTTTCCCCCTCTCTAACCATGAGCAAAAGAATCCAGTAAGAGAGATGGTGTCCCAAGCTGGTCTCTCAGATCTAAAGAGTTCTTAACCAATCTGTCATCATCTCCAGGGACTTACTTGCCTAGCACAGTTGTTTCTCTCTCCAAAGTCCTTTATGCTATTTCAGCCCTGGAGTCCTGCAACATGACTTCTAGAAGGTTCCTGTACTGCAACTGGAATGCTATTCCCTAATCCTGATCACTGCTGTGGTTCGTAACTGTAGTGCCAAGTCCAAGTCCAAGACCTGACTTGAACTCTTAGTGACACTGTGCCAAAATCCATGAAGCCAGTTGTTTTCTTGTCCCCAGCCCCTTACTTCTCAGCTTCTCTCTGTTCCCCAACTCCTCTCTGGTATTAGGCTCCCAACAACTCCTCCTCTTCCTCCTCCTCCTCCAGACAGGTTCTCACTATGCAGCCTAGACTGGCCTCAAACTTGTGAACCTCCTGCCTCAGCCTCCCCAGGACACCACCCTTCTTCTTCATGACTTGCCACTCTTTCCCTCATTTCTCAAATATGCTTCAGAACAAATCCTTTCTATACTAAGCAGATGCCTGGCAGCATCTAAACAATAGAATCAATTATGACAGATTCTGGAACGGAAACCGATGATTCAGAGATCACAGATGCTTGCACCTGGGGAGTTATTGGGTAAGTGATAACAGATCTAGATCAAATTTCAGTAGAGAGAGGTACTTTTCAGAGATAGGCACATCAAGGGCACTGGGGGAGCCCAGAGGACTTATCTGAGGTGATGTCACAAGTGAATTCTAAGGACTGGGTCAGAGGCAGCCAGTGGAAAAGGCAGCCTGAACAGAAGGGACTGTGAGAAGAAAACTTCATGTATGCGAGAGCCATTCTAAAATTTGGGTCATAAAATGGAAAGCTGGGGGTGGCCCAGGACAGGATGGTGGAAAGGAGAAAGAGGGGTGATGTCAGGGAAGACTCTGACTGCCACATTGAGGGGGCTGGATGTGTTTCTCAAGCCATGTCTCAGGTCCACACTGGCAGGACCAGTGGGACACAGGCGCCATGCACTGCAGCCCTCAGTGCCCTCCCTAGGACAGTGCTGCCTATGTCTGTCTGCTGCTCTTGTGTTGGTGTTCTGTGAAGGAAGGACTTCCTGCTGAAGGACATGTGAAACCACTGCCATGCCTGACAGGACAGCATCTGAGAGGAACCTGGGGTTCCATGGGCCTGGGAGATGCTCATCTGGGGTTTCAACTCATTGGTGGGTGCCTTGAAGAGCCTTCTCTCCCTAGGGCAGGAAGTCACCATTTCATTTCCCAGTTCCATTCTGTGATGAGAGAGAAGGCAGGAGCTGCTTCCTTTCTCTCCAGCCCAGCTCTGGGGGTCTCATCACTCCTGGTCCTTAACGCAAAGCTAGGGACTGCAGGTATGGACAGGTCCCACTGTGCTTGCTGGAACTGACCCTGCTGATGAAATCTACCCATTTTAGATGCTTTTTTTTTTTTTGGGTGCTTCCCCACTCTTCCTTGCCTCATTCACTCATACCAGCAAGAGGACCTGGGTGGTCCGCACTCCACACCTGCTTCCCTGGCCTGTCTGCACTTCATCAGATCATGAAATGTCCCATTTTTTTAATGCTCTCCACAGGGATCACGTTCCTCATCCCCCAATTGTGACTGCTGATCTGCTGTACTCCTGCCTGACTGGTGCTGCTGAAGCCCCCAGGAAGCCAACCTCTAGTGCCACCTTCCAGAGAACACATCACTGCCACTCCCTTGGGGAATCACTGAGTCATATGAAATCTTTCTTGATAGGAAAACATTAGTCCAGAGAGCACTGCACATTTTGAATGTGCATAATATCAATAAAACTTTTTAAAGGACATATCTCCATGGAATGATACTGATTCATTTATAAATTATAACCATGCATCACTGTAAGATTCCATTTCATACATTGTTAAATGTACATGGAAATGCAAATTAAAACAGATTAAGGCCAAGTGTAATGGTACTCACCTGTAATCCCAGCTACTCAGGAGGCAGAGGTAGGAGGATCTCTGTTTGAGGCCTGCCCAGACAAAAAGCATGAGACCTTACCTGAAAAAACAAATTAAAGACAAAGGGACTGGGGCACAGTGTAAGTGGTAGAGCAAGCACAAAGCCCTGAGTTCAATCCCCAGTATCACCAAAAGAAAAAACAAAAACAAATTAAAGATAAACAATTTTTTTTGGGTCTGGAGTTTGAACTCAGGCTCAGGGCCTCATGCTTGCTAGGCAGGCGTTTTTACCCCTTGAGCCACTCCACCAATCCTTTTTGTGATGGTTTTTTTTTGAGATAGGGTCTTGCAAACCATTTGCCCAGGCTGGCTTCAAACTGTGATCCTCCTGATCTCTGCCTCTAAGTAGCTAGGATTACAGGCGTGAGCCACTGGAGTCCTGCAAACAATGTTTTTTAAAGTGTTTTGCTTATAAGTGGTATAAAAATGTTTGCTTTCGTGTAAGAACAATGAAATGAAAATACTCTTCCTAAGAGAACTATGATTGAATATACTCTGTCTCTCAAAAACAGACTATTTTTGGAGGCAGTTTTAGGTTTACAGAAAAAGCAAATAGAAAATACAGAGTTCCCTTACACCTCAGCCTCATTCATTATCCTTCTTGGAGTTTCCCGGTCAGTAGCAGCTCATATTAGTGTGTACATTTGTTACAATTAATGAGCCAATGTTGATACGTTATTGTTAGCTAATGCTCTTAGTTTACATTAGGTTTACTCTGTGTTGTGTGTTCTCTGGATTTTGACAAGTGTGTAATGACATGCATTTACTATGATGGTGTCTGTATTAGTCAGACCTTTCATCACTGTGACAGATTCCTGAAAGAAGTAGTTTAAAAAGAGGAAAGCTTTATTTATTATGTCTCATGGTTTCAGTCCATGGTCAGCTGGCTCCTTTGCTTTGGGCCTGTGGCGAGGCAGAGTATCATGGTGGCAGGTCCATGAGGAAAAGCCGCTCACCTCATGGCAGACAGGAAGCAGAAACAGAGAGAGGAAGGGGTGGGGGACAAGGACATGCCCCAGTGACCTACTTCCTCCAGCTACACCCCAGTCACTAAAGTTTCCAGCACTTCCCAAAATAGCACTCTCAGCTGGGTACCAACCCGTCAACATGTGAGCCTGTGGGGTCATTTCATATTCAAATCACAACAGTATCACACACCATTATACTATCATACAGAATAGTTCTCCTGTCCTAAAAATACCCTGTGTTCCACCCCCTTACCCCACCTAATCCACTGGGAACCACTGATCTTTTTAACTGCTTCATTATTTTTTAAAACCTTGAGTTAAAAAAGAAAAATCTGAGAAAAAAGGCTCCTTCAGTTTAGCCCTTTAACCCTCTGTTGCAAAGGGACTCGAAGGTCCAGTTCTAAGTTTACTATGAACTGTGAGCTATGTGGCTGGCACAGTGGAAGGATCTGAGCTGCAGATGGAGGAAGGGAGGCCTCGGGATCAAGTGGCTATGAGTGTTCATTTCCAGCCACTGGGATCCAAAGGTCCTAGTTGAAATTTGACTGATGAAATTTTCTCTTCGCTAAAGTCACTCATTTGTTCTTAAAATTTTACTACAACTGGAGGCATTAGATATATGTATATACACATACATATGCATATACATATAGCTATTTTTTAGGCAGGTGGTGCTGGGGATTTAACCCAAGGCCTTGAACATGTTAGGCAAGGAAGGACTCTGCTACTGAGCTGCATCCCCACATCCCCAGCCTGCACTAAATATACATATATATAATTTATTTATTTCGGTGGGACTAGGGTTTGAACTCAGGGCCTTACATTTGTAAAGCAGGTGCTCTATAACTTGAGCCACACCTAGAATCCATTTTGCTGTGGTTATTTTGGAGATGAACTATTTGCCTGGGCTGGCCTCAAACTGTGAACATCCTGTTGTCAGCCTCCCAGATAGCTAGGATTACAGCATGAGCCACGGGCTCCCAGCTTGCATTTTATATTTTTAACAAAAGGTTCAGACATGCCTCCTCCTTCCAAAATACTATGGAAGATCCTTAAACAGATCAAAAGTTCTTCTGAGTGTTTTGCTGTTGTTGTTGTTTTGTTTTTGTAGTACTGGGGTTTGAACGTAGGGCCTCACATTTGTTAGGCAGGTGCTCTACCACTTGAGCTACTCCACCAGCTCGTCTGCATTTTTTAAGTATACAGATACAAGGGTTTTTTAAGAGTAAATTTGTGTTTCAAACCAAGACCAAAGGATGATGAAAGCATTTTTAAACACCCGTTTTAAAAAATACCCTCTCTATAGTTGAAATGTATTTTCAAAAGCCGTTTCTCTCCCATTGTTGAAATGTCACTGTACATTAAAAGGTCACCTGAGGGAACTTGCTATTTCTAAACTACTAAACAGGTAGCACACTGGTGAGCTGTTTATCACCACAGAAGAGAGCAAATTTAGAACACCTGCCTTCTTGAAAAAGAAGAGTGAATATATTATCAATTCACAAAATTTTTAGGTTTACTAACATTTGTTAGTATTTTAACACACACAGTAAACAAACGTTTGCATATTACAGATTTTCATGATTGTTCTCACCTCGTAGATTCTACTATTTGTTAAATTTATTATCCGTGTGTGTGTGTGTGTGTGTGTGTGTGTGTGTGAGTGTTTTGTTTTGAAATAAGTTCTCACTATATACCCCAGGTTGGTCTCAAATTCCTGATCCTCCTGCCTCAGCCTCCTAAGTGTTTAAACTACAGGCCTGTGATGCCACACACACACACATATTTTGATATTAATACTGTAATATATATTTAATTTTGTAATTTCAGAGAGCTGAGTTTATCACTGTCCTGGGTCATGATACATTATCATCATGGTTCTCTGTAAGCATCTTTTATATCTGTATGTGTAGTGGCCTGTACTGGTTGACTTATCCCTCTTCCATCATAGGTAACCATTCTAGTGGTTTAATGTACATGATTTTGTTCTTATGTGTTCTTACAGAATGGGTATTATTGTTTTGTATGTAAGTATTTCTATTTTATTATTAGATTACATATCACATTTAGTTTCTTAGTTTCTTTAGTTTTTCCACTAAGCCTTGGGTTTGAAGACCCACCCAAGTTGCTTTGTGAATGTTGGATCCATCACTTCTATCACACCACAGTCCTATGGGCATCTGCTGCTCTTTACCTCTCCAGTCTCTCTGGGAAGGGAGCCACATAAACAATACTGCAGTAAGCATCTTCATACAGGCCATTTTATGGATATGCTTGAAGATATATTTTTTTAAAAAACACATTCAAGACAGCATGTAAAGATCACAGGCACAGCTTGGCATGATGCTACATGCTTGTAATCTCAGCACTGGAGAGGCTAAGGATGCTGAGTTTGAAGCCAGCTTGGACTACATAGAGAGACCCCATTAAAGAAAACCACAGATCATGTGCACAGCCATATGTGAGAATAAGCAGAGGAAGAACAAAGAATCAAGGAACATTGACACCAACATCGGCCCCTCCATATTGTGGGCTTGCCTGCCCCGGGCTTGGTGACAGCATCTGTGTCAATCTGTTAACCATTAGACTTTTGTTATGCTTTATGTTTAAGAAGAAATGATCCCTAGAAATCACTGTGTTTTCTTCCTTTACCACAAAGCATCATTTAGAGCACAACCCCGGGGAGCACACACCTCACTTTGGAGATCAGGGTTTGAGTACATTGCCTGAGCCATTCCACGATAGCAGCCTCACTGCCTTGCCATGGCTCTGCCACAGGAGGATGCTGTCTGGGAGAGGAGCACCTGCACAGGCTGCAGTAAATCTCTGTCCTCTACTTGTGACAGGGAGCGCTCATGTACACATTGAAGGGCAGTGCGAGTACCTTTCTTGGGAAAACAGCATCTCTTGTTTCCTTTAGGATTCCTTCTGCCTCCATCTCAGTGCATGTGTCTTGAGTGGAACAGACACACCCACAACAGCAGTGGGCACATGACCAGTCCTGGCTAATCAGCATATTCCATTCATCCTGCCATACGAATGGGTCCTGGAATGGACACATAGTCTTTCTGTTGAGATTTCTGATAGGATAACAGGAGAGGAGCAGCCTGACAGTGGAGCCCATTCAGAGAAAAGCAGGGAGGAGAGCCGGAAGCAGGGAGCTGGAGAGAGCCTGAGGATGTCAAGGAAGCTGGGGTCCAGTCCCAATTTGACCTTTGTCTCTGGATGCTTCATTTGCATGAGCCTTTTGCTTTAGCCAGTTTGCAATGGGTGCTCCACTCCCTTTGGACTTTTTTAAAAATATTGGTTTGTTTTTTCACTTTTTTTTGGTTTTAAATTCATGTCTTTTCTAGTCTTATACTTTTTTTTTTGGTGATACTGAGGGTTGAACTCAGAGTCTTGGCGCTTGCTATGCAGGTACTCTACCACTTGAGCTACACCTTTAGCCCTTTTTGCTCTGGTTATTTTGGAGACAGGGTCTGGCTTTTGCCCTGGCCAGCCTGGATGTCAGCACTTCCCACTGTCTCTATGATGACAGGCCTGCAACATCACACTCAGTTTATTTCTGTTGAGATGGAGTCTCACAATGTTTTTTGCCTGGGCTGGCTTGGAACTGGAATCTTCCTAATGTTAGCCTCCTATGCAGCTTGGGATGACAGGCATGTACTGCTGCACTCAGCTATTGGTTGAGATTGGGTCTCCTGAACTCCCTGCCTGGACTGACCTCAAACTGTGATGTTCCAAGTCTCTGCCTCCAAGTAGCTGAGATTACAAGTGCACAGTCACATCCAGCCCTTCTTTCCTGTATTTTTTAGTTTTATTTTTTTGAGACAAGTTTTTGCTGTGTTGTCCAGGCTGGCCTCAAACTTGCAGACTCTAGTGATCCTCCTGCCTCAGTGTCCCTAGTACCTGGGACAGCAGGTACCCACCATTGCACCATGGGCCTCAGTTTCTTCATCTGGAAAGTGAACTAGATGGCTGCCAAATATTTCTTGTATTTCCTCATTTTGATTCTAGAGATTGCTCAAGGCCCAAGTGTACACTTTATTCCTTCTTAGTCACTTTCCAAGGACAACTTCCTGTTCATACTTCTTTCTCTCTCTGTATTGTTTATATTTAACATTTTGGTTATTATGATGTTTTAGCATCTTAAAAACCTTTCTGGCTGGGGAAAGATACCCTGTGCCTCCTGTTTCTCCACAGGCCCTATGTGACCGACCATATCATAAAAGAATGCAGAGCAAGTTCCTTCTTCTGCTTTCCCTGGGCTGCCAGAGCTGGTAATGAGCCCTGAAAGTGGGGAAAGGAAATGGAACCAAGGAAGAAGCAGGACAGGAACATTCTGTCTTTGGACTCAAAAGCTAGTCCTGGGCTTATATTCATATGGAAATCTCTAATTTTTTTATTTTTTAAGCATTTATCAGATGTTTCTCTACTTATGCCTTGGAACTTTTATCTCCTAAATGTCCACAGTGCGGGGGGGGGGGGCGTTGCTAGTATTTATGTAATGGGCCTGAATATGAGTTCATCTAAGTCTGTGTTAGTTGACCTTCTTGCTTGGCTGTCTCTTTTGTCCTCTGACATTCTCCACACTCCACCTCTTACCATCCCTAACTCTTCAAAACATGCTGGGGATGCTTTAGCAAGTGTCTTCAACAACTTTTAAAGGGTTGCCTCCAGATCACTCATATCTTAATAGCATCTTCTCAAGGCATTTTAAAAATAAATATCGAAAGCATAAGTAAATAATTTGAATAAATTCAAATTATCCTGACCTCTGCAGTATCCTCCATTTTTACAGAAACAGCTGTCTAAAAACACTGAGCTTTCCACAAGGACTCCCATGTGACTAGAGAGTTGGGCTCACCTTTTTCTTGGTCATTGTATTAAGTCTCCACTTCTCCCTTGGCTCTACAGTTGCACTGTCTTCCTTCTCACCAAAACGTGGCTCTTGGATCTCTGTTACGGGAGGAGAATTAGGTTTGGAAAATCTTGTGTCTCTGACAGCCAATGAGGGTAGCTGCACGGGTTCCTGACTAATGAGGCAAGGTGTCACCCTGAGTCAGCCATCAGGTTGTGCAATCAGAAGACTTGAGCTGAACAAACGCCGTGCATGTTGTTACATCCGTTCTGCAGTTACAATAAAACCTGCAGCTACCTGGGCTTCCTGGGGCATCTCCTCTGGGCATGTCTTCCAGCTGTGAGTTTTTATTGTTGTTGTTTTACAGTGCTAGAGATCAAACTCAAGGCCTCATATGTGCTAGTCCAGTGCTTTACCAGTGAGCTATACCAGCCAGCTCAGCTATGAATTTAAATTCTTGGACCTTCCTCAATTGGCACAAGTGTAAGCTCCTGTAGGGGTGCCCTAACCAATGATCGAACCAAATGCCTCTGGCATTGTGTTCCCCTCCCCACCACTATCCTGGAAACTCAGAATTGTTGTCCTTTAGTTCCCCCTTTATATGAAGGGACTGTGGTGTCACGTTCCCAGGAAATGTCCTGTTAGCTTTGCCTTCCCCTACCAGACATTTTCCATTTACCCCTGCAGTGCACAGTCACTGTTCTCTACTCTGCTGCAGTCCGATGAGTGTGACCTACTGGACAGCATCGTGGCTTCCTTGTCCTCTGGCTCCCAACTGGGCGCACATGAGGGGTGACACTGGCAGGAAAGGATTAAGTCAGGGAACTTATTCCTCTAGCCCTTGCCCTGCAGGGTCACTGTGACTGGCATCACTCTTCTGCTGAAGGTCACACCTACCAGCAGCCCCCTCCTAAAGCTAGCCCTTCTCCCTTTGTCTGGTTAACTGACCCACTTTAGGCATAGGGCCCTGCTGTTCTAACCAGGAGCATGGCACCATCCTCATTTCCTTTTTCTAGACATCTTTGTAAATGATTCCTTTATTTATTTTTTTAATTTTTATTTTATTCATATGTGCATACAATGTTTGGGTCATTTCTTCCCCCTTCTCCCACCCCCTCCGTTACCCCCCTGCCCCCTCCCTCTCTCCCCCCACCCCCTTGCTACCCAGCAGAAACTATTTTGCCCTTATCTCTAATTTTGTTGAAGAGAGAGTATAAGCAATAATAGGAAGGACCAAGGGTTTTTGCTAGTTGAGAAAATGACTCCTTTATATATTCCCTACATTGCCTCCTTTGGGAAGGCTTCTGCTTCCCTGTAGAAACTTCCTGCTATACAATCCAAATCGCTTTTTGAAAATGCCATTCTTTGGTTGTTAATGTGATACTAAGTCAAGTGGGAAAGTGGGTGAGTGATGGATGATAATGATAACAACAATAACTAATAATAAATTAGTTGGCAAACTAGTAAGTTAGCAAGTTAGTAAACACTTCTTTGAGTGCTTACTAAAGTAAGTCACCATGTTTATTATTTTACATACTTAAGTCACTTAACACCTTCATGAGGACCATAGCAAGCAGCCTCTAAGATAATCACACGATAGCAGCCTGCTGACATTCATATCCCTGTGTAACACCTCACCCTAAGTCCCGACTTAGTGCCTCCTCCTCCGTTTGTGTGTGTGTGTGTGTGTGTGTGTGTGTGTGTGTGTGAGACAGGGCTGTGTAAGCCACGCTGGCCTCAAACTTATTCTTCTGCCTCTGCCTCCTGAATTGCTGGAATTTCAGCCATGTACTACCATGCCTAGCCTGGTGACTTTTTCTAACAAGTAGAATATGACACAGTGATGGAAGGCTACTTTCTAGATTAGGTTGCACCCATCTTGGGTGCCCACTCTTGCTCACTCTGGCAAGTGATCAAGTGGGAGAATACACTTGCCTTGCTGTGAGCAAGGTGCTGATGCCTCCAGCCAACAGCCAGTGAAGACCTGAATCCTGCCAACAGCCATGTGAGTGAACTGAAAAGTGGATCCCTGTCCAGTCACACCTCGAGACAACTGCATCCCTGGCTGGAACCTTGATTATACCTTGTGGGAGACTATGAGCCAAAAATACCCAATCAAATTATACCCAGATCTCTAACCTGCAGAAACTGAGATAATAAATGTGTGTGCTACATCACTACCTTTTAAGGTAATTTGTTATCCAGCAATGGGAATTAATACTAAGCGTGCAATTATTATCATCCTTATTTTAGCTGGTGGACTGACTCAAGCAGTAAGAGGCTTCTTGCCTAGCAAACATGAGACCCTGAGGTCAAACTCCAGTGATGCCAGAAAAATAAATAAATAAAACTAGAACCTCATTTTAGAGATACAGAAACTGAGGCTTAGCCACCTGCTGAGGTCATATAGGAAATCAGAGCCTAGACTGGTAGCTAGATGCACTTAAGTGGTTTGCATATGGCCTCCTGATGAAACAGGCAATGAATGGACTTTGTAAGAATCATCTATTTAAGTTCTTAGACACTGTCATTGGAAGTACTCATGAACATTTTGGGGAGCCATGTGTCAGTATCTGTCAAAAGGTGCAACCCCTTTTCCAAGTCTTACAGTTCCACCTAGCTTGTAGAAGTTACTTCTGTTAACCTGAGATACTAATTTCTGTAAACAACAATACTAAATACAGAAGTGCACACACAAAGAGCACTTAAGAGCATGAATGTTTATTGTGCATTTAAAAAAGGCAAATAACTGAAAGTCACATAAATATCACTACTAGAAGACTTGGTTGAATTATGGTACATCATCCAATGAAAGACTATGTAGCTCTTTAAAATGAGGTAGATTTGTATCAGAGAAAAGGAAAGATGAACTTTGATCTCTATGGTCAGTAGAAGCCTCAGATTTCCACTTCTGGTGTGTCTCCCAGTTGTTCAGTCAAGCCCTAATCTACAGACTTCTGTGAATGGATTTGCAGATGGAATTAAAAATGGGTTTAATATCGGGAGATTATCTTTACTAGGCTTCGTGAAACCAGCTGAGGTCTTCAAAGTCTCTTCCTAGGAATAGGCTGGAAGTATGAGAGAGATCACATGAGAAGGTTCTCCATTGCTGGCTTTGAAGACAAAGAAAAACCACGTAGCAAACGGATGTGGTGGCTTCTGAGCTGAGAGCAGCCTCCCAGAGACAGTCAGCAGGGGAACAGGGGCCTCAGTCCTACTACCATAAGGAACCTAATTCTGCCAGTGACCTGAACAAGTTTGGAAGTGGATTTCCCATAGTGCTTCTAGTTGAAAACTCAGCCTGGGCTGGAATCCCTTGGACAGAGAAGTCTGTCATACCACGTTCAGACTTCTTCAGAGCCCTGGAATAGTAAATGGATATTATTTTGGGCTGCTAAATGTATGACTTGTTCCATAGCAATAGAAAACTACTGTGATCCATTATTTACTGGGAAAAGAAAGGTCAATGGTAGAAGATGTATAGAATGACCCCATTCACCTGGCTTTCCATAATTTTTTTCACTTTTTGCAGACTGGGGTTTTGCAGGACCTACACCCCTTTTTTGTGATGGGTTTTTTCAAAATAGGGTCTCATGAACTATTTGCCCAACTGGCCTTGAACTGAGATTCTCCTGATCTCTGCCCCCTGAGTAGCTGGGATTACAGGCATAAGCCACCAGTGCCTGGCTTCCATAAATATTTATTGATTTTAAAAACTCATAGGAAAAAAACATGAGGGAGAATACATCCCTACCAGTCATAGAGATTATCTCTAGAGGATGGGAATGCAGACAACTTTCATTTTCTACATTTTATTCTTATGGAATATTTGAATTGTTTAGAATGAGAACACATTTTTAGTAAGGAAAGGAAATGATGAACAGTGAAAATATTTACTGACTTTGCAATCCCAGAGTAAGATTTAAATTTTATCGCGTTCAACTCTTACTGTCTCAAGACTTTTTTTGAAATGGGTATGATATAAATAAATAAAATATTCAGCTCTCAGGGGCCCAGTCCTTTCAGTTCTGGATATATCTATTAAATATAATCCTGTGTCCCACAAGATGCAGAAGAGTGTGCAGACACTGTCCTCCCCAGCACTTCCTAATTCTCTGCAGCAGCCCCTGGCCTAGCATGGTGTTCTCAAGCCACAAAGCTCAAACTTTTCTGCCTGCATTAACTCAGGAGAGAGAACCAAAGCCAGCCCAAAGCCTTTAACCAGATCTGTCAATAAAGCTTTACAAAGGCATATGATAGCATTTGCCCTCAAAGAACCTGGGTTTAGTCAATTCAGATCATTCACACCAGCTGAAGGTTGGAGGTGGAACAAATAGGAAGCAAAGGCAAGAGACAGTTTTGCATGGTGGTTAGAGCAAGGAATTAGAGTTTCACAAGCTGTGTGATCCTGAGCAGGTTACCTAAGCTCCCCAAGTCACCAGTTCTTTGGGTGTGTGTAAAATGGTGACAAATAGCTACTTCACAAGGTTGCTGTGAGAATCCAGTCAGGAGGCAGGTAGGCCTCTTTGCCTGCCCTCTCCCTGCAAATGGAAGCTTCTGTCTACTGAGAAAAAAGCAATTGCAATAACTGCATTGTCATTATAAGAGGGGAAGTTCTAAGGTACCATGCATGAGTTAAGGGTTAGCGTGCACCCCCAAATGGAAGTTATGAAATGAGGAGCAGATATAACGACAGGTGCTCCCTGCTTTACAAGGGGATTACATCCTGAGGACACCCAGTGTTGAGAACATCTGAGGTTGGAAATTCATTTAATACATCTGTCCAACCAAAGTCCACAGCTTAGCAACAGAGCAGCTACTGTTTGCCCTGGTCCTGATTCTGGTTGCTTCCAAGCAATCACCAGAGAGCTTTGAACCACATCTCGCTAGCCCAGGAGATCAAACTCCAAAATTAAAAGCCAGCCTTGGTGACACATACTGGATATTCCTGGCACTTGGGAGACTGAGGCAGGAGAAATGCAAAATCAAGACCAGCCTGAGCTACATATTAAGACCCTGTCTCGAAACAAAACAGAAATCCAAAAAGGATGGTTTCTTCTGAATACCTATCTTTTGTGTATCACTGTAAAGACAAAAAAATTGAAAGTCAAACCATAGTAAGTCCAGGGACATCTGTATTTAATATTATTGTACTCTGGTAAATTTATCTTAGTTTTGAACTTTCAACATCATTCTAGCTCCTGCACTTATGTATTTTTGCCATTGTAAAAGTTGTGGCCTACCTTTGTTTTCAAGCAGCATTAAAGAAGCTTCTTTTTTTCCTGTTAACTCATTTATATCAAAGTATACAAGACTGTAAGGTTTACCCCTGCCTGTCAGTTCCTTCAGTATCTTCATTTTAAGTTATAATTTTGCATCAACTAAGGGAATAAGCCCTCTATCCTAGAATTTTAAACTCTTATCCTTTTCATCTTCACATTTAAAAATTTTCAGTTTAAAATAATTTTAAACTCACAATTAAGCTTCAAAAGTAAGAAAAATGTTTCTATATGCACTTCACCCAGTTTCCCCTGCATAACCAGAGGCCACTTACTGAAACCATAGACTTACCATTGGTCAAATATTATTAAGGTTTAATCTTAATGAAAAAAGTGTTGAGGTCTGAGGGAAGCGATCCAGGGGCATTTGGGAAAACTGATCACCGACTTTATGAGTGATTTAAGACAGTGGGCAATGCTGAAGGCCATTTATTTTTGGCTTCCAATGATGAAATGAAGCAGGCATGTATTTTACCTTCTAAATTAGTCCATTTTCTGTTGAAATAACTCAAAATCACAGAATCGGTGATTTATAAAGAATAAAAAGTTTAAGTTGGGCGTGGTGGTACACACCTGCAATCCCAGCACTCAGGAGGCTGAGGCGGGAGGATCACCAGTTTGACTTCAGCCTGGGTTACACAGAGAGACCCTGTCTCAAAAAGCCAAAAGGAAAAAAAAAAAAGGTTTAATCACCTCATGGTATTGGAGGCTGGGAAGCCCAAGGTGGAAAGGCTGAGTCTGGTGAAAGCTTTCCTGCTGATTATGGTATGGTGGTGAACATCTTCACGTGGCAAGACAGCACATCCAAGAGACAGAGCCCAACAGCGTTGCAGAACAAATTCACTTCAGATAATCCATTAACCCACAAATGGATTAATCCATTCGTGAGTGCAGACTCCTCGTGACTTAATACTCTCTTAAAGGTCCCCTTGGTCCTGCTTTTTATATCTCACAATAGAGATTAAATTTCAGCATAAATTTTGATGGGGACATTCAAACCCTTGCACTTTCCTAATTTCCATTTGTGTAGATGAATGCTAAATGATCAGAGATTCCTGAAAGACGTAAACTCAGGAGAGTTCTTATCCCAACAAATACTTCCATGATTCATTGTGAGGTGCTAGGGGTTGTAGACATTGGTAGTCACAGACGTGTAAGGATTCCTAATGTCACCACTCATCTTTAGCGATGTCCTAGGAGGCAGGAACTATTGTCATCTGTTTAACTGAAGCAACAATGGAGGTTTAGAGAGCTAGTAAGGAAACCAGGCAGCTGTGGGGCTTAACTTTCATCTGCACTGGATAAGTGCTACTGGTATATTTTCAATGCTAAAGTCCTTTATTTTATATAAAATAGAACACGCACATAGTTCCACAGAAATGGCTTTAAAAGAAGGGCAAATATAAAATATCCCTTAAAAAAGATGAGTATAGCTTGGTGTAGTGATGCACACCTGTAACCCCAGCACTTGGGAGAAAAATCACTTACTGTATTTCCCAGAAGAGTTGTTACATCTGTTAAAAGCATGTCAAGATACAAATGCGCACATGGGAATGGTGCAGAAGAGAAAGCGTGAAATCAAGGGCTCTTCATCCAAGCCACCAAATTTTGAAGAGCATCTATCTGCCGCTTCTCTGCTTTTACTCAAAGGGATACACAGCCTTGCTGTTTAAACAATATAATTCCAATGGTTATTACCTGACCATAACTTGCCTTTCCTTTTCAAATGTACACCTTCTAGTAAGTGCCATATTTGCTGCTGACTTTTCTTTGAGGCCTGGAAGTGGTGGCTTTCAGAGTTGGTGCGAGCCTCCCAATGTAAGTAAGCTTTGGCAGTGAAGCAGGGCCTCAGCCATCTGCTAAAGTTTGCCATCGACCTAATCGAATTTGAGAGAGTGCGTGCGTGCGTGCGTGTGTGTGTGTGTGTGTGTGTGTGTGTGTGTGATGATAAATCCATCCGTGCTAGAGGCAAAACTACTGCAAAACAGCCGACCGATCGGTAGGGAGAAGTGGCACTCTTCCACGGGAAGAGCCGCGCGCCGCCTGCACACCAGGGGTGGGGAATGAGATGTGTCTGGACTGTGGGCCTCTGTGCGGTCCACTCCATTTAAAAATCCGTCTTTTAAGTGAATTTGAACTTGGGTGTTCCAAAGCCGGGGGCGGGGGGGTCCTCTTGTTTGAGGATGGATGGGAAGGTGATGGGAAAAGACTTCTCCTCGGGTGGGAGGAGGGGACCCCAGCAGCCTTAGGAAGTCTTTGGGGGCAAGGGCTCTTCCAGGTCCCAAGCAAACGCTTGTCGCGGACGCCACGGCCTGGTCCCCTCTGCGAGGGGGTCGCAGGAGGACGAGAGCCCCAGCTCGGTGTACCCCAGCAGGCGCGGGGCCGTGCGGGGAGCGGAGGGCGCAGAGTCGGCGGCCTCGCGCGCGTCCACATGTGGCGGGGCCGCGGGGGGGGGGGGCGTGGGGGGCCGAGGGGGAGGGTTTACATCCCGGCCAAGTTCCCGGATGGTCGCAGCCTCCCAGCGCCCAGCGCTTTTCCTGCCCGCGCGGCTCAGCCCTTCGGACCCTGCGAGAAGTTTCCCAGGAAAAATGCCCGGCGCGCCGCAGGGCCGTGGAGCCGCCTGGAGCCGCTGCGCGGTAAGGGGCGCGCCGCCCGGGGCGCGATCGGGGCCGGGGCCCGAGACGTGTGCGGGGGGCGCGGAGCTCGACGGCCAGGCTGGAAAGCGCGCTCCGCTCTGCTCCGCTCGGCGCGGATGACGCGGGCGGGCAGCTTGGGATGTCGAGGCCTGGGACGGGAGGGGCGCGATCCCGGCCCGTAGCGCGGGAGGAAGGGGCGGACGGCGCGGTTTTCCCGGACCGGATCCGGGCGCAGCTGGGCTGTCCCAAGGGACCCCGGACCCGCTCCCGCGTGGTCTTCGTGCAGGGCTCCGCGGCGATGTCTCGGGGCGTCACCTACACTTTCAGCTCGGGCGGAGGGCGGCACATCTGGCGCTGCCTCGTCTGCCTTCCTCGGTGAAGGAAGAGAGCCCCTCCCTCATCTCGGCTTCCCGGACGAGCTCCCTCCGGGTGCTCCCAGACAGCCCGATCGGTGGTCCGCGTAAACGCGCACACAGAGGTGACTGACTGCATTGCCTTTACAGGCGTTGCCGTCCCCATCAGTGCTTTTCGCCCCGGGCCTCTCCCTTATTCTCCGGACAGCTTCACTTCAGTCTCTCTACCCCTACCTTTTTCTGTTAACATACTTTCATTTTTAAAGAAAGAACTGCTGAAGAAAGTTGCAAGTATAAGGGAAACCAGCTGACCCAGTAGGGGTGACCCAGATCCTCAACTTGTGGCTAGACTTTGAACTCTGAGATTAACAAAGGGTGTGTGAGGAACCCAGCCTCAGTTCTTCTGGTCCTGCTCAATCCCCATGCTGTATGCTCCCTGGGTCACAGACTTATCTGAGTTCTCTCAGGTTGTCAGCTGAGCAAGTGGACTTGGTCCTCTTTTCTGCAATTGCTGGGCGGTTCTGCCCTCAGGATATTCTCTGCACCCCATCTCATTTCCCGCTCCTCATCCGGCCCCCATGCAGCTTCAGGCACCCTGAGAGCCTGTGAGCAGATTTGCACCCTGGGTGAGTTTTCTTTTACCAGTTTTCCAAAGCAATTTCAAAACAATACTGTATCTTTATTTTGAGTCATTGGTAGATTTTGCCTCCTTAAAAATGTTTGTTCTTGTAGCGGATAAAATAAGATGTTCTTTATTTCAGTTTGTAAATCTTTTGACTTCTTAAAGTGAGAAACCCCTGCACATGCTATCAGCACTCACTGTCTTCTGCCATCTTACAACATTGCCTTCTACAATGACTGTTCTTGCAATGGGTATTTACCTAACAGTTATCTCCACAAGGCTGAGATTCTTAGGGCCTGGGGGTGTTATGTTCAAAGATCCCCAAGCACTGCAGAGGTCATTACTAGCTGATCAAAAGTGTGCACACCAGGTTTCCCTGATGTTCTTACAACAGCTCAGCAGCAGTATCCTCCTCCCTGGGACGGCCCAACTCCTGCCGGCAAATTGCATAAACTCTTTTAGGTTGTGTGATGCAGAGCAGAGAGGTTTGAAAGCAAGGTAAGAGCCAGTTCTGGGACATTTAAAGAGAATGAGCTTATTTCTAGCTGCAGGAAATAAACTAACTTTCTTTCTTTCTATTTTTGGTCCATTTCACAAATTAAGTGCATACTATACATTTATCTACTTTCTTTTCTGTTAGCATGCATTAATTGTGCAAAATCTGGGATTACATTGTGATACTTCCATATGTGCCTATAGTGTGCTCTGATCGTATTGATTCCCTCATCCCTTTTTTACAATTCATTATGACATTTTCATACATGCATATAGCATGCTTTGATCATATTCAACCTCCCATCCCCCATCGCCCTCTCCCCTTCTTCCCTTCCAACTTTAGTCACTAGGTATGTCATGCAGCTTGAGCCCCACTTATCTCAGTCAGAAGTGGATTGATAACCTCTGTACTTCCTCTGTCACAGTATGTGAGGATCATGTGGGATAGTGGGGTGTGAAGCACAAGAAGCAGTGTGATAGGAGGGCCACTGAGACAACAGGCAGAGTGCAGCACCAAGACACAAGGGCATAATGAGCTGAAATGGGGTGGCAGGGAGAGAAGGTGGCTCTTCCTTAGCTCCAAGGTGCTCCTAATTATGGTTGTAATTTGGGGCATGCAATGTCCACAATAGAACCACAGAATAAAACTAAACAGAAGCATTTTTTATTTGTTGTGAAAACCCTTTCACTTCTACCTCCCAGAACTGTGGTCCTCCTGAGGCCTGTCCTCACGATTTCACACAGAGGTCTCTGCTGCCTTTTCCTAGGAATCCACCATTATGTCATGGTTCTTGAAGGTTTGGTAGGCTAATTTATGCCTTGTGACTAGCTGGGACCTACAAATGTGAGTCAGGTCACAGCTGGAGCTAAGCCAGATGCTTGTTGAGTATTGAGAGTCCCTGTTACAGTTAAGATCTAAGCTATGCTCTGTGCTTGGAGTAGAGGGGAGACCCGCCTCAAAATAAATGGAGTTTGCCCCTGAATGCTTACCTTCAAACAGCGGGTGTCAAGGCAGAATGTGGTAAATACTGGGACAAGGTGCTAAACAAATGAAGGGAATTTCCAGGACAGTGAAATTACTTCCAGCTGGAGGGAGGCAGTCCGTCATCGATTTTATCCGTTTAACAAATATGTATTGCTTGCTATGTGCCAGGCATGGAAAGAGTAATAGGCCTGTTTACATCGTCCCTCTGTCTCTGCTTGAATTGAGGAACAATTCAGGTTTCACTTCCCTGGGACAAAGGAAGACTTCCTCACTAGGGTTCATGCATTGCCCAGCCCTAACAGTTGCAGTTGCTCCTCACCCTGTTGGTATGTCAGATTGAGATAATCAACTCTGTCTTTTGAATACTTTTGAGTAATAAAAAGTCTAGGCTCACCAAAGCCCCAGAATGCCTTCACTTAGTTAAGTAATGCTATCTGCTAACACATGCTGTATTGGCTAACGTTCTATTAGTTACCTTTGTGTCACTGTGACAGAATGCCTGATAGGATTTAGTTAGGCTCATGGTTTTAGAGACACATGGTTTCTTGGGTGTGTTGTGAGGTGGTACACCATGGCAGCTGGAACATGTAGTGGAAGCTGCTTACCTCATGGTGGACAGGAAGCAGAGACATAGCAAGAGCCAGTTCAAGATACACCTTGGAAGACCTGCCCTTAGTGATCTACTCCTCCAACCAGACCCCACCTTCACAGTTTCTAGAACCTCCCCCAAATAGCACCACCAGCAGGGGACTAAGCATTGAACATGAGAGTCTGTGGGGAAATTTTATAAACCATAACAGATAAGTTAGTATTGAATATGTTGGTCCTTAGCAGTGACTGTGACTAGCAGCTTATAAAGGCTTGATGCTGTGAGTGAAGGGTGAGGCCTAGGTGATGCAGTGTGCTGCCAAGGTCAGGGCTTCCTAATGGTTGCAGCATGGACCACAAAGGCCAAACAGTCTTGTTTCCAGTGCCAGTACTATCTCTTCCAAGGGCTTTGTTTCTTTACTTTAAAATGCCTCAAAGGATGGGAATGAGGGTCATGTAGGTGGGCCACCTAGCACATTGTCTGCAACAGTACTGCTGCTCAGTGTTTGTGGTCTAGTATTATTATCAGTATTAATATGTATCCAATATGGTTGATAGAAAGAGCCTAAACATAGGCACTTGTAAATTAGCATATCATAATCCCTTAGCTGTCTGAAGTTTATCAAATGTTTTCCATAGTCACCTCATGTAGCCCTCAGAAGGAGAAATCTCAGCGAGGAGAGTCTTAGTATTGGAGGGCCGCCAGCCTGCAGTATCTGCTTACCCAGCAGAACCTACTCTGCTGAGGTTATCAGGCCAGATTGAGGACAAGGTAGAAAAGACAGCCTGTATCACTTTCCTGGCTCTTTGGCACCAGAAAATACCAGGTTAACATGTTGTGGCAGTCACATATTGGCCAGAATCCATGGGGGGATGGGGGTGGAAAGGGAGAACCATTAGAGTACACTGCCTGCCCCAGGCCAAGCTGTTTTGGTCCCAGGTACAGCACCCAAGCCCATGGAGTTGGGCACCTCTGCTTCTTGTGGCCAGGAGCCATGGAACTTTTGAGTCCTGGGAGGCATGCTTAGAATTGTAGAATTCGCCCACTGATCACAAATACTTGCTGAGAAGTCAAAAATAATACCCTTTGCTAATGTTTAGTGAAAGAAGAATGCAGGTAAAATAAACAGGAGATATAATTACCTACAAGTTTTGTTAATTTAGTAGGCTTGCTATGATTTGCATTATAAGAACATGTTATCCTAGAACATTTAAGTGTTCCTTATTATGAATATCTTTCCTAATAAGCCATTTTTCAGTATAAATTAATTTCTTCTTTTAATTTCCTTTTATCTCTCAATTACTAATTTGTATTTTTTTTTTCCTTTTTTGCTGTGCTGGAGATCAAACTCAGGGCTTTGCCCATACTAGGTAAGCACTCTACCAGTGAGCTATATCCCCAGCTCAATTATATTAACTTAAGTGAGTGAAATTCTCTAAAGCTTTCTAAGATCTGCCTCAAGCTTAAAAAAAAAAAAAAAAAAACTCCCATTTTTTTCTTCCTCCCTCCTTCTCTTCCTTCTTTTTCCTTCCCATCTCCGTCACTCCCTTCCTTCCTTTTTCCCTGTATCATTTGATTGATTCATTTAATATCCATGCAGCCCTGGGAGATTTCTGTTTATCTGTGTGCAATCTGAGGCTGAGAGACTCTTAGTCACTTGCCTGAGGCTACACAGCTAGTGACAGAGCTAGTATTCAGACCTGGGATAGTCAGATTCCAACCCTGCTCTTTTAACTCTTAATTTCACCAGCAGTCTATTGCACAGTACTTTTCATGGTCTAGACTCTAACTAAGCCATACTTTCTTATTTCCTCTATAGGCCTTTGGGCTGCCCCATCCTTTCTCCACACTGCCCCTTCTTTTCACTTGTTTGTTGAGTCCTATAGAATCTTCAGATTGGTCACAAGTACTTGGTAAGAAGCCAAAAATAACAGACTTCACTAAGACTCAATGAAAGAACATAGGTGGAGTAAGTGGGAGCCACAATTACCTACAGATCTCAGTAGTTCAGTAACTTGGAAAAACCTGAATTGCATCCAAAGAACATGCTCCTCCCCAAGAGCCCAGATGGCCCCTTCTCCACTCACTGACTCCTCCCTTAGTCAGCTTCCGTTGGCTTGGGCCTCACTTGTGACTTGAAATCCACTGTGTCTCATACTGGAGTCACTTGTGACCCTTCTCCCTCATCAGAGCAGAAGCTTTTTCAAGGCAATCACTGGCTTTTAAAAATTCATTTTTATACTCCATCAAAAGAGGAGGTTGTCAATAGGTAGTTTATTTCTGTCATTTTGTAAGAGTTGAGATGAGTGAATTTTCCACAAGTCAGAATTTTGCAAAAGACTGTCTGGCTTCTGAAGATGCTAGGGCACAAATCTCACTCTTGGAATGGCTCTTCACCATGACTGATATGTATAATGTGGCATTTTTCTTCATGTACATAATTAGCCTTAAGTTCTGTTTATCTTTCTATCTTTCAAATTGGAAAATAACAGTGATTGCACTAATAAAAGGAATAGGACCTGTGTTCTGGTAGGAAAGATGAAAATCGTTATTGCAGAACTGAGGGAGTGACATTTCCTGGTCTGATACCTGGGTTTGCTTCACTTGCATACAAATGAGGATTGAGACTTTTCTGCCCATGGTTTGTGCATCCTTTGCTCTGGCTGAGAAGGAGTTTAGGCAACACTGTAGTCCCGCACTGCCTTGTACTTGGGGAGATCAGCTGTCCTGTCAGGGAAGGGGTGTCTGCAATGGGAAGGAAATGGGGAATAAGATGGAGGAATTCAGAGCCAGTTTTCTGGGTGAGTGGAATCAAATGTAACCTAAAGGGTTTTTTTATATTTTAATTTTTCCTAACTAGGCAATGCATGTTTTTTTAAAAACATGTACCTATATGTGTCTATATTTGCATATATTCTCTCATAAGCAAAACTTGCCTCATTTGTAACAGCTAAGTTAAGTTACATTCTTCCTCTTCTCCCTCCTCTGTTCTACCCCTGTTCTCACATATTTAAGATTGTATTACATGGATACTGTGCATTTTGCTTGTTCCACTTTTTAGTATTTCTAGGCCATATGGTTACATTATTATAATTATTTTAGTGCTGGGGAATTGAACCTAGGATCTTGTGCATGCTAAGCACCTACTCTGCCAGTCCAGCCCTCCTACCATATGATCTAACAGCTGCATTGCATTCTTCTATAGGGACGAATTTAACAAGTCCACCCTTGGTTGGCCACAGCCACTCATCGGACTGTACTACTAGTTCAGTGACCCTGAGCTCATCTGTGGGCTCTTGCTAATGATGCCCAAACAAGCAGCCTTTTATTTAAGTGACAGAATAAATGCCATCATTTATTAGTTGACACCACCTAGACCAAATGGGCAGTTGAATTTCTTGTTTTTCAACACTGGTGTGTGAAATCACTGTAGGCCATTTCTGAACCCCAGCGTTTTTCTAATGACGTGTGCAGAGATTGTGCATATTCAATGAAGTCAGCCTGGGAGGGCCCCAGAGAGAAATCTGACTCTACCTTGGAGTAATGTAATGCTGATCTGTTGAACATGCTGTAAAAAAAAAAGTGTTCAGGAAACCCCGAGACTCCCCCTAGATTTTGAAAGTAGAGAACCTTCAAGGGTTGAAGGTTTTGAGAAAACATGTACCGTGGCTATTTACTTTCTGAGAACTGAACATGAGATCAGTGTGCTGCGCACAATCGTCTTGTGTTGTGGGATGAATAGTTAAATAATGGAGACAGTCAGATGGCCCCGAGATACAAGAGAAAAGAGATGGATTGATCTTCAAGAAGCCCACCTCCCACAGGCAGCCATACGTATGTGCACCATTATGCATGCTAGGGTGGGACTTCCAGGAAGGACCATGGTGGGTTGAGCAAGAGGAGGGCAGAGAAGGGAGAAGAAAACTGACCAAGCCAGTTTTCTTCCCCAGGTCTCAGAAGACAGGCTAAGAGACGCCAGGACAGGTTTTCAGATAGTGCTAAAATTCGTCTTAATTAGATTTTTGAGGATCTAGAAAAAGGCAAAGTAGTTGAAAGCCTTTTAAAACCTTTTTTTTTTCTTTCTTTTTTTAAATAAGTAGTTTACTTAAAGCAAGGTTTATGCTGGACCATTGGGGTTGGAATTTGACTGGTATGCATAGCTTAAGAAAGAACCATTAGTGTCAGTTTAAATCATTTTCGGTTTTTAAAGTAAAATTCCACACTGTTCTTTTCTCTGTTTTACCACTGTGATTTGTTTGTTTGTTTGAGGCAAATCCAAAACTTAAATTGTTGTTAGAATTGGCACTTACTTTGGGTAGTATTTTATAAGATTTTAGAGTTAGAACTTCATTATTTAGGTATTATAATCTCCCCTTCCTCTAATCTTCACTTTTTAATGAGAAACTAAAAAAAGTAGAAGAAAAAAACTCATTTGGTTAAAGAACTGTGGGGATAATGTTGTGGTATCATTTTAACCATAAAAATTCCTTTCTGTACGGAATTCTCTCTCTCTCTTTTTTTTCTTTTTCTTTTGCAGCACTGGGGTTTGAACTCTGGACCTCATGCTTGATAGGCAGACGCTCTACCATTTGAGCCACTCCACCAGCCCCAGAACTCTCTTATGCCTCTCTACTTTGCTATGAAAAACATAGCAGCTCGTTTAGAGCCTGGAAGAGGTTTTTGTTCACCGCCAGGCCAGGTGCTTAGCATTTGTAATTCATAGCCTTTGCTGATAATTTGACACTATCACTTTAAAAAATTACATTGTAGTTTTTAATTTGTTAGATCATGAAAATATTATGTGCTTTCAAAAGACAGAAAAGATAGAAATATTTAAAAGAAAATTAATAATTTTTCTCTCCTCTCCCTTAAATTCTAACCCCTCAAAATAATATTATCAGGTCCATAACTTTCTCTTTGCTTATAACTATTTATAAATATATTTGCACATAGAGCTTCTAGTATTAAAAATAGAATTATACACACCAGTCAGTAAGTTCTTTTTTTCTTTCTGCCATGCTGGGGATTGAAGCTGGGTTCTCATGAATTACTAAGCAATTTCTCTTCTGGGATGGAGCTACACCCCCATCCCAGGCTAGAGTTTTTTTAACATAATGTAGGATCATAGACATTTTTCCAAATTAAAAAAAAATCATTTATGGCATGGATGCTTACTAGTCCGTACTTTATTTAGGCATTCATTGTGTTTCCAGTTTTTATCGACTACAGTAGTCCTTAGAACATACCTCTATATCTGTGACATACAGAACGTGCTGACATACAGAAGCTTTTATTTCTTTCAGCATCCCCAAAGTGCTATTACTTTCCAAATGCTGTAGTAATTCACAATCTCACTAACACTATTTGAACAGATCTGTTTCCCCACATCTTTGCCAGCATAATTCATTTTAGAAGCATAAACTTTCTAATCTCCTTTTCCTGTTTTGTTTCAAATGATTTCTTTTGGGAGCAGTTGTCACTATCTCTGCCTTTAAAAAAAAATTCACTCATTTGAATTATTCATGCTCTGCCTTTTTCTTAATTTCTCTAATGTGCATATGATTTGTTTTGCAGAAGTAGAGAAGAAAAATTTGTGCCTAAGCCCACAGAGCTTAATTGTTCTGTGCTGAAATGAAACAGAACACTTGATTTCTATTTATATTTAAAGTAAATATAGACCTTTCAATCTCAGTTTTCCCCTTCTAAAAGTATATTATTTAGGACATTGTCTCAAGAGATATAAATGGGAAAAACAGAGACTTACAAAACACAAAGATGGGAATTTTTAAAGATGTTTTAAAGCCTGCAGAGGTAATTGGGTTTTCCTCTTGAATCCAGAAGTCTGAAGACAAAAAGTTCTTTGAGAGCATTAGTTGTAAGTTCTGCTATATTATATAAAGAGGAAAAAGTGAATCATAGCAGATCGGAATTTAAACCTGGCCTCTGTTGAAAATCCCTGCCCTCATTGCTCCTGCTTATTTTTCTGGGAGGTGAGACCAGGTTCCACTTCTCCTATCCTTGTAGTTGCTGAGTTCATTATAAAATTATTTGTATATAACTCCAGCAGTACATTGACCTAATCAGAAACAGCTGTACACTGGAGTCATTTATTCATACAAAATAACTAAATCAATCAGCAAAACTTCTTGTGTTCAAGTAGGTCAGACCAACATTGTGTAGCCCAGAATAATAACAGTGCTTTGTAACTAACCTGACACAGATGGCAAAAAGATTGTTTAGGCAGAAGTTGGAATTGAAAATTAGGAAACCCTGTGCATCCTTGATAGCGGCCACAATAAAGTGATCCTCTGCTTTTAATGTTAGTGTTTTAAAGGCTAGGGAGATTCATAAAGGGGTGTCCTGTTTAAATCTTCCCTAAGGGCTGGGTCCACTGAGTAAGGCTGAATTGTCTAGGTCAACATCCCAAAAAAGAAGTCTGTTTATTCTGTCAAAATGCTAGGCCGAAGGTAAACTCAGGGCCTCAAGCTGGAAAAATGCCACAGACCAGGCAGACACACTGACATGTCTGACCAGGGGGTGCTGTGCTGTACCAGAGAGAAGACACTGTTCCCAAGTGAGACTGAAGCCGAAGTCCTGACTGGGTCGAATCAGAAGGGTGCTTAAAACCACATGTCTCTGCGCAGATCCTCAAAGGCCCACTGGAGCTGTGTGAGTTCACAGAATGTGGTCCTGTTCTTCAACTCTAAGAACAGTCTGAGTGGAAACTGCAGTACTGTAAGACAGGAGGCCTGCTGACACAGGAAAATCTCTGGACCCCAAGTTTCCACCTGTGACCCAGTGCTGAGGGACCCTGCACTTACCACCACTTAAAACCACAGGTCTCACTCAAGACCCCACAGCCCCCACTAGCCAGAGTCCTAGGGCTGACCTGGAGTTTGAGGGCTTGGTTACTCTGATGTGGCACTAACCTTGGGAAATAGCTCTGTTAGGTTGTGGCCAGTGAGAGGGATTAGCAAGGGGAGGATGCAGCCCACTCTTTCTCTTGCTGCACACCACAGTTTTGACACTGGAACTTGCAAACAGTTGCATTTTCTTGGGGCACCATATGCTGATCCCTGAAAGCAGATGTCCCCTTTGCTTTCCCTTTGGACCTGGATGCCCACCAATCCTCAGAGATTGTGCAGACTCTAAAGACTGAAGTTATATTCAGATTGAGACCTGATTGTCCACTGGCTTACTGATGTAATTCCTTTCACTTGGCATCCTCTGCTACGGGAGGTAGGAAAGTGAAGAGAGCGGTGGACTAGGAGCTCAACCTTGTGTTCTAGTCCCAGCCCTGTCACTCAGGAGTCAGATGGCCCTGACCACAATACCTCACTTGCAGAAGTAGAGGACAGGGACCTGCAGCAACGTGGAGAAGATAAAGGCTCTGTTGTCTGTGATGGGGCAAACTGTTAATATGCAAGTAAGTTCCATTTCATGGTAACCTATCAGTCAGAGATTCCATGGGCCTGAAGTTCTGCTTTGCTGTTTTTTACTAAGTGTTTAGTAAATAAGGGAGAGAAGTGTATGCCTGTCATTTCTCATTTAGCTAAAATAGTGTATGCATAACTTAGAAATGTCAAATTATATTTTAGCAAATTCCGGAATTCTTCATTTATACTGAAATTTCATTGTATACTGCTAAGAAAGAACACTAAGCCAGCATGGTGTCGTACGCCTGTTATCCCAGCTACTTGGGAGGTGGAGGCAGGAAGACTGAGGGTTTGAGGCCAGCCTGCGCAAAAGGTAGGGAAACTATCTCCAAAACAAAATGATAATAATAATAATAAAGGGTTAGGGGCATGGCTCAAGTGGAAGAGCACTTGCCTAGCATGTGCCAGGCCCTGGGTTCAATTCCCAGGACCGCCAAAAAAAAAAAGAATGAATGAAATAACATTAGCTGAAACACTGACTCTTTTTATTACACCATGAATTTTTTAAAATACTATTATTTGTGGGGATGACACTTGAGCCAGATGTTGTCCAGGTATGCTAGGCAGATTTTCTCTTACTTACATACAGTAAAAATCATAGATCCTTTAATGTCACTGTATTCTGTGCACAACTCTGAAACCATCAGCCCTCACAGTATACCACATGCACACACACATCATCCCTGGCTACCCAGGTCCATCCAGGAAGTACCAGTTGTAGACTTCCTTGGAAAAGTTGTACATTGCCTTTGCAACTGCTAGGAAAGAGAGGTCATTGCTTCTGATGAGTGCTTTGTAGAGTCCTGGACACAATACCACATGCAGGAGACTGTTAGAGCCTGCTTTGGAGGCTGTTCACTATGGTGGTTAAGAATTACCCGCCCCCATACAAATATGTGGGACAGCACCATTGAGAGTTCTTTCTGACACTGTTGGTTGGTGGCGGTGGCCATTGCTGGTTGAGTCTCTTACTTGTAATTCTTACTCATGGTTGAAGAATAACACATTGCTGTTTTGGCTCAGCTTGGACCATTGTGGGTGGCAGGCAGCCAGCAGGAACCGAGCACTGCTCTTGCTGACATGGCAGCACCTCCAGTATACTGGTATATGGTGTCCCTGAGGGCTTCTACACAAACTCAGCTACCTTGGGACTAGTGTCCTACAGAGCCTGCCCACTGTAGACGGGGCTGTGTAGGAGAAAGTGACTTCTGAGCTCAGATGCTCAAGAGAGCAGAGTACTGGTAGCTCTGCCTGTGAGCTTGTCATCCCAGGTCCTAGTAATATGGTGTGGGGGTAGGGGAGGGAGGAGGCTCCTGCAATGGGGAGGGTGCAGAAGCCAGCAGTGAAAGAAGGTAAGAATCAGGTGTTTCTGAGCTGCAGAGAGAGGCCCAGCAGAGGGGCAAGGAGGCAAGGAGTAAAGAGTGGGACCCCACTTTCTTCACAGGAGTGTAAGGCTTCCTGCTAATGAGGTTGCAGGGTGGGAGCCCAGGCAGTGCCAGAAACAGATGCACTGGACTAAGCTTGGCCTACCTTTAGAAAAACTTCACTGGGAAACACAAGTAAGAGGAAGCCTGTCTCATGTTTACCCTGGCCTCGTCCTTTGTGCAAGAAGCTCCTTCCACCCCCTGGTCACCTTGAAAACCCTGTGCCATCCTTAAATCTTAGCTTACAAACCTTCCTCACTCCTTTCCAGCACAGCATAATTTTTTTTGATAGTCTGCCGAGTCTCTGTCTTCCCATCAGATTTTGAACTTCTCAACAGCAGAGAATCACAGCTTTTCACCAAGCGCAGTGCTGGCATATAGAGGAGGTGCTCATGGATGCTGCCTGGGTGAGATTGCGTGTTCTAAAGCTGTCACCTCAGTTTGGTCTAGCTTTAATGTTCATTAACTACTACAAGAACACTGAATGTTAGAAACTATTGATAGTTAAACAGCTCTAGGAGTAGAACTGCTTCAGTTATATTAGAAGTCAGTGCAATTATGAAGTTGATTCACAAACATTTTACTTATTTTTGGGGAATGCATCAGTAACATAAAATGCTTACACTGGAGTCTACGGTCTCCTGATTTCTGGTCTGTCCAGAAACCACTCAAAAGTACTTTGCAAAGGTCACGGAAACCAGGTGAATTTTTTCTATTCAGATTTCTAGTAATCATTTTTGGAGAAGTAATGATAATACAATAAAACATTATTTATTATGTAGTAGGCATGTTCTAAGTAAGTGAACTCATTGGATCCCCACACAATCCCATGAGACAGACATTGTTAGTGTCTCCACTTACGAATGAGGAATTGGAGGTTAATCACCTTGCCCAGTTTCACTCAGTGAATTTGACAGGGTCAAGATCCAGTTCAGGTCAGCACCTCTTGAACCACGAAGCTCTCCTGTCTGTCCAAGAAAAGATGTTCACTTGAAAAGGCATAGATGTTTTCTTGCATACTTCTGGGTTAGGGCCACCAATCCATGAGAAAAGAGCAATGGAGACCATTTGCAGATCCCTCTGCACCACGGGGGTGTTTTGAGTCCAGAATTAACTTCGCAATGGATTGGCCATGTTAGCACCAACACCCTTCACAGACACACATTCTGAAAGACTTTAGCGGTCCTTAACAAGTAAGAAAATCTTCCCTGAGCATCCTGGGTGTTTCTAAGACTGATGTTGTTGATTAGTGTCACATTATGTCCTCAAGAGTAAATAAATAACATAGCTAGGCACAGTGGCTCACACCAGTAATCCTAGCTACTTGGCAGGAGACCATTGGGAGGATCGAGGTTTGAGGCCAGCCCGGGAAAAATATGCGAGACCCCATCTCAACCAGTAAAAAAATGTAGGCATAATGGTACACACCTGTCATTCCAGCTACTTGGAAAGTGTAAATAGGATCGTGGTCCAGGTCAGCCTGGGCAAAAATGTAAGACCCTATTAAAAAAATAACTAAAGCAAAAAGTACCGGCAGTGTGGATCAAATGGTTAAGTACTTCCCTAGCAAGTACAAGGCCCTGTGTTCAAACTCCAGTACTGTCAAAATAAATATAAAACATAAACTATATTGAGCTATTAAGGAAGGAATATAATACTCAACCAAAAATGTAGAACTTCTTTTAAACTAAAAAATATAACCTCCTCGGACGGTAGAGCTGGGAAACCACGTGAAGACCATTTTGCCATTTGCCACAGAGAAGTTAGGGGGTCTGGCCCATGCCTGTGGCCAATTGGTTGTAGAGTTGAGACAAAAACAAGGGCCTGCTAAGTCCTAGTCCAAATCTCTTCCCACTGCCCAAGATTACTTAAAGTATTATAAATGATTTTCCTATTAAATGACAAGTGAAACAGCACTGTCTGTTTTCTTACCGGGCAGGACCAAGGTTAGCGTTAGCTTGGCCTTCAATGTGAAGGCAAGGTCTGCTCTAGACTGCAGAGCACAGAAAGTGCAGTGAGGAGCAGAGTGGTGTCCAGGGTGCAGCTGTGCCATGGAGTTTGTGTAGCCTGGCCTCTGCCTTCTAGACAGCCTATGTTGTAGACACAGACCAGTGCCCCACGTTTTCTGGCTCAAGTAGTTGTCGTGGAGGCGATGGAGTCAAAGTGGCTCTGTTCATAGCAGAGTTCAGTAAGGGGGCAGGGACAAGAGGGAAATGCTACTTCCTGTCCGTAAAGAGAAATGGATCTCAAAACCCTGCTGCAAACCGGGCGCTGGTGGCTCATGCCCGTAGTTCTAGCTACTCAGGAGGCAGAGATCAGGAGGATCACGGTTCGAAACCAGTCCAGGCAAATAGTTCGCAAGACCCTATCTCAAAAATACCTAACACACACAAAAAAAGGGCTGGTGGAGTGGCTCCAGGTGTAGGCCCTGAGTTCGAGCCCCAGTACCACAAAAAAACAAAACAACAAAAAAAAGCTCTGCTGCAGAGAGCAGTTGCTAGGCAGCTTGGACTCAGCAAGCTGTGGTCATGTGGCCTGAGCACCAGAGAGGCCGGTCAGCTGTGGCCTCTCACAAGGCTGCTATGGCAAGGCTTGAAGCCCCTCCTGGAGGTGGCTGGCGCAGCCTGCGGAGGCCTCCTCCTCACAGCATTCCACGTCACCTAACACCCTGGTCAGGACTAAGACAGCTCACCTGGGCCCAGAACTACAGGATGAGTACAGACCACCTTTGTACCTGCAGAACAGTGGCCCAGGATCCTCACAGCAAGAATGCAAGGAAGGTAGCGCTGTATCAGAAACCTAGGGCCCACCTCTGCTAGGGGCTTCCAAACAGGTCCAGGCAGTGGAGTGGACTTGAGGGAGCTGTGAAGTCTCACTGGCCGGTGGCTGACTTCAACCCTGGTTTTGCATCATTCCTGTAGAGCATTTGGGAGAAGTGAAGATGTAAGACCAAGAAAAGACTTGAAGGGAATTCTGCACAGCTCCTGCAGAGCCCTGTGCTAGACTGTCCATGGATGGGAAACGCTCCATTCCTTCCTTCCCTCCATTCCCTCCTCTGTCAGGCCCCCAGCACCATTGGCCCATGGCACTTCCCTCTACTGGCACTTGACCTGGTCATCTTTTCAAGTCTAGGGAAGGACAAAAGAAAACTCCCAAGAGCAGAAGATCAAACAAAGCCACCTCTCCTCTTCAGCCCCATCTGATATGGGGTCTGGCCCCAAATCCATGGGTCATTGCTCTTTCTCAGAGAGCAAAGGGGCCACTTCTTTTTCTGATGTTGTCCTGACCATTCTAGAACTAAGCAAGGAACTAGAAGGGGAGCTAGAATTCAAATTTAGGGGTTTCTGATTCCCGTGGTCTCCCCACAACTATGTTCTCGCACCTGCTCCTTGATTAAAGGGATAGTTTGTGTGCTGCCTTTGAGTGTGCTGTTGTGCCCTATCAGCCAGCTCCAGGAAGCCAGTTCCCTGGGCCTGTGCAGGCTGCTGCCTCAGAGCTGGATAATCAAGTAGAGGCCTGCAGGGGGCTTGTCATCGTCAGGCTGGCCCTCCTCCTCCTGAATTTACTGCCCCAACCCAGCATAAACCAGTGAGCTCTCTCAAAAGCAGTATGGCTTGCTTGCTTGGAGGAACTAGAGAGCAGGGTGTGCTGTAACTGACCCTGTTGTGTAAGATGGCCCAGGGACTTCCTCCTTTTTTCCCCATGAGGTAAACCAAAAGGGCCCAAGGCAGAAAAACTGTAGGAATAAACTCAGCCCTCGTTTGGGGCTGTAAGCAAGGAACTTTGCACTATGTAGATCCCAGGGGTTGGGGAAAGAGGGGGCAGGGGTCCCTCAGCTCTCCCAGAGTCAAAATATTTTTAAGAGAAATATAAATTTAAGAGGCTGCAAGTGGTTTAGAGTTTAAAAAGCAAAAAAGCAGCATGCTCAGACTAGAGCCCTGCTCCTATACTGGAATGGCAGACTTAAAGGGGGATGATGTGGAACTGGTATCGGAAAAGGACCTTCTGAGCGGAGTCCAGCATGTAAAGCAGCACTGTATAAACCAGTATGTTGAAACCAGTCCACCATGATTCACAGCAAGAGATAATAGTTTTCATTGACAATAGGTAGGGGCTTGAGTGGAGCTCAGTGGTCAAGCGCTTGCCTAGCATGCACAAGGCACCGAGTTTGATGCCCAGCAACACACACACACTCCTAGATGATAGACAGAAACAAAGCCAAAAGTTTTATGAAACAACTCCCATGTTTCCCAAATAGAACACGTTTTCTATGCTAGTCCATTAAGGAAAAAAAACTGGTTGGAGCCCACCAGAGAATGGTGGCCAGAGGATGGGCAGCTACTTGCAGTTTGAAAAATACTTATTTAAATAGAAATGAGGTTTGTCAGGTTTCTGCAGGACAGCCAGGGTCACAGGCTTTGTGGTGCTACAAATTTCCCTCTCTCTAGTTCCTCCAAGCATGCAAGCGTGGTTTTGAGAGAGCTCGCTGGTTTATGCTGGGGCTGAGACAGTAAGTTCAGGAGAACATGGGGTGCTTGATGACGAGCCCTCGGTGGGCTCCTCCTTGGCTGTCACAGGGAGAGCTGAAGCCACCTTCAGGGCAGGAGTCTAACATGCCCAGGGAGGTGGATGGTGATGGAGGCCCCAAGAGACAGCGTAGGTGCTGATGGATGGAGGAGGAGGCTGAGTCTTAATTCTGCTCTGACAGGAAACATATGCTTGTTTGGGATGCATTGTCCTAATGAGCAGAGACCCTGCTCATAGTCCATGGTTGCCCAGTGGGTTGGAGATAATTCCCATGGCTTTCTATGTGAAAATAGTGTGGCTTATAGTGAGCTAGAAACATAAACAGAATGATACAGGGACCCTGAAGCCCCTTCCTTCTGAGTTCCCTAAAAGAAGGAACCATGATATAGACATATATGCAGTGTCATGTCCCTAGTTCTGTGAATTGTATGCAAGTATTCAATAAGTGTTTATTGAAAGACCATATTGAGCTGTGGGTGTAGCTCAGTGGTAGAGTTCTTGCCTAGCATGTATGGGGCCCTGGGTTCAATCCCCAGCAGCACACACACACACATGCACCAGAAAGAGACCATGTTACCTAATGCATTCTTGCAACTAAGATAGTAATAATCCTAATTACATGTGGCAGTACTGTTAATGAAGCATTATTTGAGGTTGGGCACAGTGGCTCACACTTGTAATCCAAGCTACTCAGGAGGCAGAGGTTGGGAGGATTGAGGTTCAATCCTTGAGGTAAAAAGTTAGGAAGACCCTACCTCAACCAATAAGCCAGATGTAATGGCAGGTGTCCGTAATCCTAGATACTGAGGTATAGGTAGGAAGATCGTGACTGGAAACTGCCCTGAGGAAAAATGTGAAACTGTATTCAAAAAATAACTAAAGGAAAAAAGGTTGGGGTATGGCTCAAGTGGTACAGAGCCTTCCTAACAAGCTTAAGCCCCAGAGTACCAGTCCCCCCCCACCAAAAAAAAGGCATTGTATAAAGGGCATTTTAACACACTCGCTCCTATGAACATAGGATAGGACAGGATGGATACAGAAGACCCAGAAAAACTAGGGTCATGTAGCAGAACTGCCAAACCCTGTCTGGGGCTGAGGTCCTCTGCAGAGCAAGTCTTTACAAAGTTTCATTTATAGCCCGGCCTTGGTGTGGCAGGCTCTGCCTGGCTCTTGGCTCGGAGTGAGGGGCCATCTGTGGTGAGCCTGACCCGATGCTGGCCACAGGGCACACGGTAGGGCACTGTATCCTGACTGCCCAGGGCCATTCCTCTGAAACTGCTCTGAGCTTTAAGGATTCTGTGATTCCGGCTCCAGTCACTCCGGGTGTCTGTGGAGAATAGGGTGCTGGGTGCACCCTAAGTGGAGTCCTTGTTCCAGGTCCTAGACCACCCCAAAGGAGGGGTCTATGGGCTCAGGCCTCGGAGAACCCAGTGCAGAGGACAGCTCCTTGGCTCCCAGAGCTTCCTCCTTCTGTAGCAAGCTCTGTTCAGCTTTAAATGAGCTGCAGGCCTCCTTTCAAGCTGTGTGTGTGTGTGTGCGTGCGTGTGCGTTTGCGTGCGTGCGTGTGTGTGTGTGTGCGTGTGCGTGTGTGTGTGTGTGTGCGTGTGTGGTGGGGAACAGGGCTTTGCAGGGAGGAGAGGGAAAGGCAATGCATGACTTAGAGATGGAACGAGGGGTCCAGGTTCCTCCTCCAGCTGTGCCACTGTCTGGAAGGCCCTAAGCTCAGTGTCCTCATCCATAAACTGGGGAGGCTGGAGATGCTGCCATGATCTCCTCAGTTCAAATGCCTGTGACTGACTCTGGCCTGAGAAGCGTTTTCTGGCAGGAAGGCCGAGCTTCCTTCCCAGGCAGCGGGAGGACATTCTTCCTGTGCCCGCATATGGAAGCAATTTCTAGGTTATCCAAGGCACTTGCTGCTGAGCTCACCCGAGACCGAGGAGCTCGGGGGTGGTGAGTGGAAAAAGAGAATAACCCTGCATGCCTTTTCCTGTGTTTTCTACCGCAGTGACTTTGCTGGATGTGATCTGCTTTCCATGCCCGGCCAGGGTAGGGTTTGGGGGTTTCATGGAAAAATTCTAATAAACAAAGTGAATGCTCCTTTCCACAGGCTGAAGACTGGGGGACTGAAAGGACCATCACTTCCTGAGTTTTGTTCCCACATTTACTGCAGTTTTTCTCTTTGGTCTGTTAAAACGAGGACTGTTAAAAGGACAACTGCAGGGTTCCCTCTAGAGTTGAACTGGGAAAATCAGCCAGGAGCTTTGGAGAGGAAAACGTGTCTTTCATTCCTTCTCTGACAAGCGAACCATTCTGAACGACTCGGGGTTGATAGTGATGTCTGTAGCCTAGTGTTGTGGGACATTTGCTGCTAAATGCAGGGCAGGACAGTGACTTTTTCTAGAGCATGACTTTGCTCTTCTGTTGCCCTGGCCCCCATAAATGGCCCTATAGACCTTATTTGTTGCCACCCACTCTGTCTCCACTCTTGACCTTAATTCCAGGGAAAGGAGATTACAGAAAAAGCCGTATTTACAGAAATGGTTCTTGTTCCTCTTTCAGCCTGTCTCTCACTTCTCTACTGCCTAATCCCCTACTGATGGGAAGATTTAAAAACTAATTTTGTAAAGCAAAGATATTTTTTCCTAGAAATGAAATCTCAGTAATTAAGGATCTAGAAATGTTTTACCAACCCTTATTAAAGGTATTGAATTAATGTTCTCATAAAGACCTGGTGTATTTCTTCCAAATACTTTCTGGGGGAAAAAAAAAATCTCTCCAAATCAAGACAGTAGGCTGATGGATGCCAAAAGACTCTTGGGGAACGCATTCTTTATTTGTTTTGTTTCTGGGCCTCTAGTGCAGAGCCTTCTAGCCCAAGTGGTCGCTTGCTCCTTTCAGAGGAAATGTGTTTATGTGACTAGCTTGCTTCATCTGGAGTTGCTGCCCTGGAGGGCTGGGAATCACACAGGACATGAAGATAAAAGTTCTTATCAGAACCTCACGAGGCTGGTCCCCTATTTCAGAATGCTCAGATTAGCTGTGTTTGGCTTTGAGTAAGGTTCTAATTCTATATATAGCTTTTGGTACTCTATAGAACATAATCAGAAGTGTTTGTTTTGAGTGGGCCCCATCTCTGGAGGACTCTGTGCTGGATGCTCCCCAGTGCTGATCAGAGTCAGTCTGTCCAGTGTGCTCATTGCCCTCTCAAGGCTAACAGTGAAACACACTCCAGCAGACTGTGGCTGAATGAAAGCTGTATGCAGGCTTACCTGTTGCAGGGCAGGAATGCTGTGTGGCCAGGCACTGCAGCTCCTTACCCCTGGGGAAGGAAGACTCACTTCATCTGTTCTTCCCCTCCAGGATTCTCCCCCTGTCCAGGGCAAGTGCCATATCCTGGCCCTGGGCTTTGAGGCAGCCACACCCACCCAGACAGCATGTACCCACTGTCCCATGGAGTTGAGCCCAGCATTCCAAGGCGCCACCCTGGCCTCCTCATTCCTCTATAGCCTGTGTTTGCTTCCTCTGTTCATGCCAGGCATTTGTTGAATATGCACTAGAAAGTCTTGCTGAAGGCAAGAGCCCTGTCTCCCCGAAGCTTACACACAGTAAGCCCGCAAACAGGTGACCCAGATAAATTGAGGTAGTGATAAGGACTGTGAGAAAAGCTGACAAGATGGTGGGCTGGAAAATGATGGGGCCACAGCTCCAGATATAGCTACCAAAGAAGGCCCACCTGAGGAAGTGACAGAAGAGTTGAGATGAGTGACCAGGGCCCAGACACATGATTTGGGGGGAAGGGTGCATCAGGCTGAGGGAATGCCCAATCCAAAGGCCCTAAGGTGAGACCCTGTTGGACATGTCCCAGAAATAGAAAGAGGGAGTGTGTGGCTGTATGGTGAGAGTGAGGGACCAAGTCAGAGATGTAGGCAGGAACAGTGGCAGGGGCCCTTAGAGGACAAAGCCTAATTGGAATAGCCACGGCAATGATAGAATCTGGTTTATGTTTTGCTAAATCACTCTTGCTTCAGTCCCACATCTGCCCAGTTCTGACTCATGGCCCAACACCTTAACTCATACCTTTTGCCTAGCAGGTTGCCCCTCAGCACTGTCTACCACATTCTGCCCTCATTCAGGTCACTTCTGAAACCTCCGCCATGGAATTGGGATTCACAGGGTGGAAAAATCAGTCTCCTTGCTGTGAGCCACGCTGCAGCAAGAGGCAGGGAGGAGAGGGGCCCCTCATGATGTCACTGCCTCTGGTTCAGGAGCTTCCCACCCTCATCTTCAGTGACATGGTCATAGTCACAGAATTTATCAAGCATGTGTTCTGTGCTGAGCTTTGTGTACTGCACTCACTCTTACTGCCATAAGATTGGCCCTGCTGTTGACTGCACTTTAGAGAGGAAGCATCTTGAGGTAGCAGCTAGAGTGTCATCGAGTCAGGATTCAAGACAGAGAGTGATGTATTTCATGCACACATTCCTCCCCCCTCTGTGTGGGAGTGGTTTTTCTTTGCCACCCCTGACAGTCTTGCACTGGGTCCCTTTTCCAGATTGCTGTGCCAGTGTGCAGCCCTCATCAGGGACAGTAGGTCCTCCTTGCTCACTGCTCACAAAGTAGGATAATTTCCCAAGAAGACCCACTAAGGTCCACCATCAGGATGGTATCTCCCATGTCAGCTCTGCCTGTGCTAACTGTCCTCCCCAGGATGAGTCCCACAGTCTTGTTCTGATCCGGTTGTGAAAGCCTTCACTTGGAACTTCCTACCTGCTGTGTGGCAGGAGTGACAGTAGTAGCAAATGTTGGTAGAGCACTTACTATGTACCTGGCTTGCTTTAAAAATATTCTCATTTTACACATGAAGAAACTGAAGTACAAAAAGGCTAGTGTCAAAGAGCTTAGTAAATGGCAGAACCAGGATTTGAACCTAGGCAGTCTGGTTCAGAGTAGCTGTTCAGAGCACACTGCTTCATATTGAAGAATTCTACTCCCTGTGGTTTCTACCTGGTGTCCGGGTGCTAATCCTTGTAGCCACAGAACGATATAATTTCATTAGCATGAGCTACACTTATAAAGACTTAGAGACAGTTATCACATATCTCTTGGTTCCTAACCACCTTGCTGAAGCTATCAGGGAGCAGTTCTACCCTGGATCTCTCTCTTCTTCCCAGAAAACTCAAAGAGTTCTTTATTATTATCATCTACATCCAGACACTTGTGAGAGGCAAGGGAGCATTATTAGTAATTGTGCTGGGACAAGAAGCATAAATGGGGACTGTCCTGAGCAAACCAGGATGTGGTTCAGCCTGACCTCAGGCCATGGTAGAGTGGCTTCTGACTACTGTTCAGTGGATGTGGGAAAGCTGTACTTACAGACACAGATACATTGTGGATGTGAAATGATTAGGTTTTACGAGTGTGCCTTTAGTCAAACTTGGTACAAAAAGTGCTGGATGTGAGATTAAGTCACATAGTTTCTAATGTGATCATGGATGAGTTGCCTCCCATCCTGAGTTCTGTTTCCTCGTCTTCTGATAGAGGTTGATAATCTGAAAGTCCCTTCCAGTTCTAAACAAACTTTTTGGTGGTATTGTTGGTGGTACTGGGTCTTGAACTCAGGGCCTCACGCTTGCTAGGCAGGCACTTTACCACTTGAGCCACTCCGCCAGCCCTCCCTTCCAGTTCTAAAGCTCGGATGCTATGTCAGCCTTCTCTGACACAGCAAACGATAGTCTACATCTTCACTGGGAAGCCTCTGACAAGAAACTTGGGGGTTTAACCCCTTTTCTATCAGTTTAGCAGTTCTTATGCCATTGCTTGCTAAGCTGTAGAGGTTTTTTTTTGTTTGTTTGTTTTTTAAATGAGTGCCAGCAAGATCTCCTATCCAACATGCTTTTGAGATGTCAGTGAAATTGTCTGAAGCACTAAGTGTCTTGAAATAATGCTTGGATCCCCATGGATTTTGATGATACACACAGGAAACAGAACTGAGCTTCCATTGACAGTACCTGTTGCCTTCCTGAGAATTTTTTTCTTAATTAAAAGATTTGCCCATCGTTTTCCCCAAAACTTGTGCCTGGGAAATAATTTTGAAGTATTTTCATTAATTTCTCTCACTAGATCTCTCAAATGGTTGTGTAAGGTAGTATTGCCTGTTTTCCAGAGTTTGAAACCGAGGGCCAAGGGATGAATAACTTGCCTAAGGACACACAGGTAGTGATGGAACTGCAGTTCAAGTTCATGTTTGCATGACCCTTATCCAGTAATCTTTCTACTATACCAATAGTTTTCGGTTTGTGATTTTTGTAAGCAGAGAGCTTATTTTCTCAAACAGTAACAGATTTTTTCAGATACCTTTGTAGTACAGGTGGAACTCCTATCTCTGTGGTGCTCTACAAGAGGCTCCACAGTATCCCCGGCTCCCTACTGAGCATGGTTTGAACAACTCTGCACTTTTTCCAATGAGCCCCACACTATTCCGCTCACTTCAAGGAAATAAAAAATGGGGTTTTGCAGAACTTCATTCTACGCAAACTTGCTGCGTTTCATATTTCTAAGTGACTTGCTCAGACCTTCATGGAGCTTGTGCCAGTGGCAGGAGCACAGTCCCTGTGGGTCCGTCATCCCTCCTCTCTGGGATGCAGTTAGGACCCTCCCCAGCATTTCCCCACTGTGTCCTGATGAGTCCCATTTCCACCTGTTCCACACGTGGAATCTAGATGTTACTTTCTGCTTTCACCATTCATCCACCTCCCAGTAAACACTTCGTGAATGCCTGCTAAATAAAATCATGTGAGGGAGGGGGCATGGCTTACGTGGTAAAGTGCCTGTTCAGCAAGTACGAGACCCTGGGTTTCACATGAGAAGACATAGTCTAGTGGCTGGCGTAGAAGAAAAGTAAGGTCCATCCTTGCCATCTACAAAATCCAGTGCTGCTTTATTTTCCTGTATCACAGGTGATTGGGGTGACCATGTTAATCCCCCAAGTTTCATCTATTACAAAGCCCACCACTCCTGTGCCAGCCTGTCTCTTCCCTAGAAGGCGAAAATTGGATGCTTGGTTCCTTGTACTGTCTGTTTGTCCTGCCCTCTTCCCCAAAGCCTGATGCCTCCACCTGCAGTTACTTTGAAGAAAAAAAGAAAAGAATATATTTTCCATTCTCTGGCATTTTGGAGTCCCAGGAGCAGTTGAGGTGGCATCTGTTCAAAGAGCCATTATCTAGGAGGAGAAAAAAGAATGGGAGGTCCTTTCCATTTTAATAGCGTTTGCTCCTGGCCGTGTTTAGTAGGAGGTCGTGCTCCGTCTCACCAGTGAGCAGGACGTGGACATTTATGCTTGAGTCCTGTGTGTGCTTCCCACTCCAGGTCTGGAGCTTTGCAATTGCTAGGAGCAGATCCTTCTCTTTCTACCTGGGAATACTCAAGCTGCTGGATCCTTCCTAAATCCACTTCCTCACTCTAAATCTCCATCATATAACATTTGTTAAATGGAAGTAGTTTTAAAAGAGGCATCTGTGCTAACAAATACATGATATTTGTACCTACAAGAGGTCATTTAGAAAATCCAAACCATTAATCTACTGTCAACTATTAGAAATTGTTAGCATTTTGGTTTTTGATTTTTTTTTAATCAAAAGACATATACTTTGCTTAGGCCATGGTTCTTATATAACAATCCTTTTTCTTTCTGAAAGAAAAGCAGTGATTAGAAGTAGTAATCCAAAATTCTATCAAGCCAGTATAAAATTAGCAGTCGTTCTCATTCTCCAAATGGTCATGCTAATGTAAATGTCTGACATTTGGGGTTTTAACAATAATCTATCCATATTCTAGATTACACAGTGATGGCCATCAGCTATCTCCATGCAGTGCCAATGTATGCTATTTGTGTATGAAGCTGATTGGATAAAGACATTGTGCAACTGTTACTTTATTTTCACTACCCCATGACAAGTCATGGGATTGTGTAAAAGCAGGCCATTCTGTTCCTTGGGGGGGTCACAGATTTTTCATACTGCACCAGTGTGAAACCAGTGTTTAGTCCACCTAAGCCTAGAGCCCCATAATACCCCTAGCCCCACTGAGCTCTGCAGCCCTGTATTGCTGGTGAGGAAGAGAAGGAACAGTAGGAATGGGTGAGCACTGGAAGTTTGGCAGTTTCCACTTGTATCTTAATAATGTTCTCATGCCATTCTTGTTAATCTCCTTAACTTTAATGGCAGTCCTGGAATCTCTTTTTTTAAAAAAAAGAGTAGGAAAATATTTTCATTGGAAAATGTCTTAAAACCAAAGAAAATAGCAGAGGAAAATGTGATGTATTGTAAATGGAAGCTAGTGGTATGAGTTCCTCTATTTGCTTTTAGTCCTATTGCTATTTTCTTTTGAACCTGCAATTTCTTATAAATGTTTCTTAGAAACATTGACTTATCTTTGCATGAAATTCATTCTATGCAGTAATTTCTTACTCCTTTTTATTTATAGGATTAGTATATTATGGTTACATATTTCTATGTAGCAAAGTACCCAAAAATTTGGTGAGTTAAAACATCAGTCATTTTACTCACCTACAGTTCTGCCATCTGGGCTGAGCTCAGCTGGGCTGCTCTTCTGCTGCTATTTCTTGAGGTTGATCTTGTATTCAGGTAATGGGCTATCCAGATAGGACTCTGCTGGAAAACAGGAATGACTTCTTTCTTTTTCCATGTAGACAAGGATTACAAAAGCAAAAGCAGGGTGTCACCTCTGAAGTCTCATTGTGGTTAAAACAAGTCACAGGTACAGATTCAAAGAGAGGGGATATTCATATACAAGATATGAATATCAGTGGAGGCCATCAGTAGAACGGATGACCACACAGTCATTCTTCAATCAGTTGGTATTTGTTGAGTGTATCTCTAGGCCAGGCACTGAACATACAATGATGAACAAGCCATACATTGTCCTCCCATCATGGAGTTTATAGTCCAGGGGAAACACAACTCAATAATGAAAGATTAATACATGGTGTGGTGAGTGCTGGAATGGGCGGTGTGAGCGCATGGTAGGAGAGGCACATATAGCCCAGGCCCTGACTTCATGATAGGATAGAGGAGTCATCCAGTGGAAATGGGTGAAGAAGGTTACTGGCAGAGAAACACCATGCTTCCAGACCAAGGGATAAGAGAAAACATAGCCCTTTCTTTTCTTTCTTTCTTTCTTTCTTTTTTTTTTTTTTTAACATAGCCCTTTCTTGAAATTGAAAGGAGTTTTGTAGAGAGTAGAGTGCAGAGAATAGATCTGTGTGGGTGTGTTTGGTTGGGGAGAGGAGTTATCACACTGAGAGTTTGCAAAATAAAAAACCTTAGAAGTAAGCGGGGCCTCATCATACGTTAAGGGCCAAGTAAGCATATTAAGAACATTGGACTTAAGCTCAGCATGATGGAACATGCCTGTAATCTCAGCACTGAGGAGGCTGAAGCAGGAGGATCACAAGTTCAAAACCAGTTTGTGCTACATAGCAAGACCCTATCTCAAAAAAACCAAAACCCCAAAACCAAACAACAAAACCAAACCATTGGATGATTTTCATCATGATGGGAAAAGGATTTTAAGCAGACTTGGCTTTCAAAGAGGTTGCACTGGCCATTGCAGACTGAGAATGGAAACTCGGCAAAAGGCCAGGCAAGTAGGGGGGGTGTTGCCAAAGGGATGGCACTCAGGAGATGCATTCCAGAGATGCTAGGAAGTAGACTGTACAGTGTTGATTGATTGATTGATTTATCAATTGATTGATTAGTTATTGGAGATCAAAGTGAAGAGGCAAGGGTGACCCTTGGGTTTCTGGCTTGGGCAGTCAGTGATGGTCTCATCCACTACAACAAAGAACCCTGAAAGAAAGACAGGATTGGCCCCCATGAGACATCCACCAGATTGGATGCCCCTGCAAACCCTTTTCAGAATAATATGTTGTGAGCTTAGCTTCTACACTTCTCCCACAGATTGTTTCTTTCTGCTTCTCCCCTGCCCTTTTGGAGAGGTATGGGGTGATGAGGTCTGAGGAGGAATGTTCAAGAGGGAGGGTTGGAGGCTCTGGTGATGGAGAGTCACAGGATTTGGACTTGGTGAGTTGCAGAGCGCAGCTCAGGTCATAGGGTTGAGAAGTTTGAAGATGAGAGTGTTTACAAAGAACTTGAAGATAGGGAAAAAGAAAAAAAAAGTATAGAAAGCATGTGGCTGAAAGTATAACAAAGGCAAGAAAAATGAATCATCTGAGGGAGGGAGAGCGAACGAGAGAGGACAGAATAGACATGACAAAGAAAAAGAGGTAGTTCTACAAGTTGTATCTCTGTCATGGAAGACTCTAGAATCTTGTTCTTTTCTTTTTTTTTTTTTAAAGAATCTTGTTCTTTTGTGCCTTCTTTTTACATTGGCATTCTGAGTGCAAACTTAGAAAAATAAAATAAGCCATTTTTCTGAAGGCCTCTGGTAGGAAAGGGGCCTTCAGATAAGGTTTCCTATTATATATAAAAGGAAATGAGCAGTTACTCCACTAAAATAAACTTTTATCCATTTGTGGGAGGGCTTCTAGGAAAAGAAAGGGACACCAAACAGTTAAAGTGAATGAAGAAGAAATTGAGTAGAATACTTTGTTTTCTATTCCCAATTGATCTGACAGAGAAATATCTGTAGCCTCAGAGACTGGAGAGGGAGCGTGTCCCCACGATCAATTTTTAATAAACGTAAATGCTATAATAAATTATGTATAGAGGAGTAGTATGAAACATTAAACAATGAGGGATAAATAATTTAAATGATTAAAAATTGCCTCTGTCATACGTTTGATGTATGAGAACTCTGAATTTTTTCTTCAAGGAAATAGAGCAGGATTTTAAAGGGATCTCTTTTGAGACAGATTTATTAAAGGGAGAACCATGTGATGGTCTGCCGAGAAAGACTGTTGAACACAGAAATGCCTGACATCCTTGGTCCTTTATCTTGTGCTTTCTCTGATAAGTATGTGAGAAGCATCTTGCTGGTGGCTGGTACTCTTATTGGGTGACATGCACTAACCAGGAATACACCGAATTGTCTCTTGCACAGTCTTAGACTTCCAGGATTCCTAGGTAAGAGGCATTCTCCCAGCATAGTTATTGCCTTGATAAACTTCCGTTTCTATCTCCAAATTAGAAAAATCTGGATAGGTAACACCCAGAGAGGCGCTAGCAAAGACCGTTATCTTGTTGAACTCGCACTTTAGAGGAGGCACATTCATCCAAAGTACTCTCTTACATAATTGGCAGTGGTCAGGGGTATAGCTAATGGGGCCAAACATCATGTTGTAGGAACACAACCTCTGCCATTTATTAATTTTGTGATCTTTGTCAGTTAATTTAACCTCCCTGAGGCTCAGTTTCCTTATTTGCAAAATGAGTCCAGAAATATCCATCCAAAAGTAATATTGAGCATGAAATAAGATACAAATGGCAATTCCTTAGTTCAGTGCCTGGGACGGAATAGATTCTCAATAAGTGTTTATTATTAGATATTGAAATGCTTATAGTGTCAGAGAGGACTGCAAAATAGACCAATTGAATCAGGACAAAACAAAATAAATCTAGGAAATACCCATACTGTAATCTAAACCAAAGATAATAAACTATTGGAAAATAGGGTGATTTTTTTGGAAATTTAATTCACATACCTTTCATCGGCATACTCCAGCCTGATTTTTAGCTCTGATAAGAACTTGAGTTTGCCATCTACAGTCAAATAATTAGCTCTACAAGTTAAATAATTTCCCGTAAGTCTCCTAGCTCTTAAGTGCTTGAATTTAACTTGGAGTATCTAATTGCTATATAGCCTTAATGGGGATGGGTAAAATAACTTTTTACCCAACTAAAAAATTTCAGTAAAACTTAAGAGGCAAAGATGATAACAGATTTTCCACTAGTTATTTTCTTTGTTTTTGCTCCAAATAAATATTTATCTAACACCCATGTAGGCTCCAGGGCCCTGGGACTGTACCTCTCCCAATCCAAAGCTGACATCTAGAAGCATCTTTGCCACCATTCGTGGCTGCTACTCTGTATGCAAACATGCTCACCAATTAGAGTTGAGGTTCAAAATGTTGGTGCACCAGACAATCGGAAGCTAAAGACTCATCATAGGTGTTTGGAAACATGACTGAAGATACATGAACTGTTTTCCCAGTGACAGGTGGGTTTATGTCCCTTTCACTTGAACCTGGTAGAGAGCGCTGTGGTTCTTTTACCAGTTGAGTATGACCTACGTGACCTCTAAGACTAGGTCATGAAGTGCTGGACGTCTGCTTGTTCATTGGGAACACTTGCATTTAGAGATTTCCTTGAACCACCAGGTAAGAAGTCCGGCAACATGTCAGAAAGGGCCCATGTAAATGCCTTGACACACAGTGTCCCCGCTCCGCCCCCGAAGTGGGGCTGGAGTTTGAACTCAGAGCTTCCTGCTTCCAAAGTAGGCGCTCTACAGTTTGAGCCACACCTCCAGTCCATTTTGCTCTGGTAATTTTTGGAGATGGGGGTCTCGTGAACTATTTGCCTGGGCTGGCCTCAATTTATGATCCTCTCAATCTCAGCCTCCCAAGTAGTGAGAATTACAGGCATGTGCCACTAGTGTCTGACTGGTAGAGCCTCTTCTTTAACCCTCCTAGCCTTGTGTCAGATGTGTAAATGAAGAGGCCCTCTTGGAAGAGGATTCTTTAGCCCCAGTATTCTAGCCTCCAGTTTGTCAGTAATCCCAGGGAAGACCACAGATGTTATGGAACAGAGAATAGTCTCCACAAAGATGTGAAGTGATGTGGCTTTATACAGCTAACTTTTAAGGTCATTTACTGTACAGCAATAGATAACTGCAGCATTCACCTATCAAGGTTGCCTGGCTTTATAGCTTGGATAGTTACCATATAATACATTGCTGTGCTTGCAAGATCTTGACTGTGAAAGCCACCTGGTTCTTTCAAAATGTGCCATATTACTGCTAACTGTTTTCCATGCAAGATAACCGTGGGACAGTTATTGTTATAGTTTGGGTGTTGAGTGTCTCCCAAAGGTCCGCGTGTTAAAAGGTTGATTCCCAGCATGGAACTATGGGAGGGGAGGAGTGGAACCTTTGAACTGTGGGGAGATCCTTAGGTCATTTGGGTTGTCCCTGAAGGGAATTGTGGGACCCGGCCCCGGTCCTTACTTTGTCACTTCCTGGCCATGAGCAGAACAGTTTTACTTCACTCCATGTTCCCACTGTGATGTGCTGCCTCATCACAGGCCCAAAACCATGAGGAAGACTGACTGTGGACTAAAACCTCCAAAACTGTGAGCCAAAATAAACTTTTCTTTTTGTAAGTTGAGTGTCTCAGGTGTATTTGTTATAGTGGCACAAAGCTAACAGTTGGCTAATCAGTTGACAGTTTTTGAACTGGGACCAAGGTGAAAGGCAAGAAAACCACACACCCTACAATTTTTTAGCTTTTTTGGAAGGCTGTGCCTGTTGTTTTCACTTAGCAGTAACTCTGTCATTGTTTCCAAAGCAGGAATGATTTCCTCTATAATAACGAGCTAGACAATGTATAAAAAAGCACTGTGGGGTTAAAAAATGATATTGTTGATACGCATAAGCACTTAATGTAATAATTATGCTGGGTTAATGGATAACACTGATAGTTTGTGCTAGTAACAATCTGGGCCCATACAGGAAGCCTGCACTTTTGTGGCCTGAGGTGGTTTGTGCTATAGAAGCAGCTGGACTGTCATGACAGTCTCAGTGCTTCCGTTTGGAGCCAGCTGAGTGGTCTTGTGCACAAACAGAACATTGAGTCAGAAGTGTGGCAGCTCACAAGGCACACCACCTCTGAGAGGCTGTGTGGCGCTTCTTTATTCTTTCCATTCACTGCCTTTGCAGCCTGACAAGCAACATAGAAAGCCAGCTCTGTGGGCCTCGGCCAAGGAAAGCCACTCCACAGCACACGGTACCAGTCAGTAGGGGCTGTCATAGACAGCTATTCCCCATGCCGATGCTGGTGGTCTCATCCAGGCTATGTGGCCGTCACTCAGGTTCTCCTGGCAGGACTGGCTTGGGCACTCCTCATTGCCCATCCTTCTGAGAAGAGCCCAGGGGTGCACAGAGCCAGAACGAATGTCCCTAGTGCTGGTATAGAATAGATATTGTTTGGATGTTTTCTTTTTGGAAACTGTCTTTGTATTAAAAATATTGTCTGGAAGTGTCCTGTGTAATACTAAAAAGAAAACTGAAGAGCTGAAGAGACTTCATCATTTTTTAGAAGAGCAGTCAGGATAGCCTTAAGATTCAGAAAATGTTGGTCTAGAAAGCACTTTCATAATCAGGAGCTTGTAGAAGGACAAAGGCACTGTTTATACCCCACTGTAGGCCTTACTATACGTAGCTCTTACTATGGCAGGGTACTTTAGATGCTGAATCACCATTTTTTTTCTTTTTTCTTTTTGAGACAGGTCTCACTGTGTAGCCCAGGTTGACCTCTAACTCACAATCCTCCTGCCTCAGTTTATCTAGGGCTGGGATTATAGGCATATACTGCCACACCTGGTCTAGCAGTTGTTATTTTGAAGCTCTTTTTTTTTGATGTTGGTGGTGGTACTGAGCACTGAACTCAGAACTTGCACTTGCTAGGCAGGTGCTCTACAACTTGAGCCATTTCCCAGCCCTTTTTGCTTTAGTTATGTTTGAAATATTTTGTTATTTTTGCTCCAGCTGGCTTGGAACTGTGATCCTTCCATTTATGCTTCCTGCATAGCTTTGGATGACTGGTCCACACCACTGTGCCCAGCTATTGATTGAGATGAGGTCTCTCCAAATTTCTGTCCTGGGTTTGCTTCCAACCACAACCCTCCCAGTCTCTTCCTCCCAAGTAGGTAGGATTTCAAGTGTGAGCCACCATGCTTGGCCTGTTTTGAAGATCTTATATTTTTTTGTGTATACATAGTAGACTATAGATAAAACTTGTAAGCTAGATTATGGATTTTGAGACTCAGGGATTCCTTTGTTCTCTGTTGTTGGGAGACAGTAATCTTTCATTCATTTAGAAGATAACTCCAAGGTGCCAACCCCTTTCTCCCTCCCAGGGGGGAATAGATCCATGAGGAATGATGTGTAGCAGACTGAACTGGGGCAATAGAGAAATACGAGGACACATTCCTACCTGGGAGAGACCAGCAGGAAAAGGCTGAGCCCTGAACTGAGGCCAAAATTGTCACCCCAGGAGACAGAACACCACCCTAAGGGCCGACAGACTCCAGATACTAACCTGTACAGTGTCAACTTGGCAGAAGGAGAACTGAATTTGGAGGGGCTGCCAGAGGAAGTGTGGCTTATAACTTATCCATAGCATAGTTTCTGATCTGTTCGTGTCAGAATGGGGGAACCGTGCAGAGATGGACTCCCTGGGTCCAGAGCAGTTTGGTGAAGTTAAGGTTTGCAGCATGGTGAGGTAGAATCTGTTCAGAGCTACTCTTGATCACCATTTCCTTGGTTGACCCCCAGATTGCTTCAGATTCTTACATTTATGTGACCATTAGTCAGGTCTGGCCTCAAGAATAGACTTATATTTACAGGTCCTAGACAGAAGGAGGCATGGTGTACCGAGGTGCCACCTTGGAAAGACATGAGGGTGGCCAGAAGGCAAGATGGGAGCAAGAAAAGTGTTTAGGCCAGAAACTTTATTGGGGTTTTTGCAGGAAGGACAATGCAGGGAAGGGTGGACAATTTAGAGTCAGCTAGTCTAAAGGACTCCAAGCCATACGGGTGGGTCCCTAGTTGCCTGGTACCTGGCTCTGGAATGACCAAGGCTGAGGAACATATCTTCCTGGGAGGTCTGCTGGGATTGGTCAATTATTGTTTGTTTGTTTGTTTGTTTTTGGCAGTACAGGGGTTTGTATTCAGGGCCTCCTGCTTGCTAGGCAAGTCCCCAGCCCTTTTTGTTTCAGTTACTTTTCAAATAAGGTCTTGCAGTTTTACCTGGGGCTGGCCTCTGATCAAGATCCTCCCAATCTCCCATCTCAGCCTTCTGCCTTGCTGTGATTGCAGGTCTGAGCCACAATGACTGGCCCTGAGCTGTGAAAACATCTTATATATGTGTTTGTATTTTCATGTACACACACACACACACACACACACACTACGTAGATGCAATAGCTGGCTGCTGTTTATAGGCCCTGATATGTGAAAAACATATTTTTAAAGATGGAAATGACACCCTGAGGAGAAAACTGCAGACTCATGCCCACCTCTGGATTCTCTGAGGGACACTTGCTGTGGGGGTGGGGAGCAAAATGGCATCGCTGTTAAAACTCTTTTCTCTCCTGCCTGTTGGATTTAGATAAGTTAAATGTGCTGTTATGCAAACTGCACAAATGAGAAATATAACCCAGGCAGGTCTGAGGCCCCAAACTTCCCCGCTGTTGGGGTGCTTCACATCCTCGCTTATGGGTCTCTCCGTCCCCATTGCGGGGGGCGGGAGGGTTGGCACCTTGTGGGTGTCTTCTGAATGGATGAAAGATGACTGCCTCCCAGCATCAGAGAACAGAGGAATCCCTTAGTCTCACAACCCACAGTCTCGCTCCTGCATTCTGTCCACAGTCTACTATATCCACACAACGTGTAAGAGTTTCAGAACAAAACATGCCTCCAAGTGTTGCCCACAGATGGGCTGGGGCCTCCTGGATTCTGATTTTTAATTTGGATAGTCTCAGGCAGTTTGTCAGTCCTGGTGGTAGTGGTTTTGCTTTGTTTATTTTTGTTTTTGTAACCTTGATTTCTTGTCTTTTAATCAAGCTAGTTGCATTTTTTTAAACTGAATTCATACATCTTGCACATTCAGTAGTACACTGTACTGGACATGACCTACATGCCTATTCCTTACTGCTTGGGAGAGTTTCACACCTACAAAATCTAGTTACTAGATAAATATTGCAGTTCATGGTAGTGATTTGCCAATAATAAGGAAAGTGAAGTTCATTAAAAAACAAAACCTACCATCAACTTATTGTATTATTCCATCAGCTCCTCATCTACCGTCCCTTCTCTGAGTCTTATGAGTGCTCTGTAGTGCCCCTAAAGTTAAAATGGAGCTTATTCAAAATGTTCAGGAGACATATTTCAGGAAACACACTTAATGGCATTAGGCACAGAGACTTTGCTGATTATTTTTGTATATAAATTTGTCATTGGGAACTCATTGGTGGATATTATATTGCTTTCAGTACCTAAGTGTATCATTGGGAGGTATGCAAGAGTAATTTAGAAAATAGCACCCTTGTTTTATTTTAGGCACTACCCAGAACACCAACTTTATTTCTAGAATCTGATTGAAGGCAAAGAAAATAATAGATGCTGATACACAAAATACCATGTTTCCCATTCATTATGACTGTTACTAATTAATAAACTCCTGACAGATGTTTATGTTTTGTAAATTTGCTTCCTTTGCAGAATCATGTGATTCTGCCTGTCTGCAGCCACTTCAAAATTCAAATCATAGTCCAGAAAAAAATGTGGTAAACACAAGAGATTGGGTTTGATGTTGCTCAGCTGGCTCTGACTCACCCTGTAATTGTAACCTGAATAAATCCTGAGGCTTCCTGTGGCCAGATTCTGCTTGGAGTTTCAGTCAAAGAACACACATTCCAATCCCAGGAGCCTTGAAGGAGAACATATCTCTTTAATCTACTTTTCCTAAAAGGCAAGGCTTAAGAGTTTCATACTTCACACCACATAAACAGCTTCTCCAAACTTCTGAGAATGCACCTTCTCCTTTGTCCATACATGGCCGCTTCTCTGTCTCTCTCATCCACAGTTTCTCACTAGCCATGAAGACTTCCTCATTTTTTAAAATCATGGAGATGTAATCCATGTGCCATCTTCTTCCCTTTTTTTGTGGTACTGTGTATTGAACTTTATGATCAGACACAAATTTGAACCCAGGCAGTCTGTGATTCTAGAATCTTTCCATTTAGAAGTGATATGAACTTCCTTATCTCTGTGGCCCTGTTCTGTGTGTGCTGACGTGTGCAAGGGCGGGAAGGATGCACCCGAGTAGGAAGATTGTGCATATAGACCATCGGGTTTGCCCTGGTCCCATGTGCTGTGTGTTTGTGAGGAAAAGACATTCTAAATACAAGTCACAAGTCTGTATAATAAGGGGCACCTTATCACTCTTGATCCCTATCAATACTCTTGGCAACTTTTGAATTGTTTGCATTACCTTGTATTAGTCTGTACTCTATTCAATGTAAAAAATAAGAGCAGCAGATGCATGAGGGAGCCTTGGCTCTCAGTAGTGTCCCTCAGCTGCCTGTGCAGTTCTTTATCTCTGAGGCTTCTTACTGTTCATTCTGGATTAATAGCAAGGTGTCTCTGTGTGCCCTAGCCAACCTTTTTATGGACAAAGGAAATTGCCATTTCATTTTAGTGTTTGGATTAACAAAAAAGATGAATGAGGGGCCCTGCTTTTGGAATTCAGTTGTGTGATGTTGAAAAGTTCCTACTTGGATGTTGGCACCAGGCCCTGTGGTATGCCAAAGAAGAACGGCCCCATTAGGTAGGGCTCTGGCTTTGAGACCAGATGGTCCAAAGACTTGGTAATTCTGTCTTACATTACATTACAATGGCAGAAACAATGTGCCAGTGTGTCGTGCACCAGCAAGAGAACTTTCTTGACCTTTTAACTTCCCTTTAGCTGCTCCAAGGGCTCAGAACTGTGGTTCATGATATCTTTTTGTATGACTGCTAGTGAAGAAAGCCTTTGCATGACCTAATGCTCCAAAAATCCCCCTCTGTTCTGGGGAAAGCAGTTGCTCTGGGGTCCAGCTGGATGGTCTGACCTCCATTGTGAAGCACTGACCAGCATGGGCTTCACAGCACAGCCGTTTCTCCCTTCACAGCCCACACGTGGTGTGCGTGACTTAAACTTCCCTCAGAGACAGAGCGGCGAGGGGACAGTTAAAGTGTGTGCTGGAAACAATGCTGGACTTGTAGTCAGAAATTCCAGGTTCAAATTCCAGTTCTGTCACTTAGTTGGTAGTTTGAACAGACCTCTACAGCTCTTGGAAACTTACTCTCCATGTGTAATATAAGAATGATTATGAATAATTTTTAACGCAGTATTTAAAACAGAAACACTCTTTTAATATGTTTTACCACTCCTTTGGGGTCCTAAATGGGATTTCTTACAGTAAGTTGAGTTGCTGGCAGGTATTTAAACACTTGCCCCATCTTTATCCCTATTCCTTCTCCCCCACCACCCCAAGATTCTCTGAAAAGTCAAATATGGAATCTGAATGTTAACTTCATTTAGACACATGTGCAAGTACAAAGCATGCAATCAATATCAGTATCAGTCCCATCCCCCACTAGATCAGTGCTTTAAAAAATGACACCACCTCCTTTTCGGAAGAGGCTGGGGATTCCTGTGTATTACTGTGTATCTTAGCTAGAGGGAAACTCAGATCTAGCCTGTTGGCAGGTTAAGCAACAATTTTCTCAATTGAATTTCTTAACTCTGCAGAGGATGTGTTTATCTTCTGATCATTGTGTCTGACTCTAGAACGAGAGACTTTTGGTGACAGGGACTGAGGTGATCAGAACCACCTGCCCACCTCCCTTCAGTAGGTCATGGTGCCTGCAAGTCCCAAAGCCCAAGATTTGCAGAAGCCTTCCCCAAGATAGTCTCTGCTATGCCCCAGCCAGGGGGCTGCTGGCTGCCCCTCTTCCCCACACCTGCCCACATTACTGGTGAGAGCTGTAGCCAGGATCCACAGAGAAAGGGAGGAGTGGCTGGAGTCCTGGCGGCACCCCCTTTTAGAAGTTTCTAATGCTGTGTAATATCAACCCCTCAACATACAATTACTGTCACTATCATGAACTTAGCATTTCCTTTCACAAAACTGGACTACCTTACCAGTTGCCAGGATCCTACGAGGCAATTCTTGTGGCAACCAAGGAAGGTCTGGATATTTAATATGTATAGCCAAGTGCAGAGGACACTACAACATCAAAAAGCATAGTCAATCAGCAAAAAACCAAGAAAAGAGAAGAAAGCAATATAAGATTATATATATATATAATGATGGGAATATGATAAACATATAACAAATGTGACCAGGTTAAATTCCTCTAATAAACTCAGTGACTCAGATTCATTAAAAAGATAACCTAGCTGGACATGATGGTACACACCTGTAATCCCAGCTACTCAGGAGGTGGAGGCAGGAGAATCACAAATTATGAGACCAGCCCAGGCACAGTTAGTAGGTCCCTATCTCAAAAAACAATACAGAGGCCCAGTGCAGTGTTGCACAGGTGTAATTCCAACTGCTTAGGAGGTGGACACAGGAGGATCACAGTTCAAAGCCACCCAGGCAAAGGGTTAAGGAGACTTTATTTCAAAGAACAAGCCAGGTTTGCTGGCATCTCTATAACCCCAGCTATATAGAAGGCAGAGGTAGGAGAATCACAATGTGGGGCCAGCCTCAGGCAAAAGGGTGAGAACCTATCTGAAAAATAATTAAAACCAAAAAAAAAAGGACTGAGGGAAAGTAGTAGAGCACTTGCCTAGTGTGCTCAAGGTCCTGGGTTCAATCTCCAGGGGGAAAAACAAAGATAATCTAGCTATATGTGGACTTCAGGAGTTGTATATATGCCAAAATTACACAGAAAGGATGCTAACTGAACAAATATAGGTATGGTAATAACGATATTAAAAATGTAGGATTGGCCTGGCACCAGTGGCTCACGCCTATAATCCTAGCTACTAAGGAGGCAGAGAGCAGGAGGATCCTAATTCAAAGCCAACCTAGGCAAATAGTTCGTGAGACCTATCTCGAAAAAACCCATCACAAAAAAAAAAAACGCTGGCAGAGTGTCTCAAGGTGTAGGCCCTGAGTTCAAACCCCAGTACTGCAAAAAAAAAGTATGATTAAATGTAAAAAGCCTAAAAATATGGAAGAATAAGAGTATAAGTCCCATGTGAAACATCCTATCACTTTATCCTTTATGAACATCCTATCATTTAGTTAAAGCAAAAATCTGTTAAAGATGTAAATAAAATAATACAAACATATAAAATTAAATAAAAATTTCAAAACACAAAGTTTCCCATAATTATATTGGGGAATTTAACAAAATGCTTTCATAATTCTATCTAATAGATACAGTAAATGCAAGAGAATATTTGAATAATATCAGTATCATTATTACCATTATTGACTTAACCCAACAAATAAGAAATACATATACACAGTTTTTTTTTAAAGACCATGAAGTATTCACAGTTACTCACTGAACACTAGGCAAAGAAAATTTTCAGTTAACCAAAAAAATAGACATGTATTGGCCACATACAACAGCAATTTTATTTTATTTTTTTGTTTTAATATTTTTATTTTTAGTTGGTACATAATAACTGTACATATTTATGGGGTACAGTGTGACATTTCATTTTATGCAGTGTGTAATAGTCAGATCAGGGTAATTTATCATTTATTTATGCTATGAACACTCAAAATCCTCTCTACTGTCTACTTTGAACTATACAACTAATTGTTGTCAGCCTCAATTACCCTACTGTTCTAGAGAACTTTAGAAGCTATTCCTCCATCCAGCTACACTCCTACACTCCTTTCTCCATCCTCCCCATCCTTCCCAGCCCTGGTAGCCACAGTTCTATTCTCTACTTCTGTGAGATCAACTTTTTAGCCGTCACATATAAGTGAGAACATGCGGTGTTTTTCTTCCTGTGCCTAAATTATCTCACTTACCACAGCATCCTCCAGTTCCCTCCGTGTTGCCACAGTGAGGATTTCATTCTTCTCTGTGGCTAACATTGTGTACATATAACGCATCTTTATCTCTTCATCCACAGGTGGGCGCCTAGGCTGATTGCATAGGTTGGCTATTACGAATGGCTGTGCACATGTCTCTTCAACATACTCATTTCATTTCCTTTGGATAGATACCCAGGAATTGGGATTGCTGGATCATATGGTACCTTTATTTCTAGTTTTTTGAGGAACCTCTATACTGTTTTGCATAATGACTGTACCAATTTACGTTCCCACCAACAGTGTCTGAGAGTTCCCCTTTTTCTGTATCCTTACTAGCATTTGTTATTTTTTGGTTTTTGGTAATAGCCATTCTAACTGGGGTGAGATAGTTATCACATGGCAGGTTTTAATTTGCATTTTCTTAAGGGTCAGATCTGAGCTTGCAAGATGGCTTCAAACTCACGTGGGGACCCTGGATAGTTAATCTTTCTAAGCTGGGATACTTTACCTATGAAGTGGAGCTGTCAGTTCCTGCCTTATAGGATCACAGTGAGAATTAAATGAAAGCATGTATGCGAAGCGCTTAGTTCAGGGTGTGCCTGTGGGAAGGATTTGGTAAAAAATGATTGCTGAGAAAAGCCAGTGCAGCACCTCTTCCCATCCCTTCTGGGTGCTGAGATTATTAGGGTATTATGGGTGTCTTCATACCTAGTGAAACAGGAAGTAGTGTTTACAATAGTCAGGATCTGCCTACTAGATGAAAAGATTGGGCATTTTATGTATGACCATTAGGGAGATATGCCAGTGTGAATGGCTGAATTAATCTCTATTCATAAAAAAAAAAAAGCATGATTCTCCCAAAGCAACAGTGGTTTATTAGCTGGAGGGCAGACCCTGCCACAGATGAGGGGACAGCTGGTACTATACCCCACAGCTGTCCAGCTGTCCTAAGTGGGAACACAGGCAAGGAGGTCTGCCCACCTACCTGTTCCTTCCACAGACTGAAACCCTTCTCCCAGCCCTTCAGCACCACCATTAGCTCCTCAGCCACAAGAATGGATCCTGAGACCTGGGGAGAGACATGGAAACAAAAGGATCCAGATAGTAATTCCAGAAAAGAATTTAACACCTCCCCTTTTTCTCTGGATTTAAAACTTGATGATAATTTGTGGCTTGAGGTAACTTTTGAACTTCAGAATGTGTCTGGAGGTATTTAGAAATCTTAGGGATTTAAAATGTCTGTAGATGCCACACATCAAACCACTTTAATAAAAATATTTGTTTAGTAGGAGAAAAAAAGCAGTGCAAATTGTTCAATGATATCTAGTAGTTCAATAAGAGTTAATTGATTGCTCTTCCTCCACTCCCAAGACACATCAATTGTAAAGCGTCCCATCAAATTAATGAAAGGGATGCAGGAAAAAAGAATACATTATTAAATGTACACTCATTCCATGAATGTTAAAATGTGAAGGAATAAGCACTAACAAATGCAATCATGCATCTTGGAATTAAGCAAATACAGAATATTACTCATTTGTCTCGGTTTTGATGTTTTGCTTAGATGCTGGTTTTATGAATGCAGTTTAACAAAAAAAGATTTTTATTAATGCACATGGGCAGAACTAAAGAAAACTGAAGGCAAGTGAAAGTTTTCTTAAGCCTATAAATTTAGTTTTTTTTTTTATTCTTTTGTTGGCATGGCATGGCTCAAATGGTAAAAGTGCCTGCCTAGCAAGTATGAGTCCTGAGTTCAAACCCCAGTACTGCTATATATACATCTGTATATTTGCACATATATAGAATAAAGCACAAATAATATATATTTTTTTAAAACAAGGCAAAATTTTGGACAATTGGGAAAGCAGTATACATCATGAGCCTGTAGAATCTTACAGTGTGAAAAAGAAGTGCTCAAAAACAACAAACAATACTGACAGGGATATATATGTAAGGAGCACAGAAACCAGCTAAAAGAACTCCCGGTGGCCAAAGCTGAAGCAATTTGAGCAGCCAAATAAAGTAGTGTTGAGTTATAACCCAAAGTATAAATTAAATATCCATGAGGCCATACCGACATAAATAAATGATTGAATAAGTTCATAAATGTGGAGTTGAGACAGATTTTCCATTCAGAAGAATTCCAAGTAGTTTTATATGGATATGCATCCTCAAAGACCTCTTTCCAAAGAGCGTATTATGGGAGATGGGAAACCTGACAAATACTGCCTCAGCCAGGCAGGTGATCAAGGCCACGTTAACAATATTGTATCATGCTGATAGTATGTGCACTTGATGTGAGGTGAGTAAAATGGCCCTTTACCTGTGTGGTTCTCTTTCAAATAACAAATAACATTAATCTTACCATGAGAAAAACATCAGACAGGTCCCATTGCATATCTTGTAAAATACCTTACCAGTACTCCTTAAAACTATCAGTTTTCAAAAGCAAGGCAAGTCTGAGAAACTGTCACAGCCAAGTGGAACCAAGGAGACCTGATGACTAAATGCAATGTGGTATCCTGGCACAGGAAAAGTACATTATGTATTATGAGCTTTAACTTTTTAAAAATAATTTTACTATCAAATTGTTGTACTAGGAGTACAACTGTGACATTTACAAAAGCTCTTACAATATATCATAGTTGAATTCACCCCCCTACATAATTCTCCTTTATCGTCCCTCCCCCCATTCCTGGAGTAGTTTCACCAGGTCTCATTTCCCATTTACACACACGTGTACATAATATTTCCATCACTTTCACCTCCTACACGCTCTCACTATATCCTCCCCTCCCTCTGGTGCCAGCCCCCAAACAAGACCTGTTTTGTCTTCCTGTTCTCCTTTTTTTTTTTTTTTTAATATTTTTGTTTGTTTAAACTATGCCAGGTGTTTCATTGTGACATTTCCATGTTGGGCTGTAATTAATAGTAATGTTTCAGTATTGATTTCATAGTTGTTGCTTACGTATCTTATTAACATATAAAAATGTTAGTAATAGGAAGACTGCATATAGAATGTATAGGGACTCTGTACTATTGTCTCAAATTCCTGTAAATCTGAAACATAAAATCTATTTAAAAATTTAAAAATTGCCTAAACAGAAAAAAAATCACAGATGGAAAGCCAGGTTAGGGATTTTAAATGAACATCACAAGGCATTTTGTTAAGACTGTAACTAATTTCACACAAAGCATGTTTTTTTTTTTCATTTTTCTTTTATTATTTATATGTGCATACAAGGCTTGGTTCATTTCTCCCCCCTGCCCCCACCCCCTCCCTTACCACCCACTCCACCCCCTCCCTCTCCCCCCCCCGCCCCCCGCCTCAATACCCAGCAGAAACTATTTTGCCCTTATTTCTAATTTTGTTGTAGAGAGAGTATAAGCAATAACAGGAAGGAACAAGGGTTTTTGCTGGTTGAGATAAGGATAGCTATACAGGGCATTGACTCACATTGATTTCCTGTGCGTGGGTGTTACCTTCTAGGTTAATTCTTTTTGATCTAACCTTTTCTCTAGTTCCTGGTCCCCTTTTCCTATTGGCCTCAGTTGCTTTAAGGTATCTGCTTTAGTTTCTCTGCGTTAAGGGCAACAAATGCTAGCTAGTTTTTTAGGTGTCTTACCTATCCTCACCCCTCCCTTGTGTGCTCGCGCTTTTATCATGTGCTCAAAGTCCAATCCCCTTGTTGTGTTTGCCCTTGATCTAATGTCCACATATGAGGGAGAACATATGATTTTTGGTCTTTTGGGCCAGGCTAACCTCACTCAGAATGATGTTCTCCAATTCCATCCATTTACCAGCGAATGATAATATTTCGTTCTTCTTCACGGCTGCATAAAATTCCATTGTGTATAGATACCACATTTTCTTAATCCATTCGTCAGTGGTGGGGCATCTTGGCTGTTTCCATAACTTGGCTATTGTGAATAGTGCCGCAATAAACATGGATGTGCAGGTGCCTCTGGAGTAACAGTCTTTTGCGTATATCCCCAAGAGTGGTATTGCTGGATCAAATGGTAGATCGATGTCCAGCTTTTTAAGTAGCCTCCAAATTTTTTTCCAGAGTGGTTATACTAGTCTACATTCCCACCAACAGTGTAAGAGGGTTCCTTTTTCCCCGCATCCTCGCCAACACCTGTTGTTGGTGGTGTTGCTGATGATGGCTATTCTAACAGGGGTGAGGTGGAATCTTAGCGTGGTTTTAATTTGCATTTCCTTTATTGCTAGAGATGGTGAGCATTTTTTCATGTGTTTTCTGGCCATTTGAATTTCTTCTTTTGAGAAAGTTCTGTTTAGTTCACGTGCCCATTTCTTTATTGGTTCATTAGTTTTGGGAGAATTTAGTTTTTTAAGTTCCCTATATATTCTGGTTATCAGTCCTTTGTCTGATGTATAGTTGGCAAATATTTTCTCCCACTCTGTGGGTGTTCTCTTCAGTTTAGAGACCATTTCTTTTGATGAACAGAAGCTTTTTAGTTTTATGAGGTCCCATTTATCTGTGCTATCTCTTAGTTGCTGTGCTGCTGGGGTTTCATTGAGAAAGTTCTTACCTATACCTACTAACTCCAGAGTATTTCCTACTCTTTCTTGTATCAACTTAAAGAGTTTGGGGTCTGATATTAAGATCCTTGATCCATTTTGAGTTAATCTTGGTATAGGGTGATATACATGGATCTAGTTTCAGTTTTTTGCAGACTGCTAACCAGTTTTCCCAGCAGTTTTTGTTGAAGAGGCTGCTATTTCTCCATCATATATTTTTAGCTCCTTTGTCAAAGATAAGTTGCTTATAGTTGTGTGGCTTCATATCTGGGTCCTCTATTCTGTTCCACTGGTCTTCATGTCTGTTTTTGTGCCAGTACCATGCTGTTTTTATTGTTATTGCTTTGTAATATAGTTTGAAGTCAGGTATTGTGATACCTCCTGCATTGTTCTTTTGACTGAGTATTGCCTTGGCTATTCGTGGCCTCTTGTGTTTCCATATAAATTTAACAGTAGATTTTTCAATCTCTTTAATGAATGTCATTGGAATTTTGATGGGAATTGCATTAAACATGTAGATTACTTTTGGGAGTATCAACATTTTTACTATGTTGATTCTACCAATCCATGAGCATGGGAGATCTCTCCACTTTCTATAGTCTTCCTCAATCTCTTTCTTCAGAAGTGTATAGTTTTCCTTGTAGAGGTCTTTCACATCTTTTGTTAGGTTTACACCTAGGTATTTGATTTTGTTTGAGGCTATTCTAAATGGAATTATTTTCATACATTCTTTTTCAGTTTGCTCATTGTTAGTGTATAGAAATGCTAATGATTTTTCTATGTTGATTTTATATCCTGCTACCTTGCTATAGCTATTGATGATGTCTAGAAGCTTCTGAGTAGAGTTTTTTGGGTCTTTACGGTATAGGATCATGTCGTCTGCAAATAGGGATATTTTGACAGTTTCTTTACCTATTTGTATTCCTTTTATTCCTTCTTCTTGCCTAATTGCTCTGGCTAGGAATTACAAAGCATGTTTTAAGCAAGAGCATACAGAACTGCTTAGTTGAGAAGTACAATTGTATGCTGAACTCTGAATGCGACACTTGTAAATACATTCAGATATAGTCATTGTTATTTTTCATGCACAAAGTATTTTTTCCAAGTTTTTTACAATGACTGACTCCAAGATGGCAAAGTTTGCCGTTATTCCTATTTTAAAGCTATGCTGTATCTATAGCTTGGAAAGCCATCTTGGCCCAGCTGGCTAATCTAAATGTACAGTTCACTCCGAAAACCATCAGCTGTCAGGATGGGAAAGCAGTGCTAAATGTTTTCAAGGACAGAGCTGCTATCACGTGGCGAGACTTCAGAGTCTGACTGCTGTCCACAGCTCTAATCCCCAGGACGTCTCCTTACCCAATGTTGTCACATGGAGAGCCTCATTGGGGAATTACAGGGTAATATTTTCAAGACTTGGAACTTGTCTGCAGTTACCTTGCTAAAAAACAAAACATCCCTTTAAAAACATTTTTAAAGAGTTATGCTAGGGTAGTCAAATAGAAACAGTTTTGGGATTTCTGCATTGGGTCAAGTTGTACAATTTGCAGAAGAGTCCCTTTGATCCAGGACAGGATTTTACTCCCACACATCACTTCCTCATCCACAATCTCCAGTGTGTTTGGACCCTCCTGAAGTCAGAGGAATTAAGAAAGAAAAGAGGAGGGCATAACTACAGCAACACCAGAGCTAGAAGAAATGGCGCCCTCTGGCTTCTTACTTAGTTCTTGCCCAGCCGGTCTTCGCCCACTGCCGGGGGCAGAGAGGCACAGACACATCCAGGCACTCTCCCTAGCTCTCCTGCCAGGCTAGCATCAAAGTTACTTAGCCCAAGAAGCTGACAATACACTGGCTTTGTTTTCTAAACCAAGAATTAGGGCACCCCTCTGCCAGCATGACTAAATAGACTTCATGTGAACTTAAGACTGTCTCAGAAAGTTCAGGGTGAATGGCTGAGGTTGCTGCAGGATCCCGAAATGTGAGACCTGGGTGTGCTCCATTGGTGGTAGTGGTACACCCCAGAGAAAAGTACTGGGGACATCCTGGAAGCAGCACCATCGAGGCCCTTTTTTAACCCTGAGGTATTGCTATGGCAATAGACAAGCACCCAGGCCCTAGACTACTGTAGAGGTCTCTTCTCAGCTGCAGAACTCCAACTCCAGGTTAGAGACCCTGGAGCCCAAGAGTCTCCCTCTGCCCGTCCCCTGGAATGGAGTCAGAAGTGCCAGGGATCCAGGAAGTATCCACAAAAGAAGCTGGGGGATCCTGCCGGGAGACACCCATTTCTGTAGACCCAGGATTACGTGCTGTGAAAAAGCAGCCAGCGGATCCTCTCACATGCCTCTGAGCCATTAGAGAGGCAAGTGGAAGAAGGTGCGGGAGGAAGTGCAACGTCACATGCCAGTTACAGGAAGCCAGAAGATAGCAGGGGACTTGAGTATTTGGTCGCTTCATCGGATTAAAACAACACAGGTTAGTGCCTTTCCTCCTCTGAAAAACCTTTCATAGCTGCTCTGAAGTACCTGACTCCCTCTCCTTGAACTGTCTTTATTTCTCTAATGAAAAGAAATCGCTCTGGCTTTGAATGTAAGAGCAGTGCATAGCTGGTAACCTCACGTTGTTGGAGGAACAAGCATTGGGCCATCGTGGTGAAAATGAAGTTCTCAGAATTGCTTCTTCCCTGTGTGGAACTTCAGTGCTTTAAAAAAAAAAAAAGTCAGATGTTTATTAAATAACTTATTTCATGGAATGCAACTAAGCCTTTTCTCGTTTTTGCTTATTAGCTAAATCTGAAACAGGACAGATCAACTTATGTTTGCAGGCATATGTGTGGTATCCGCAGGGCATTAGAGAATACAGAAATACTGTGTGTAAAAACATACTGCAAGGGAGGTGGAGGCATGACTCAAGTGGTAGAGCACCTGCCTCCCTGAGATCAGTCCCCAGTACCGACAAAAAAAAAAAAAAAAAAAAAAAAAGCTGCAAGGCTGTATGCAAAAGTTCCTTGCTCTTACGTACTTTTCGCCTACATCTTTTGGCTTACATCTTATTTCATATTGAAATAATTTCTCATGTCTGTAAATTCTTGTTTTTCTTTTTTTCTGCTCTCTTTTCTTTTTTCCTTCCTTTTCTTGCTAATACAAAATGGGAGTAGAGAAGAAAGGGTAAGGCAGCTTGAATATGAGAGGAGGAAGTTCCTTGCCTGCACCAGTTGACAAGGCTGCACAACCCGGAGCTAACGCCCAGCGGGCTCTGGAGAGGCCTTGAGCGTTGTGCTTTGATAGAAAGGAGGATTTAAAGAGTTTGCACAAAAACCAAGAAGAGGGGGAAAGAAGGGCTCAGCAAAGGACCCAGGATTACTTATGCTATGGCCAATGAGCGACAGTTTCAAGAAGAAAAGCAGGTCACCAAACGTTCTGACACAATGACGGGCTAATTTCAGACCCAGGGTGAGCAAGGAAAACGTCTCAAGTCTGAGTTAGAAGGGAGTTACTTCCTCATTGAGCTGTCATTAGGCACTAGAGCAGGTTAGTTAGCCAGAGGGTGCTTTCTGGAAGTTTTAGGAAACACCTTAGATTGTCCCTTTGGCTGTGTTAATGGAGGCACAGAGGTAATGAGCAGGGGACACTTGAATTCAGAACTTCCTGATTCTTCATTCCAGCCTGAGTGTTTTAAAATGTGTGTGTACTAAGAACAACTCAGGGTTAGGGTTAGTCGACTCAGGGTTAGGGTTAGTCGACTCACGTGTTGTTTATCTTCCAGTAATGCAAAGGAACCAGAACAGTGATGAAAGTAAAAATTCACTGTTGGTTATGTCCTCAAGTTGCCACACATTTTTCATGTTTACTACCATGTTGTGTAAGAAGATGGAGAGGAAGCTGACAGTAGGGGAGGGTTCTAAGCAGGATCTCAGCCCTGGTGGCTTCAGAAACTCTTCGACTAGCTGACACGAGCAGCACACGACTTCTTCATCAGGAGTGGGCTGGGGCAGGTTGGACCTTCCCACTGTTGGAGCCCTGGACTTAAATGCCTGGAGAAACCCAAATGAAAACCAAGGTAGGATGTGACATCCCTGGTGCTACCCTGGGGCACCAGGAAGACTGACAGCTTAGCTGTCCTTGAAGGAGCTCTTTCAGTTTTGTTCTGCTTTTAAATTTTGTTGCAGAGCCTTTGCTGTGCGGGGAGGTTTGTGTTATGCTGATCTGCTGCTCATGGTAGAAAAGGGCTTTTTATTTTGTTAAAATACTTTCCAGATGGATCTGAAGTTTTTTTTTTTTTTTTTTTGTGAATGCAAAATTGTTTCCAGTTCTTCTGTGCCTGGCTGTTTCTTGGCCCTGTCTCCAGCTTTCCGCTTCTGCTGTGTTCCTTTGCGTTTGAGATGCAAGAAAAGGTTTATGATGAAGGGTCATCATTCTGTAGCACCTCTAAGCTCCATGCTGCAAGGGTTCTGAGAAAAAGGATGAAGCATGAGGGAAGAGAGTGGTGGGTTAGGCAGGAGGATGGAGAGCGCCTAGACTGTCATTTTGCATATAATTTTTAGACAGGAATTACTGCCACATTGAACACTGAATTCAGTTTGAAGGTAAAAAGTGGACAGAAATAAATGGTCACTTTTATCTGGAAATGGTGGGGTTTATGGGGAGAGACTATAGATAAGAAGAAGATCAGGGCAGACTTCAGAAATCTCTCTTGCCCAGCCTCTTCTCCTCAGTGCCACACGACCTAAGAATAACACTTTGAGTCGGCATCCACAGGTGTTCAGATGGCCTGGCACTCAGAGGGATAAAATGGGATAGGTATAAAACCTTCATAGTAGTAGGGGAAAAGAAAATAAAAGCAAACCTCTATGAGTGCAGTCTTTACAACTTTATTCATCCTTGGTCATCATTTCAAATTGGTGTGAGCAAATCTGGACGCTTGGTTTTCTGGGTTTCTCAGAGAGAAACCATCACACTTGGAAATACTAGGAATTGTTGTATTTTTAAAATTGTAACAAAATACACATAATATAAAATTTACCATCTTAGCCAGCAAGTGTACAGCACACTAGTGTTATATTCACATTGTCATGCAATCGATCTTCAGAACTTTTCCATCTTGCAAAATTGAAATTCTGTACCCATCAGACAACTCCCTATTTTCCCTTCCCCACCAGTCCCTGGCAACCACTTTGTGTTTTTGTGAGTTTGCCTCCTTTAGGTACCTCGTGTTAGCAGAATTACATAGTGATTGTCTTCATGTGACTTCTTTGTTTCACTTAACATAGTGTCTTTAAGGCTTAGCTGTGTTGTAGCATGTCAGGATTTTCTTCCTTGTTAAGGCCAAATATCCCATTGTATGTATTTATCTTTATCCATTAATCCACCAATGGACTTTTGGTTACTTGCGTCTTTTGGCTCTTGTGAGTAATGATAGCTATGAACATGGGTTTGCCAATTGTTTGCGGCCCAGTATTGAGTCCTTCTGGTGTGTACCCAGAATTTGTATCACTAGGTCATGTTGTGATTCTGTGTTTGTTTTCTGGTAATCATCCAGTCCTCTTATACCACCCTCCTTCCAAGTACACACACTTGAAGATACCTCTGATTACAAGATCATTATCATTTTCCTTTATGCATGTCTTGGTTCTGAGTAGTAATGATCTAGAAATGATTAGAGACGTTATCTCTAGAAAATTTGTAAGCCCAGCAAGGCTGTTCTGGAGAGGTGACCATGGCAGGTGTTTAGATTACAGATTTTCTGGAAGGAACTAGTAGGGAAGATGTGATGGGCAGCCTGACACAATGCTGGGTAGCACGGGGATTCTTTTGTCGGAGGCGCTATTCCACTACCAGGGAAGAGATCGCTGTATGTGTACTTTATCACTGTCCATTTTAGTTTCCCTGTTTCTTCATCAGGTGGAAAGTTGGTGCTGTTTTTTTTTTTTTTTAAAAAGCTCCTAAGTGTCCACAAACCTCTTCCAAGAGGGTTCAGAAAATGACAGGAAGAGTTGCATTTGTTTGTTTATACAAACAACAAGAAGGGCTACATTTATGAAAGGGCATAGAATTTCTTTCCTTAGAAAGAATAAAGTAGGAAAAAATGAGTCCTTGAAGTAGAACCCGGTCATGGTGCAGCAAACTGAATTTAAGAACACCTATTCCTAGCTTATATGACACCCTAGTCCAGTTCCTCCAGGAGGCATTCATCTACTACTACTGCTGCTGTCCTTTCTTCATGCTAATGAGTTCCTGCTTTGAGATTAACTAGCTAGATACTTACCAGAGTGTCAGATTTGAAGTTTTCTGTAATAAATTAGGCTTCCTTGTATTCGTGTTCATACCTAGATTTCAGTGCCATATTTTTAGTTAACTCATTGTATTGGTTTGTGTGTTAGTCAGACTTTTTGTTGCTGTGACAAAATAACTGATATGAACAACTTAAGGAAGGAAAGATCTATTTTGGTTCACAATTTCAGAGGTTTCAATCCAAGGTTGACTGGCTCCATTGCTTTTAGACCCTTGGCAAGGCAGAAACACAAAAATCATGGAGGAATGGCATGGCCCAGGAAATATTTACCTGATGGCAGCCAGGAAGAAAAGAAAGAGAGACAGGAAGGGGCCAGTGTAAGGTACACCATGCCCCAGTGAGCCGTGCTCTCCGACTAGGCCCTGCCTCCTGCTTTCCACCACCTCCCATTGTGCCATCATGTCATGAATCCATCAAGGGATTGATCCATTCGTGAAGTCGGAACGCTCATGATCCAGTCACTTCCCAAAAACCTGAGCTCTGAACACTGCTGCTTTGGGAACCAAACCTCCAACACTTGAGCCTTTTTGATGATGTGTTATAACCAAACTGTTCGTAATCCTAGTGTGGCTAAAAAGAGTCTTTTGTTGTGGAAGGGTACACACATACATGTATATATGTAAATATATTTACTATAATGGCAGGAATTCTTTAGGGTATACACTCCCTCCACTAAACGTCATTAGAACACATCTTGGAGTCTACACTTATTTGGAATATGCTGCTAACTCCAGACTAGGAGGTTATGCCTGTGTTATACATGTGGATTCATTTGGAGGGTTCACTCCTGATTTGCTGTTCTTGCAGTAAACCACTGATTTCTGGATGGCGGTGATTTGGAGTAACTGCTTTGATTTCCAGGCCAGCAATGGAAAGATTTAGTCTTCCTTAAAGACATTAGAGACCTATAGAATGATCCTGACTCCTGAGGACTGGGGGTGGGCCCAGTGGAGGGACTGACTAGCACCTGGCCAACCTGCTACGCAGAAGGTTGTACAGAGGGAGTGGTAAAAGAATGAGAACAGACCTCCAGCTCTGCCTCTCACTGCAGTGAGGCTTCTTAGCAAAGTCCTTCTTCTCAAGTCATTTAAGTGAGCATTCTTGATGAGCTGCCCCAGGAGTCTCTTTCAAAGGAAATGAGTGTGTGTTTCCCTTTCTCTTCTTCCCACTGCTTTTCTTCTTTCATCTCCCAGCTTTTCCTCTGCCTTTGCTGCCCCTCACCTTCTGAAAACTCAGGCCAGAACTTCTGTGCATGGACAGTGTGTTTCCTTCCCCAGCCTCTTTCTCCTGAGCATTTAGTAACCTTCTCTGTAAGAAAACTTGTTGGAACTGGAGATCTTCATAGTAAGCGAAGTAATCCAGGCTCAGAAAGACAAATATCACATGTTTTCTCTCGTACAGAATCTAGATTTTTAAAAAAAGGGAGAGACATGAAAGTAGAAGGGTGACTATTTGGGAAGGGGGATGGGGACAAGAAAGGGTAATGAGAATATCATCAAAGTACTCATATGCATGGATGAAAACATCATAATGAAACTCATTATTTTGTACAATTAATGTGCACTAATAAAAACACTATTTGGCAGATTAGAAGTTCAATAAATGTTTATTGGAAAAAAACCTTCCCTGGAAAACAGGGAGACATCAATGCTGATAAGCATAGTTACCACAATAAAAATATTTGAGAAACTTTATATAGGAAAAATAATTTGGAAGAAAGTAATGTTGGTGTAAGAGAGCTCTTGCTTACTCAGGAAGGAGGAATAACGTATTTTGTTAAAACTTCTTTTAAGCATTCGTAAGGCAGTAGCAGTAAGGGAAAGAGAATTGGAAAGATCAGAGGATAATTTGCTCTAAAAGACAAAAATGTCAGGTTATTTAAAAGCTATTTTTTCCTCTACTTCAGTGCCAGGAACGTCTGGTTTCGGGAAAAGTTTAGGAAAAGAGGCTTTCAGATGCTGTTGTCATTATTGAAAAACTTATGAAGATTTAAAAAAGAAGAAGAAGAGAACATTAGGAGAATTCTATCCTCTCATTTTTAGATTTGGGAACTAAGGCCCAGAAAGGTCAAGTGATTTGTCTGTGGTCAAAATAGCTCATTAATGATAGCAGTGCGCAGAGAACAAAGCTCCTGATTCCAGCCCTGCTCACCACATAAGGCAACAATGTGGAAGGAACTTGGCATCTGGATGTAGGTGCCCCAGTATCTAGGCATCTATAGAGGCCTAACCCATGCCCAATGGGAGTGGGTTGAGAAATTAAGGATTCGGCAAAGTAACCTCCCTCTGCTTAATTCCCTGAGACACACCAATATGGTTGTGATTTTGTAGGCAGAAACCTAATCCATCCTACCTAGAGAAAGTTTATGTACAATGAACTGCTCCTCAGAGCAAGGAAGAGAATGGACCCAAGGAGGAGAAATTGCTAATGGGCCCAGGATAGGCCAGGGAAAGAGATCCCGAATCTTGTTGTCACAGATATGCATTGAGAAGTGTGGATCTAGATGTGTGCGAAGTATGGCCTGGATTAAGCAATCCTCAAAAAGGTTAGCCATCCTTTGCATTGATTGATTCCAAGTTCTCTGAACCACCTTTGAAGACTGAATCAGAGTCCTGATTCAGGACCATTATCTTAGAAGGGCATAGTGTGGAGAGTGAGCATGGTCAATGGAAAGAAGTGACATCAATTATAAATTCTGGTATGCCCGGCCTCTTGTGAGCTCTTAATGGTGGTCAGCAATTCTGAGTTTGAGCACTGTGGTCCCCACAAAAAAAGGAGGTTTTAGGACTTCAATGACGTTAGCTGTGTCTGAAGTTTGGTAATCTTAACTTTAGAGTGACTCTGATTAAGACTCAGTTTCATTGACCACATACTCACAGCACAGATCACTTCCATGGCTTTAGAAAGTGAGAGCATATCTCCCCAGCAGCAAGCAAGCAATTAATTCTACAGTGGATACCAGCTGAGTGTCCTCGAATCCGATTTAGTTCTGATACTGTCAACCTGGAGACTGAGTCACATCCTACAGGTTGCAGGGTCAGTCCCCAAGACTGCTCCCCACCCTCCACTTTAGACGTCTGCCACAAACCCCACTACCTGTCCTGACTGATTGGCTATAAACTGGAGTTCCCATGATCCCCTCTTTAGGTTTAAGTTGCTAGAGCCACTCACAGAACACAGGGAAACGCCTACGCTCATGTCTGTAAAGGAAGTTGCCCAGGACCCAGATGAAGAGATGTACTGACTGAGGAGTGGTAGAACAGGAACAGCTCTCCAGGAGCCTCCAGGAGCCATGGTCCAGCTATCCGGGAGCTTGCCACTGTGTCCTTTGGATGGTTTTAGAGACCTTATTGCATATCTAATGCTAATAGCTTGGATGGGGAAACCCGGCTGCTATAGTCTTCTGGGCCTTTCTGTGCAGCATTCCTTCCTCCAGGGTATGGGACAGGACTCCTCTGGAATGAGGAGGGTCTTATGACCTACTGTCAGATAAGCTTAAGTCAGAGAATTTCCATATGGCCCCATCCAAGACCAAAAGACAGAGGAGGATTAGAATTTCCATGACCGCCTGAGGGAAGCGAAATGTTAGTTGCTGTGGCCTGCCTTGGGGAAGGGGTTATGAGTCAGGAGCTGTGGAGGAAGACCAAAACTACACATCATAGTATCACAGGGTCTTTCCTGAGCAGTCTCTTGTCAGTGTCTTACTTCTTTTCTGCTCCTATTCAAATTCCACAAGCATTATTAGAAGAAGAAAATGAAACACGATACATAGGTTCTGCCACTGGAAGTCACAAGGCCCTTTTTAGACACTAGATGTTTTATAGGTTTTTTGTTTTGTTTTGTTTTTTGCCTTTTGGCTGGTGTTCTTTTTTTTTTATTATTGTTTTATTATTCATATGAGCATACAAGGCTTGAGTCATTTCTCCCCCCTGCCCCCACCCCCTCCCTTACCACCCACTCCGCCCCCTCCCTCTCCCCCCACCCCCTCAATACCCAGCAGAAACTATTTTGCCCTTATTTGTAATTTTGTTGTAGAGAGAGTATAAGCAATAATAGGAAGGAACAAGGGTTTTTGCTGGTTGAGATAAGGATAGCTATACAGGGCATTGACTCACATTGATTTCCTGTGTGTGTGTGTTACCTTCTAGGTTAATTCTTTTTGATCTAACCTTTTCTCTAGTTCCTGGTCCCCTTCTCCTATTGGCCTCAGTTGCTTTTAAGGTATCTGCTTTAGTTTCTCTGCGTTAAGGGCGACAAATGCTAACTAATTTTTTTGGTGTCTTACCTATCCTCACCCCTCCCTTGTGTGCTCTCGCTTTTATCATGTGCTCATAGTCCAATCCCCTTGTTGTGTTTGCCCTTGATCTAATGTCCGCATATGAGGGAGAACATACGATTTTTGGTCTTTTGGGCCAGGCTAACCTCACTCAGAATGATGTTCTCCAATTCCATCCATTTACCAGCGAATGATAACATTTCGTTCTTCTTCATGGCTGCATAAAATTCCATTGTGTATAGATACCACATTTTCTTAATCCATTCGTCAGTGGTGGGCATCTTGGCTGTTTCCATAACTTGACTATTGTGAATAGTTTGGCTGGTGTTCTTTTGGAGGGTCTGTCCTTCCTTCCTTCCTTCCTTCCTTCCTTTTTTATGTTTTACCTTAAATCAGTAGTGTTTATTGAGCACCCCATGCCCAGTTCTACTTGGAGAATGTGGACATTGAGCAATAAAACAAAGACATATTATATGATGGATTTTTGAGACAAGTCTCACTATGTAGCCCAGGCTGGCCTTGAATTTAACTGTGTAGTCCAACCTGGCCTCAAACTCTTCTCCTGCCTCAGCCTCCCAGGTGCTGGGATTATAGATTTGAACTACCACACCTGGCTTTATGTGCTGTGCGCTCTTAGAAGGTCGGAAGGTGGTAAATGCTATGAAGAGGAAATATGGCAGGGTAAAGAAGAGCAAAGGCACAGTAGAAGGTGTATGGATTTAAGTGGGACAGTTAGGGTGACTGTCGTAGAGAAGATGGAAGAAATGAGAGAATTTGCCATGCAGACATGAGGGAAAGCCCAGGGCAGTGAGGCGGGAGCATTGCCTTGCATCTTCAGAGAATAACAAGGAGCCAGTGTGACTTGGGCAGAGTAACTGAGGAGGGAAGTATAGGCCAGGGTAGGACTCTGGCTTTCACTCAGAGGGAGCGAGAGCTTTTAGCAGGACTCTGGGCAACAGAGGGACAGTGATCTGACGACATTTTGAGGGTCCTTTCAGCTGCTGTATTAGTAGACTATAGGCGTGCAGGAAGAGAAGAGACTAGTTAGGAGGCTACTGCAGTGTGCCAATGAGAGCCAAGGGAGCCTCGTCCTGGACTGGCAGCAGTAGAGGTGGGGAGGACTGGAGTCTGGAGGTGGAACCAACAAGATTAACTGCTGGATTGAACAATAGTTGTGGAAGAGAGGAGTCAAGGAAGATTCCAAGATGTTTGGACAAGTTCAGGAAGAATGGAAATGCCATCAAAATGAGGTGAGGAAGGCTGTAAGCAGAGCCGTTTGGAGTGGAGGGGAGACAGTCGTTAGTTTAGTGTAGGCAGACTTCAACATTCAGATGTCAAGTGAAGAGTTGGATGTGCGTGTCTGCGCCTAGGGCAAGGATCCTTGAAGGAATTCATCTTTCTTGGTGGTCTTAGTGGTATAGTATCACTCCTGAATTCATCTGTGGCTTCTAAAATTCCTGTAAACACATGAGATGGACTGTACATGTCTTATTCATTGCTTGATTTCTGGGACTGAAATGGGAGAAGATGTTCTTTTGGGTAGGCCAGAGGGGAAGGGGCAGTTTTTTTTTTGTTTGTTTGTTTTGTTTTGCGGTATTGGGGCTTGAACTCAGGGCTTTCACCTTGAGCCACTCTTCTAGCCCAATTTTTTGTGATAAGGTGTTTTGAGATAGGGTCTCGTGAACTATTTGCCTGGGCCGGCTTCAAACCGCCATCCTTCTGATCTCCGCCTCCTGAGTAGCTAGGATTACAAGCGTAAGCCACTGGCACCCAGCTAAAGGGGCAGGATTCTTGTCTCAAACTTTATCTTTCATTGCTTGAGTCCCAGTGATTCCATAATTCTTATTTTAAGAAAAAAAGAACTGCAAAATGGGCAAACAATGCCTACACAAACCAAGCTTTCCTTCACTTACATGTCAAGGCGATTAAAGGAAATGCAAGGTTATTACGACTTCCATGTTTATGTAAATATTATCTTTAATGTTTGTTTATTTAAATATTTATTGTTATTAAAGCAGATATTGTGTAGTTACACAAATTATAATGAAATAATTAAACTATTTTCTTAGGGAAAAGGAGATAAAATTATCTTCATTCAAGAGAGAGAACTCAGAGTTCTCATGCATTGGATCTGACTCCGCGCAAGACTATTCTTACATTTTGACCTATAAAGCCATTTTTTTGTCTTTGCTTTTTAATCAACTTGTATGAACAAAAAGTATCTGTTTCAAAGTACCTATAATTCATACACTGGGATGACACTGGTACTCTTAGACCAAAAGTTTTTATTTCTCAATCTTGTCTTCACCTTACAAGAACAACATTTGTCAAATTTGTCTTGAAATTGTCTCATAAAATTATCTAATTTGACCCTTAACCCACCAGTGGCAGACATTGGGATGAGCCCCATATGCAGAGGTTAACAATTTCCCTCAGAGGTGAAGGGAACTTGACTGCATTCCACAGGCAAGAACTGAAATTCAGACCCCTGACTACATGTATCTAGAGCTCTCCCTAGTGCACTTCCCAGAAGCACGAAGTAAAACAAACCAGAGCATGTCAGTAATTCATAAAGCACATCATGATTTTCCATGTAGACCAAGTCGTGGTATAGATTGATCTCCATAAAAAGCCGACAGCCTGGGGTACCATTCAGAAATGGCAGTCAGATAGTCACTAAACCAGCCTTGGAGGCAGAAGGATCACTAACAAAATCTTGCTTGGCCTGTGCCCCATAAGGCAGTGGGCTTGGGTGGACTGTCATTGATGGGCTGAGAACATGCCACTCCACCAAACACACAGGGAATGCCAGCTCTCTCTTCCAGAGGCCTGATGGTGCCACCGGCAGCAGCTGTCCCAGGTTGCTTCCAGAAGGCACCTGGTAATGGGGAGACTGCCAGCCAGCCACCCTGGAGAGACCTGAATGAGAGGCCCAGGACCTAGAGGCTCTGGCCTTAGCTCAGAGCTCAGGAAGGAGGGCTGGGCTCTGTCCCCACAATGAAGGTCAGTCAGAGAGCTGTAGGGCAGCCAGGTCAGCAACCACAGCAGTAGCCCTTTGGAGGCACCCAGGGGAGCGAAGGTCAGGAGGAGCATTCTCCCTCCCAGTCTTGTTTGCCCTGATGTTTCAAAGCCGGTGGATGAATTGTCAGTGCCCTCAGTCATCTGGGTGCACCAGTGCACCCCAGGATCCCTAAGACTTCTCCCATAATTCCACAGCATGAGTGCCCCGGGATGCTGCTCCAGCATCAGATATGGTCCTGTTTGCTCAGTGCCTTTGTCTCATGGTCATTAAATATTTTGAATATGGCCCGTGTCCCTTCCTGATAAAAAGGAAACACAAGGCATTTGTGAGCAGGTGATGAGAAACTTTGATTGGGATCCAGAAGGGAAAGTTGAAACCTACCATCTTGTCCCCAGTTGAGTGGCTCTCCGGAGGAGGTAAAGGGTTCATTACAGGACAAGCACCACTGATCCTGACTTGGTGCCAGACACTTGCTTTTTGCAGCTGCGAGGGAAGTTTTCAAAGTTGATTTATTTCTGAGTGGGCCAGCACCATCACCTGGGTTTTTTGTTTGTTTTGTTTTTTAAATCTCTTGTAGTAAATGTCCTCAGATAGTAGATTCCAGGTGTATGTGAGGAATCCTTGTGTCCATCCTCAAACTGCCAGTCTGATTTTTAGATGGTGCCAGATATATTGCATACTTTAATAGAGGGCTTTAACCTGAAGTTTTTAAACTGGATAGGGAAAATAATGCTTCTGGTTTTTAAATTTTGATTTAGTTTTGGAGGGGGAGGGCAGGAGTAATACTGGGCTTTGAACTCAGGACCTTGCTCTTGCTCTACCACTTGAGCCAAGCCCAAAATCCAAAAATAGTTCTTTATGTTCAGTAATGCCTAACTGAAAATTTTCATTGCCTTCCGTTCTGAAGGTACCCAACAAACTACAGTAACATTACTGGTACTTGTGACATCATCACTAACAGAAATGGTACATGTCTTATGTCATCAGGTGGCAGACAGCTTAACATAGTATCCAGTGATCCCCACCTCCTGCAATTCATGCCCTTGTGTCAACCCCTCTCCCTGAGTACAGACTGCATTTAATGTTTCACTTTGGTGAATAAGTGGTCACTGCTGACATTTTGTTATAAAAAAAGACTATGGCTTCTGTCTTGGGACTTTTTCTCACTGTCTTAGTCCCTCTGGGGGAAGCCAGTTATAGTATGAGCTGCCTTATAGAGAGACAAAGAACTGAGGGAGGCATTTGATCAATAGCCAGTGAGGAAGTGAATCCTGCAAACAACAAGTGAGTGAGCCTGGAAGCAGCTTCTTCCTCAGCTAGACCGTCAGATGAGAACACAACCCTGTTGACACCTTGACTGTAGTCTTAACAGACCTTGAGCCAAAGGCATCCAGCTAAGCTGTGTCCAGATCCCTGACCCATAGGCACTATGATCTAATAAATGCTTCTTGGGTTAAGCTGCTCAGTTCTGGGATAATTTATTATATAGCATAGATTAACTAATACATATTACAATTGCAGGTATCTTCAAATACCATTTTTGTTCATTACTACTTTAAAACTGAAATAATTAATAGGCTGACCACTAGATCTTGCTAATTAATGCATAAAGAATTACATATAAATATATGACAGATTTGTTTTAAACCATTTTGATGCCATGTATCTCCACTATTGAAATTTACCAGTTCTTATTTCTTAAGGTCTTCACGCTTTATGGAGAGTTCATAATCGAAAATCAGTCATTTAACAAGAAGAAATGTTAGGAGGGCCTTATGGTAGGTGTTGTAGTTGTCTCTACCTTGTGAGGTTTATAGTTAAAAGCTCAGTTCTAAACCTGCCAGCTCCACAAAATTAAAATGAAAACAATAACTCCCTTACAGGAGGAGTTGATACCTAAAATGTCTAACACACTGGTAGGCACAAGTGCCAATCAGCCAGAATAAATGCCAGCCAAAAACGAGCAGTGGGGACTGAGTGTACCCACTGAGCATCCTGGTGCCAAGAGGGGGTCTGCCAGGATGCCTCCCTTTCCCTCCCAGGACAATGTTTTCCAGGTTCAACAGTCATACTGCTGCTGGTTTGTGAGGTGATTTCAGGAGACATATGGATAAACATTATTACTCATTATACTATGCACTAAAATTATGATGCCATGTGAGATTTGTGACTTCATGGATATGGTTTCTCAGGATGACGCCGAAGTATGTACTTAGGTTAAATTAAATAAAAAATACTAATTAAATTACAGTCACATATCATAAGTTGGGAACGTATTCTGAGAAATGTGTTGTTAGGTGATTTCGTCATTGTGGGAATGTCACAGAGTGAACTTGCACAAAGTATAGCAGCACTAAACACTGTAATCTCATGGAACCGCTGTCATCTATGTAATCTGTCATTGAAACGTCACTATTTTGGTGGTATGCAGGCGTTGCACAGTTGTGCAGTTGTGCGTTTGAAATTTGAAACCACTGCCTTTGGACACTTATCTGAAGACAAGACACAGACGTGTATCTGTGTGTACAGAATCTGACGTTCAGTCAAATTGCTGTCAGGGTGTGGGATAACCTAGACGGCAAGGTTTAGAGGAAAGGACCCTCTGTGCTTAGTGTCTCCCAAACTTCTGGAAATGTAGCATTGCCCCCTTTGCCCTTGCTCGGAGAGCATGAGAAGGGGTGAACAGTGACTTGTGGGGCCAAACAGACTTCCTCATTGTTCTCTTGTCAGTAAAATTAAATTCCATTTAATTTAATTCCACAAATTCCAAGGCTTAAAAACGTTCATCTTGGGGCTGAAATCACCCTGTGAATCACTGCCTAACCCTACACAACCCAGGCCTTGTTGAGTCAGGCTGGACTGGATGTTCAAAAGAAAGATCAGATTTTAAGGACTTAGTACACAAAGAAGAATATAGGGCTGGGATGTCACTCAGTGGTAGAGTACCTGCCTCGTATGGTTCAACCCCCAGCACTGCAGGAAAGGGGAGGGGGAGGAAGAGAAGGAAAAGAAGAAAATACCTCATTCAAAAATTCTGAATCAATGTTGAAATGATATTTTAAATAAAATATATTCTTAAAGTTAATCTCCCTTGCTTTACATCATTTTTAAAACTGCGGCTACTATAACTTGTGCATTTGGCTGGCTTTCTTATTTCCGGTGGCAGAGAAGGTGAGTACCCAAGTGTGTGAGGGAGGCAGGCGGGCGATCATAGCTTAAATCATGCTCACCCGTGGCTCTGCTTGTCCCTCCCTTGATGGCTGGGTTTGTATTTCCACTGGCCTCTGGACACACCTGACAACTTCTGGCTCCCAAGCTCAGTGTGTACAGTTCCCTTCCTTGGAAAGCTGGCCTCCTCCTTCCTTGCCTGTCTCATTGAGGGCCCCCACATCTACTCAGTCTTTGTGTCTTATTGCTTCTTCCTATTAACTACCACTGCAGTCCATCTCCTCTTTTATTTTTCCTCTGCCCTCGCCCTAATTTAGGCCTTCAAACCCTGTGGTCTGGACCCTGCCTTCAAAGTGTCTAGTTCTGTCCCATTCTGGCATCAGAATGAGCTTGCTAACACTCACTGTGGTCACGATCACATCGCGCACATAGATTGCATGGTCCCTGATGTCTCCAGGCAAAAGTCCAAATTCCTGACCCCAGACACCTTTCCAGCCTCATCTCTTGCCAGCCCTCCCCCCTACCCCAGGCCACACATCAACCTGAACTAAAGGAATGGCTCATGGGAGCCGGCATCCAGATTCCAGGTCCAGTTCGGATTGGTGCATTACCTGGGCCTCTGAACCGCTCTGAACTTTGGTTATTTATACCCTGAGACAGTTTACTCGGTGATCTCTAAATAATTTCCAGTTCTAAAATTCAAAGCGTTTTAAGGCTCAGAGGGTCTTGGAGATGGGGACAACTAGTCGCAGGCACGTTTGCTATTTTTTGTTTGTTTGGGGTTTTTTTTGACAGTACTGGGGGTTGAACTCAGGGCCTTGCACTTGCCAGGCGTGTGCTGTACCACTTGAGCCACTCTGCCTGCACTTTTGTGTCATATATTTTTGAGATATGGTCTTGCTTTGTGCCCAGGCCAGCCTGAACTGTGATGCTCCTGTTTGTGCTTCCCCATGTAACAGGGATGACAGGCGTGCACCACTGCACCTAGCCATTTGTTCAGATGAGATCTCATGAAATCACAATCCTCCTGATTTCTGCCTTCCAAGTAGCTAGGAGATTACCAGCTTGAGCCACTGTGCCCAGCTGCATATTTGCACTTAATACTATGTAACTGTTCCTTCTAAAAAATTAGAGCATACAGTTTAGGTATCTGAATCGCTGTTCTGATCCCCCGAAGAAATCAAGCTAAGATAAAGATTTGTAAAACTGTAATCTCTCATGTTGACAAGGCTATTGTGAATGGACCATTTTTTTCACATGTCAGAGGCAGTGTGTGCCTTCCCAGCAGGCCATTTGCACTAAGTATCCAGCAAGTTTAAATTGTTCAGACTTTTTGATTCCCTATTTCTGTTTCTGTCATTTATTCTATAGCATAATCCTACCTGTGCACAAGTATTTGTACTTAAGGATTCTGAGGGCAGAGGGTGGGGAAGGTGGCCCAAACAATGTATACACATGTGAGTAAATATGAAAATGATAAAGTTTTTTTAAAAAGGATTCTGATGTCAGCACAATTTAAAAAGTAAGGGGCCAAGTGCAGTGGTTCACGTCTATAATCCCAGCCTCTCGGAGGTAGAGATTGATAGAGTTGCAGTTAAAGACATAAGCAAAAAGTAAGGGAAACCCCATCTCAACCAACAAGCCGGATTCAGTGTTCACATTTGTAATCTTAGCTACTCAGGAGGCATAGATAGGAAGATTAGGGTCCAGGCAAAAACATAAGAACGTATCTGAAAAAGCTGAAAAAATCCTAATACTACCGAAAAGAAAAAAAAAAAAAAAAGGCAAAGTAAGAAACAACTAAATCATCTGATCAGCAACAGGAGAATGTTAGATAAAGAAATATCATGCAGTCATTAAAAATTCCATTTTCAAAGAATACTTGGTAGCATGAAAAAAATAACAAAAGCTGTATTCAAAACTACATACCTTATAATTCTAATTTTAAAGTATTGTAGAACCATATAGGGACTAGAAGCTAACAATAGTTAAAAACTGATGATGTACATTTTTACTCAGTAGCATTGTGAGTAACTTATTTCCTTTAAACTTACTTGTGTTCACCATTCCCCATAGGAGACCTGTGCAACTGTCATACTTTGGGAAAACAATCAGTTACCATGTATGAAATGCCTGTCAAATGCAAAGCATGCTGGGATTAGTAGGTAGAAACTGAGAGGCTGTGATGCCTGGTGTCTGGTGACACTATCTTGTGAAACATCACAATACCTATTTAGGGCAGTGGATCCACGCGAGGCCCAGCTGCCCACAATGAGCTAAGGGAGAAAAGAGGAAGCAGCCATGGTGTCTTGTCTCAGGTGACACCTAGCCACAGCTCACTGGGGCTCTGCAGTGCCTGAGGGGACACTCGTACTGTTTTGGAGCTGATCTAGCTGATGAGCACAGGACCGGTAGCCATCCCCTCAGCCTTACTCTGCCTGTGTGTCCTAGGAAGGAAGGTGTTCAAGGCAGACATCTGCACTATGTCTGTTCTTGTTTTGGTGACTTCTTAGAATTATTTTCAGAAATTATTGTACCAGAGAGCTCAGGGTAGAACATTATCATGCAAAAGCAGGACAGACTTGCTCGAACATAGGACCCAGAACATACCATGCATCAGGTCGTGTAAGTGTGACTTGACAATATGAACCCTGGAAGTACGATGTCTAGCAGGATTGTGTGCAGACCAAGTCCTTCCCTACTTAGTATAAGGTTCCTGAGGACTACACGGGGCTGAGTATTCTTTGTCCCTTCCCAAGCTCCTGGCAGCTCCTGGCACACAGTTAGCATTAATTAATTCTTGATTAATGAATTCATAATGAGTGGGACCAAGAAAAAAATGCTAAGTGTGAAACAATAGGAGAGCAAGATACAGACCTGTCAGGCTTCTTTATTGGGGGATAGGTCTTGTGAGGATGGGCCACATAGGGGTCAGGAAAGCCACGATCATGCAGAGGTGCATGTTGGGTAGAAGCCTGGACACTGGAGCCACAGTGGTTAAGTTCACATTGTCTCTGTGTTATCTTGCCTCTCTGTTCTTCCCTTTCCATGTCATTAGCACATGCATCTCAGAGTTGCTCTGAGATTGGAAGTAGTTGACAGTACTTGTAAAAGCACTAGAACACCCCTTAGCACATAGGGAGAGCTCAAGAACTGCTAGCCCTTGTCGTTGTCGTTGTGTTGTTACAGTTAAGAGTTATTGAAGACTTGGACACAGCTCAGGTTTTGAGAAAACTTCAGTGTGCCCTGCAGTCCCAAGGAGTTGGATGCTGTCTTCCCCTGTGCTCTGTGGCTATGGAGTCACTGGCTCAGCTCTTCCTCTTGTTTCTCCTGTGCCCCTTTAGGGGGCTCCTAGTTCACACTGGGAGGCAGGGCGGGCCTGGAGTTGCCTATTGGGTGCCCTTTTTCCTGGTTTGAGCAGAGCTTTCTGGGCTATGCCGGCTTATAGTGTGCACCCCATGCCAGGGCCCTGTTCCTGTCCAGTTGGCCATGGCTGGGGTGGGTCCAGCTGCATTTGCTGTCTTAAGCAGAAGTAGACATGGAGAAAGCTCTCATAAATACAAAATTCTTAATTGTTCTGAAAAGGAGGCTTGTGGAATAGAAGAGAAAGGTTAAAAAGGACTTAACCCTGCAGAAGAGACAAGATGAACTTTGGCATTGTCCCTCTAGCTTACTGATTTTTTCTCTTTTTTTTTTTTTTTTGGTGATACGAGAGTTTGAACTCAGGGCCTCATGCTTGCTAAGCAGGCGCTCTACCACTTGAACCACCCCACCAACTCTTTTTGTGTTAGAGATAGTGTTTTGTAAACTATTTGCCTCAAACTGCAATCCTCCTGACCTCTGCCTCCTTAGTAGCTAGGATTAGCAATGTGAGCCACCAGCTCCGGGCCTGATTCATTTGTAAAAGCTCATTAACTATTGTTAAAATCTACCAAGGAAATTACGTGGCTGAGAACTGCATAAGTGAAAGGAAACCTCAGAGGCCTTCCTCAACCCCTGGCCTTTGTAGGCCATGTCCTTTCCTCCTCTGCATCAGTTCACCTTGTCACCTCTCTCTTCCTGGTGTCTTTGTTCTGTTCTTTCCTCTCATGGAGCAGCTGAGAAAACAATATGGTGTACACCACTCAGAGAGATGCCAAGAGGCCTACTGGTCACTTTCTGTGGCTGAGTGAGACCTGTGACGAAGCTATAGTGGGGGACACTAACACCATGTGTGACATTCCTGTGGCCCATACTTCTACTTTCTCTGACACTGCTGAGGACCCACATCTTTCTACCGTTCCCTGTGTCTTCAAGGCAGTCAGAACAAAGTTTCATTCCCAGGATGTCCGGGTCTGTCACTTCAGACCAGAGCTCTTGAGCCACATGTGATAGAAGTTGCTGCTTGCTCCGGTGCCAGCATCCCAGACTGTGCAGATGGCAGGGAGGGACAGGTGGACACAGGACGAGTTGTGCCCACAGGATGGGGTGGGTCCTCATTCCTTTGGGTCATCTCTCTCTTCCAGATGCCTTGGATTTGCTGCTTCTCTGACCAGGGAACTGTTGCACTGGAAACATGGAACACAAAGTCAGCTTACTGACTTTGTCCAGAGCAGCCCAGGAGGTTCTGTTGGGATTTACCAACTGCGGAGGATTGCTGACTGGCTTCCTCCTTTAAAGATGAAACGGCCAAAACTGCAGGGCTGGGAACACCCAGAAGTGGGTGATGGCACTGGGGCAAACCCTCTGCTTCCTGCACTGCTTGAATATTGTGACCAAGCCTCCAAGAAGCAAATGTGTCATTTAAAACATTTTAATTGTCCCCACATGTGATCTGGGCCCTAAATGTCTTTAACTAAAAATCTGACTACCCAACTGAGGGTCAGTGACACAAGTTACATGTATTAAAACTTAATCACTCCTTTCCTGTTTCCTCCCCCTCACCATACAGTGCATACACATAAAATGAATGGACTGTCGGCTGTGAGATGAATTTCTTTGAATGACCAAAACCAAAGGGCCCTTTGGGCTTCCTTAACCCTATTAGGAATAAACACCTCAAAATAGCAACACAAAACCAAGACTCAAAAAAACGATTTAAAGACTTTGCTGGTAAAGATCTTCAAGTAAAAGTTATTTGAAAATAAAAATAAGGCTCTTTTTGAAAGTTTGGTAGGAGCCAGTATCTGTTTTCTCAGAAAAGTAATTGCTTTTTCAGAAAACTCTGATTTTTACAACCAAATAAAATGTGATCTTTGTCACTGATGTGCTTGCTTAATTTGAAGAATATTTTTAAATGAACAAACAGTGTAATTCAGTATTGGTGGTTTTAAAGATGGTGGATGTGTGTCAAGCCAAGCTTGACAAAAGAAACCCATATTTTAGGAATCATCCTCCCTTCTTAGCTGTTTAAGGAGACACTGGAAAACCCATGGAGAGGCCACCACAAGGGAAGACCATGTGAACGCTGGTCTCGTTTAGTAGCTTAAGGAAAGGGTGTCCAACTTGCTGTCCCCTACCATGGAGGATAAGATGGTGGAGGGTCTGCCTGTGTTACGGAGAAGAAGGTGGGAAGCCCTGTTAGATACACGTGATTCTGGTTTCTGAAGCCACGCTGGGCGGGCGGGCGTATCTCCTCCTACTCCATCCTCACCTCAGGGTATCTGTGCCCTCTCTTCCCTTCTAGCACAGAACAAACTCATTGCATAAGCGAGACCTTCAGTTTCCCTGCATGTGTGTAGCTAAGGCCAAGGTAAACTTGGTCTCTTGGGTTTACTTTTGAGTTGAAATTCGCTGAGCTCTTTATTTCCTCTGAGCCATAAACAGATGCTTTTTGAACTATCTTTGTGTTTGAGGGCTCTTTTATTTCATGGTATCAGCACACCACTTCCTCCGAGTCATTACTTTGAAATAGTTTTGCAGAGGGAGTTATTCCTGCCAGCCCCGCAAATCAATGATTGACGGATGGCAGTCCAGCTTTGCTGTGTATTTCATGTTTTGAATTTCTAAGCCGCTAATTTTTGTCATTAGAGTGGGCTGTGTTTTCTGAATGTCATCAGCTGTCCTGTTTGAATGCTACTCAGGTTAGGCCACAAATGTCCTTGGGTGGTCTTTGCCTGCTCTCTTGTTCTGAGAATCCCATGGAAATTCTTGAAGATGGATTTCTACTTAATCTTTCATACTTTCGGGTTCTTGGGTCCTAATAAATTTTAGAAACTGCTGCAAGTTTGAGTAAAGCCATTCTTAGTTTTCCTTTTATTAAACTTTAAATATTTTTATCAGTGAATGACCTTTGAATACTTTTTAGTGTTGACATAGCAAGATAAAGAGTGCTTTTACTAACATGTTTTATAAATAATCCTTTTCCATAAATTGCTTTTTCCATGAAGATAGTAATATTTATGGCATTTCAAGAGTAAATTCTAAACCTTTAAATACTTTTATACTTATGTTACACTTACGCTATGGAAACTAAAACTAGGGGCTCCATATCTAAGCATAGTTTGCCGTTATTATTATATCCTTACGTTTGTGTCTTAAAGCTGATTGGATTCCTGTCAAACTCTGGTTTTACATTTTAAAGAATATAATTGCTTCTTTAACGAAGGAGGCTGCAAAGTCACTGCTGAGTCGGCCCAGTCCTTTCCTGGACTTTATTTTGGTAAAAGCCCAAATTCTAGTGAAGTGATACCAAGTGTCATTTACTTCCCTGAATAATATATTGGACAGTGGCATCATTATTGCCTTGGAGCATTTTAGAGTAAAGTCATTATAATTTAAAACTTTTTTTAAAGTTGCAATTTTATGACTACTTATGTACACATCATAGATAGTTCTTTTTAGTGGATCCAAGATAAAAGTCTATTACTGTTAATTGCTATTGTTTGAACTTCTACATAGTATAATTATTTTTGAGGTATTCCCCTCTGTGTGTCGCTCAGCATTTCTGAGATACTCATCTGTACTTTTAAGATATTGGGGTGGGGAGCAATAGAAGAAACCTTTGAGTCATTAGAGGCTGGCAAGTGCAGTGGAAGGTGCCATCAAGGGGTGAGTATTGCAGATGCTCTTCCACGGCAGTTTTGCATTAGAGAGGAGGAAAAATGGATGAATGGGAAGTTCTATATGCAGAACCTTTGTACTTTGGAAAATAAAATTTCACGTTGATATTCACCCTGGTTTTCCATGAATGCCCTGCCAATGAGAGTTGACACACTGCATATTTTCTATGTGGTGTTCAACTTTGCTGAAGCTTTAGTCAACTCTTGGCACTAAGATCTTTCGCATCAGAGAACCGTTGTCTGATGGTGGCTGAACTTGTACATAGTGCTAGGAATCGTGTTGATTTCTTGTTCAGAGAAACCAGATCTTTCCTCAAGGCCTATTTTCTCTCGGCTCATTACATACCACCTCTGGAAACTTTAAACAGACTATTCCTGTTCTCTTTGTTTATCTGTCAGCCTCTATAATAAAGCAGCTTTGAAAATAAGCAGTGTCTTCCATTCCCTTATCAGCTGAGACTATCCTGAAAGGCATTTGGACATTTTCTTGGTGGATTGAGGAGAGATCCTGTTCTTTACAGTAGAGGATTTGGGAACCAGTGGCTCCACACTCTTCTGAAACTTACCTGTTGATTGGCAATACCCTCTTCAGGTGACATGAAAGCAAGTCAATGAGCATGCAGTCAGTTTACTAATCTCTAGTCCACCTCGACTTTGAAGAGAAGCTGTATTCTTAGGATGTTTGTGGGCCTTCTTTTCTGAGTTTGTGTTCATTAGCCTGGAGATATTTGGAATTACACAAAAATGCAGAAGCAGTAGTGAATAAGAATGGGACGGTCACAAATTGAATGATCCATGACAGCTTTTTGAAATGGGGCTAAGTATATTCGAGAACTAGTTGCAGATAAATGATATAAAAGGAGATTGAAATTAGCAGTACTTAACAGTTTTCAAATATTAGAGCAAGTTTTCTGTTCTTACAGTGCGTTAAGTTTATCCCTCTGTAAATAAAAAGAGTCTCAGCCAGGCACTGGTGAGTCATGCCTGTAATCCTAGCTACTCAGAAGGTAGAAGCCAGCACGAGGCAAATAGTTTGTGAGACCCTATCTCAAAAATACCAACACAAAAAAGGGCTGGTGGAGTGGCTCAAGTGGTAGAACACCTCCCTAGCAAGCGTAAAGCCCTAACTTCAAACCCCAATACTACCCAAAAAAAAGAATCTTATTACCTCTGATTTTCCCTTCTCAGCTTTTCTCAGTCTTGTGTGTCTCCCCCCGCCAGCCAACTCTTGTTCCCTCCTTTACCAAGTAACACTAATTGAGTTGTTCAGCTCATTTAACAATAGTAATGATAACTTGTGTTGCTGAGTGTTCAGCCGTGCGAGGTACTTCACTCCACAGCATCTGCCTATCAAATTTGGATGTGTTGAACATCTTCTCAGGAGAGAGAACTGCAGAATGTGAGGAACTCTCCATCCCAGGTCTTGTCTTGGGAAAAGCCAGGTGGAAAATAGACCACAGGATGTCACTGCTGCCCAGGTTCTCTGTACATCTCTGTGTAGCTCACTAGAGTTGCTTTGAATGACCTGTGCTCAGAACAAGATTTTGATTGCCATGTTTGTAGTCATAAACATGTCAAAATCAGATTTTACTTTTTCCAAATGGCTTCATAATGGCTAAATGAAGACGGTTAAGATAAAGGAAGCTTGGATACTCGTTAGGTCAGCCTAAATTATTGCTTAGTTCTTGGGAACTTTGGTCTTGTGAAAGATAGAGTAAGGTGACTTAGGGTCATAATGGTTGTTTCCTGTCTGCACGTGTGTCTATAAACCGAGGCATTCCTGCTCTTGTCTTTGAGACAGGGAGATCTGCGGTAAGATGTGCCCAGAAGTCCGCTGCTCTCTTCCCAGAAACAGTTCTCATAGACTGCACAAAATTAGCCAGAGCTGCAAAATTTATGAACATTTACCTTATAAAATGACAGAAATGCTCACTGCTATCCACCCAGTCTCCCAGTGGTTAAACATTTTATTTTGGTTTTGAAAAATCATGGAGTGAGAGAGGAGTGTGTTTCAGTGGTAGAGTGCTCACCTAGCATTTGTGAGGCTCTCGGTACTGGAAAAAAAATTATAGAGCTTTTAAGTAATCTTTTGGTTCAAATAGGAGGAAATAAAAAAGATTAAAACCCTGTGGAAAAGAAGTGACCCAGATAATATTAATAAAGAAAGATACACTAACAATAGAGAAGACAGTAAATGTTTGAAACATTGTCAACCTCACTAATAATCGAAGAATGAAAATTAAAACAACCCAGACATATGCTTTTTCATCTATCGAATTGGGAAAGATTTTGAAAAGTGATAATTGCACATGATAGGTACTTTATATATATATATATATATATATATCAAGATTCTTAAAAAAAAACTGTTACTGTCTTCTATTCCAGTCATTATACTGTGATAAGTTCATCCTAGTGAAATAATCTAAAACTACTGTTAGACCCCCAAGTGTCTAGATACAAGTATATTAATCGTATAGGATTTTTATTAATGAAGGGTGTGATTTAAATGTGAAAAATATTTACATGGATAATAGAGCACCCATAAAATGAAATACTAGATTAAAATTGTTAAGAAAATAATAATACAGGGAAAATGTGAAAAAGAACACACATACACATACCGGACTTTAAATACACATTGGCTGGAGGTGTAGTTCAGGAGTAGAGTACTTGCCCGGCACTCATGAGGTCCTGAGTTTGATCCCAATTAGTGCAAAAAACAGAAAGAGAAAGGGGGAAAAAAGAACAGAAGGAAATTCCAAAATATCCCCAGCTCCTTCTGGGTACTAATGAGTGACTTTAAAATTTGTATTATTTATGTTATCTAAACTTTTCCATGTGTGATTTTTCAATAAGAAAAAATATTTATTTTAAGCAAAGGAAGAAAACTATAAAAGTGAGAGAAACAAGTTGGTCCTTGATGGCGTGATTCTTCTTTATGATATCTCCATCCAACCAAATATTTTCTTTTATCTCAACAAAATTTAACACCATTTGATCACTTCCCCTCTTTTTCAAAATAAAAGACAAGGGGCTGGTGGAGTGGCTCAAGTGGTGGAGCGTCTGCCTAGCAAGCATGAGGCCCTGAATTCAAGCCCCAGTACTACCAAAAACCAAAGACAACAACTTGATTTCCTTCTGATGCTTCAATTAGATCATCTTTTCCAAGGAAGAGGACATATGATCTCTGGGTAAATATGTCCTGAATGGGATCAGGAGACGTGGAGGCAGAGGGCAGAATCAGGGTAGGGGAAGCAACAGACATGAATGAACCCTTCCTCATCCTCTAAGTCCCTTCCCTTGAGGACTTGAAACTGAAGTTTTAGTTTAGTCACATTGTGAATTAAATAGATTTTTGTAGGCTGGCCTAGCAGTGTACCGTCAAGTATGTTTGTATCAAGTATAAGAGCCATCAAAATGAGAATTAAAACAGCCCAGACATGCAAGTCTTAAATAGAAATACTGACCCTAAAGGACTTTGGAGAACTGTATGTTTATATTGGAGTTGGCCTGAACTTTTGGCAGTGATCTTGGTGAGGCTACTCTGTATAAGATAAAACAAGCTGGGCCAAAATGTAGTGTACATTTAACTTCCATCACACCATGAACTCGCATGTGAGGGTAAGCTCCTTGAAGGTGGAGAATTTGGTTTGCTTAATCACTGTACTATCCCCAGCACCTGAAACAGTCACTGGCACATGGCAGTTACTATGTATTTGTTGGATAACTGCTGCACGTAGGAGCTGTGCGACTGTTGCTCACTGGTTAACAATGTAGTTAGAGACAGAGACATAGAGTGAGCAGATAAAAAGATCATAGGGTAGATGGTACTTCTGTTTCCAGGAACCTACAATTTTGTGTGTTGTTGTTTTAGGCTGGAGAAGAAGACTAAAGGCTTGTGTATAGGACCAGGTCGGGGAAATGCAGGGATGACCGAGGCCTCCAGGTTGAAGAAGCTGATCTAGAAGGAAGCTGTGGGGACAGGGTAAAGCCATGGTCAGGGGCTGGGTGGCGTGGTGGACTGAGGTGGAATTATGTCAGGTTATTCTGATATGTTGACCATGGCCGTAGCACCCAGGCAACTTCTCATGTGCCGTGTCACGACATAATCCTACCCAGAAGCCAAGTGTAGGGTCCAGGTAGGTTTGTTTAATGGCTTTTTTGTTTTATTTTGTTTTTTTATTTATTTAGTGGTAGGGAGTGAGGCAGGGAGAGACCATTTAGATTTTTTCTGACTCTGTGCATTTATCTTCTTGAAGGTGACCTACAAAACATAAACCATATGTGGTTTTTACACCTCAGATTGTGGTGGCTTGTTATCCTCAAAGCAGTCAATATTTAAATGTAGTTATGAGTTGTTTTTTACAAAGCCACCAACTGATCATTCTGCTGGAAAGGACTGAAACAGGTGAAATAGTCCAAGACTTGGACTCAAAGCAGCTCCTGTGTTGCAGGGAAAAAGAGTCATTTGGCCAGTGCTGAAAAAGGAAAACACACACACACACACACACACACACACACACACACACACACCCTACGCACAAAATGGTGGAGCCAGATCTCCTCACGATTGCACCTTTTTGTCCCCTGCGTACGTACTTGGAAACATGAAGTTTCTTCTGGTGTCTTTCCCATGGCCTGGTAGGGCACTGGCCCCATTAGGGATAATCTGGAGGTGTTTTTTCAACAGTCTGTTTCCCAGTCAGTCATTTGGAGATTCCAGAGCAGCCAAATTGGATGGGAAAATTCGTGGAGAGAATCTGGGGTCATTTGGGTAGAACAAATTTTGTTTTGACCAAGCCACTGAGAAAAGCAGAGTCTGCTAAGAAGCAGGAGGGACAAGCACCCAGGCCTCTGTACCATACTGGGGAACAAAGTGTAAAATCCTGCCCAGGACTAGAGGTGGCAGCTGTGGTGGCCCCTGTCTCCTTCTGTGCTTCCCAGGCTGGATGAGCAGTCACCAAACTGAGCTTGGGAATGTGCCAGCATCCCTGAGGCACCAGAGGCAGTGGTCTCAGCCCTCTCTGACCCAGTGCCTGCTTTTATTAGCAATATTCTGTATCACCCCTTCACAGTCTTCAATGAACTTCATAATCTGACCACACATAATTTCAAAAGATTTAAAATTTAAAAGAGAAGTAGAAGGAAAGCAGATTTTGTAAAATAAGTTGTTCTAAGGGATCAAGTACAATTCCTTAGAAAACAAAAGGAAGCCAGTGGTCAGGTGTCCCACGTAGATTGATATGCACAAGCGTCTTGAGTGTGGCAGCCACCACTGCAGATTAACTCTACTTAGAGACTTAAAGACCACTGTTGGTAATGTCCTTGCCTCACGATTTTCCAGAAGAGGTGGACAGCTCTTGTCACTAAAAAAAGAAAAGCAATCAGAGAGAGGTTGTCCAAAGGGTGCTGATACTTATTTAGGACTGGCAGAGCACTGCAATGGAAACCTGTGTGCTGTAGCAAACTGGGTGTATTCAAAGCGTGGAGGTAAGGGGAAGATTTTAAGGGCAAAAATGAGGATTTACATGAGATATTTTGAGCAGTAACCATTGGCCAAGATGATGAACAAGAGTGGCATCAGTGCAGGTTGAACAGATGGTGGCTGAGCAGATGTCCTCCTACAGTGTTTTTTTCTCCAAGATGTCAGTGGCTTCTGTGCAAGCTTGTGGTTCTGAAGAGTTGTGTGTGATCGTAACTATCAGGCAATCATGTTAAGAACCCTTTGTTCATAACCTCCTGGTGTTATTTACTTCTTTTTATGTTGGGGTTGCCACAGCGACAACTTTCACATTTCTTTCATGTTCTGAGCAAAACAGGTATTTCATTGATAGGACATTTGCATTCCTAGAAAATTGAAGGAATAAATATGTCAGTGCAGTACACGTGTGCCCAGACTTACAGTTGTTCAAGTTACGGCTTTTCAACTTTGCAATAGCACAAAAGCAATATGTAGCAACCGTGCTTTGAATTTTGATCTTTTCCTGGGTAGGATTCTCTCTCTCCATGCTGGGCAGAAGCAGTGACTGCTCCCAGTCACAAGGGGAAACAGCTGAGTTTCCCCTTGGAAACAGTGTATTGAGGTGCTAAGCTAGGATATTGGGTAGGTTAGAGACACTAAACGCATTTTTCACTTTTTTCATTTCTAATTAGATTTATTTTCTAAGTAAATTTATTTAATAACATTAAAATGACTCATATTAATGTGCCTAGCAAGTGTGAAGTCCTGAATTTAAAACCCCAGTACTGCCAAAAATAATGTGCACATTAATTTATACATATATTCAGAATCCTTCCTTGTAGTTTTTTTGAGATATACAGTACATAATTGTTATTTCCAGTCACCCACTGTAGTACAGCAGCACTCAGAACTTGTCACTCCTGTCTCACTACACCTTAGTGTCAGCTTATGATATTTTCAACTTACAGGGGCTTACCAGGAGGTAACCCTATTGTAACTCAAGGAGCTTCTGTAATTACTTCATTTATGTATAGATTGGAGGTAAAGTCTAGAGTCAGATACTGTAAACAAGTTTTTCACTTACATCAGTGTCCAACAGGATCTTTGAAAGTCTTAGGACAATTCTTTTACTAAGTGGGACAGTCTGGTATAGAACAATGCAAATCATCTGAATTCCAGGAAGGTCCCCCATTATCGTGGCACCCCCATTTCCTGTCCACTCACAGCAGTTGAGTCTGCCTCTCCCAGGCTTCATCACCAGCCAGGCCTGCCTTTTATGCAGTCAGAGGTCCCCAAGTGGAGTCCCTGATCACTGAACTCCTCCCACAGTGTGTAGGCAAGTGATGTCAGCCCAAAGGCCACAGCTGCATTTGCCCTTGTTTCCTGAGATTGCAGGGGGCTCTTCCCTTCAGAGTAATCCTGGCTAATGAGGAATCTGAATAAGGACCTAGATCACTGTCCTCATCCCAGAAATAATTGGGCTTTTTTGGTTTTGTTTTTTGGCACTACTAAGGTTTGAACTCAGAGCCTCAAACTTGCTAGGCAGACTCTGTACCACTTGAGCCACGCCCCCAGCCTTTTTTTTTTTTTTTTTTTTGCTGTAGTTATTTTTCAATAGGGTCTCATGCTTTTGCCAGGGCTAGCCTGGGACCATGATCCTCCTACCTATACCTTCCATGTGGCTGGAATTACCCTCCAGACATAATTGTAAAGGGCTTTACAAACTTAATAGGCAACCAAAAGGAATTCTAGATCCAAGTAGCTTCTACCCAGTGCATGCATACAGAATATACATAGCAGGAGGTGAAAGGGGGCTTTCCACCAGCTTGCCCTTTGGACTGTAAGTAACCACTCTGTAGTTCACATGGGTTTTCCCTTGCGGGGCAGAGGGGCATTTGTATTGGATGTTGGTGACAGACTGGGAAATTTTTGCAGTTTAATCAAATTTCCTAAGACAGGACAGAGCTTTCAAAAGAAACATGAATGTCTTTCCACATGTGAAAAGCTTTTTCCCACAAAGATATAAGGTTAGTGATGTTCCAACTTGTCATTTTTTTATTTGTTGTTTCTATTTTTTTTCTAAGGATAAATTGTCCCATTGCCAGCCTGGAGAGACAAAGCTCCCCACTGTGTCCTCCCTACTGGGCACTGGGCATTGGGTGCACCAGAGACATAAAACAGATTTGTTGACTATGAGTATGTGAGCCCATTATGGGGATGTTCTTTCTAGGTACTCCTGGGACCTCTTTTTCCCACCCCGATTGAGTCCGTTTCTCCGTCCAAGCACTTCCACTGTTTTTTAACTGAGTAAGAAACTCCCATATCCTGACACTGGCAATAGACCTGACAACTGTGTTGCAGGTCCCTGAGGAGTCTTTTGGATGGCTGTCCTGTGTCCCCACCTGTCATAGAAGAAAGAGCCTCCCCCAGTCTTTCTGGAAGAGCAAAGTCAACACATTTCTACTTTACCCAGGCCTCTCCCTGCACAGAGCCAAGTGTGGGGCCGTGTAATCACAGCCCCAGGTTAAGTAACCTGGAGTAGGAGCTTTTACACTTCATTCACAGATGTTTTTCAAGCACTGTGAGTGTCAGATACTGTCATAAGCAGCCAGGGAGATGCAGTGAGCAAGACAAAGTTGCTGCCCTCAAGCCACTGTCACTTTGGTGGGAAAAGCAGATCAGGCACAAATAATGCCCAGCAGGAATGGAGTGAGGGATGGGGCCGGTGACAATGAAGAGAGAACAGCAAGCTCAGAAGCAGAAGCTAAGGGAATGTGGAGAGGACAAGGTAGGAGAGGGCTGGCTCCTGGCAGGCCTCGCCAAACATGAAAGGACTTTAGATTTCACTTAGGGTAAAATGGAACACCACTGAAGTTTTTGAGTCCCTGAGTTCCTTCTGAGACCCCAGTTTGAAACTATTACATACTACAATATCTCCTGCCCAAGGATTCACATGTGGTATTAGGACTGTTAACATTATGACTCCAAGGAGAAGCCAACTAGGTCTTTAATCCTACTGGCCACAAACCCAAGAACCCCTAGTTGGTACCCTATTTTAAGAGATGGCTCCAAGCCTGATGAACTCTTCCTAGGAATTTGTAGCTATCGCCCAGAGTTGGCTCTGGGAAGACTAAGATTGTCCCAGGACTGACACTGATTGGCCATCTAAGTGTCCCCACCCAACAGTATCCTATGAAGGAAAAAAAAAATAAGTGCGATGTCCCCTGCCCATCAGGCCCAGGCCATCTGGAGTTGTGTGGTCCACTGTGATGGCAGCTCTGGGGCACTTGAAATACCACCAGCAGGAATATACATATTGTTTCTGAAGAATTTGTTTGAAAGAAAGAATGTAAAATCCTAATTAGTAATTTTTAAGAACGTTTTTAGTTCATGTTGTAATGATATTTTTTGCAATAGTTGAGTAAAAAATATCATTACACTTTCACCTGTTTCTTTTTACTCCTTGAGTGTGACTAGTAGAAAACCTAGAATTGCCTATAATCCCAGCTACTTGGGAGGCAGAGATTGGGAGAATTGTGGTTTGAGGCCAGAGTAAGCAAAAATTAGTGAGAACCCATCAAACGAACCAGCCTGGTGGTGCATGCCTGTAATCCTAGCTACTTGGGAAGTGGAAATAGAAGGATCCCAGCACTAGGCCATCTGTGGGCAAAAAGCATGAGCCCCCATCTAAAAAATAACTAAAGCAAGAGTGGGCTGGGAGTGCGCCTTAAGTGGTAGAGCACCTGCCTAGCAAGGGCAGATTTCTGAGTTTAAACCCCAGTCCTGCAAAAAAAGAAAGAAAGAAAACATGGAATTACACGTGGCTCAAATTATCTCTCTACTGGACAGTCTAAATCTTGAGGAATGGGAGTTTTCTCTTGTTCTTTGGTCAGCTGGCTGGTTGAAATTCTTGCTTTTTTGTTGCCACCGTTACTAGGTCTCAGATTTTGATAATTTAATCCTTCTCTGGGAAGAACTCCTTGGGTTCTGAACCATTATGGGGGAGACCTCAGAATCCCATCTTATCCAAGAGCAAAGAGATCACTTTGAGAAGTACAAGAAAACTTTTTCCGGATCCCAAATCTGAGCAGGTTGATAGTGGAAGGAGCAGACCTTTCCAGCAGCCTCCAGTGCACACAGGGGAACGAACCACAGTCCTTTCCTCAAAAAGCTTTTCCTTATGGAAACATTGCAGTATATCTGAAAAGAAGACAGACTTGCACACTGAACTTTTGTTTCATTAATCCCACCATGCCACCCCACCCCCCTTTTCCACCCAGACATCGTATCACTTCACCCACAAACAGTTCAGTATGAGTCTCTAAAAATCAAGAATACTTTGTCAAACATAAAACAGTTACAATAATGCTGTCACACCTAAAAATTAGCAGTAGTATCTTTTTTGTGGGAGGTGATACTGGGTTTAGAACTCAGGGCCTTGCCTTTGCTAGGCAAGCACTCTACACTTGAGCCATGCCTCTGGCCCTATTTGCTTTAGTTCCTTTCCTTCCCTCCTTCCTTCCTTCCCTCCTTCCTTCCCTCCCTCCCTCCTTCCTTCCTTCCTTCCTTCCTACTTTTTGTGGGACCGGGTTTGAACTCAGGGATCCCTGCTTACAGAGAAGGTGCTCTACTGCTTGAGCCACACCTGGTTATTTTGGAGATGGGATCTCTCCAACTATTTCCCCAGGCTGTCCTGGAACCATAATCTTCCCCATCTCAGCCTCCCAAATAGTTAGCATTACAGACATGAGCTACCAACACCCCCAACTGCATTAGTTATTTTTCAAATAAGTTCTCACATTTATGCCCAGCCTGGCCTGGGCCTCGATCCTCTTAGTTAAGCTTCTTGCAGAGCTAGGGTGACAGGCACACACCACCACATCACACCCAGTTCATTTGTTGAGATGGAATCTCGCAAGCTTCTTGCATGCAATCTTCCCAATCTCTACCTTCCGAGTAGCTGTGATTATAGGTATGATCCACCTTACCTGACCTTAGCCATAATATCTTAATATCAGTAAATACCCAATCAATATTCAGATTTCCAGTTGTTTCATTTTTTAAAAGTTGATTTGAATCAGGAACCAAATTACATCCACACATGGCATGTGATTGCTGTGCCTCTCAAACCTCAGCACCCTCCCCCCCAGTTTCCTTCTCAGTCGCCACATGTCTACAATGTGTCACTCCCAGAGTTCACATCTTAGAATAAGTCTCATTGCAGCTCCTTGTTTCAGAAGTAGTCACGTGTTCATCTCTGAACCAGTCACTGCAGCCTGGGAACCCCAAGATGTCATGAACCAGAGCTGGTCACTTTCCACTCCCGAAGTCCAAGCAGAGCTAGCCCACTTGTGGCCAGAGCAGAGTGGCACATTGGTGGATCTCTTCTCAAGTCTGAGTTTGTACTGTACTGGAGCAATGGATGCTGGACAGCCCCAAAGCACAAATACTTATCCAGCACCCACATTTCAAAAAGGCTCTACGTAATGAATTGCACTCACCGCCATCCCCTAAAAGAGAGACAGCTAGTGCAGGTCCAGGTCTACCTCCGGATCCAAGCTCTTTATTTGATAATTTACTCCTTGCTCATGAGATGCGTCCCGGTGTCACAGTGAAAGTAACTGTCCCTTTTTTTTCATACGAGAGAACGTTAACAGAATGTCTTTGCAGACACAGCAAGGAATGAGGCGTCTCCATTCCAGACTTGTTTCCTGATGTGGCTCTTACTTTCCTGTCCCTTCTTTATCTAATGTTAGCATAGGAGGGGAAATGGGGCTTTCTGCTCTCAGAGACTCTAGATGATTTGAGAGTCACTCATTTGGTTGTAGATGACAAGCAAAGGGCCTCAGTTAACAGAACGAGCTGGATTGTTCCCTCTGAGCTCCCAGTTGTCTTCAGCTGACATTTATCTCTTTCCTTTGGATCTTCTAGAGGATACTCCAACAGTTTAAGTTTTTCTACCAGCTTCTTTAATGGCATGCCATCAGAAGCCTCACAGTCTCAGACCGTGGATTCAGTAGGAGCAGCATACCTAATACTTTGGCTTTCACATAACAAGGTTTGCCACCTTTTAGCCCAAGAGAGCTGGTGCTGGCCTTTCCCCCACCTGAAGTTAGCCAGTTACACATTTTAAGGTTAGTCACACTCAGCACTCACTTCTAGTACCGGTTCCTATATCACATAAGCGTTTATATTGTTTGTGACAGAAGCTGGCAGTACTAATTGAAACAAAATAGAGAACTTATTTCCTCTTGTAAACTCAAGTGTAGAAATAGGGCTAGCTTTAGGTATAGATAGGATCAGGGCTCAGTCAACCGCATTGGGACTTGGCTTTTCCCCATCCCAATTCCCCATTGTTCTTCTATCAGTTTTGATCCCCGTGTAGTCAAAGGATGAGTGCGTGGTTCCAATGCTTGCGTCCTCACAGGTCTGCTTCTAGCCTTAGTCCTCAGCAGGGTGCTCACCTCTGTCACAGGTTTCCTTGATTCTGATGACATTGCAGGTGGTCAGCATAGAGTCTGTAGAGCCAAGTGAATGCAAGGCTCCTGTTAGCCAGCCATGAGTCACATGCTATGACTGTGTTGGTGTGGGAGTGAGTGCCCTGGATCCGCACCATCTGAGAGGGACCAGACAAAGAGCAAACAAAAAGACAAAGAGGGTGAATGGCTGGTGAGCTGCCAAAGCACAGTGAAATGTATTGTGGTTTTTCCCCAGGAAAGATTCATCCAATTTACATGGTATATACTACAAAACTTGTTTTTATTGTCTCTGTTTTTTAGATCAGTTCTTTTTTTTTTTTTTTTTCAGTATGGGTTTGAACTCAAGGCTTTGAGCTTGTGCTCTTCCATTTGAGCCACTACACCAGCCTTTGTTGACTTTTTGCCTGAGGCCAGCCTTGAACCCTGATCCTCCTACATAGCTGTGATTACAGACATGAGCCACCACACCCAGACCTTGAGATCAGTTTTAACCCTCTACATAACTGGAGTGATAATTACATGGGGCAAAGGATTATCTTTTTTTTTTTTTGCAGTACTGGGGTTTGAACTCATGGCCTACACCTTGAGCCCTTTTTTTGTGAAGGGTTTTTTCGAGATAGAGTCTTGCAAACTATTTGCCCAGGCTGGCTTCGAACTTCAGTCCTCCTGTTCTGGCCTCCTGAGTAGCTAGGATTACAGGCGTGACCACTGGCTTACCCTTTTATGTCTGCTTTTTTTTTTTTTTTTTTTTTATTGCACATCACTCCTTTATTATACTGATCTGGAAAAAAAGATTTAGTACAGTTATGCTCAAAATGAGTACCGGACCCATGTGGCATAGCCAAGCAACTGGAACATGACTTGGAAATCAGACACAGTGAAAGACACACTGGACATTACATGATCAAGAGGCTTTTCACTGCCACAAAACAAGACAGTGGAGGGATTCTAAGTACACACAGAGGGATTATAAGAGGCACTCCTGCCCCTTAGAGACCAAAGGAGTTTATCCCATATTCGTGTGAGGAATGACTTATCTTCTGGTGACCACATATGTGACTATTTCAACCGCCACTAGGAACCCTAGAAGGGTTTTTTACCAGTATTATTTATATGTATATATGTAAATCTTTTTTTGTAAAAGTAAATGTAACACATAAACATAATTCAGGATTGATCCCAATCTTTTGGAGCCAGTAACTCTGGGCTCAGGGAGGAGAAAGTTAAGTCACCATGCAGTGTTTAAATTGCACAACACTCCTCCCCTTTTTTGTGGTTAAAAAAAAAAACCCAGGACCTTTCCTGTGCCAGGAAAACACCCTGCTACTGAGCTACACTCCCAGCCCCCATATTTTAGCATTTCTTATAATAGATACAGACACTTAATTTGGTAGTGTTTCTTTTTCTTTCTTTTTTTTTTATTTGTACTGGGATTTGAATGCAGGGCCTCATACTTGCTAGGCAGGCGTTCTACCACTTGAGCCACTCCTCCAGCCCAATAGTGTTTCTTCTGTCCTCTAAAAAGCTATGAAAGGCATCTTGCTATTGAAGAAGGTTTCGTAGAATTGAGGGAACACAGGATTATAAACATCTTTGCATTATCAGGGCAAATACTACCCCGAAACAGGTAGTCGTGGAAACACAACTTGATGAACCTGAGTTATTGAAAAGCAAATGTTCCCATATTTCACATGACGCCGTGGCACTGGTTCAGGAGGCGCTGACTTTGGGACTGCTGTAGGAGGGCAGTTGGTTACACGATTCTTTATTGCTAGTCCAGGACTGATAAGACCTAGGCGATTGTTGTATGATTTCTGTCTGCCCTTAGCTTTCTTTGCCCATAGATTACTATGGAAGATTCTTTGACATGGTTGGCCCAAGAACCTGTTGATTACTGTTTTACTCCCACATAGCCTCAGATTGATCTGTGTATGGGGTGGGGAGAGTGTAAGTGCCCCAAATTCTCCTTCAGGTCCAGACTAATGGTTGTTTTCATTCACCTCAAATTCTCAGGCCCCGCGTATGGTGGACCTTTGATTATAATTTAACAGCCACAGTGACACTGTGACGTGCACTTCTCTCCTCCACATTACCCCCTTTCTTCCTACCCCTCCTGCTTCTGCCTCTTCTTATTCTTATGGAAAGGAGTAGGGTGGAGTGGCCCTTCTGAGCCTACGGTAAGACAAGACAGTCATGATGACTAGGTTTCCTGCACAGCCCTGCTGTCTCCAGCTGTGTGACACAGTACATCCCTAGACACCCATTCTCTCATCTGTAAATGAATGTGTGGACTTTGATTGCTGCAGTCTCCTTCAGCCTTAAAATGCCTTTTTTTTTAGGCTGAGTGAGTTGTTTCACGTCTATAATCTCAACTACTTGGGAGGCAGAAATTAGGAGGATTGTGATTCTAGGCCAGCCCAGGCAAAAAGTTAGTGAGACCCCATCTCAACCAATAACTGGGCATGGTGGCATGCACCTCTCATTGCCAGCTGCACTAGAAGCAAGTTGGCCCCAGGCAGAAAATGTGAGACCCTGTTGGAAAAAGAACTAAAGCATAAAAGCTGGATGTGTAACTCAAGTGGTAGAGACTGGAGGCCCTGAGTTCAAACCACAGTACTGCCATAAAAACAAATTCCTTTATAAAAGAATTCTCCTCCTGGAAAAGCTGCCTCTGATCCGGGAACACCACTTCGCAGGGGAAGGACAGAGAGCATGGCCACAGGCAACGCCTTTACATCCTGCATGGCCCAGATGGCTTCCCAGGCCTCCCAGGTCAGCTGGTGGTTGGAACTCTCCCTCCACACACACCAGTAGATCTCTTTCTCTCCCTCTTTTCCTGCCTGGTTTCCTATATCCTTTATTTCCTCTCCTTCCTTTCTGACGCTTTAAAAGCTTTCTTAGTTCATTTTTCTCTCCCCATTGTGTGAGTGGATAAGCCCCTCACACAGCATGACACCGTACACATTTTTATCACATCTTACCTGCTGACCTTTCCTCTGGAAACTGTCCTTCTAATAGTTTTCCCCAAGAAGTCTAATCTTGGCATTTGATATTTACAATTCTAGGAGAACAGTCTTAAGCTTGTAAAGGAATGTCATGTTAAGACATTGAGGGATACTGATTTTCTTTTTCTTTAATAAACACTATTATTAAGCACCTCCTGGGTGTTGGAGACTGTATTAGATTCTGAAGCAACAGCAGGAAAAAAGCCGTCATGGAGCTTGAATTCTTGTGGGGAGGGACGTACGAGTAAATAAGACAATGTTGAGTGGTGTCATGCGCTATGCAAAGAAGGGAACAGGAATGGAGATGTGACCTGAGGAAGGCATTTTTGCTGACATCTAGAGACAAGTGTCCCAGGTGAGGGGGCTTGCAAGCATAAAGCCCCAAGATGTAAATGAGCTTGGTGCAATTAAGGAACAGAAAGGGCTGGGAGGGAAATTAGCAAGAGTGTTGAGCTGAAGTGGGGGTCCTTGTGGCCTAGGCAGAGTTTGGACTTTGTAAGTGAATGAGCGAACACAGCAGGGGTTTAAGCAAAGGATTCCATGTTCCATCTGCGTAGTAGACACCTCATAAACGTGTCCAGTGTTGACTGCATTTGCCAGTTTTCATTAAAGATGGAATAGACAAAATCTCCACACAACTACTCCCTTGTGTTCTTGGGGACTCCTACCTTGTAGGTGACATACAACCTTCTTATTGAGCTTTCACGAATGGGTGGAAATACCCATGAACAGCACGTGTGCTAAGTGAGTCTGTGTGTGCTCGCAGATGTGTTTGGGGTTCCTCCCTTAGTGAACTTCAAAATAATGCTGTAAATACATAGAGAAATCATTGTTTTGTCCATATTCTCTTTTTAGACCCAACTATAGTTAGACTTCCCCCAAAGATCCATTCAAGCATTTAAGTTTCAACTTGATCAAGTTTTCTGTTGTCCCAAGGGTTTGCAAAGGAGGAAGTGGATGCTAGCTGCAGCCTCTTCTCTGCCCAGCCTCATACTTAATATTCCTGTGTTCAATGTCCCTTGCTCTCCAAGCCTTGCTTTAGGCAAGAGGAATGAGGTCCCTGACTTCAGGTGGCTCAGAGGAGTAGAGGACTCTCAGTCACCGATCCTTGGATGCTCTCCTTCCAGGAATTGTGCCCCTGGCTTGGCGTCATGAAACGGCTCATGCAGTTCAACTCATACCTCAGGGAGAGTTTGATCTTTCAAACTTAGATGTCATCTATCCAGTACTCCTCAGGAGGAGCACTTCTGGTATCGCAGGTGAACTCTTGAAGCACCATAGGAAATTTCATCTTCTTGGCTCCACCCATCAAATCATACAGACGCTTAGTCCCATCAGTCCCACCCACCACTCCCCACCCTCAAGTGAAAGTGCTTCCTTCTTTCTCAGCTACCTGAGTAGGTAAGGAAACGTTAGGTAACTTGTGGTCTTTGCTCAGAACCCAGCAGAATCAGACCCAATGTGCACATTTTCACAATGAAGTTAGTTTCTGAACCATGCCTGCTTTTTCTTTCTGTCAACTGATACTGTTTTCTCAGTTATGTGCTATGTGTTACAAATATACGTCTTAATCTTTCAGGTGGGTCAGGAAAAAAATGAGCATCTTCAGGTTCTGTACATAACAGTTCTCATCCAGAGTCATCTCCATATATTTCATTGCCATCTACCTCGTAAAGTCCCGTAAAAGTGAGAAATCTGACTCCTCCTTGTGCCCTCATCTACTGTATGCTTTTGTCAGAAAACCTGGGAGAGTTACTGTTATCCCATAAATATGGAGAGAAGAAACAAACATTTTGGCTATGGATCTACAGCTGACTTGGGCTGGAGATAATTTATCCTGACCTAGGCACCTAAATCACATCTCACAACTCATTTGCCTTCATACACCTGACCTACTCTGTTCACCTGCATTTGTAACTTTCTCACTGTAACTCAAATGCTCTGTAAATGAGGAAGGATCACTTAGACTAATTATCAATGTACTTAAGAGCTTTTCTTTCTTGAGTGACTCTTCTGCTTATTACTGAAGGAAGTAGTCAGAATTTAAAGTGATGGTTTCAAATAGAATTCTTTTGAAGGAATCTCAAGTTCCATGAATAATTATTTTGTAGAAGTGTCTAGGATAACATTGGGCTGTAACTGGAAAGAAGTGCTGAACTCCATTTGTCACTGGCAAGTGACCCAATTAGACCATGTGAAAAGGGGAAACTTTTTAATTTAGGTTTTTTTTTTTGCCTGCTTCTTAAGTAAAACCAATCTAGTTTCTTTTTCTATAGCAAAGGAGGAAGGAACAAACAAGAGATTAATCAGACAGGAAGTGAATACCACAGAAGGACGTCTGCCTCTGACTCTAGTGTGTTCCGTGGGCACACTGAACTAGAGGACAGAGCTTGTCCAAAATGGCTGCCCGGAAACGACCCCACGTTTGCGTTAGAAGATGATGCCTTTTTCAGGGACAATGTTGTCTCTTAGCTCATGTCTCACTTGCTCTCTGTCTGCCCGTGTCCCTCACTGTGCCTTCACTACAGTGAGTACCTTTTAACGGTAAGAAATATTGTCTTCAAACTGAGTTTATTTTATCAGCAAGAGGGAAGAACTGAATGACTTCTAGTGGGCCATAGTATATCGAGATAAAGTTGTTTAATTTTTCAGTAGATCACATGGTTTCTCATTGTTGCCCTCTGTGGTGATAGTAGGTGAGTCATAACTTGTGTTTTGAGCTAAGATGTAAACAACAAGATTTTCAGTAGAATTTTTCATGATTATTGGACAAATATGGATCCATAGAAATTTCTTTCCCCACTTTCCCCTTTAAAATGGGGCTCAGATCACTTAAACATGTCCTTTTGGTGTAAGGTCCAGTTGTCCACAGATCTGCCTTTGAATCTTCAGTTTGACCAGTAGCAGCAGTGCTTTGAAGTGGAGGGAGTCACAGCAGTTTCAAACAAAAGCACTGTGGCTGGAATGAAGCTGTTGCTGCCCTATTGCTGCAACATGTCAAGTTCAACTCCCAAACTAAACCATTTCTAAGCAGTCTGTTAAGAGTTCAGCTTGTCTATTTGAATAACTATAGCTTCATCAAAATAGCGCAGAGCACTACTACTACTGCCAATCAGGTTCCATAGCGTTTGTCTTATCTATTTACATTTAATGTGGTTAATATTTTGGCATAAAGTATAATTTAAAATTTTTAAGTCGTTTACTTAGAAACCCACAGAGCAGTATAAAGGAAAGTTTTTCTATTCAAAAATATTCTTTAGGTTACGTATGAAAAAGTAACTTGACTTATATTTCTTTTTCCTCTTGGAGAAATATGTAAAAACAAGTTTTTTAAGTCAGAAGACACAGATAAGTCAGTAAGTAAAGCCTTGTCAGTAACTTAATGGCATAACTACTGTATATAGTACAAAATGGAGACGCAGTAAGTGAAGACAAGGTTGCAGAAAGGCTCTGATGAAAAGCAGGACAGCTTGGTAGGTAGATTGAGGAAGTCAGGAAGAACTAAGGATAACAAGTGAGGAAGATGAGAAGCTGAGGATGTGAGCGTGGGGTGATCGTGCGCTGATCACTTACTCGGGTGGCGGATCTTAGAATATTACGTCTCCTCTTACAGTCTTGTTGCTTCTGAACTGTGATATGACATGGTCAAAACCCTTCCTCTTGTAGGTCTAAAGAGATTAAGTGATTTATCTAAAACCAAAGTTAGCTTTTCTTGGGCTCTCTGAAAAGTTTGCCCCGGGTTACTTCACCTGCTCTAATATCTAAACTTCAAAGGGCGCCATGTGCTCCAGGTGGACTGTACTATTGAGAAAATCCTAGCATGACAGTTAGTCCCTGGCAATTTCACTCGGATTGTTGAGGTAACAAATTGTAGATCTGGCCCATCAGCTGGAAGTTCCCCAACCTGTGCTACAATGTAAGAGGAAGTGAGCAGCCTAAATCCTGGACCCCTGAAGTCACCTTCATGTTCTAGGAAGATGTCATTTACTTTGGAAGTGTCTGGCTGTTTCAGTTGTGAAACATTTCTGGTTTAAGGTTTGGCTCATTTTGTTTTACCACATTGTCCTGTGTGTGCCTCTTGTTGGAAAGAGCTTTTCCCCCTGGACTACATAAATACCTGTCTGAATTTTGTGCTCTAACAATAACAACAACAAAATTAGAATAAGAATTGCTTTAATCAGTATGCTTTTCTGAGAAATGTAAAATGTACTTGGTACACTTGTCTCCTCACCATTCATTCCTGACACCGAGGTGTGCATGGGTGGGCACACATGGGCTGAGTTTGAAATCAGCCCAGTTTCTCTTGCTCATGGTTAACAAGGGGGAGAGATGCTGCCATTTGCTGACCTGTAGTATATTTTATGCTCTTTACTTTGCTTATTTTGTTTTAACAAATGGCTAATACTTATTAAGCACTGCCTCATTGAACTCTCGAATAACCCATTAACGAGGTACTATTTATCCCATCTTCTGACTGAAACGGGACTTGGAGGAGCTAAGTAATTTCCCTGAGGCACCTGGCATTGGGTGTAGAGGAAGATTTCTGAATTTCAAGGGCCTTTTTCACAAGCACAGCCTGAACCGCACATGATAAACTGAACAGTTTTTGAGGTCCTTTCTCAGTGCTGGGAATCTGGGTTCACAAAATACTTTGTTTTTATTATCATAGCAACAGTAAATATCTTTAAAATGATTAATCTCAAGTAAGATATTTTCCTTAGGCTTTTGACATTTTTAGAAGTAAATTTGGTGACACATGTGCTTATATTACAAGTCTATACTTTCAATGATAAAATAAATGACATCAAGTATGTTGACCTTTATGCAAAATATGTGGGGTTGACGAGTTAGGGAAATTTTAGATTTGAGATTTGAGGCCCATAAAAACAGTTCTTGGAGGAGATGGGAGTCAGTGAAGGAAAATGGACGCTTTTTAGTTAGATGGATAAAATAAAAAAGTGTTTCCTTTCATTGTCCCTTCAGTTAAATGACAGATAGGTGAGTCACTCTGCCAAACTTCATTTTCTCACTACCAAAAGGTTCTCAAGAGGTCCAGTTACTTGGGAGGCAGAAATCAGGAGGATCAAAGTTTGAAACCAACCCTGGACAAAAAGTTAGCAAGACTCCATCTCCATTAATGAGCAGGGCATTGTGGCTCATGTCTGTATTCCAAGCGAGGAGGGAGGCTGTAGGTGGAGGATCACAGTCCAGGCTGACTGAGGCAGAAAGAGAACCCTACCTGAAAAATAACCTAAAGCCAAGAAAGGCTGGGGTGTGGCTCAAACAGTAGTGCACCTGCCTAGCAAGTGCGAGGCCCTGAGCTCAAACCCCAGGACCACAAAAGTCTTGAATGTGTATGAATTCCTGTTAATTTTTAAATTTAAAATGTATGATGGTGAATTAAAAAAATAATTCTTCTTTATAGCAACCTTAATATCCCCAGCATTACTCTTGGAGTAAGATTGTGAGTTTGTGTCCAATTTTAAGACATTATAAATACTTCAAAATGTCTTTGAAAATGTCTTTCCACCTGCCCTCCACAGAGAATCAACTCTTTATCAAAAAGAAGTCTAAAAGGAGTGAGTGTAAAGTGGCCACGGCCCCTCTAAGAGCCTCTAGGTTCCCACTGAGAGCACCGAGGCCGTGTGCAAATGATGATTAGCTGAGAAACGAGCCAGTTCCTTGTGAGAAATGGATTCCATGCCCAGCAAGCATGGGTTCCACATTTGGCACAAGCGGAGGGTGACGATGGTGAGTGAGTAACTGGCTGAGGCTGCTGATTTGCTTATAAAGGAAAGCTGCTTCTGTTCTCCCCGCTCAGCTTCCTCTTGTGCAGCTGCCTTTTCTGTTCAACGTTTTGGTTGTGTCCTTGCTCTGAGGAGATGGGGAAGAACAATAACAGCCACAAACCTTTCTGCAAAGGTATTAGGTTTCTAAAATGGCCAAAGGTGGGGGTGGCGGAGGTGTCGCATAGTGACTTGTGTCATTAAATAGAAACTATAGGCGAGTGCAGCTGTGAAAAGATTGTGTTAAAGCAACAGGATGGCTGTGGTTTACTGTGAGCATCAATTTTCCTGTTGAGCATTTTTACAGGAAGTTGAAGAACAAAGCCAAATTCATCTTAATTAGCTCTAATGGTTTTCAGATCTTAAAGATATCAACTAAGTTTACATTATGAAGCTTCGAAAGAATACGATCAAGAATAATTTTGAGTAGGAATCCCAAAACTAGGTACTTTTTAAAATTCAGGATTTTAGCAGCAATTTGAGTTTGCCAAATGATTTTATTTTTGCAGTGTACCTCAGAGTGGGGTCCATAGCCTTTGTAATGAAGGCCCTTGCAATTATTCTTACGGTGGTAGTAACTATGAAATTATGACACTTTCTTATTAAAACATTATTGAGTTACATGTATTATAATTTCCTGCTATTAATATCTCTTGATCAAACTATTCTGTGTGTGTGTGTGTGTGTGAAACAGGAGAGAGAGACTGAGAATGAGTGAGGAGTGTGTGTCTGCATACACGTGCATGTATTTATAAGTCAGAAGGCTATACATCAAAATAACAAGAGGTATCTCTGGGTATTATTTACCCCCCCCTTTCATTTAAAATTTAATTATTATCTAATGCTTCCCTTTTGGGCTAAAGACAACTTCAGTGTTTTATTTTCGTTTCTGTGTTGTGTATTGTTCTCTACAATGTTCCCTTTGGAAGCCAGGGGGGAAAAAATCACAACAACAAAAGCTGAAGAAGCAAAGAGCACACAAGAAATTTATAAAAATAAGTTAAGGCTTGGAGGCGTTGGGGTGGGGGGAGGCAAATAATGTATTGTACATGTAAGTAAATGTAAGAACAATAAAATAAAATTTAATACATAAGTTAATATACTGAAATATAAATGAATATAAATTAAAATAATATAGAGAATAGAAAATAAGGAGGACAAGAGAGCAGTTGGACCTGTGGATCTGTCCAACTGAATTATCTCTACGATACCCTTTCCTCAACCCACACACACACACACACAGAGAACAAATAAAATACCCCACTATTAATTCAACCTTTTTGGGGAAAAAAAAATTTACTCTTTTCCCGTTCAGTTTAGGTAGGTTAGTATCTAAGGGTAATGTTTGCAAGATTTGTGGAGCAAAATGCTTTGTTTTCCAGGAGTCCACACTAGTGATAACACACCACTGGGTAAGGCTGCTTCTTGTCCTCTCTAGCAGAGCCTCCATACCCAGATTAGAAACCCACCTCCTGAGGACTGCCAGCTGCTACACTGGGCTTCTGGAAATCTCTTCCCTCCCCAAATCACTCTGCAAGCGGGCTTGTGCAGTAGCTCTGCAAGGAATTTTTAAATTGGCTATGAAAACTAAGCAGTAGTTTATTTAAATACATAGCCTTGATCCTAAGAAGAGATCATTTTCCATTCAGGGATAATTCTGTTTTGTTAACGTATTGAAGAGAAAAACCATGAGTTTCCTGGGGCAAGTCTGGGCTAGGGAGGCTGTGAGGCTGTGGTTGACTCTCCAGTTGGCTGTACAATTAGGGTGAATATGTCCCCTCTAGCAAAGGAAGTAGGCCAGCAACTCTCTTTCTCACAGGTCTGGTAACCATATTACATAGTTAGCAAGCAGATCTAGGCTGCAAGATGCTCAGGTGGTCTTGAATCAGTGAGTGATACCTAAGGTGAGTATTAAACCGTGATGTGCTGGTGTGTGGTTTCTTATTGAGCATGTGAAGAACTGAGTTTAAACCCCAGTACCTCCAAAAAAACCAACCAAACAAAAAAATCACCATAATGTTCCTAAAGCTTTTAAAAAATTTTTATATGGTATTTGGGGTTGAACTCAGGGTCTCAAGCTTGCTAGGTAAATACCACTTGCGCCATGTCCCTGGTGGTTTTCTTTTTAGTTTGTTTTTCAGCTAGCATCTCATGCTATGGACTGGACTGACTTGCCTCCAACTTGCTAACAGCATTATAGAAAAAACAATGGTGCCAACCATTAGTTTTGTTGGCAACAGAACTAAGACATTCTAAAATTTTGAAATACTAATGTATACTGTGTGTGTGCTTATGTACACATACAACAAAGGATGAAGTTTTTAAGTTTTTTATACAAAATATTTGGCTCGGTTCTTTCAACTCATAGAGCCAACTAACTCCTTTATGAAAGGCTTATTGGCAAATCCTTCCCCTCCCCTCAACTGTTCCCGTCTGTAACTTGATGATTTGGGGATGATTCACTTAGTTATTAAATAAAGCCTTGACAATACTCACATACTAGGGTTCAGGCTGTTTTGGTTTTTGTCAGTTCTTGAGTGAAAAGTCAGTTAATATTTTATTCAAAACAGTATCCTATTTATACCATGAGTAGTAAGCAAATGTATATTGTTAACATTGTGTGTGTTAATTGCTTAGGGCTGCCCTAACAACATCCCATACACTGGGTGGCTCAAGTAACAGTTTATTGCTCACCATTCTGGAGGCTAGAGATCCAAGATCAAGGAGTCTATGAAGTAGATTTCCTGGGAAGCCTCTCCATGTCTTGTGTGTAGCCACCTACTTACTGTGTTCACAATCCCTCCTTCGCCTGGCACATCCCTAGTGCCTTAGGCTCCACACTAATAGTCTCACTTGTTTAACTTAATCACCTCTTTAAGGCCACATCTCCAAACACAGTCACTTCTTATATGCTACAATTCAGTCCCTAACACTGTGAAAACTAAAACCTTTTCTATCCCTGGAGTTTTCTTTGCACTTATAAAACCCAGCACACCAGGGGGAACATTTGAGAAAGTGTGACTTTTTCCCATATGATGAATATTATTTAAACATTGAAGTGATTCTTAAAAAGTTATTAATTCTCAACCTGTGTTTCTGAAAGTTTAGAGGAGGGAGGGGAAGTTTCTGCAAATAGGTCAGTCTGTGATCTTCCCACTGTGCACAGCCCATTCTGATGCAGGAGGTGGCAGAGCCCTTTGTGTTCTGCTGCCCTAGGCCTGTGCCTTGTTCAAGGGCCCCTTCTAGTCCTGAGACAGAGCTGCCTTCCCTGCCATGCTCCACTCCTAAGAGAAGACTCAAATGCTTGAGGACCAGGGACAGGCTGCCTCCTTCCCACTCTGTGCGGCTCTGCCCACAGCTGCACAAGCCAAGGCCAGGACCCCAGCGCTCAGCCTCAGGGCCATACCTCCTGTGCCAGGTGCTCAGCAGCTTACGCACCTCACCCTCAAGGACAGATCCTAGACCTGTCCCTCGTACCTTATGCCTAACTCTCCCAACTGACGCTGAAGCTTGACTCTGCATTTCACGTTAATCTTCCCAGCAATGCACCACTTAGCAGATGGGAAAGGGAGGCTCAGAGAGGTTACATTCTTGTCGCACGCTGTCAGGTTGGCAGAGCAAGCATTCAGACCCAAATCCGCCTGACCCAGGTCTTGTGTTCTCACTTTTTTCCTTCCCAAGACCTCACTGGTGTGTGGTAAAACCCGAGGACTCCTTCTGTGACTGTTTTTGGTGATATTGGTGCTTGAACTCAGGGACTGGTGCGTACCAGTTGAGCCACTCTGCCAGCCCTGTCTGTGACTGTTTTTAAGTGCATAAAATAAAACACCAAGGATTACAAGGAAGTTAATTATACTGAAATGTACACTTCCTTATTAAGGGTTTAAACAACAAGGTCTAACAATAGATCTAAATGTTTCCTGAATTTAAAGGAAACATGCACCAATTGTATATAATGTGTAAGCGCCACGTGAAAACTATTGGTGCAGGAGTCTCAGGTACTTGACTGATGGCCTACATTTGTAATTGAAGGAAATGCATCCTTCCATCCAAGTTTGGGAGCCCCTGATTCTTTCTGTACACCCTGAGGGTGTGAATGTCCAGGTAGGAATGCCTGATTTGTTGAGGTCTGTGCCCTGGTACCAAGAACCTTCAGGAAGGCCCACCTCTGACTCTGATGTGGGGCTGTAACTTGGTGGGAGGCTGGAAGCCACTATTGTCTCCAGACCTTGGACTTTTATTTCCCTGGGGAAGTTGGGGACTTCCAGGAAAGCAAGTCCCAGTACTTAATGCTAGCAAGCCCCTCGGAAGTAGCACTGATTTTTTACCCAAACCTCACAGTGCACCAGGGGTGAGGCTAGGAGCCATTCCAGTGTCAAACACTGTCTGTTTCTCACTCCACACATGTTTAGTGAGAACCTTACTTCATACCACGTATTAGGGAGACCTAGACCTGGTGGAGTCCATGGTCTGGTGAGAAGACAGCCAGTAAGTGGGCCTGATGGCAGCCCAGCATGAAAACAAAAACATAAGACTGGTCTTCTTTGATCCATGTGGTGAGTAAGGTGATAGGATTAGAGTCTGGGGTTTCTTACAAAAAAAATCCCTGAAGGCCCAGCCTGGAGAAATCTAGTCTGTGCCCAGCAGCTGTTCTGTTAGGAAGGAGTAAGGAGCTGAACTTGGCAGGCTTTTGCATTGTGGTAGGCGTGGAATGGTTCATCTGAGAGCAGTGAGAGATGGGGCAGGGAAAGCAGCAGCAACTCCTCAAAAGTGGAGAACAAGGGTACTTGGTTGCACATCACTCAGAAAATGAGAGCACTCACCGCTTCCTCTGCCCCATTGATCTAAGGTGGCCATAGGGGAAGGCCCTGCTTCTTGTAAGTCCTGAAGTCTTTGCAAGCTTCTGGCCCCCTGAGCCTTGGTTTTGCCTGCTTGTTTCTGGCCCTGGCCCTCGCCAAAACTATTGCTGTTTCTCCCACACTGGCCTTATAGACCACAAAGTCACCAGTCCTCCCTGAAGTCCAGAAGTTTATTTACAAGTCAGTTAGTGCAGACAGTACTAAAATAGCAACAGCAGAAAACTGTAGGATAATTAAGGAGGCCTTTAGGATAGCAGTTCCTGAAATGGTCACCATTCCACAAGGTGGCTTCTGAGCTGTGCAAGACAGAAGACATTCAATTTGATCTGTACAACCAGAGACTGACTCATGACAACCAAGCCCATAGGGGATTCCTATTAATTGACCAGAATCTACTCCTTCCTAGGTATTAAGACAACCAGATGGCAAATAGTTAGTGAACAAGGAATTAGATAAATCAGTCTTGAGGGACATCAGAGCCACCAAAAAGACAAAGGTGAACTGTGCCGTGGAGCCTGTATCTTAGGCCCTTCTGGCAGATCAGGCTATATCTGCCTTGATAAGTTGCCTTCCCTGGTTCTGTTAACACCACTGATTTGGCTCCAGCATCTTTCACTGTTACATCTGAATTCAGCTTTAGATTCCTGCCGTTCCTCCTGGTTGTAGGAAATGTCAAGGTCTCTGAAGTTACCTTCTGCAGTTGGAGAGCCCCTTTATGGGGGAGTTCCTAACTCAGCTAACTACCAAATTGACCTCATGGAGGAAGGATAGGTGTTATGCAGAAAAGACCGATTTAAGGAACACATTTGGAAAGAATCAGGTCTGAGTCAGCCTTTTATTTAAAAAGATTATGGCCTAGTTAACAGGTGAACTGTAAAACTGGTTAACATCCCTGAAAATTCGTAGCAGGGTAAAGAGAAAGGCAGTGTAGCTCAGTGGAAGAGCAGAAAACAAAAAGACGTGATTCAAGTGATTGGCATAGGGCTTTTTAGTGAGTGACTCAGTTTCTCTGAGTCCTCGGCTTTAAGATGAGCACAGCTGTGCTGGCTTGCAGTGTGGTTGCAGGCATTAGTGAGGATGCTGGTAAAACACCAGGATCCAGTGGATTCTCAGCATTAGCTGCCCTTCTTGTTCTGGAATGTCTGTAAATTCCATTTCTAGACAGCCTGCTTCAAATGGAATTGTTCCCAACTGTCTTCATTCCTATTTCCCAGCAGCTGCGACAAATTCAGTGATGTTTTTTAGCCTTTCCCTTCCATTTCTGTTCACAGAAAGCAAACCATCCATCACTTTTAATAGGCCCTGTTTATTTCAAGGTGTACATTGTCCATATTGGCTTTTAGTGGCTGAACTAAATTAAGATGTTAAGCTCCAAGACATTGTTTTCTGCAATTAGGAGACTATTGAGAATAAACAAAAAATAATTCTGTTTGAAATTTGGGATGTGTTGCATCAAAATTATGTCACTTGGGTGGCCAGTGTCTCAGGCATGCCAACTGGTTTAAGGCTCAAACTCTACAACAGGATTTCTCAAATTTTAGAGCCTATCAACTGTCTAGAGGTCTCACTAAAGTGCTAAAAACTAATTCCAGCACAGCGGGCTGAGAGGTGGAACAAAAAGAAAGGATTTTGTCATGGGGAGGAGTAAGAGGAAGCCACTTGAAGTGTTTGTTTTCATCCAACGTGACTATGATCCATTTCTAGTAGGCTTGTGGAAGCCTTCCTGCTTACGCAACTACAGGCCTACAGGGTTGTTCCATTATGGCCTGCAGTGATGGGGCAAAATTGAGCAACGTGATCACTGGGTTTGACTTTAAGTGTTCAAACCCCTTGACTCAGAAGCCTGCCCCAGTTGCCCACCTCCATCTAGGATCCTTCCAGAACAGTCTGATGTGAGCAGTGAAGGAAAGAAAGATAACCTATCCTTTTTTACAAGTTGACCTGTGTGAAGCTGTCACTTTGTTGAAAGCAGGAAGATTAGGACCGAGTGTTTCTGAGCAGTCTAACATGTGACTGTGTTTTGTCTTTATAGATTTATCAGCAAGACTGTTGAGAGTATAACCGTCCAAGATGCCCGTCCCTCCCCCACCAGCGCCCCCACCGCCGCCAACATTTGCACTGGTGAGTAGACACTCTCTACAGTGTTTTTTGGTTTGGGTTTTGGTTTTTGTTTTTTCTCAAGACAGGGTCTCTTGCTATGTGGCCCACACTGGCACTGAACTTGTGATCTTCCTGCCTGCACCTACCCAGTGTAGGGATTAAGGAGGTGTGCCACTATGCCTGGCTTTCTCCATTTACATTTTATGCATAAAGCAAACCAAAGGAAGTTGAAATCTGGCACTTGGTTGTGCATTTAAGTGAGCTTACATTCTGGCATTGATGTGATGCATTAGGCTTTGCAGGGACCCAGAGTTGGCCAGACCTGGGACCTCGAGAATCCAAGCAACACAAAGGACTTGTTGACTCAAAATTATATCCTGCAATGCACAGTACAAGCCTTGATTGTGCACTATTAGGTTTCCTCTGCCATGTCCATCAAGGGAATCAAGATGGCCCAAGATGGGCTTGGGGAAAGTTCGGAGGCCAGCATGCTTTGTTTCCACTCAAATGAGCTCAACATCTACCCTCTAACTTCTGTATGGGACAATATGGAAACCCCGGTCTCTGTGTGCAATCCATCCAATAGGTGTCTTCTAGACTCCTTTCTTCTCTCTGCTATCTCTCCTCTTTCATTGCACTATTTTTGACAAATATCATCCTCTCCTTGTCACCTCTCCCTCATATCTCCCTTTATACCTGTCCTTGCATTTAGATGTTTACTTCCCAAAGGAATTTCTTCACTGACTCATCCTGGCCTTTGATAGGCCTGTCAGAAAAGTTAGTGCACCCTCCTCGAAGAAGCCACATGGTGAAATGAAAAGACTCCAACACTTACTCCATTCCCACGGCCTCCCCAACACATGAACCTTCGCCACTAAGGAGCCTCACATTGATAGGAGTTTCCTTCATCTGGGGAAACTGAGGCTTGGGGAGAAAAAGTCTCTTGCTTCAGGTTTCCATTTATATAAACTCATCTGTGGTAGGCACCTGATTGGAAGAATTGGCCATTAATTGGCCATTAACTAGCACAATGCTACTTAACATGGGTCCTCCTACTGCTTGTTTGAGTCCCCACTGAGATAAGGACAAAAATTGAAAATAACCATTTAGAACTATTTATAACAATTTGATGTTTCTCTCTAAGATCATATTTTGTATCTTTTTAAACTAATTCATTTTTGTAATAATTCATTGTTATTTTTCAAAAATGTTAGTCCATGATGAATTGGAAAATAATTTTAAAAACTGGTATTTTGTGTTGGTAAGTTTGAGAAGCTCTTACCTGCTTAGCATAGCAACATTGGTTTATCTATATTTCTCCCAAACTGTGAGCTGTATGACACTGCCCTGTAGTGCATGGATTAATTAAACAATTTTTAATATTCATGTATTTATTTTAATATGTGTTCTAAAACATCATAACTAGAACATTAAACCTAGGGTTTACTAGTCAGTGAATTCATTTAAAAGAAATGTTCATGAAAATTAATATGGTAAGTAATACAGTGAATTGACTTAACACAGATGGCATGGGAAGATAGAAATCATGAACATTGTACAGAATGATCAAAGTTTGAGAAAGCCTTGTTTATTCTAACAACTCATCTCTGTCCATTATTATGTAACTCGAAGCAAGATCCTGGAGAAGCAGGACATAGAAATGAGAAAGGGAAAAGATGGTGCTCATCGTGAGACACTGCTCTAGTGAAATAATGCAGTGAAGGACCTGGTCTAGCCTGCCACATGAGAGAAACTAGCATCTAAGGAGATCTCATGCCAAAACAAGCTTTCAAGAAGAACAACAAGCCACTGGAGACTGTTGACTCAAAATTATAAAATACCCATTGAGAATGTATCAGTTTCACCTCTCTAGCACTTATGTTTCATTTTTAAATGAAGACAGTGAGTAATTTTTAAAGCTCTTTCTAAGATATGTTGTGGAGTTGAAAAAGCAAGGTTCAGAGCAATACAGAATAATTCCACTAGCAAAAGCAAACTATCTGCAAAGAATGTTTCTGGAAGGATAGCTGCAGACCTCTGAACAGGCTACTTTGGGGGAGAGTTGGGGCTATTGGGGAAGGGGCACATCAGAGCCCACATTTACCTTTCTGTGTGATTACAGAGAAGGCTGTGGAGTCTGACTACCAGAGTTTGATCTCAGTCCTTCTTCTATTATCTGGTGACTCGGGTATATGATTTAATCTCCCTGTGCCTTACTTTTCTTGTCTGTAAATCATGAGGACTAAATGAAATAATACCCAAAGTGTTGAAAACAGTGCCTGAGCCAGAGTGAAAGCTATATAAATGTTAGCTGTTATTATCATATTGTTATATTTTATAACTATTTCAAGATGCTTGCAACTTAACCTACAGTAATTCTATTGATTCTCCTCTGCCTCTGACTCTGATAATAAGAGGCTGGGTGAGGTGACAAGCCACATGCTTTTCCAGCTTTACCTCTTGTGACCCTAATGGCTCATCTGAAGTCACGCCCCTTTGGGAAGGGTGGGCCAGCTCAGCTGGAAGGACCTTTGGCCTTAGGGCAACCATACAGACATAATCTCATAGACCCAGGCAAGGTCAGATCAGTTTCCACATGTGACAGACACAGGCAGATGCCTACTTCTAAGTCCACATGCTGGACTCTTATTGTCTTCACTCCTAGAATAACCATGAAGGAATGAGAATTTAAGAATGAGAATTTAAGAAAATACCCAAGTCAGGCGTGGTGGGGCACACCTGAAATCCCAGCAATTTAGGAGGTAGAAACAGGAGAATGGAGAGTTCAAAGCCAGCTGGGGGAAAGACCCTATGTCAAAAACTAAGTGCAAACAAAGGACTGAGGGCAAAGATCAAGTGGTAGAGCGCTTGCCTAGCATGCACAAAGCCCTGGTTTCGATCCCCAGTACCATCAAAAAAAAAAAAAATATATATATATATATATATATATTCACAAATATTTTAGGCAGCACCTTTGTCCTCTCTGCAATTTCTCTGAGCTAAGCTTTGAAAGGGGTTAAACGCCAGAAACACCTCAGGCCAAAGGGACACAAAGGAACTTTTGGGGGTAATGAAAATGTTCAATGTCTTGACTATGATGGTCACATGACTGTATCTGCTTGTCAAAACTCATAGAACTGTAAACTGAAAGAATGATTCCACTATGTATAAATTACACCTTAGTAAATTTAGCTTAAAAAGATTTTTAAAAGCATCTTTGTCAATGTATTCAGAGGAAATTGTTTTCTAAAACTTTAGTGAGTTTTTAAGCCCACTTTTGTTTATCAGAGACCATTTTTCCCTTGTGTCAAGTGGGTTCTAGAGATAGGGCAGTGATTGAATCCCTCAGGTCATCTTCCAAAGAGGGAAGCCTAAGCGCGCCCTCAGAATCTTTTCAGACTTAAAGTTCCCATCTTGTGTGAGCCCTCTACCCTAACTGGGCTCTGCTGGTTACAGCCAGATTGTAGTCTGAATTTTCAAACTCTTCCTGCCTTAAAAACGAATGAAATTTATTGCTTCTCTGTTCCCAAGGTTTGGATCTTAAAAAGAATGACTTGTAGTCAAAAACTTTTGGAGAATTTACATCCTAATAAGCTTCTGATACCCAGCTGAGTGTAATAATAAGTGACTTTGATTCAAGAGTGTCATGTGAGCTTGTGTGGTTTCCTTTCAGGCCAATACAGAGAAGCCTACCTTGAATAAGACAGAGCAGGCTGGGAGAAATGCTCTTCTCTCCGACATCAACAAAGGGAAGAAACTTAAGAAGACAGTCACCAATGACAGAAGTGCACCGATATTGGACAGTAAGTGAAAAACACTCTTTTCTATGAAGATAAGTGGCTTATTGCCTAAAAACCCTACCACCTTCCACACACAAAAAAAATTGGGGGAGTGGGATTATTAACAACAGCTGCAAAGCTATGAAAATAAGAAACTGTATCACTCATTGTAGGTCACAGCTTTGGCTTGGGTTCACCTCTAATGCCAAAGGAAGCCAGTATAATAATTCTTTGTCCAAGACATACACCGCAGCAATTCTCTAAATTATTCACACTTTGTGGAGATTAACTCATTGCTCCTGGCACCACAGATCAGGAGGCAGCATGCAACATGGAAGGGCTCTGACCTTGCAGTCAAAGGACACATCCATCACTTACCATCTCCAAGCCTTACCTGTCCTCATTTGTAAAGTGGAGATGATACCTGTTCTACTGACCTCACAAGTCTGTTGTGAGCTTCAAATGAGATAATGCCTATAAAGGTGCTTTGTCACCTGGAAAGTGTGACTCAAGTCTAAGATATGATTACTAGGAGCTTGGAGAGAGGGAAGTGAGATCACAGCTTTGCTGGCTCCCCATATGAGTCAACAAGGCAAGGTATGTATAAATAAATGAGTACTCACAACACAAGACTACTTATTAGCATTTACAACAAAATAAAAATTACCCGTGACTAGAATCTAGTGATAATTAATAATAAAGTCTTGAGACAGCCTTTCACATTCCTACACGTTCAGTTGCCCATCTGATATCACCAGGACTCACCCAAGACTACAGAACACATTTCAACTCAACAGGGAGTAGACTTGACCTTCCAAAAGTGGAGCTTCAGCAAATGGAGGTCTGTGGAAAATGAAGAATGATGCAGGATTCTAACAAAATAGATTAGAAGTGCTTGGGGGATTGCTGGGGAAAGTGCCTAAATTGTAAAGAAGAGAAAAGAAGGACTGATTGGTCAGTTAGATGAGAACTTGGGTGTGGGAGGAAAATGGAAAAGAGGAAAATGAAGATAAGGTCTTTGAACTCTGCTGTAGTTATCAGGCAAGGTGGTACCAATGAGCATGCATTACCTCTCAAAAAAAGAAACAATCCCTGGAGGGGGCCCAGCACAGTCAATTATATCTGTGGAGCCCCAGCCAAATAGCCATCTGAGTTGTGGTCCTTGGTGTGGGGCCAGAGAAGCTACAGAACTCTAGGACAGAGGCCAGTGCCTCTCTTCACTATGAAAGGAGCTCAGGACCCTGGGGAGGAAGGTGGGAATTCCCCACCAATGTTGAAGGAAATTGGACAGTCTGGGCCTATTCTCGAATCCACTGTACCTTCAAGGTCCACTTCTCCTGTTATTTGGAAACAGTGTTGGCCCCTCTCCCCTCTAGTGGCTCAGCAATGCTTAAGAGTACGCTTCACTTGATGGAAGCAAGATGCAACCCAGTGGATGTCCCAGTTGTCCCTGCAATTAATTAGAGACCTACACTGCTGTCATTAGTGCTTTGCAAGTGGCACAGTTCATCCATGGTTGTGTTTGCTCGCATGTGAAGCCACCCTGGGTTCTCTACAAGGTTGTTGAGCATGATTGCACATGATAACTCCTGAGTTCAGCTCAGCCCTAGAGTTTACTCAAAATGACCTCAATTTTTAGTTTTTATATTAGTCCATTTTCTGTGACTGTAATGAAATACTTGACACTGAATACTTTATAAAGAGGAGGTTCATTTAGCTTACAGTTTTGGAGATTCAAGGGCATGGAACTGGCATTGACTCAACTCTGGTGAAAACTTAATGGTAAATGGCATTATAATGGTGGGAGAGCATAAAAGAGGGAGAGATCACCTGGCTAGACAAGAAGCCAGACAGCGGGGAAGGGCCCATCTTGCTTTTATAACAACCTTCTCTAATTGCTAACCAGAGTCCCACAAGAACTACATCAATTCCTGCTGAGGGCAATGCCCAATGACCTAATTACTTCTCAGTAGGCCTCACCACAATGAGGACCAAGTGTCAGCCTATGAACCTTTGAGGGATATACACCAACCATATCCAAACCATAGCACTTCTCTATGTGCTATAAGAACACTAATGATGACATCTGATAATATGGCAGACTGCCTTTAATTTTCAGTACCGTGTAAATGTGTCCCATGTCTGTGTAGGATTCCAGAATGTATTATTCATTGATGAACAATGTTTGGATGGAAAGGGCAATGTTAATGTTATTGGTAATAACTAAAATTAGTAAAATTTTTTAACTTTATATGGAAAAAAAGTTTACATATACTCTAGAAATTGTTATTCTAAATTGATTCACCTTTTGAGTGAAGTAATTTCATCAATTACTTCCATCAGCAGAGCTACCCCATGCATCCCAGAAGGTACCATACCTAGAAAAGTCAGAGAGTTCACACAAACTATGATTACTCTGAAAAGAAAGAGAAATACCAATGAATAAAATGAGAACTCAGAAAGCAAAATTAAGGATGGTGTAATAAAGTTATATACTAAGACATTTTAAGATCTTTTTGTTTTTTTTAAAACAGGATTTCCCTACATTGCCCAGGCTGATCTTGAACTCCTAGACTCAAGTGAACCTCCTGCCTCTGCCTCCTGAGTGCTGGATTATAGGCATACATCACTATACCCAGATCATTTTAAAATCTTAAAGAAATTAATTTTCTAAGACAGCATAAATTTACCAACTTTTACTGAGAAAGCCTCAATGAGAAAGGACAAAGATGATAAGTTTATCAAATTACTTTCTCTCCAAAAAGCTATTGAGCCAGATGATTTTATTAGTAACAGCTAGTTCACATGCTGTATAAATCATTCTCTAAGAGGAAAAAAGGGCAAGCTATCTGATAGGTGAAAGGAAATGTCATAGTCCTAATACCAAATGCTGGTAAAGGCAGCAGACACAAAAAAGATAGCTGTATATTAGTGGTTTTCATTCTGGGGTGATTTTTCCCCCCGGGCACTTGTGGCAAGGTCTGAAGACATTTTTCCAAGCATTTTCTTTCTTTCTTTTTCCTTTTGCAGTCCTGGGGATGGAACAAGAGCCAAGGGCATGCTAGGCAAGCAGAGTTGTACCCCCAGCTCCTGAAGACAACTGAAGATATTTTTAGTTGTCACAACTTCAGTAAGGGAAGAGGTTTAGTGGGTAAAGGCCAGAGATGCTGCAAACATTCTATAAAGAATGGAAGCCACCACCATCAAAGAACAGTTCAAAACCAAATGTCAGTGCAGTAGCTCCAAAACTAAGAAGCCCTATCGTAGATTACTTATGGTCATAAATGAGAAAATACCAAGTTAAAAATCTAATTTTAAATAATGTTAAAGGAAAAATTCACCAAGACCCAGATTTATCCATTTTTAATGCTAGATCAATAATTTATCAATCCTTTCAAATTAAAAAAATCATCTTTAGTAGATCACAAGTAAGCATTTGATAAAATTCTATGCTGTCTTAAAATCCTAAAATAAAAGGATCCTTCCTGACTGCAATATTTAAAAAGAAAAAAAAAAGCCTATTTCAAACTCATACTTAATATTTAACTTTGAAACATTAGTGACATTCTCATTATAATCAGAGCAGGGTGACCTTTAGCTACATTAATAATTTACATTGGGTGGCTGGACATCCACCCAAGTGATTATATAAAACAGAAAGAAGATAATACATGCAACTCTTGGAAAAGAGAAGGGAAACTATTGTTTAAAGACTATATAGATCTACCAAAAAATGCAAGACCATAATTTTTTTTGTAAATTTTAACTGATCGTATGTAGCACATATTAGAAATTAAGGGAAATTTCTGGATGCCAATAATAACCAGTTACAAATATAACAGGAAAAAATGTCCCTTTTACAAAAAGTTTCAACAAACAAAAGTATATTTAGAGTAACTCTAACAAGAAACCTATAATCCTAGCTACTTGGGAGGCTGAGATCAGAATGGTCTAGGTGAAGGCTGGCCTGCGCAAAAATAACCAAAGCAAAAGAGGCTGGAAGTGTAGCTCAAATGGTAGAGTGTCTGCCTAGCAAACAAGACCCTGAGTTCAAACTTCAGTACTGCCAAAAAAATCTATAAAGCTCTCCCAAAAAATCCAGAAGACATGAATAGGAAAATATACCACATTTCCAAATGTGAAATTTAAATATCATGAAAGTGTCAGTTCTCCCAGACTAATTTGTAGATCTTATGTTAATACTTATCAAAAACTCAAAATGACTTTTAGGGGGTAGGATTTTAAACAATATTTAACCTCATAAGTCATAAATACAAAACATACGTACATAAATTATTTAAAAGGTTACTTTTTTTAAATAGGGTACAAACGTGGTTCTCACACAGATATAAGCTGAACATATCACAATATTTATTTAACTCATTAGTAATGATATCAGTTCAAAGGAAAATACAGTACCACACATAAAAAGGCATATAAGGGCTGAATTGAACCTAGAATTAGGTGCAAAATTAGTCAAGAAACAATTGCATTTAACTGAACTAATTTCCATTTTTGGGAAATATAATTTGTATTGCTAGCAGTTTTTTACAATGTACAGAGTTATAAAATAGCTCAAAGGCAATGGGAAATGACCCAGAAGTCAAGCTAGACAGGATATTCAGTATCTCTCTCTCTCTCTCTCTCTCTCTCTCTCTCTCTATGTTCTTTTATGGTTTGGTTTGGTTTGGTTTCCCATTTCAAAATCTTTCTGATTTTTGCAAATAAATGCAAAATAAAACAAAATTTTACACCTTCTCAAATTGCAATGAATTTTTAAATTGCTAAAGCCAACTGTTGGACTTTGTATTAAAAAATTAAAATCAAATTTAAAGGCCATAAAAGAAGTGGGGGTTAAATAAATCATGATACATTCATGCTTGAAAATACAATGCAACCCTTAATTGAAACTCTTTCAAAGCGTATTTAATGACATGGGAAATGCTAACAATAAAGTGATAAAAGCAGCTAAAAAACCACTTAATGATTTCTTTCTGATTTTTAAGAAAAAACGTAAAATGGAAAACACTGACAGGAAAAAGGATACCTCAATAACGGACATTTTCAAGGAGTTACGTTATGAACAGCTTTCTTCTCTTTATTCCTGCACTGTTTCTCATGTTTTATTGCATCCCTCCTCCCTGGGGGTGGGCCCCTCTTTCCTGAAGACACTTTTATTTGTTAAATCTTAGGCTATAAAACAAATAGATATTAACACACATGGCAGCTAGGCAGGTGGGGATGTGGGGACAAATCATCGCCTCTCACTGTTTCTTCCACTTCTGGGCCTGGGCCAGCCCTGCAGAGAGACATTCCCCTGTGTCCTGACCAGTGTGTCCGTGGCCTCTGGGGTTCAGCCAGCTCCGCTCACATGTTTTGCGGCTTCCTTGGGCTGGGACTGATGAAATACACCAGTGTTTTCCTTCATGTGTTTTCTTCCTTCTGCAGAACCAAAAGGAGCCGGCGCTGGTAGCAGTAGTGGCTTTGGTGGTGGCAGTGGCGGCGGGGGCAGTAGTGGAGGAGGCGGTGGCAGTTTTGGAGGGGGCGGACCTCCTGGATTGGGAGGACTGTTCCAGGCTGGAATGCCGAAGCTGAGATCCACAGCCAGCAGGGATAATGGTATGGAGTTTGCTTCTGAGTAACTGAGGAAGAGGCTCATCAGACACACTGAGGCCCTTTGAAACAGTTTAGGTGGTTTGAAATGTTGCCACTGTGTTGTAAGAATTCTATTTTCAGTCAGGATCAGGAGCTCTATAGAGCCGTGGAATACTTGCGCAGGGAACTGGCCCTTTTGTACTTTTGTAAAAGGTGAGCTAGAGGAAAGGAAGGAGCACATGGAACCTATTACCCCAGAGCTCTGCCAGGGACCTGCAAGGGCAGCTTTCTTTGCCCTCCATCTGTCTAGTATAGGAAATACTTGTGATCCACTGTGGAGTCCGTCTAAGGAAAGACAGTTGTGCATTTCACTAACTGAAAAGGTGTTGTGCATGGCAGACATTGGGTATTCAGTAGCTGTGGTTCAAGGAACAGGTTGAATATCCCTTAGCCAAAATCCTTGAAGCCAGAAATATTTTGGAACTGCAGAAGTATTTTGGAACTGCAGGTTGGTCAGTTCTGCAGATCACGAAAGAAGCTCAAGAAATGCAGCCATAACACATTTTTTGGTAGTGCTTATCACATTAGAAGAATTTTATTTCTAACTCTAGTCTTTTAAAATGTCCTCTGGAAAAAAGTATGAAATTCTCACATTCATCTAGAAATAGTCACTGATTGCTTGTGATTAGTTGACTGTGTTCACACTGAGTGGTTAAAATCTGGAGACTTAGAGCATACTGTTTGTCAGGAGACATACTGTTAGTATCCAAAATGCAGACAGGAGAGTTCCTGTCTTGCCAAACTAGTATTTAAATTTAGATTTATTTACTTAAGGGCCGGAGTATAGCTCAAGTGGTAGAATATCTGCCTAGGTAGGTAGGCACGGGGCCATGGGTTCAATTCCCAGTATGGAACAAAAATAAAAAATAAATTACTTAAAACTCACCAAAAGGATTTGAGACAGCTGCCAAATGCAGACATTCAGTACTTTAATAGTCAGTGACAAAATTAAGGCAGAAGACAAAAGGGAAATATAAAATAATGAATGAAATGAAGGTGGAATTTAAGTTAGTGCACAAATGGTGTAAAAGAAAGCCTTTAGCTGTGTTAAGGTAGATGGTAACTACAACTTTAATGTGAGCTTGAAAGATAAATTATACCGCAAGTTGGTGACATAGAATTATACCTCTTACTCAAGGAAAATACAGCTGTTTTCTAGTGCTAAAGTCAAAATAAAAAAATTCTCTCAAGTTTATATTACTCTACTGAATAATTGTGCCTAGGATAAAATAGGAACTGACCTGCACAGCTTGCTGTGACTGGACCCCTGCTGCACTCAAGCTCTATTTTCTATCATCTCCCCCATGCCAGGGCTTTGCATTTGCTGGCCCTCTGCCTAAAGAGCCTCTCTCTTTCCCATCCTCCCATAGGCAGCTACTTTCTGTCAGTCCTCAGCTTACATGTCACTTCCTCAGAAGGACTGTCCCTAGCACCCTGTCCTGGACACTCTGTATCAGCTTCTTTTATTTGTCTTTAGTACTTACAACTATCAGAAAATATTTATTTACTGGCTTACTGTCTATGTCCCCCACAAGAATATAAACTACAGGAGAGCAGGATCTTTTCTATGTTGCTTATTTCTCTGTCTCTAGAATCTAGAATAATGGCTGGCAAATAGCATGTGCTCAGTAAATATTTGATACATTAATTAGGTCATTACTGAAGAGGTAGATATTTTAAGGCTAACCATTTTCAGGAATTACCTTGGGTTGCTGGAGTGGCTTAAGTGGTAAGAGTGCCTACCTGGCAAGTGTGAGGCCCTGAATTTAAACTCCAGTACTGCAAAAAAAAAAAAGAATTACTTTGGGTTTTGAGAACTTAAAGGGCAGGGTGTTTAAACTTTCCATATCTTTGTTTCCCCCTTCAAGCTTCTCCCTAGACTTTGGCTTTTATTGGTTCAGCCAAATTGGAAGCAAATTGGTTAATTGGTTGAGCCAGTATTGCTCTAGGATCATTCTATTGTGTCAGTATTGAAATGGAAGCTGACTTAGTAGGACAAAAAAGAGTTGTGTGGTTGCTTACTTCTTTGACAAATAAATTCCTTCCTCTGATCAATTCTTACAATTAATCTTTGTCTATCAGTTTTTTTCCTTTCTTAGTTCTTTTTGAATCTAGCCATAACTCTTCCATTAAACTTTTCTCCCATTTCTTGGGCATTTCTTTTTAAAAGGACTAGGTAAGCCCTTGCATATGGAGATTTATATTGGGATTTCTAGGGGCTGGGGGCAGGGTTGCTCAATGGCAGAGTCCTTGCCTCCTATGTGTAAGGCCCTGGGTTCAATCCCCAGCACGGAAACAAATACACACACACTTATCTGGATAGATATAGATGCAGACATTTATACATATATATATATGTATATATTTTTTTTTCATTTTTTTTAACCTACAATGGCTGGATTATTTTTCAAACCTGAGAGGTACAGAGACCAAGGGACAAAGATGACAGTACCAATGAATGCAGTCATTAGCAGAAATCCCACCACCTATGCCATCTTGTTCTTGCCCTCTCATAATGAACAGGGAATCTCCAAAATGCCTTCCAGTTTCATCCTGGCTCTTATCCATAGGTAATGCTAAGTGATCTCTCTAGAATCTTTTGAAAGCTGGGGTTAGAAGATAAACAGAATGCTGGATCTACTCTTCTGCTTCCAGGAATGACCACGTAAAACCCACTTTAGATAAATACTGTTATTTATGTATGTATACATATATATTTATTTACCTGTAATTTGTTGCACTGTGGGAAGCAATTCCAGCAGCTGGGAATAGACCCCAGCTCTCTGATTTCCTTAGGGTTCCTAACTCTTTCTAACTGGGTATGTTTCCCTGTTTAGATTCTGGAGGAAGCCGAGCACCAATTTTGCCACCAGGGGGAAGATCCACATCTGCCAAGCCCTTTTCACCCCCAAGTGGCCCAGGGAGATTTCCTGTGCCTTCCCCAGGCCACAGGAGTGGCCCCCCAGAGCCGCCCAGGAATCGCATGCCTCCCCCAAGGCCCGATGTGGGCTCAAAGCCTGATAACCTTCCCCCTCCAGTACCAAATACACCAAGACCCATCCAGTCAAGTCCACACAACCGGGGATCCCTACCAACACCGGGAACCCCCAGGCAGCCCAGCCTGGGGCCCACTCCTCCCCCTTTCCCTGGAAGCCGAGGTGCTGCTTTTGGAGGAGGCTCCATCCGCCAGTCCCCTTTGGGCTCCTCCTCCCCGTTCTCCAACAGGCCTCCCCTGCCCCCCACCCCAGGTAGGGCCTTGGATGACAAACCCCCTCCACCTCCTCCTCCAGTGGGCAACAGACCCCCCATCCACAGGGAAGTGGTTCCAACTCCCCCCCCACAGAATAACAAGCCTCCAGTGCCTTCTACCCCGCGGCCTATCTCCTCGTCGCAGGCCCCACCACCTCCACCACCACCCAGCAGGCCGGGTCCCCCACCCCTGCCTCCAGGTTCCAGCGGCAGTGATGAGATCCCCAGGCTGCCACAGCGGAATGTGTCTCTCACTACGTCTGCACCTCCCTTGCCTTCACCAGGACGCTCGGGCCCTCTTCCTCCCCTGCCCAATGAGAGGCCCCCTCCTCCAGTGAGGGACCCACCAGGCAGATCAGGTATGCAAGACATGGGTGAGTCATCTCACTAAAACCCAGCTGGCCCAAATGTCACCAATATTGCATAGGTAAATAAGTCAAACAAAAACAAGTAAACTCTCAGACTCCTTCATGCTTCTAAGTAGCACTGACTTGTTTGCCATCGTGGCCTCATGTAAACCTTCTGAGGAAGGGGACCAGTACTTCAGTTTGTGTTTTAGAAGTGAGGAGACTGAGTAACCAACAAGTAAGTGGTTACAAGTAAATTAATAAGGAAGAAGCTGGAGCTTCCATCTGTGGGTACAGGCAGCTCTGTCACCCTGCCTGCCTACAGCAAAGCTCAGCTGTTTGCATTTGTGTAAGTTCTCATCTCCTGGAGCAGGGGAAGTTATGTCGGAGTTAATGGACTTCATTTGCCAGGCTTTGAGGTCACTTCCCTACTCATTAAAGACAAAGGTTAAAAGTCCAGTATATCCTTCATTAACACTTCTGGTGCATAAAGCCCTTGGAGAGTCAAACAAAGGTATAAACTTCTCTCCATAAAAATGCTCAGCATCATAAATTCAAAATTTGCATTTGGACTAAGTGATAGAGTGCTTGCCTAGCATGCATGAGACCCTGGATTTGATCCCTAGTTCTGCAAAACAAAACAAAAATAAAATGCTACTTCATGAATTGAAAGTCCTGCCTCCAGACCAGTTGAAAAACTTGACCTAAGAGAAGAAAGTCCATAGAATTTGCCCTCTTTCTCCTAATTATAATAAGCATTTTTAGTAAACTACAAGCACTTGATTTACAGTGGATTTGATACCCAGAAGTATCTACTTCAAGAAAAAAAATGTCTTTTTGGTGCCGGGAATCAAACCCAGGGCCTCACTCATGCTAGGTAAACACTCTACTGCTGAGCCACACCTCCAGCCCCTACTTTTAAATTTTAATATCATATATACTTCATCATGTCTGGAATTGGGACATTTTTTTTCTTTCAAAGTTAACTGACCTTTGACCCTGTGACCTTAGGAACCTAATAGAAACCAGTCTTTAAACCAGTAGTCTTCAACGATCACGTTAGGGTCACCTGGGAGGCATTAAAAACCCACAGGAACCTTGCTCCCTTCAAAGCTTTCGGCTGTATGGGTCTGCGAAGCAGAGCGCAAGTTCCCCAGTGATGTTGAAGGGGAATGTGGAGGAAGGTACAGTAAACGCAGCAGTGTGAAAAACACTCTGCCATGGAGAGTTGACTACAAATATAAGAAAGTTACTAGTACATTAGATCTAATCCCTAGACATCAGCATCTCATTGGGGTTTCTGCAGCTGACAAATGAGGTCAGTCAGGTGTCAGAGGAATGAAATACAATGTTTTTCTTCTCATCCAACATCTATGGATTTTCCTGCAAAGTGATTGAGGATGTATTGCATTGGCTCTACCAAATGGATGAATAAACAAGTAAAGGCTCCCCCCAAATATGGTAGGCATAACATATAACATGTATTGTTTCTTTGGATGCCATAAAAGTTACACTGTTTAATTTAGAAATAGAGAAAAGTATATAGGAAATAGAAACTGTCTATAATCCCACCTCCACCACTATCCAGAAATAGTGATTCACATTTTTATATCCCTTTCCAATCTTCTTAAGATGCATATATATAATTTTTTTCATCATTGGCATTGGAAACTATTGTGTGGTAATTTGCCTTTTGTTTTAAAAGATCTCATTGACATGATGATATGATGAACTATTCTACAAACTTTTATAGCTGCACAATATTCGGTCCTACAAGTATACCTTCATTTATTTGTCTAGTCTCCTCCCTTGGACACATGGGCCATTTCTAGATTTTTTTTTTTTTTGGTGTAGGGGGGAGGGTTTGGTTTGGTTTTGGTTTTGCAAACAGGGTCTCACTATATAGCACAGCTGACCTTGCACTCATGATCCTCCTGACTCAGCCTGCTGGGTACAAGGATTCAAGGCATGTACCACCATCGCTAGATCTTGGCTGTCACAGATAATGCAGTGATGCATCCTGGAACCTAAATATTTATGTGCATTCCTGTGTAATTTGCTTTGGTTGAATTCGTGAGATGGAATTTCTGGAGCAATGTTTGTGCATACCATACTAAGGATTTCATAAGAACTGACAAATTGCATTCCAGAAAATTCCTACCAGTTTATATTACCACAAGGAGCATATGAGAGGCCATCTATATTTTGAAATGTAATTTGCCTTCATTGTTAGAGGAACAGGCTATAGAATTTGATGATTTGAAGTTAAATCCTAGCTCTCCCACTCTTTAGCCATCTAATTTGGGCTTTTTAAGCTCCTAACGCCTCTGAGGGCCTGTCTTCTGGCCTGTGCTTCTCAGAGTTGAAAGAATTAGAGGAGACAAGAGTGTATAGGGGTCTCTTATTTTCTGGCATGTGTTCATATTATTGAATAAATGACCATTTTTGTTACTCTGCCAGTGGGAAATAGAAACCCATTTTCTATTGTGTCAGCCTGGGTTTGGAGCAGGGATCCATAGGTTGGAGAGTTAGGAACATGAACATTTACCTAAAAAATAAAAATGATATGAAATTGATCAAGTGGCATCATCATATCAGGCCCCATAATGTTTGGAAATGTAGTTTGCATTTGGTGACAGTCAAGTGGTGGTATTACGAGTGAAGCTAAACCATAGCAGAAAGTCAGTGCTTGCTGCCTGATGCTGTAGCAATGCCAAACAGAGGGGGCACCGAGTACTACAAGGTGAGACACCAGCCAGTGCTGGGCAGCACCTCCCATCCACATCCACTGTCAGGGATATCTGCAGTGGGTGAGCACCTTGTTCCATTTAGGGTCCCCAGTTAGATTCTGAACCTACAAGTAATGAAATAGTTATGTTTATCATTCCATAAGACACTGGATCTACATAAAATGTCAACATCTAACAGCGTTTCCCACACTACTAAAGATCAGGAAAGTCACTTTGGTTTACATGGGAAAATGTTCAAGGTTGGTTTTGTTTCTTTAATTTACTCACTACCCAATAGCCTCTGCATTTGAGGGAAGGGAAAAACAAAATGGATTTCTTTTCTGTTATCAGGAAGAAGAATTTGGACTGGTAGAGTGCCTGCTTGGCAAGTTCAAGGCCATAAGTTCAAATTTCAGTACCACAAAAAAGAGGGGGTGGGAACTTAAAAACCATTGCATTAAATGGGTTTCAGATTCTTAGATGGTACTTTTAATTTGCGTTTTGACTAATTAATAATTACAATGCTGTGAAAAAGGCAACAACTACCTGGCATTCTACAGATAGGAAGTCAAGTTCCAAGGGTTTTGGACATCTATAGCCAGGGTTATTGATTAGCAGTTCATCACTCCCTGTGCTCATCCACCTCCCCCAGGAGGAAGACCTATCCTGCTGCTCCCAGGATGACTGGTATTTAGTTTCCTCATGCCACTGCTGTCTGGAAACATCAGATACATCACAGAAACATTTTTGTGTGATTAGCAATAGTACTGTGCTGTTGAAGAACTTAGTTCTTCTGAAAACCTAAAATAACTTCATAACTATCTTATTCTTTTTTCAGTTCTTTCATGATGGTACAGTAATTAGTTCAATAGCTCTTTAAAATGTTTTTTAAATTATACACTTGTCAATATAAACAGATTATCACCCGTTTTCAATTTCATCGTTTCATCTCCAGCCTCAGAGCAAACTCAGCCAAACAGCCACTTAGCACTTGCTTTAGCTACACGTGGGAGCACACGGGCACTTTTGTGTTTATATGTGCTACTTATTTCTCATGCCCTGTAAAGTCACCACCATTCTCTATGTTTCTAGTTAGAAGGCATGTATCCAGCAGGCACTCTTAGTTGCATACTGATGATAATCACAACAGCAACAGGGATGTAAGGTAGTGTTGCACTCAATGTCTTCTGTTTTGTTCCAGGTCCCCTCCCACCACCGCCTCCAATAAGCAGAAATGGCAGCACGTCTCGGGCCCTGCCTGCCACCCCTCAGTTGCCATCCAGGAGTGGAGTAGATAATTCCAGGGGGGGGCCCAGGCCCCCTCTTCCTCCTGACAGACCTGGTGCTGGGGCACCTCCCCCACCTCCGCCATCGACATCAATTAGAAACGGCTTCCAGGACTCATCCTGTGAAGGTTTGTAATGTTTGCCTGAGTCCACATTTCTTGTTCATTATTACTACACTGTACTGCACTGATCTATCCAGCCATGTGGGGGCCCACTATGACTTCTTATTAATAATAGGAATCCCTCTCTCCCTCTTCTTAAAAAGGCAGGTCATTTTTCTCTAACTTGTCCCTTGTTCAAGTCTCATTTTGGTTAACTTTCCCTAAATTCCCAAATTCTGAAAAGAACCATTTTTGCAGCTTACCTTCATATTTTCACCATATCTAAACAGTTGGCTATCAGCCCAATGGCCTGCAGAATCAAGCTACTCCCCTCTGCCACATGATCATTGTGGTCCTAGTTATTCCTGGGCTCACTGGTGGGAAGAGAGGTGTCCCATAACTGAGCCCCCAGCTCCTCAGAAGATCTGGCTGGATCCCAACCACTCTAGTTCTATTCACTGTGCTTTGATTTGCAGACCAGTACATTTTATCCATGTGTTAACCAGTGACATTTGTAGCACTAGCAGCTTTTCTGTAAACTTCTAGGTATGAAACTAGAAGTGATTTCTACAGTTCTCTTTCTACTACCTTCTGTGTTCTTCCTTATGTAAGTCTTCATAGCAGATTGTCTGTCTGAAGATACTGTTTGTTTCTCCCTCAGATGAGTGGGAAAGCAGATTCTACTTCCATCCGATTTCTGATTTGCCACCTCCAGAGCCATATGTACCAACCACCAAAAGTTATCCCAGCAAATTGGCAAGAACTGAAAGCCGGAGTGAGTATTTCTGCCAGAGCTTTTGGCAGATTCATGCTTGAATAGCCTGGATTACTTGGGTTGTATAGGAAACCCAGGCCTCTTGCCTGGAGTGCAGTAAGGAGACTGAGATATTTGAAATGTCTATGAGAAGTGATTATCTTAAGGTGTCATTACAAGCTCAAAAGACCTTTGGTTTGCAGGAGTAAATCCTGTTATTTTGCTTCTTTGGACAGTCTTCCCTCATTTGGTCTTCCTGAGATCAAATACAAGTAGAGTCATCTTCCATTCATACAAGTTTGCAGCTGGCAAAAAATGTCTTAATTATAACAAAAGCTCACACTAACTTCCTTGATCTTATAAATGTATTATAGCCATAGCTTTGTGTGCATTATATGATAGTGTTAAGTATGTCATAATCTCTCTAAGGAATAAATATTTTCCTTTTACCAGATTCTCTTCCCACTCTTATTCATATAATTCTGATTTTTTTATATAGTTATAGTGACAGTGTACAGTTTTTTGATAGTAGGTTTTACATAACATTGCTTAGTAAACACCTCCTCACTTTATCACATGGTTTGTATTTCATAGGAGTCCATCAAGTGAGCATACACTAATTTATCATTGCACATTTGAACTGCTTCTGTGCTTGCTAATATATGTAATGCTGTCATAAAGAAGTAGATAATTTTCCCCTGGTGAAGAAGAAGTGTGAACAAGAAGGGGAAAAAAAGATACACTAGAATTTCACAACAATAAATGCACAACACTAAGAAAGTATTAGCATTAAATAAACAAATATTACTGAGGAGGTTCAGGCTTGCCTCAGAAGCTCAGGCTTAGCCTCAGAGCCAAACTGAGCAAGTCAAATAATGGTCACAATGTCCCTAGCCATGACCTTACTCCCTAGCAAAGCACCTTACACATACTCAGAACCTACTGATTTCTCTAAACATGCAGTTCTTAAGTAACTTTTGGTTGGTTGGTCTGCAACCCCAGAGGTTAATGTCAGCTGAAGTGAAGGCCAGTTAGAAGCAAGTCACTGACACTGGGGAGAACTGACGGGTGCAAGCTGAGGTCAGAGGCGATGCTGGGCAGAGTTGGGCTCAGTGTTCCTGCACAGGACAATACAAGCACTTTCTATTGGAGACATTTCTATTAGGATAAATTAAGTGAGTTAGATTTCACTTTGTGCCTCTGTCAACAGTTCAAAGAGTTAGAAAATGTTTTAGGAAAATTTCCGAGCTAAAAGTAACCAACATTGCTACTTGGAAGAGAAACTACCAGTTCCTAGAAAAATCAATTTAGGTAAGATACTGCATTCCTAGACAATGCCTGATAAAAAAGTGTAAGTATAGTAAAATTATCATGTAAAAGTGGCAACTAAAATTCTTTTGAAAAAGAAGTCTTCACGTGGAAGTGAAGTGTTTTTGTGTGTGTGATTTGATTGTGTTTTCATCAGAAGGGGCCTCCATCTAATGAGTACAGCCTATTTTTCTTCACTCTTGGGCACTAAAATAGATTCATCTTAAGGAGTTGTTCATGTAAACTCTAATATTTTCCCTGACTTGCTTATAAGTATACTTAATATAATTTGAATGTTACTTGTATTTTTTAAAACAATAACTGAACCTTCTTCCCCATACCCCCTAGATATTTAAATTTATAGCTAACCACATTCTCTCCTCATCCCCCTTTCAAGATTTGAGTAAGCAGCCAGCCATGCTGGTGGCCTATAATCCTAGCTACTTGGGAGGCAGAAATCAGGATAGTGGATCAAGGACATCCTGTGCAAAAAGTTGGAGATAGCCCATCTGAACCAATTAAAGCTGGGCATGACAGTGTCATCCCAGCTACACAGGAAACATAAATAGGAGGATCATGGTCCAGACCAGCCTGGACAAAAATGCCAGACCATATTTGAAAAATAGCTAAAGCAAAAAGGGGTGTGGACATGGCTCAAGTGGTAGAGCACCTGCCTAGCAAGCCCTAGTCCCTAAGTTCAAAGTCCACCAGAAAAAAAGATTTGAGTTAGCAATCTAGGGCTAAAACAGTGCCCTGCCCCCTACTGCATCTTCCTTCAGTGTCACAAAGTCTGAATTAGAGTAGGCATTTTAAAAATATTTTTTAATTGGTAGATTTCTACTGCACCTGAAATTTATTTTTTGAAGATTTGCTTTAAATATTTTTAGCATTTGGTCATGTTTAATGTATTATAGTGATAACACATCATGTAACAAAAAAAAGTAAGGTGAGCTAGTGCCTGTGGCTCATGCCTGTAATCCTAGCTACTCAGGAGGCAGAGATCAGGAGGATTGGCGTTCAAAGCCAGCCCAGGGAAATAGTTCGTGAGACCCTTTCTCGAAAAAAAAAATCACAAAAAAGGACTGGTGGAGTGGGAATGTGGCTCACGGATTAAGCCCTGAATTCAAACCCCAATGTAGAAAAAAAAAAGGTGCTATCAAGTACCAGTTTTATTTCTGCTCTGACAGCTGCCTCAGCCTCCAAGTCTGCCTGGTAGGACACCCCGAGAGCCTTGAGCAGTGTACAGCACACTTTGGGTGCCACCCCACTGCACTGTTGAAGGCCAGCTATCCTTCTGTAGCCACTTGTGGTGTGTCAGTGACAGTTCAGTTCCATGACAGATGTCTGGTTTACATCCAGAAAAGTCTTTACTCGTGTTCAAGAATAGATTTGGTTGGGATGGTAAAAGAAAGGGACAAAAGAGTGGAATGCCATGTTTTCCTCTAAACTCCTGTCCTTGTCAGAGATTTGGCTGTGTCTCAGAAGTCTCTGAGTCCACAGGGTTTCTATCAGGATGCTTGCTGAGGAATCCACCAGTGCCCACCCGCCCGCCCACTGAGTCTCAAGAGCAGTAGCCAAGCAGACCTGTCACTGACATGAGCCTCTGGCAGACCTGGCCATGGCATCTGAGCACCTGACTTCGATGCCTTATACCTGTTAGCTCTCAAAAAATATGTGTGGGGTAAATGTGCAGTGATAGCCCATGAATGTATCAATGTGCACAGCTTTTTAAAAAAGCACATAGACAGAATAAAAAGGCCACCCACAGAATGGGAAAAAATATTTGGAAATTTTATTTCTTTTTTTTTAGTAGTACTAGGGTTTGAACTCAGGCCTTCACACTTGCTAGGCAGGCGTGGAAATCATGTATCTGAGACGGGATTAATAGTCAGAATCTATAAAGAGTTCCTACAATTCAACAATTAAAAATATATAATTAAAAATGGATTGAAAACTTGAATAGACAGCTGGGAGGAGTGGCTCAAGTGGTAGAGCTCCTGCCCAGCAAGCATGAGGCCCTTCATTCAAACCCCAGTACTGCCAAAATAAATAAATAAAATTTAAAAAAAAAAAAGAAAACTTGAATAGACATTTCTTAAGAAGATATACAGATGGCTGCTAAGCACATAAAAAGATGCTCAGCGTCACTAATCACTGTGGAGATGTAAATAGCCCATGAGATTTGACCTCACCTAATGCCTTACCGTACAAAGGAGATTGCCTAGATAAGCAGTAGTATAGTGACTAGAATGCAGCACGCCATTAATAATGTACTTGCAAGTTAGTACTGATAATAGTAACTGTATCATCCTATTTCTGGGGTGGGGAAAAGAGAACCATATTTAACTGAAAAATTTACACATAGTGTTCTTAGTTATCTCTGGGAAGTGCAAGCCTGGGTGAATTTTTGTTGTTTTTGTTCAGCTGTATTCTCTAAATCTGTAATCAACACTGTGATCAGAAGAAAAGCATTTGTTTTTACAAACGCTCTGTGTAAGCACTCAGTGGCCGGTGGTGGGCATTACTTATAGTTGTGTTTCTTCTCGTCATTCCATGCTTCTTTTCCCATCCACGTGTGCCAATTAGCTTACAGCCTTGGTCACAGCAGGTGAGGTAGTAGGCACCTTTGCAACCACCTAAGTTTCCACAGTAAAGACATAAGCTTTCTAACCAAAATTATATTGTCTGTTCTTTTCAAGGTGGATCCAGCCGAAGAGAAAGGGGTGCCCCACCTCTCCCTCCCGTCCAGAGGTGATCTTTGTCTGCTCCTTTCTAGCCATGCTCCAGAGCTGCTTCTGTTGCTGTTCGAGAATTGCACACCCTCCTCTCCTTTCCTTGTCCCCTTCATTTATGGCAGGATGGAGGAAGAGAGGGTGATGATGGAAGATCTATGTGTTGGGGCGGGGGGGATCCAGTAAAGAAATGTGCCTAGCTTTTTATGTTGTATATATTCTCAGAGCTATTGCTTGCTTCAGCTACAGCCCGCCAGTGTTGGCTGCTGGGATCGATAGGCTTTTGTGGCAAGTAGGCAGAGATGAATTATATCCCAGCTTTCAACCAAACAAACTCGAACATTCACTGCTTAGTTTCTACAGGCTATAATTATTAAAGTCCCTGAGAGCTGTTTTCATCCAGGCCTTTGTCCCACACTTGGCCTCCTGTCTGTTTCCATGAACCACAGACCACCTAAGCAAGTTGCTGAGCTAGGGCTCACGTGAAGCTTTTGTGGCTACGATGTCCAGTCTTTAGCAGTCTGAGGTTGGCTCCAGGTCAGAGCTATACAATAAAAATATAATGTGATCCCTTACACAATTTTAAAATGACTAGTAGACACATTTTTAAGATAACAAGAAACAGGTGAGATTAATTGTAATATATTCTATTTAATCCTATACATCCAAAATATCATTTCAACCTATAATCCATATAAAAATTATTGATGAGATAGTTTACATTCTTTTTTGGTACTAAACCTTCAAAATCCATTGTGCATTCTATACTTAGAGCACATCTCCATTCAAACTAGTCCCAGTTCAAGTGCTTAGAGACCCATGTGCCTGGTGGCTCCCCTATTGGGCAGCACAGGTTCTGGAAGAGAGAAGCTAGTACAAAACCTCTTGTTTAAAAAACAAGGAATCTTTAGCAATTCAAGAGGTTCCTAAAAGTAGGGTTAGGATCCAATACCTTATTTGGTAGACAGCTTGACCTTAGATTTTGGTCCTTTGTCGTTTCTCTTCCCTCAATATCTGTGCAAGTGTTGCTTCACAGTACCCAGGTCAGAAAAGGATCTGGTATGGTTTACAGTCACGTGGAACAAAGCCATTGGAAAGAAACTGGAAGCTGTGGGGGCTTCTGCCCTCAGAACCAGCTGGCCATATGCTCAGTTGTCAGTTGAAGGCCTGCCTTGCAGATTTGAAATGGTCTTTGTTCTTCCCCTGCCCACCCCCCAGCAGACTCTTCAGGGCCTGCTGGGAGAAGTAGGAAGTCCAGGTAGTGTGGAAAACAGTAAGGGAAGGGATCAAATCAGAATCATGGAAGAAGGGAGCAGATTTGAAATGAGGGGCAAAATTCTAAAAACCTAACTCTGGGGTTGAGTGAGTTAGGATCTTGCTAATTAAGAAATTAGAGGAAATGTATTTTGAATCTGTTCAGGAGACTCATTTGTCTTGGATCTATGCAAGTAAAGCTCTAGTGAAGAACCGTAAGGAAGAGCCAGATTTGCCTTTTTTATATATGATTTTGTTTACAAAATTTTACTGGGACTTTTAAATCTAGCTGTAGAGTTGCAAAAATATTTCCACTTTAATGTTTTATATGGTTATGTTTAAAAATTATCATTACTTATTTTTTAAAAGCACATGACCACATATGTATATGTATGTCTACCTAAACTTTGTATCATGGTTTCAGTGTATTACTGGGAAATGCTAACAAGAAATCAATCCAAAGACAAATTTCAAGGATGCATTCCTATTTGTAGAATAAATAACTGTTTTGTTTATATAAAAGCAGAACTTAGGGTTCTAATAAATGGAATGTCTAATAAATTATAAAGTTACTGATTTAAATATATCGTATTTTTCTAACTCTCCTTGCCAAAGCTCTGGAATTCGTACGTTAGAGAACTTGTTTTCCCCCTTCTCGTCTGTCTTCATCTACCTTTCATATAGTCACTTGGGGCTCTTACCCAAAGAGAATCAAGAAATAAAAAGCTATAACAAGTTTGGAAAAAATTTAAAGCTTTTTTAAAAATTGCAACATTTTGGTCATTTAGCAGCGTCCTTTTACTTTGGATTCTTTGATCTGATGTCAGCAATGTGAATATCCCTATGACAGGCCCTAATGACTCACTTCACAAAAGATGGAATTTAGCCTGACTAGCAGATATGGCAGAGAAAAGCCTAACCTAATTTTATTAGGGGCTGTGAGAACTGGGCAGTTCTTTGTATATCTCAACTCTGCAGGTACCTTTCTAAAGTTTGAAACAGGGTCACAGCTCAAAGTTTGCCATTCATCCAGAATAAAGATGCTTCAGAATGTATTTTTAAGGGACTATTTCATTTGTATACTTACACCCTTTCTTTGAAAGTTAACAACCTACTTACATCCAAAACCTTAAATGAGTTCTATGCTAAAATCTTCAACTATGGCAAATTACAAGAATGAGTATTTTCTTCCTTGAAATCAGAGCTTATATGTATGCTTTTTCCATAAAATTTCCAGGTAAATGTATTCAAAACACAATACGGTATTTCAACATTCATCTATCATTTTATATTAAAAGGTATTACAGTATTAAAATACAATGGTATTTATTTCACTATGCATTTTAATTCAGTAAAAATGGTTAATCCAATGGTGCCTTACTTTGTGATTTGAAAAAAAACCAACTTTTTATGTCTAAGTAACAGATTATTTGCATATTTGTAAAAACTATTAGGCCTTTATATTTTAATTGTAATGCCAATTTTGTTATTTTAGTAGCAGAAATGGGATGTTGTTAAAGTGTCCAAAACTTTTGGTATGAAAGTATTTTTTCATACCATTGCACTGTGTAAACAGACACATTGTGGTCTCTGTGTCATCAGGATAGTTGAAATGGTAAAGTAGAATCTACCCTAGACATCTACATCTTTGTAAGTTATCCAGACAATAAATAAAAGCAGAATGATATGATGTCAAATTGGTGGTTTTTCTTTATTGTCTATGAAATATAAACAAAAAAGCAAGTGTCTGTTTTCTGTTTTATACTGTAGTAAAGAAAGAGAAACTAAAAACAGGTCCTCATAAGTAAGACAGCATTCATTGCAGCCTCCTCACTAACCCTTTCTTTATTTTTTCTGAGAATCTACACGTTAGTCTGTCTATTAAATAAGTATGGGAGCAATAGAAAATGACATGACAAAGACTAGCATGAACACTGATAACTTTAGGAAAGCTTCTGGAGATTTAGGAAACCTAATCATTTTTAGAACTTACCTTGTGCGTGCGTGTATGGGCATGCATGATGTATGCACATATCTCAACATAGCACAGTAACTGAGAGCGCAGGAAGACCTGGCACCATCTCTTTCTTGCAAAGTCACTTCTCTAAACCTGTTTTGATTCTACAGGAACTGTCAGACAGCATCCATATGTTTGTTAGACAAGATGAGGCACTCAGCAGTGACTTCATGCAAGAATCAGTAAGTGGCAGGAAACAAATACTTATGCAATGCAATAATCCCAAGTTGACTAGAACCAAATCAGCTAGAAGGAGACTTACAGTGTACTTTTAAAGAAAAGAAGCACTAGTAGAAAAAATATCAGAGTATCAGAAATGCAGAGCAATCTCTATACAAGCTATTGTTGATTCCCTGGAAAACAAGAACTCATGTTGCTTCAGTCACCAAAGAAATACTAGGTTTACTAGGCGCTGGTGGCTTGCGCCTATAACCCTAGCTACTCTGGAGGCAGAGATCAGGAGAATTGTGTTTTGAAGCCAGCTCTGGGCAAATAGTTTGTGAGACTCTATCTTGCAAAAAAAAAACCACACACACACACACACACACAAAGGGCTGATGGAGTGACTCAAGGTATAGCCCCTGAGTTCAAACCCCAGTACTGCAAAGAAAAAAAAAAAAAAGAAATACTAGGTTCGATTTGAAGTTGCACAAATTAAGAGCCAGAAAGTACCTCACTCCACAATGGGACACTTCAGAGAACAGAAAGGGTCCTAGTAGTGCTTGCTGTAGCACAGCACATACCCACTGGGGCTTTGCCAGCAGGCAGCCGGGGCCATGTGGTCATCCCACTCAGAGGTCATCCAGTCCAGTCCTGTTGTCTCACAGATGGGCAGCTTAATATCCCAGATGACACACTAGTGGCAGGCAGTATAGCCTCTTACTACCCCACACTTCCAGCTTTATAATCTGTTGTGCCTCCATCACTGTTACACGTGTCTCACGTTTATTGAAAAGAAAAGGCCAAAGAAGAGGCTGCAGAGTCAGACTGAGCTCTGCACACACTAACTTGGCTTTGAATCCTGGCTGTGCCACTTCCCCCTGTGAGGCCACAGGTAGCTTAATTAAGCTCTCTGATTTGTCTCTATCATCCAGTGGTTACAAAGCTTAAACATACGGACGTCAAGGAAAGTAGCATATGCTTAGCATTCAATGAAAGTTCTATTTCACTTGCTAATCCTTTAGCTAGCAAACCTAAGCCATATTCAGAAAGGAATGCTCAGTGCAAAAAAAAGTCTGCCAATTTAATTACAGAATCAGAAGTAAAAAGTTTACTTCAAATCTGGCCTCATTTACTCAAACTGGAATCACTTACTTGGTTCATTCATCCCCTCGGCAGTTTTCAGTGAGCATTTACCGTGTGCCAGCTTCTTGGCAAACAAAGTGGCATTCCCACCACATCTGTGTCAGTGGAAGGATCTGGGGGTGGCAGTCAGGAGGCCAGCGCCCACTCATTCCCCATGCATGGGCCTGACTGCACTCACCCAGTCAGTTGTCTCAATGGACTAATCAATTTACATTGATATGTTGCTTGTTTGTTTGTTTGAGATGGGGTCTTGCTATGTAGCCTAGGCTGGCCTCAAACTTGTGATTTTCCTGCTGCAACCTCCTGAGTGCTGGGTTACAGATGTGTACCACCCCCTGCATGCTACATTGTTTTGTTTTTTTAATTTTTAACCTACTAGAAAATGGGAGAGGGAGAACAGTACTTAGGTTTTCAATGACTAATAGGTGTCTGGTTTTGATTAAGTTCAAAAATAAATTCAAGGACTCCCAGTTTCCTGGACATGTAATTGTCACCAGTTATTATTATTATTATTATTATATTTTGGTGGTACCGAGAATTGAACTCTGGGTTTCACGTGTCACAGTGCCACTTGAGCCACACAGCCTTGTTTCCTTCCACTTTGAACACAGCATTTAGTGCCTCTCTCCGGACCTCCATGTAGCATATACATGCTTCTTTTCCTTGTGTTAAGAAATGTTCCACCCATCAACAGCACAGCACAAATTCCTTTGTCTTGAAATAATGGCTTCCATGATTACAGAGGTACATTTTCAAAAGGCTAATTAAGCTCAAGCTGGCACTCCCACTTGCGAGGGGAGCCCTACGAATTCAGGACTTTCCTAATTTTTTATTTGTGATCTATTTTTCTTAAATAAGGCAGGCATCTTAAAGTGTCATAGCTTTGTGCCTCACAAAACTAGATCTGTCCTTGTGTTACTGTTCACCTCAGCTTCTCACATAGAATGAATGTCTCAAAAACTTTCTTAAACTACCAGCTTCCCGTGAGGACCCAGAGAGAGATGAGATGACCGAAGTGTTTTCCTCTTTTGTACTCACATGGCCTGTAAATATTCCAAAATAATCTGGTCACTGAGCTCCCCACGTTGCATTAGAATCAAAGGCCCTACAATGTGACCCATCCAGAAAAATGACTGACTTTTCAGGTGCCTGGGAAACACATCTGGGAGGTACTAGACATCAAGCTCCAATTTAGCTTAAATTTTGACCAGTAAGATGCCTGCCAGAACTCCTGGAATATATGTCATGGATGTAACATAAATGTGACGTAGTCATTTTTCCCACCCTTTTCCCGTTGTCTGCCTGTCTTAAGTAACTTAAAGGTCACTCATCAAAATGCCATCTAAAATAGATAGTTCCTAAACACACTAGCAGCAGATAATTTGGAAAGCCCAAATGCTTTATGGACCTGTTATACATTTATCCATTCAAATCATCAATAAACGCTGGTAGAGAAACTGATTTATTAAGCACTGGGAATAAAAAGATATGTTACACAACAGAATGTTGTAAGAACCAAGAGTATGAGATTAAATTGCAGGTCCAACAGCACCTTCGGACAGTTTACCCCTGGGTCTGGAATGCTCCTCACTATTGACACAGAGCTGTCTGGTTGAGCACTCACATGAAGGGGAAATTCCCTTTTGTCCTTGTTCTGTAGAGAATTGTTTTTACAGCAAAAGTGGGGGTAAGTCCCAAATGAGACCACCAGAGAAAAAGGTTAAAACATCTAATGCAGTCATGAGAACACAATGATTTTATGCCATTGAAACATTCTGCCTGGTGGGCATGTGGTACAATCTTATAACCGTGCTACTCAGGAGGCAGAAGCGGGAAGATCTCAGATTTGAGGCCAGCCAGGGCAGAGATAGCAGCAAGATCCTATCTGAAACACAGAACAAAAGGGCTAGGGGCATAGCTCAAGGGGTAGAGCAATTGCCTAGCATGCACAAGACCCTGTCTTTAAACCCCAGCAAAAACAAAGCAAAACAAAAATCCTCTACCTGATTTATTTACTTAAATAACAACATTTACAAATTGTATTTATTCCCCACACAACCATCTACAATCATCTACTTCATACTACAATTTGAGCTAGGATTTTTGCAGATATTATTGCAGATTTTATTGCTAACATTTACATCTTTACACTTAAAGAAATCAAGGCCCGAGTGGATTAGGCATTTACCTCAAGCCATTTGCCTTGACTAGATCCAGGATTCAAATTCAAAAATACTGACAATCACAAAAGCAAGGACATTTTAATAAGCCACGACAAGGGAAGAACTAATCTTAGAATAAAAAATCACAGGCTCAAGTGGATAAATCTAGCTTCATGGAAAACTCTCAACATTGTCCTTGGTTTGCTCACTGGGTCAAATAACTCAGGCTGGGCTGGAACTTTGGATCCTCCTGCCTAAACCTCCTGGGCACTGGTATTACAGGCCTGTCCCATCATGCCTAGCTGCACACTGCTTGTTGTATGTAATCTAACTTCTTTCCCTCCACAGTTTACAGGGTGGTTATAATCCCTGATAGTATACTCTTGAACTTTTCAGCTCATCTGTCAGAAACCTGCAACCTTTCAAGGTGATCTCAAAGGAGCTGCTAAAATTCAGGTGTCATTTGGTTAAACAGTGCAGATTTCTGAAAGTCCCCATGGCAGAGTCAAACTGTAATGTGAAGTTAATTTTCTTTTCTGTGTGTCTCCCTTCATTTGTACTGTCCATTATTTATAGGGTACATCTACCATTCTCATCATACATTTGTGTTATTGAATTTATTTCTTACTCTTCTTGGAGTTGGAAGTCGCAGGGCTCTTTTAAACACTAAATAATAGGATTTGCTTTCTGTAAAAGGCAGAAGTAAACCTCGGGTGCCTTCATCATACAACTTGGCACTTGCTCATAGGGGAAATGAGGTTAGAAGCAGAAAAACAGTCATGTTCATATTTGACAAAATTGAAACAAGTGTCTCCATGGTGTCAATGTCTGTTCTATTGTCACCTATCTGTTCCCCCAGCAGCCCTCTGCAGGGGGAGCGAACCCTTCTTCATGCTGCACGTGACTGAGAAATGAAGTGACCCCCTCAGGTTGGACAGCTTTTATCTGGGTAACAGAGCGCCAAGATCAAACCTCTCTCTGGCCATGTCACTCACACGCTTTCCATTGCAGTTTTACTCTTACTGTCCTCTCAATACTGAGAGGACACTGGATGAGCTCAGCTGAAAGATCTGAGCAGCATGAAGCCTGGTCTGTAGTGGAGGAGGGTACACAAGTAACTCCAGAGCTAGGCAGAATACACAAAGTGTTATTCAAAAGCCTGAAATAATGCACCACGAGGATCCAAAGAAGTCCAGCTCCTGTGAGCACAGTGCAGCCTGACTGCTCTTGCTCATGTGTGGTCCTCACCTCTCTGGCCTAGAACTTGCAGCATTTCTCACAATGGAGGGAACAGCCACCTGCTTCAAAATCACCTGTAGTGTTTGCTGAATGCAGATTCCTGGCTCACCTCAGACTCACCAAAATAAAAATCTTTAGAATCCAGGGAACAAACTTTCAGAATCATGGTTCTAAAGATTTTGCCCTTGGCCTGGCACTTAAAAGTAACACATTCAGATACAGCACATATATGAAACAATAAGGCTAAATCACCCGAAGGCCTTCACTGATTGCCGTGTTACTACATTTAATACTGCTCTGTGTGCGACTCATTAGAATAGTATTTGTCTCAAAAATACTTTCCTGAGCCTTGAGGACATTATTCTAAGTGAAATAAATGAGTCAAAAATAAAGCAAACGCTGTATGATTCCACTTTTATAAGGTCTCTAAAGGGATTCATAAAACAGAAAGTAGAATGGTTGCTGCCAGGGGTGGAAGAAGGAGAGAAAGAGAGTCGATTATTTAAGAGGTATAAAGTTTCAGTTTTGGGAGATGAAACAGTTTAGATAAAACAATGTGAATACACCTAACATCACTGACTGTACACTTAAAAATGGTGAAGGCTGTAAATTTTGTAATATGCTTTTTAATCTCAATAAAGAATTGTATCTGTATTATATTTATCTATCACTAAATTCTGATATGACATTTCTCTCATGCTCAGAAAACTGCCAAAGACAACTTGTGTGGTAACAGCACTGTTCAGACCTGGCCAGTGGGTGTCAGTGCTCAGTACTGAGTACATGCTGTACTGTGTCTTTCAGTGACTGAGCTAACAGAGTGTGGCCTTCTTCATGTTGACTTCTAATGAGTTCTAGCAAATAACTTGTGATGCTATCAAAAGGTAATAGTAGGAATTCTGCCATAAAGAAATACAGAATACTGTCTTGGATGATTAAAAAAAAATTGACAGTACTGTGATTCGAACTCAGGGCCTATGCTCTTATTAGACAGGCTCTCTACCACTTAAGCTATGCCACCAGCCCTCTTTGCTTGGTTATGCCTGGACTAACCCAGACTGAAATCCTGTTTGTGTTTCCCCACACATCTGGAATGACAGGTGCATACCACTGCATCCAGCCATTGGTTGAGATGGGGTCTCACAAACTTTTTGCCCAAGTTGGCCTCAAACCACAATCCTCCTAATCTCTGCCACCCATGGATGGTTAAAAAAAAAAAAACAAAAAAAAACAGCTCAAAATGACTTCAGAGCTAGGCATTGTGGTTCATCCCAGAAATTGAGAGGCAGAGGAAGAAGGATCTCGAGTTTAAGGACATCATGGGATACACAGTTAGACCCTGTCTCAAAAGACAAAAACGTACAAATGAGTTAAACGATGACTTCAAGGAAATGGTCAGTAACAAAGCGGATTGACAGTGATTTGGGGTGGTAGAAGTCTTTGGTCGTTAAGAAGGTTATAGTAAACACCCTTTCTACCAGGAAAGATGGAGTTACGATTATGACTGGTAATGGGAAGAAACCATGGCCTGAAGAACAGTGCAACTTCAGGAGATTTAAAGAGAAGAGAAAATCCACTGAAGAGGAATCTGTCCTCAGAGACTAGGTCAAAAACCAGCCTGTTCATTTGGGCGCCTGGCCAGGGACAAGGCCCCTTGCACAGGGAATTCCTATGTGCTTCTTGTAGCCAGAGGAAATCGTCACAAAACACAGGTATACAGCACTCACATCTCAAAGAAACACCAGGAGGACTTGTTAGAGCAGAGTCCTGCCATCCAGTGACCTCCCCCTGGAAATCCTGACTCAATGGGTCTGGATGGGGCCTGACAATTTGCATTTCCAGTCGCCCCTGAGATGGTACTTGGTACTGCTGGCTCTCAGACCACCACAATTTAAGTAGCCCTATCTATCTACTATCAAGAGTGCAGTTCTGTAGCAATCAAACAGCTTTCTTTGCATTAAACTAATACATACATATAGCATCAAACACAAATATGTTGTCCATAATTTGCATTATAGTTGAAGACAGCTGATGAAAAGAGAAAAACAGTCAGCATGGCATCACTGTATCCCAGACATAACTGTGCCGTACAGCTACCCAATGCTCTCTCTTCAACCGTTAATCATATCTATTGATCTTTTTTGTTGTTTTTTGCCTTGCCCACATGTCATGAGGATTGGAATGGAATCCAAAAGTTAATAAATGTTAATTACAGATTTTTAAAAATCAAATCAAAACAGCCAAAATCATGAAAAAAGTAATTCATGAAAGCTGACAAGCCTTCACCCTTAATCATCTCAAGGTTAAATAATGATCAGAATTCTTTTAGTTGAAGTACTTATGTTGCATCTTGATGTTTGACTATCATATAAATAGAACTGTGCTATTAGGCTCTATTTTTCATTGCAGATGAAATTGATGCATCTTTGTGTGGTATAGCCTGACATAGTAAAATTGTTACTCTCTAGGTAGGATATTCATAAAAATGTAATTATCGTAATCAGAACAGTCTTTAAGCTCATGAGCAGGGACTGCCAGAATTGTGATTGGCAGTTTTCAATCACTTCCCAGATAATAGAGAAACTTCTTAAAGCAGGCTTGAGATCATTAACATCCTACAGAGGGAAGCTATTCAGATCAAACAACAAAGGGTGCTATGAGATGGTAGTGAGAATGCCAGCTGGCCTCCTCTGCCTGGCTGTGGACAGGATTGGACAGAGACTTTTAGCAAGTTTCCTTGGTTCGCCCACCAACAGGTTAAAGAGCAGTGTTGTTTGTTGGGAGAGTGTTTTGAGAGGAAAGAGATCATCTTTAAGAGTGCCTCATAGTAAATCAGAAAACATTACTGACTCTAATGCATGTATCCCTTCCTTCTTGAGTGCATAACTTGCTAAAGGAAGAGCCCTGGCATGGCTGCAAATGCCCCATGCCATGTGGGGAAACTGTAGCAAGTGCCACCCAGGGAATTTGGGCCCTGGTTGGTTAAAGTGTCCAGGGTACTTTGTGTCCCAAATGCTGATTTAGGAACCATGCTTAATAAATTTAGAGATACCAAAAGCAATTATGTATTGGTGAGTTAGAGAAATAAAAAAGTTGACAAAATGACTGGCTGGTGGAGTGGCTCAAGCAGTAAGAACCTGCCTAGCAAGCATAAGCCCTGAGTTCAAATTCCAGTACTGCCAAAAAAAAAAATTGACAAAATAGGCTTTTCAATTTGAAGAAGAAAATAATCTATTCAAATTAATTCCCACTGTCTCTTTTCAAATTGTTCAGTGGGGGAAAGTTCTTCCTTGCCACTGAATGAAAGCTTCCATTATCTTGTGACTTATCATTCTTAGGTAATAAAAAAGTCCCACAGTCACTTTATGTTTCCAACAGTCTAATGAAACATCAGAATATCCAGTCTTGTGTAATAGTCAATGCTTGAAATTTGATTTAAAGTTGAAACTTCTCCCATTGCTCACCTGAAGCCTTTTGCAGCCAGAAAGGCAGGCAATGGAGCAAGGCCCATCTTTTCCTACTGCTCCAACTCTCTGTCCCTATTTCATTAGCCATGATTTATTCCAGGCTCAAGCAGGAGGCTCTAAATTAATTGGTTGTCTCATAAGGCAGCCTCTCTCTTTCTGGGATGGGTTCAGATATTTAAAGCTGTCTCTTCCTTTGTGGGACGATCTAATGGGTTCTTCAGAAACACTACCATCACCATTTCTGGACACTTCTCACCTGACATTCCCTTGATCAGCTAAAATGCCCTCAACTCTGCAGCAAAACTATGGTTTCTCCCTGTTGACGCTTAATAGTCCCTTCTAGCTGGCTCTGCTGAACAGGAGCAAAGCTTCTCCTCCACACCCGTCACCCCCTTCAACCAACCCTGGCCCATTCAATCCAGCCAACTCTCTTTTGCTGTTAGGCAGAAATTTCCTAAGCTGGGAACTTTCCTTTGTAGGCAAGAACCATATGCTAGTCCCTAGCACCTTCCATGTCTGCCCTTTGCATAGGAAAGCCAGTTTGGGGTGGGAGCTTTCAGCTTGTTCCCTCTTGGGATCACTTCACACTCTCCCACTATCCTCCCCATGAGTTTTTCTTATGGAGAATGCTGTGAAGAGTCCTGTAAGAACACTGACATATTCACCAAGCCCTGACTTCCTCCTCCTGCCTCAGGCACTAGTTGTGCCCTGTTCTGCTCGAAAGGTTGGCCAACCAAAATCTGGGGTTCCACCTTCTTGGCTACCACACCATGTCTGCCCTTCAGCTTGTCCTCTCTCAGTAATGAAGGTGATATTTTTGCTCCATCTGCTACCTTTTATTTTGATTTTTAATTTGTCCATAACTTAGAAGGGGAAGAGAAGTGGTGCTTGTTGAGCCCCTCAGAGCTCCAGCATCTTTTTACGTTGAAGGTAGTAGGCAGGGAAGATTTGAGTCATGCTACCTTTTTGAAAATGTCTTCTTTTTATGACATCTCTCTTTGGCTTGTCTTATATATCCTACCTTGGTGACTTGGTGAGAACTTTCTGTTTAATATTCTGAAATGTGTCATATGGGAAATAACTAGCTAAAAGCTTCTAGAGTTTTCTTAAGAAGTAACTGATTATAGCAACTATTTGAGAACATATATAGCAGTGAAATTAAGATGTTTTAGATAAACTTTTAAAATATTCCAGGGGAAAAAATGGTTTTCAAGGAGACTCAGATACTTTCTTGATTCTGCAAAAGACCACTAAGTTGCTCCACCTACCAGACCCTCATTTCATCATTTATAAAATAAAAGATTTAGTCTAAATAGTCTCTTGGGTCCTTTTCTAACTCTTACCACGAATCTGTGAGCCCTGGCAAGGACGTGGGAGACCACTTCTATTGCCAGTAGGCAAGGATGGTGATACAGGCATGGAGATCAACAATGCAGGACACTTGTGGCCTGCAGGAACCTGTCCCTTCCTCCACTCACTCAGCTTCAAACAGTTATTGGTACACTATAGGGTACTTGGGTGCATGAGTTGTAATCCTTGACCCAAGGAACTTATAAACATGAAGGAGAACCTAGCCTGTTCATAAATATTGCTAAAACCAAACATGATGCTTTATTTACCCAGCAAACATCTTCTAAGTACCTCCCATTCTGTGTACAAAACACCAAGGTAGAATCATTGGAATTGTGCTTTGGGTGTGATGAGTACAGTGACCTCTCAGAGCACCACAGTTATATGTGAAAGTCAGACCTAAACAGAGCCCAAAACAAATGCCCTGTGACAGTACCCAGGGAGCTTGCAAGCTCCCTTGGTCCTGTGCTTCTGAAGACAAAGACAAAAGACATTTCATTTGGGAAATTGGCAGTGCTTCTCTTCTTTCTATTTCATTTTTTTTATCATATGTGTATACAATATTTGGGTCATTTCTCCCCCCTTCCACCTGCCCCCTCTCTTATCCCCCTGCCTCCCTTACCCCCCTTACCCCTCACTACCCGGCAGAAACTATTTTGTCCTTATCTCTAATTTTGTTGAAGAGAGAGTATAAGCAATAATAGGAAGGACCAAGGGTTTTTACTAGTTGAGATAAGGATAGCTATACAGGGAGTTGACTCGCATTGATTTCCTGTGCGTGGGTGTTACCTTCTAAGTTAATTCTTCTTGAACTAACCTTTTCTCTAGTTCCTGCTCCCCTTCTCCTATTGGCCTCAGTTGCTTTTCATTTGTTTTTTTTTTTAAAGACATAATTATCACTCAGGATTTACATGGTTTACAGTTTGACTACTTCATAGAAAAATGTGTCTAGAACACACCTGTTAGTTGTAAAAAGGCTTAGGTAAGACCCAGAAAGCAGGATAAATATGTGTTATTTATTCAGCTGTCCCAAGTTATTGCCTTACACCAAGGATTGTCCTCTCCCAAGATGTACTCTTATATCCTTCCTACATAATCAGGTTACAAAGAAAAAAAATCAGGAAAATCAAGTCCCTAACCTCCTGAAAAATTATCTTCAAGTACATTCTTAGTGGTATTTCAGGCACTCCAGACCAGAAAGATGGTAGCAAATGCATGATCTGTGTGGCAAACACATTCAATCCAAGTAAAAATTATTGTCAAAAACAGGTCCTCAAATATCTCCTGAGCACCTCTGATGTACCTGGCTAGCTACATTAAGTATTATAGAAGTAAATGGTGAACTCATACCTGCCCCATCACTCATAGAGCCCCACCACTCACAGATCACAAGCTGTGCTCCAAAGTCTTTGAAGTTGCTTTTGCTCTTCTATAATCTCTAAAGATGAACTTTTAGCCGGCCTTCTTCCCTTCAGTAACTTTTCCAAGACCAGTTATATTCTACCACTTGAATGCCTTGCATGATTCATTTTTAAAGGCTTCAAAGTTGTGATAATGAACACAATTCCCTTACAATTCTGAGCAGGTAGCTTTGCATAGGTAGTTACACTCCTGGCTTACTTTGTCTAATTTTAATATTGACTAAATGGAAATCCCTTCTCAGTGGGATCCCTGAAGACACATAGGGAAGTTTGCTTATTGGGCAAAGGAGATGAGATGCCACATATGGTGATAGTCTAAAACAATGGGAAAGCAGGGAAACTGTTACACGATCAGACTTTCCTAATCAGACTCCAAGTCCTACTGCCTGATAATAGGACAGATAGATCGTTAGATATCTGGGGTATTTGATCATCATCACCACAGTGAATGAAGCCAGCAAAAGCCAGCAGCTGTTCAGAGAGAAAGTCATGAACAATGAATCTCTGTAAATTGAGGGATCCAGCTAAGTGGGTGGGAAGCTTGCTGATGTCATCCATTTAGAAGCCAGAGCTTCCTCACCCAACACAAAGAAGGTTTGTTACCAAGGATTTCCTGGAACCAGTGCTGTCATCTCCTCATCTGCAGATGCAAAGGTAAATGGAAAAACAACAATGTTTTGCTTCCAAACAACACAGTCTGGGAAGGCAAAATATGAGAAGCAGGAATCAAGAACAGTATGGATTGTCAGTGACCTTTAGGTCTTCAGTTCTTTGGCTGGTTTTAAACAGATTTCAAACAGCATACCATATTTACATGGGGAGCAAATCCAGAGCCTCATGCCACGTTAGGCAACTGCTCTGCCACTGGTCTATATCCCCAGCTCATACCATGGATTTTAAATTAAATCTTCATCACTCTGCCTGCTAATCATCTACATTGATTTTGAAGCTTGGGAGCTATTTTGTTGCAAAGGAGAGTCAGAAATTCCAATTATCCTACTTAATAAGAATGTTATATCCAGCATAATATGAGATAAGTTTCCCTCTATTGCCAATACTCAACGTCAGCTCTCAGTTATGTGCTTTGAAAGTTATCCTTGGAAAATATTTTAGTTCCAATTCATATCACCAGCACAGAGGTTTCTAAGCCTCCATCTCCACTTTTAAGTTGCTGTGTATTTTGAAATTCATATCCCATCAAAAGCTGATTTTACTTAAAAGCATCATAACAATAGGTTAATTTTGATGACCCAGTACTTTGTATTAAAGTGAGAAAAAAAATTGTTTTGTAGTGCTGGGTATTGAACACAGGGCTTTGGGAATGCTAGGCAAATGTTTTACTTCTGAGCTACATCCAATCCCTAGAGTGGTAAGAGTTCAATTTTATGAGTTCAAGGAAAAGATACATAGGCTTCTCTCTGTGTCTGTCGCTTTCCTTCATAACTAACAAACAACAGCATAAAAAATTTATTTGAATATACCTACTGTATTTGTTAGGTTGTTTATGGTCAATGTAATCAACTAAAAGTGGCATAAACTCACAATTGCCCTGAATAAGAAGACTAGAAGTTGGCCATTTGCAGGTTGGCTCTGCCTGCTAATCTTGTGCATTCAGTTTGAAATTTGGGTACTGTTTCATTACAAAGGAGATGATTCAGATCAGAAATTCCAATTCTCCTACTTAATAATTCCAGGCTCAATGACTTACTGAGAACTTGGACTCTTTCCACATTTCCAACACATCATCCTGGGCACATTGGTTTTAGTCCTCAAGTTTGCCCCCTATGGTCAGAATATGGTCATAGCATTACAAATAACATTTAAAGGCACATGTTAAGAAGAGAAAGAGCTTCTAGAAACTCTCCAAGCTTCAAAAGATGAGTAGCTGGTCAGTCTCCACAGTGGGAGATGAGCAACACCAGCACATAAAAGGCAGGGAGAAGTGGGATGGGAATAAACAGAGCCAAGGATGTCTGCCATGGATGGGAATTTAGAAAAATTCCACTTACATATAATGAAGGTTAACAGAGCCTTCTGACTATTTTCCAAGAAGATAATATCTGTGAAATGAGCAAACAACCAAGGAGCCATTTTCTACCCAGTTAAAACAGTACAAAGCTGGGACTGGCAGAGTGGCTCAAGCAGTAGAATACCTGCCTAGCAAACATGAGGCCCTGAGTTCTAACCCTACTACTACTAAAAAAATTAAAAACAAAAATTTTTTAAAAAAGCAATACAAAGGAGAGGGCATGTGTGAGAAGGTGGGTCTGAGGGGGTATGTAGCTTGACAATTGGATTGAGGGTGATCAAAAACAAAAGAAGAAAATCATCTATATAGTGATGATTAGTTGCTGCTACCCTCACAAAAACAGAGAAAAGCAAGCCTTATATGCCTTCCTCTGACAGTATATAATGCCACCTGTGAAGTGTTCTTGACACACACACAAAAAAAGAAAAAAACCCATCAAAGCAGATCAGATTAAGCCTCTAGATCTAACACCCAGTTTATAGGAAGTATGGGAAACAGTAACATAGTAGACATCACTACAGGGACACAGTCAGCAAAATCCAACCTCACTAGGCGTCCTACTTACACAGTTCAACAATTCTCTGTTCTCAGACCCTGTAATCTGGGTGATTGGGTTCAGATGTCCATACTTCCATAAAAGCAGGTGATTCTTCCCCTGGAGGTAAAACACATATGATCTTAGCCAAAAGGCTAAGCAACCATTGGAGAGAGAAACAAGAAGAGGAAATACACTTGTTAAGACCCCAGGCATTAAGTCCTGCAAATAGCTAATTCATTTACTCTTTACAATGCCCTTGTAAGGTTAGTAGCAGCTCCATTCTGCAGTTGAAGAAACATGTCACAGAACTGATGTGTGATCTTGTCAGGGTCCCCTGAGGGGTGTCACAGAGCAGAGATGTGGAACCCAGTGCCCACGTTCTTATCTCTGTTTGAGACCAATAGAAGGAAAAGGTGATTTTCTCCTTCTTTTCCTCTTTAAAAGAAAACCTGGCTTTTGTCGGGAAGCTTAATACCCTTATATGCCCAGTCTAAGAGCTTTAAGGGCCTTTTTGTGTTTCAAAACCTATTCTGGAATAGGCCCAACCAGGACTTTAAAGAGTTTTTGGCTCTTTTCTTGGAAAAAAAAAAAAGTGGGATTGTCCTAAAAAGGAAGGTAGTGGAAGCCAAAGCTTCTCTCCAATGGGAGAAGGAAAGATATGCCCTCTCCAGAGAGATGGGGTTCCCCAGGCTAGAGGGAGGTATAGACAGCTCCTGTGCCCAGTGCATAAAGGCAATTCAAAGCTTTCCCTCCACCAGAGCTGCAAAGGGCCAAGGGACATGCCACCTTTCAGCCAAACCTTAGCAGTTGTCTAAAGTACAATCTGACTCCTGGGGAACTCCAGCAAGAAAGTGACTAATAGTCACTGCACACCTGAAATGTTCCAAGACCACTTTCGCTGAGGGTCAGGGAGTCTGCAGAGCCTACAGGGAGTGTTGAGCAGATGGTGGCCAGATCTGGTTTTTCCTTGTCTCAATCCCCCACTGCTAGCTGTCCCTCAAGAGGTAGCCAGGGCTTGTAGTACTTGTGTATAGTGCCCTGGGGGTCACACTGGGATATCTTAGCTGTCATCTTACAGAGTGTGGTCATCTCTTTACAGATTCATAACCTGTCAACCTCTTGTTTGTGGTTTTGCCCCTCTCACATCAAAAGGTCGCCCATGGGCACTTTCTCACATCAAAAGGTCATGGTATCAACCTGTTTGAGCCCTACAAGGATTTTCCTCAAATTCCTTAAAAGAATCACTATCCGCAGGGTATGGTTTTATGAGACTGAATCCCAGCTACACTGGAGGCTGAAACAGAAAGAGGAACCCAGGAGTTCAAGACTAGCCTGGGCAATATAGTAGATCCTAGCCCAAAAAATCAAACAATTCCTACCAAGATGACAATGCACCAGAGGTGTTATCTGTAATAAAGATAACAGGGTCCATTCAGATGTTCCCTGACTGAACACCTGGATGCTTTTGTTTGTTTTTGTTGTTGTTTGAGACAGTGTCTCACTATGTAGCCCAGGCTGACCTTGAATTCCCAATCCTCCTGCCTCAGCCTCCCAAAGTATTGGTATTACAGGCGTGCACCATCATTCCCAGGCTCCTGACCAAGTTTTAAAAGCAAGGATGTGTTCTGATTTTTAAATTTTAACTAGGAAGAAAGAATGACTTAAATCTCTTACAAGAGAAAAGAACTGTTAATTTCATTATGGGGACTAGGTTACAATCACATAGCTGCATGCATATATAAGAATCCATTGAGTTGTACTTCACTGTTATGTAAATCTTACCTCCACAAAAGTAAATATATCATAAAAACAAGCAAGCCACTAAACAAACACTCATATTAAATAAGAATGAACAGTTACCTGCTAAGTCCCCCTTGACTATCCCTGGAACTACTTATCCCTCTCATTGACTCAGTCTCATCCCAATTCCCAAGATAAATCTAACTCCTACCCAAAATAGTACAGAAAATTTTTAAAATGAGGAGAGCATGCGGCCCAAGAGCTCTCCTCTACTGGGGGCCTGCAGCCTAGGATTTATATGCAGAGATGACAGAGCCAGGCTTCATAAGTTCAAATCCCAGCTCTGCTACTAACAATTATAACTGTAAGCAGCTTACTTAAATTCTCTATTCTTCAGTTTTCTGATCTACGTAACAGGCTTAATAATCAGGATTAAATAAGGTTAATCCATGTAAATGCACTCAGGAAGTATCCAATAGTGTTATTCTATACTAAGCCTATGGTAATCACTTTACCAATATTATCTCCTATAATCCATGTGCTGACCTTCTGGTAGATGCTGTCCACCCTCATTTTATAAGTGAACAAACTGAAGAGCTCCAACAGACTAAATTTGCATAGTTGACAAGGGGTGAAATCAGGATTCAAACCCAGGTCTGTCTTGTCTTTTCCTATTGAAAGACTTCCCTGATGATAATGTGGATCCTCCCAACCTCTGCCTCTGCCCGGGCTGCCCTAGTGATAACCCACCAGTTATCCACATTTCTCTCATTGCCTGTGGCTGAGCCTGGACCAAGTGCCTGCTCTTTCATGAATATCCTAGTCCTTTCCCTTCTGTCTGAGTCCCTGGTGCAGAACAACCAATCTAAACAATAAACAATTGCCTCAAGATGGTGAACTGAGCTCATAAAACTGTGTCCCCTTCCATCCAAATTTCTTTTTTTTTTTTAACAGGAATAGGGAATGGTGCTTTTAAAGAATATACAACTCTGGAAAACAGGAAGTGTGTCATCAAAAAGTTTTTGATGTATCTAGTAGATAGATTAAATGAAATCAACATCAATAAGAGTGTATGGGGGTGGGAGGGGAGATTTCACATCCTAAAATTGACTGAAGAAAACACAGCTAATAAATGGTCAAAGTACCTGAGCACTCAGGAGGCTGAGGCAGGAGAACTAGAGAGTCTGGGGGCAGCTTGGGCTAACAAGTGAGACTCTGTCTCAACAAACAAACAAATGAAAGGGAAGATAAGAGCAAATTTAGAGAAGTTTCATACTCAGAAGGATATTTCAGATAATACAGAAGAAGGTTCTGAATCAACCGTCAGTACACTTTTTTATAGAACTATTTTCAGGGCATGGGGTCCCTGGCCTTCCCTGCCCCTGAAAATGGCAGAAGGAAAAAGGGCACAGGAGGCATATGTGCAGGAAGAGATGTTAGGAGAAGATAAAGCAGTTTCACAAGGAAGGACAGCTGCACAGTCTAACACCTGAGAGAAACCCTCCTTACTTTAGCATCATGGTAAAGAAACCCTATAGGAGTATGGTATCCATTTTCTGTCACTATCAGAGCAAAAGACCACAAATGTAATGACTTAAAACAACAGAAACTTACTGTTTTACAGTCCTGTTGGTCAGAAGTATGGCACAGGTCTGACCAAGCTAGATTCAAGATGTCAGGAAGATACATTCCTTCCTAAAGACTCTAGAGACTTTTCTAGTGACTATCAGAGCACCTTAGCTCCTGAGCCCTTTTACCATGTTTAAAGCCAGCATTGCAACATCTGTCTGACCTTCTTCCATGGTCACTTCTCCCTCTGGGCACAACAGGGAATGTATCTTCAAGGAATCCTCTGAGTGGGCCCCACCTGGATGACCCAGGAAAATATCCTTATCTCCAATCCTCAGCTTAGTCACATATTCAAAGTCCTCTTTGCCATGCAAGGGAACATGTTTACATACTCGGGATTATTCTGCCAAGAGTATGTGGTTACTGGGCACCTAGCAGATGCCTCTGCATCCTGGATTGGCAGTTGGAAGGCTGGCTGAAATGATGTCTCCCACAGCTGGCAGCAGTACGTAACCAGCCTGTTTCTGCAAAGTAGCCTTTGCTGTGGCCCCCTTGGTTAATTTGGTTTTCCAAGTCTGATTCTCAACCTTCTAGTTAATCTTGTGAGCAACCCAAAAGCTTGTCAATAAATTATTTTTCTGCATAAACTGACCAGAGCCAGTTTCTGTTATTTGTAATCAAGAATTCCGACTGATAAAAATATCCTACCTGCCTGGTCCACACCCATTTATCTAAGTAAATGCTTCCTGTGAACATTCCCCATATACTTACATCTGATTTTGCATTCATTATATCTGAGGCAGTCAACATTTGTTGATTGAATACTGAGCACATTGCTTTATAGTCACATATAGAAAGGGAACTTTGTGCTCAATAAACAGTATATCCAATTGTTTCAAATATCCTTAAACAAAGATGAGAGCACAACCAAGCTGGTGAGAGTATAAATTAGTGTAAGCTTTCTAATGCCTAATTGATAATATTTATTCAATTTTAAAATGCAAATACTCTTTGAACCAGTACCATTTATTGAAAGGCCCTTCCTTTCCCCACTGGATTTTTGTGTCACCTCTGTGATGACTTAAGTGATCCTTTTGTGCAGGTCTGTTTCTACACTCCATTCTGTTTTATCACAACTATTAGCTCTGTTTCAGTGATGACAGGGATGTTCATATGGATCTAAGGAAAATTTCAATCCCACATTATTATGTTTTTCTGCTCTGCTGTGTCCTGGAGGTGATTACTTTATACAATAGGTATTATCTATGGAGACTACTTTAAGTTTTCTTAGGAATCTTTTCACTTTATTTAAAAAGATTTCTGGAAAGTTGTTGTACTGTACCTTGGTGTGTGTCTGGGGGAAGGAGGAAAGAGAAGGGTAACTTAAAATTTAAAAGAACTGTTACTATGCCTTTTATTTTATTGTCAAATATACCTCCCTTCTCCAAAGTTTCTGAAGGGCATTGAAAAGACACCATGTTGTGAATAGGGCTCAGGTATTAGAGCTGAAACATCTCATAAAATCAACTCTAACTGTGAGAAAGTCTCACTGTGGTCCATGGTGCTGAAGCAACTGTGTACCTATGTGGAAATGTAAACATCACAAGGCTCTTAAACTCTTTGTTACTCTAAGGAATCTTAGACTTTTATTTGTCCATTATGTAAATAGGAAGAGGAGATGACCAAAGATCCTCTTCTAATTTGATTGAGCAACCCTGCTAGTATTTATATACCTTGGGAACCTAAGTGCCAACTACAGCATTATCAGCAGGACAACAAGCCAACAAATAAGCCTCTAAATCAGAATTACAGGTGTCATTGTTATGCTAACACATGGCAACAATTTCTAAAATCTCCAACATCTGAAAGACTCCTTTGTTCAAATAATAATTTCAATGGTGAACTTTTTTTAAGAAGGGAAGAATGAGCTGGTAGCAGTTGTGAATATTTGCACAATATTTCATATCACACAAGAGAAAAGGCTGAAGACCTTGGGAGAGTTCACTTTACACCTGACCTCATCGGATCCTTTGGCCACATTTGAAGATGCAGAAAGATGCCTCTCACTTTACAGCTACAGTGGAAAAGAAACTTTAAAAAAACAAAACTCTTCATTAGACTTTTTTAAATAGTGAAGTTTCTGTATTTTCAGAGCCAGGCTCTGATCTGTCATCCATTAGCATTATAAACAGAATGCAGACGTGCAGGCTCAGTTTTAGAAAGTCGATGGTTAGAATTTGACCAGCTAAAACAGAAAGAATCTTCCATGTTACAAAAGAACAGTCAGATTGACCACAGACTTCTCATCAGCAACATGGCAACATGATTATAAACTAGATTATAAACTAGAATACCATACCAAGATGGATACAAGTAAGTGGAAGATGGAATAGAAACATTCACCAACACACATGGAATTGGAACATTTATCTCCTACCTGCCCAGTTTGGGGAAGTTGATTGAAATTCTTCTGTGGTAAAACAAAGAGAAAAGAAAGGGGAAGATCCAGGAAGCAGAAAGACAACCCCAAAAAGCAGGAAAGGGAAGTTCCAGTATGACTTGCTGTGTAGCAAGATTAAAAAGTCATCAGTAGAGATTGGAGAAGATATGGTAAGTGATATTGTTACTGGAACCAGTGAGGCCATAGGGAGGATGTCTGCAAAAGGGAGGAAGCCTCTACCTGGCTGTTGAGTTCATGATGTTGTCACAAAAAAAGAATTTTAGGACATATCGAGGTAGAAATCAAGAAAGCTTACCAGTAAAGAAATGATAGTACACAACCCAGATATGGGTGCAGGCACATATATAATAGGTGCAACGAATGCTCTGATATCAGGGCTATTTGTGGTGCAAATGTGGGTTAGGAGTTTGGTTCAAATTTGCCTTAGGAGAAGTGCTCCCCTTTGTCTTACTGTTACATTATTATCAATTAGGCCCAGAGATATCAAGGTTGGTCTTTTTATTAAGCTTGGGTTACTATGACATAGAGGCTTGAGCACCCTTTTAAACAAAGAATGGGCTCTGTCAGATGCTCCCGTAAAGACAGGTGTCCTACCTTGAGATAAATATTTTCCTTTGCAAATACTTCTGTGACCAATGGTCTCATTTTCCCAGGTGTTTCTTTCCCGAGGATAAGTGTCTTTCTTTAAGATATCCTTGATCAGTTTCCAAAGCACACTAATTATTTGGGTGAGCAGTCAAAGCCAGAAAGAAAAAGCTATTCTTTTTCCTTTTTTAAAAATTTACTAATGTTGCAGCTTATTGAAGGAGTGCAAGGCATAAACCAAAGAAAATAGTGCCTGTGTGCTTTTATTCAAGCTATTCTTTACCACTATGTTTATCTCTGAATTTCTGACTGCTATTTCCCATGCCTCATTTTCCCTAATCTAACCTGCCTCAATAGAATAACTAATAAAATGAATTATCTGGAAAAGAAATAAAACATATTATAAAGACAAATGACCAAGAAGTCAAAAAAGATAGAAATAGCAGAGGGGATAAAGCCCCACAGTTTAAAAATGAAATGAAAGCATAAAAACATAGTATAGCCCTTGATTCAGTACAAAGAGAGACCTATGCTCTGGGATAAGTTTAGTTTGGGGATGGAGTGAGTGGCCTGTGGAGTTGAACAGTCTGTGTAGATTGTAAAAGGTCTTCAAAGTTATGCCCATTTGTGCCCATGGTCTGACTAGCCCCAGAGAACTATAACCTGTTCTTGAAGAAAAGAGTGAAAAGGTCAAAGGCAGCTTTTTAGTAATGTCAGCCTGCAGGAGGAGAGGCAGGAAGCCAAAGGATGCGTCTGTTGCAATTTTCCAGGCTGGAGGAGGAGGAGGAAAATAGATCCACAATAAGGAGCAGAGAACTATCAGGCAGGCCTTTCAGAGGAGGAGTCTGCAGGACTCAGGTACTAACGCTGAAGAAAAGGGTGAGAATGTCACCAAGGTTTTTGAGTCTGTGAGCAGGAAAAATATTGAAGACTTTTTCTAGAATTGCTGTTTTATTATTACACACCCACTTCTCTGAACCCTTGCCCTGTCCTCCTCCTTTTCCTATTCCTCCCCCAAGTTGATTTTACGTTCCTTTGTGACAGAGACTAAGCTCATGTTTGTTTCCTTGATGCCAAGACTGGGTCCTACAACAATAGTCACTCAGCTCATGTTTGTGGTTGCTAGTGATGATGACAGTGATGTCAATGCCTTAAAGACGAGAAAATTGGGAAGAGTGATGGAAATAAAGTATAGCGAGATGCCTTATTGGGAGTTTGAAGAAAATACTTTCTGAAAGCATTGCTATTACTTCTTTCTTCCTCTAACTTGCTTCCTTTTTGGAATTCCATCTCTACCTACACGGAATTAAAACCAAGCAGTATTGGGAGATCTGACTGTAGTCAAGGAAAATCACTTCTAAATTTTTCTTTCACTTGACTGACAACAAACAGATTCATTTTTAAGAGTTATTTAAAGCCACTGTGGCCTAGGTGTATATGTGTTCTACATCTTACATATTTTTGTTTTTGAAGGAAAAAGAACGTTATTTTCACAGAAAGCACTAGATGGCACTTGTGACGTATTCAATAGTTACTGCCTCAGAACCTTTTTGGAAAAGGTTTTGATAGGGAAAAAAATGCAATAAATATTAAAATGGGGAAATCATCATTATAATAATGATCAGAATCTTATGATTGTGTTTACTATGTTACTATGTATGAGTGATATCTTTATGCAGTGCTTGCATTTAAAATCCAGGCTTCGCTTTCTAAAAACAGCAAGAGAGAAACCGAGATCTCTATAATATATGAAAATCCCACATCACTAAGACAATTTTTTAAAAAGAAAATAATGTTTGATTTACACAGATATTAACTAAAGGTGTTTTTTATAGCTCCTCTATCCCATTTGGAATATTTCAATGTGTAAAAAACAGATTACAAAACATGCATTTCAAGATCCATCTATCATGTAAACCAAAATAAGTGGTCATCATTAATTTAAAATAAAGCATTATGACTTAATGACTTTTGAGTAAAATCAACAAAGGGAAAGAAAGAGAGAGAGGAAGAGAGAGGGCAGGAGGAAGGGAAGGAGGAAGGAAGGAAGGAGGGAAGGAAGAAAGGAAGGATTTAAAACAGATATCTCATGAGTTCACCATCTTTAAAGTACTAACACAAAGACTTTAAACAAATACATTTCTGTTATGCAATTAGGCAGTTCATATGGCAAGTTGTTCATGGTCCCACTTTTATGTAGTGAGATTATAGCTTTTAACAGAGATGCAAGTTAAAAAGGTCCTATTTAAACAAGAAAATGTTTTCAAATACCATGGCAGCAACTGTAGCCTACAGACCCTCTCATGTTACTGGATTATTCCTCTACCTGCTGTCAGCCTTCCCAGCAACCATTTCATGCATTTGGCTCTCTAGTGGCTCTCTCACTTTTCTGTCCTATTCTCCTTTTGTTTCAATTTTTGTTCCTTATTTTAAATGTACTTTTTCTTGCTGTACCTTTGTGGGATAATTTAACACAAAGAAACTCTTTGGGAACAAGATGGGTTATAAATAAATTAATAATAATGCTAATATGCTGTCTTGTAATTGCACTAATTCGTGGGTTTAGGAGGAAATTGACATTTTGAAGGTAGTATCTTATGCAGTAGTAAACTCATCTTGTCAGAACTCAAAGCTAAATATGCAAAACAGCCACGGAGCTGAAAAAGTCTTAGATCCGTGTGACTGTCAGATTTCTTTGATGCAAATGATAGGATGGATTCTGGCTAACTTAAGCACAATAGAGTGCTAGCCAGGAAGTCATAGGATAGAAAGAAGCCAGGAGCCAAAGCTGGACACAGGACAGCAACAAGGGCAGCTCCCGGAGCCTAGGCAGCAAGAACAACTTCAGGATCTTGTCTGGGTGCTACTGCTCCAATGTATGTATTCTCATTTTTTTTCCCCTTAACCTGGTGTGCCTCTACTCAAGATGAAAATTGCCTAGTATCCAGATTTGTTAATGTGTCCTGTGCAGTCATAGATTTATAGTGCTAAAAATACTGGAAATTTAGTATGGATTAAAAGGTACCTCTTGAAAGTTGACAAAATATGAGGCAATATATATATTTACAAAAAGAAAACATTCTAGGAGTCCAGTTGTCTTACCTTTGGTCACATGTAGCTCTTTGATGCAGTGATATAAGAAATGTTGATTTACATTTCCACCAAGACTGCCCACAAACGGGAAGAAGAAACTGAGTGCTCCTAGGAAAGGTTTTATGGGGTTTTATTATTAAAAAAACAGCCATGTGCACCACTGTAGCAAGGGTAGAATGTAAGAAACAAACAAAAAAGAGTAGATTGTATATTTTTGAGTTGTATTGTAAAACTCTATAGGAGGTTGAACAGTGTCCCCCCCCCAGGGTGCAGAACCTCGGGGTGTGACCTTGCTTAGAAATACAGTAACTGCAGACATATGGTTCAAGATGAGATCTTACTGAATTATGGTGAATTGGAAATCCAGTGAGTGTCCTCATAAGAGAGAGAACAGAATACACAGAGACACACAGAGAAGGCCATGTGAAGATGGAGGCAGAGACTGGAATGATATAACTACAAACCAAGGAATGCCACGGATTGCTGGCAACCACCTGAAGCTAAGAGAGAGCAGGGGATACTTTCTCCCTCAGAGTCTCCATGAATAATTAACCTTGCCCACTTCTGACCTGAATGGTAACAGAATATATGTCTGTTGTTTTAAGCTATTCAGTTTGTGGTACTTTGTTATGGCAGTTCTTGGAAACTAATGAAACCTGTAAGAACAGTTTCTTTGTGTAAAACCCTAAGAAGTAACACAATGGAAGTCAGTGTTAACAGTGTCTTATGTTGCTATAACAAGATGCCTGAAGATGAGTATTTTAAAAGTAAATAGGTTTATTTGACTCACGATTCCAGTGTCTAAAGATCCAAACAGCATGGTATGGAGTCTGGTGAGAGCATCTTCCACCCCACCCTTAGATTGTGTCACAACATGGTGCTGAAGTAGAAAGGTAAACAGACATATGCAGAAGGGCTAACCTTTGGGGATGGCTTTATGTTGTAACAACATGTTCTGAAGAGCACTATCTAGTCACAGGAGACCTGACCCACTCCTGCAAGATGACATCAATCTATTCATAAGGGTGAATAATCAGACTGAATGGGTGCTCTCAAGGAGCTTACATTCAAAGGGAAAAAGGCAAACAAGACATGTTAGGGTTGAGATCAGCAAAACTGGATGATGTGATCTAGAATGACAAATGGGGAATGGAGGGCCTGTTTAGACCGGGTGGTAAGACAGGAAGAGAGAACTAAGATCTGATTGTGAGATGGGTCAGATATTCATGACCTTAGGGAAGAGCATTCAGGGCAGAGTAAACTCAGAGAACCAGGTCAGAATGACCACCGATGAGTGGAAGTTGGTAAACTAGGAGATCCAGACAGAGATGATTTATTTTTTAAGACATCTGAAAGCAGAGGATGTTAAGTAAGAGAGTAATATCTAATTTCAACATGGAAAGTCAATCATGCTGTTTAGGAAAAAGGGGACAATGAGGCATAAGGAGCATGGGCTGCTTGGGAAATGTAGGCTTAGGCTAGATGAGTGGGAGTGGAACTCAGATTTAGGTAGTTTAGTGGGGTTGTAGAAAAGTGGACTAGATATGTATATGTGTGAGGTAGAGTTTGACAGCTCTAGTAAAGTGTTAGTTATATCCCTTCTCTTGGTCCACCATTACTCAAAATTCTATTAAGGATACAAAAACTCTTATAAGACATAATCCAGGAGTTTTACATTTAATTAGACACATAGGATATATACATAAAATGAAATTATAAAGCATATAAGACTCAAAATGCTTCATAGTGTGATAGAGGCCATGAATGTAGGAAAGAAGGCTCCAGTGTGGGCAAAGATGACAAGGGAGGGTTCATAAATTTGGGATGGGTCTTTGAAATTTTTTTTTTTCAGCAGTACTGGCATTTGAATTCCGATCTTCACGCTTCCTAAGCAGGTGCTCTACAACCTCAGCCACTCTACCAGCTGAGATGGGCCTTTGAAGATACATAAGATTGAAAGAGGAGAACTTTCCAGGTTGAAAAAGGTGTGAACAATGCATGTCCAATATTTAGGGTAGGTGAATAACTCGTTTAATTGATTGGAGCACCTCCACGAAGTGAAGAATGCAAATAAAGCCATATCAGCAAAGTAAAGATTGGCAACAAAGCTTTGAAATCCAGGACATATTTAAATTTAATTTTCTAGGCTGGCAGTGGTCAGCAAACTTTTTCTGAAAGGGCCAGATAGTAAAGTTAAAATTTTATAGGCCATACAATTACTTAACTATTTCATTATATCACGAAAGCAGCCATAGACAATATTTTTTAAATGTGCATGGCTGTGTTTCATTAAAACTTTATTTATGAAAATAGGTGGCAGACCAGACTTGGCCCTCAGGCTAGAGAAGTGAGGCAACTAAATAAAAATGGTGTTTTATTAGGACTTTTGAAGTAACCACATACAAGCAGTGTGCATTGTTTAGTTGCTTAGTCAGCAGCCATTTCCCCTAGCTTCTTTCCTCATGCTTTCCAGGCTTTTGTCAGATGTCTATTTCTTTCACATTCGTAGGGAGAAGTTGATTGACCAACCAGTTCTAGGAGTGGTCTCTAAGTGTAAGTCCATCAGGTTATCCCACCTATCTTTCTACAGCCCTGGTTTCATGCAACCCAGACTTAACCCAGCTGGTACATATCATTTCTTAGCATAGATATTGTTTCATGGAGGGCATCTGGCCTAATTTTGTCCAGTAAGTATCCTGGGCTTCTGAAGTGAAAGAAGCTTCCCACCTCTTGGAGAGAGCCACAAAATGGTACACGCTCTAACCTTCTGTAGATAGTATATAGATATAAAACCTGGATGTATGGATTCATTTTGCCATTCTGACAGCAGCCAGTCTTAGAACGAAGCTGGTAGCACTAAAGGCAGAGCAGGGAAAGTCAAAGAAGTCAGGTCTTTGATGACATGGTTGAACTACTAAGTTAAGCCAATCCCAAAGCTTATCTTACCTTGGACTTTTAGTTCAATTGGCACATAAATCACTTTGAATGCTGGAATCCATCTGAATTGAGTTCTCTGTCACAGCAAAATAATGTGGTCACCAAAGGGAATTAAATCAGATGGAAGACTAGGCCTGAAGTGACAAGGCACAGGGTGGCAATGAGAAGGGGGAGAGGGGCAGCCTGCATCATTAGAAAAGGAGAATTATTACAGGAATATGATCCACATCAATATGACCAGCACTTTTAAAGATGAGACGAAGGGGAAAACCTAAGGAACATGGAATGGGGAACTTCAGCCCACTCACAAAGAAATACATGTAAGACACAGAACTGAAATGTTAAAGATGAAACAGACTCTTATTTGAAGGCTTAGTCCAATCCTAGTCCAACAGATGATCTTATTCTGGCTACTAAAGAAGAAAGGCAGTAACTACTTAGAACATATAAAAACACACCATAAAAGCTAAGACCAGGGTCCATAAAACACTGTACAAAACCATAATTATGGTAAAAGAGGAGAAAAAAATAAACATCTGTGAAAACACAGTCACTAGTGAAAACATTTAGGTTGTGTCTGGCATGGAGGAGGCATCACATTAAGAACAAAAGGGACGAAAAGGAGGGTGACTGGCTGACAGATAATGAAGCTCTTATGGAAGCCGGGGTAGGACTGATTGAGCCATTCCAGTTATTCATACTTTCATATTTTTAGCTAGAAGACACGCAGTCCATTGACATATAACTCTTTTGGAGCCCCAATGGACCAAGAGGGCAAATGAAGGAAACAGATGAGTTGCTAGAAAAAAGAGGCCCAGCCACGGCTCACACAGAATTACTTAGTCTTTAACGATTCAGGGATGAAAAGGTGGATGAGAACAACTGAAAAGACTTATAAAGAGGGAGCTTCTGCTTAAAAGAAGAAGCAATCAAAGAAGGACAGTGGCAAATGTGAAAAGAATGAGTGGAGGATGGAGTATGGGATTGTTAATAGAGGAAGAGCATTTCCAGAAGAAGTAATTAAGGTATACATCCATAGGAAGTCCATTTCTCAGGGAATGAGTGGGGAAAAGACAATTGTGAGGACCTAATGTAGCTGTCTGTGATGTGCCAAATTAGACAAGTGTTATTTTGAAATTACCTCACTTAATCATGGAATAGGGTACTGTTGTTCCTAAAGTTAGGAAAGCATGAGGTAACATGGAGTTTGTTTCCTTAAAAAGTACCTTAAGTTCATTCTAAGTATCGTTTAATTCTGAATATCTTCTAAACTCATCTGATTTAAAGCTGGGGAATAACATTCTTGAGACATCAGCATGAAAAGAGGAATCCAAAGGAAGAACTGAACTTTAAAGTGTCATAATGCTAGGCCTTGGGGAGCAATAGGCTAAAATTATTAGAAATTTTTAAATGTGAAAAACTTATAAAGAAAACATATATATGGCACCCAGTAAGCTGACACTGTAAGTTTATCCTTTGAGCTTCTAAACACATAGCAGTAACAGATGAAACATTAAAAAGAAGGTATTTAAAAGACAGCTGGAGACTTCTGGCTTTAGGTTCCATATGTAAGGAGGTGTCACCACTCTATCTTAACAAGTAAAAAGCTGAATAAATGGAAAAATCAACAACTCTTCTTAGATCCTTCAGAGAAACAGAATCCCCAGGTAAACTACTGCCTCTAAAATTGGAGAGACAGACAGATGGATATAGGTGGCAACTTGCCTAGAGCAGAAACCTCTGCAGGAACCAACCAGTGTTGGGGTAGGAAAATCTGGACTTTAACCAACAAATTGCTGGAGGGCTTGCATGGACGAGTCTGAGAGCTAAGAACTCCAGAGGGACCCAGTCATCAAGAGCCCCCCATACTCTTATGAGTTATCTCCAGTGCTCAACCAGGCTCTCATATCAAATATCTGAAAAAATCTCTACATGCCTCTGGTAGGGGAAAGGAAAAAGAACCCATTTTGAAGTATGGCAAAGTCCTTTGTTCTTCAGGTCTGACTTCAGGAAAATTTAGTTCACCAGAGCCTACCTGCTGCTGTTTTATCAGAACTTAACTAACCTGAAGGAAGAGAAATACTCCAATCCAAACTAGCCTTGTCATCTTGTCTCACCTAAGTGGGGAGAAAAAAAGCTGAGAAACATTTCTGAAGTTCACAGTCCAGAGGCATGGGCTCACTAAAAAACTGAAACCTAATCATAAAACCACAGAATGCTTCCTAACTACTTCTACCTTACTATCATATTACTAAAGGCTTATTTGCTGTAGTTCTTTCTACACAACACATCATGTTTGGCCATTAAGAAGAAAATGAGAAGGCGTACTAAAAGGCAAAGCCACAATTTTTTTTTCTCACTCGAAGTGTTGCTTCTTTTTTTTTTTTTTATTCATATGTGCATACAAGGCTTGGGTCATTTCTCCCCCCTGCCCCCACCCCCTCCCTTACCACCCACTCCGCCCCCTCCCTCTCCCCGCTATCTCCTCAATACCCAGCAGAAACTATTTTGCCCTTATTTCTAATTTTGTTGTAGAGAGAGTATAAGCCATAATAGGAAGGAACAAGGGTTTTGCTGGTTGAGATAAGGATAGCTATACAGGGAGTTGACTCACATTAATTTCCTGTGCTTGTGTGTTACCTGCTAGGTTAATTCTTTTTGATCTAACCTTTTCTCTAGTTCCTGGTCCCCTTTTCCTATTGGCTTCAGTTGTTTTTAAGGTATCTGCTTTAGTTTCTCTGCGTTAAGGGCAACAAATGCTAGCTAATTTTTTAGGTGTCTTACCTATCCTCACCCCTTCCTTGTGTGTTCTTGCTTTTATCATGTGCTCAAAGTCCAATCCCATTGTTGTGTTTGCCCTTGATCTAATGTCCACATATAAGGGAGAACATACAATTTTTGGTCTTTTGGGCCAGGCTAACCTCACTCAGAATGATGTTCTCCAATTCCATCCATTTACCAGCGAATGATAACATTTTGTTTTTCTTCATGGCTGCATAAAATTCCATTGTGTATAGATACCACATTTTCTTAATCCATTCGTCAGTGGTGGAGCATCTTGGCTGTTTCCATAACTTGGCTATTGTGAATAGTGCCGCAATAAACATGGGTGTGCAGGTGCCTCTGGAGTAACCTGTGTCACAGTCGCAAAGCCACGATTTAAAAGACAGGGCAAAGCATCAGAACTAGATGGAAGAGATGTTAGAATTATCAAAGAGGGAATGGAAAGTACCTGTGATTAATGTGCTAAGAGCTCTAAAGTATAAAGCAGACAACATGCAAGAACATATAGACAATGTAAGCAGAGAGATGGAGAGATGGAAACTCTTAAAAAAAACAAAACCTCACAGTTATATAAATAAAGAATGCCTTTGACAGACTTATTGGTAGACAGGACATGACTGAGGAAAGAATCTCTGCACTTGAAAATATTTCAGTAGAAGCCTCCAAAACTGAAAATCAAAATGAAAAAAGGAACAGAAATAGCATATCCAAGAATCATAAGACAACTGCAAAAGGTATAAATACATATAATAGGAATGTCAGAATGAAATGAAAGAGATAAAAGGACAGAAGAAATATTTGAAGCAATAATAACCAAAAATTTCCCAAATTAATGTTAGAGACAAAACCACAAATTCAGAAAGCTTAGTTAGACAATACCAAGAAGGATAAATGCCCCAAATCTATACCTAGCAGTATCATTTTTAAGCTACAGAAAATCAAAGAACAAAGTCCTGAATGAAACAAGGGAGTAGAAAACCATCCCACCAATTGAAGAGTAAAGATAAAAATTACATTTGACTCTTCCCAGAAAACATACAAGCAAGAAAATAATAGAGGCACAGATCAGGAGGATCATGGTTTGATACCAGCCGAGGCAAATAGTTCATGAGACCCTATCTTGAAAATACCCAATACAAAAAAGGGCTGGTGGAATGGCTTAAGCGGCAGAGCACCTGCCTAGCAAGCATGATACCCTAAGTTAAAGCCCCAGTACAAAAAAAAAAGAACAGAAAATAATGGAATGAAGTAAATATTTCAAATATTGACAGAAAGTAACTACCAGCCTAGAATTCTGTACCTTGGGAAATTGTCCTTCAAAAGTGATGGAGAACTAAAGATGTTTTCAAACAAACGTAGAAGCAATTTGCTTCCAGTAAACATGCCTTGAAAGTGTTGAAGAGAAGAAGGAAAATAATATAGGCTAGAGACTAAGATCTACATACAGAAAGACAACAAAAGGGGAGTAAATTCAAAATCTTTTTTTGTTTTTTAAAATGTTGTTTAAAGATGATGTCTCGCTATGTTGCCTAAGCTAGCCTTCAACTTCAGGGACTCAGTGACCTCCTGCCTCAGCCTCCCGTATAGCTGGGACTACAGGCTCATGCCGCTGTGCCCAACTTTATTTTTCTTATTCTTAATTGGTCTAAGAGAAGTTTTGTCAACATTGTAACAGCACTGATACATTTGATTATGTATGCTTATGTATATATTATATAAATATATTCTTATGTATAAGTGAAATGAATGACTGGAATGATATAAGGGATGGGAGAGAAGAGTTAGGATTATTTTGTTATTATAAGGTCCTTACACAACCCATGAAATGGTATAGTATTATTTGAAAGCAACCTTGGGTTAATTGTAAATATATATTGCAAATACTTGGGCAATCACTAAAAAATTTTTTTAAAATATATAATTGATAGCTGGGAGTGGTGGTGGCTCAAACCTATATCCTAGCTACTCAAGAGGTGGAGATTGGGAGGATGGCTGTCAGGAAGGTTGTCATTCAAGGACAACCTGGGCAAAAAGTTCACAAGACTCCATCTCAACCAATGCCTGAGTGCAGTGGTGTGCACCTGTCATTCCCAGCTATGCAAAGAAGCACATAGGAGAGTTGTGGTCCAGGCCTGCCCTGCATAAAGTGAACCCCTAATCTAAAAAATAACCAAAGCAAAAAAGGCTGGCAGAGTGGCTCAAGTAGTAAAATACCAGGCTTGCAAGTGTGAAAATCCCAGTGCTGAAAAAACAAATGTGTTAATACAAAGACAGTGGGCACAGCTATATGTATAGTAGGCTGACTAGTCCTTCAAAGACGTCCATGCTCTAATTCATAACCCGTGAGCATGTTAACTTAACCAAGAAATTTGGAAAAAAGTACTCAAAATAGTCATGATTAAATTAAGGACCTTGAGATGGGGAAAATATCTGGGATTACTGTGATGGACCCAATCTAATTATGTGATCATTGAAAGTGGAAACCTTTCCCAAACTGAGGTCACAAGGAAATATGACTATGGGAAGAAAGATCAGGGAGATGCAGCGTTGCTGGTTTTGAAAGTGAAAGAAGGGGTCACAAGTCAAGGAATGTGGGTGGCCTCTAAAACCTGGAAAGCAATTCTTCCCTAGAGCCTCCAAAAGAAACCAGCCTTGTGGACAACTTGACTTTAACCTATTGAGACAGATTTAAGGCTTCTGACCTGAAAAACTGTAATAAAATAGTTTTATGGTTTTAAGCCACTAAATTTGTGGCTTAAAATTCATTACATCAACAATGGAACATAATATGCACGTTTTCCCAGATGGTGAGGGACCCAAAGTTTTCAGTATACTCTGAATAATAATAAAGGGTTATTTGAAGACCAGGTTCCTCTCAGGACAAACATCATCTGGGGAGCCTTGGTGCATATCTCTCTACTAGAGTTGGGGGATTTCCTGTGCAGGCAGAAGGCCCACTCACCTGGGTCATGAGCACACATTGGGTCCTGGCATAAGATACATAAAACTACTGAGGACATTCCCACAGTATGATGATCTTCCAAGAGATCAATCTGTATGCCCAGGACAGAACTACAAACTGTAGGTGACTGGAATGTCTCATGGGGCTTGCAGAGAGTCTGTAACTCGGGTTGGTGGGGTTGAGGTTCACCTGCAGAGAGGAAACACTGAGAGTGGTAGTAGTCTATCTAGGACTGTGAAGAAAACACAGAGAACTCCAGACCTACAATTCTTGAAACTAATAAGGTAGCCAGGGCTCTGGTGACAGATGAGATCTATATGACCTGAGGACTCCTGAGGAACAAAACTTATCTCCACGTACAATGCTAACCACTGGTGGCGGGGCGGGGGGGGTGAGCAGGGAAAGTTTAGCACAACACACACATGAAAACCAGTGGTTTGGGTAGGTGTGGGGGGGGGGCACGGCGCAAGATGTCAGGGCCTCAGATTCCTGGGCTATTCTAGGGTAGAGAATCTGGAGGTGGCAGCGATGTGAAAGTGTCAGTCTGCCTTTTGACTGAGGAGGTGGACTTAGTTTAAAAAAAAAAAAAAAAGAGTACAAAGAGTAAGAGGAGAAAAAAAAGAAAGGGTCATCCACTTCTATAGCCAAGGCAACTGCATCATGCCTGTCAGTTCACTTTCACATCCACAGGCCCACCCTAACTGGGTAGAGTTGCAGTGACACTTCTCATAGTAGACAGCAGGGAAAGCTGCTCCTGGGGAAGAGAGGGATCATCCTTTGTGCCCACCCAAGTGTCAGAGTCACCAGGTGAGAAGAAACAGGGTCCATCCACAAAGGCTAGTGCTGTTCAGCCCAGGGAAGCCCAATATTATTCACAGTTTGAAAACACAGGAATTCATTGCCATGGAGATGCCTCTTTTGCTAGGATGATTGTCAATCAGACCACATTAGAGTATGGCTTGGCTAGCATAAGAAGTAGTCTCCAGTAGGGAGTAATGCTGGAAGCTTATTCTTATCAGCTTGAGAAAGGTACTGAGGATCCTACCCTGAGTCTTTCTGATTCTGATGGGATGGAGCAGTGTATAAGTGGGTCAAGTCAGCAACAGATGAGCACAACTGGGTATCTGAGGCAATCCTGGGGGCAGGTAGAAGACAGCAGAAAATAAGTATTCACAAAGCAATGTAAGATCTGGAGCCCCAAATCTAACACCCAGCTCCAAACCAGGGTTTAGCTATGGGAATACCTTCCAGGAATTTCTTCCAGAGAGTTCTTTTTTTTCTTTGAGATGGCTTTTTTTTTTTTTCGTTAGACCTGGTATGAACTGTGAAGTGACTTTTGCTCAAGGGTAACTTCAAGGCCCTGATAGACATTTCAACATATGATAAGCAGATCCCTGGTAGACATTTGACGAACATGTGGTACACTTATTCACAGCAGGAGTGATTGCTAGTCATTCGACCACATATGCCGTAGGCCTTATTTCTTCAGTACAGGAAAAATACATTGACTTTAAGATAGTTTATATTTTCAGTAGCTGATACTACTCTGCTATCTTCTTTGAACACCATTTTATAAATTTTTTAATCTCTTTGTACATTCCTATTTTATTTGTTGAGGGTCTTTTGATCTCGATTGCAGCGGAGCTGCAGAGTTGTTCCTGTGTTGGGCAGGAACTTTCTATACTTTGGATCTAGAGTGGAGCTCCAATAACAAATGGGGATTTTAAACTGGTACCAAGAATAACAATTTTAGAAGACATTTAACTTTTAGAAGAAAATGTAGGTGAATATTGTTATGATGTTGATGCAGGAAGGATATCTTAAATAAAATACCAAATGCATAAACTATAAAGGAAAAGATTAGCAAAAAGCCATATTTTAGAAAATAACATCTCTGAAGAAAGATTAGAGGAATTATGATAGTTTCTCAAAAGCTGAAGCTTTAAGAGATGGTAAAATGATCGCATTGGGTTTTGCTACATAATCTACAATATGTTCAATGTATTGGCTTAGTTCTTGAATGTGCCAGAAAATTACTTTACCCATTTTCACCCATAACATAAACTTTCTAACTGGGATTTGAAAACAGCACTACAGTGAAGACATGGAATATGTATACTTACAAGAGATGAGGTCAGTGGTTAGTTTTGTTTTGTTTTGTTTTGCTTTCCCCCATAAAGCACAAACCAAAAAGAAATGGGAGCAGCTACTGAAATGGTTTCTGAAGATGTCAGATTCAATGTGCCTTTTTCCTATAAGAACATATTTGTCAGCCAGGCATTGTTGGCTCAGCCCTGTAATCCTAGGTACTTGGGAGGCAGAGATCAGGTTCAAGGCCAGCCTAGGCAAATCACTCACAAGACCCCATCTTCAAAAATAACCAGAGCAAAATGGACTGGAGATGTAGTTCAAGTGGTAGAGTGCTTTTGCAAGTGCAAAGCCCTGAGTTCAAAAACTCAGTCACATCAAAAACAAACGAAAAATCCCACATTTGTCCCCACAGATCACTAAGGCTGATGTAGCCATCTGAGACACATAGATAAATGTGAAGACTAGCAGGGGAGAGAAGAGCTGAACCTCCCCCAAACCACCCAGCCCTGTTTGCAGCTAAAATTGCAGTTCTTATGGTCCCCTGCATCCTGCAAAGAGGGGATGGGAAGATAACCGGTTCCAACCAGTTCTGAAAGCATGTACCCACTTGTCACCTTTAGTAACCTTTTAGGTGTTTTTCCCTCCATAAGACTTCATAAATATTACTTGCATCTCATGCATACAATTATAACAGAGTGAATTGTGGGTAGGGACATACAAGGTCAGAAATAAGTTATGTAACATCTGGCTGTCAATCAAATCTGCCTATCTATCACACTAACTCCTCCTGTAAAGATGCTCAGGTTCTTCTCCCCCTAGCCCCAGACTGACTCAAACCACATAAAAACCAGATAGATTCAGACAACATGCTCTTGAGCTGCATTGCTTGAGTCACCGTCTCTCTCCCTTAATGGCATTACTTTCACTTTCAATAAACCTTTCTGCTTTGCTAGCACTCTTTGTCTCTCGGATGGAATCTTTGATCTCAAAACCCCACCCCCAAATAAGACTCTAGAAAAGCTTTCTCCCTTCCTCTTCTACAAATATGCCCGATTGCCCTTAAGAACAACTTATTTATTTATTTCTGTGGTACTGGGGTTTGAACTCAGGGTCTACGCCTTGAGTCACTCCACCAACCCTTTTTCATGAAGGGTTTTTTTGAGATAGGGTCTCATGAACTATTTGCCCCGCTGGCTTCAAACTGCCATCCTCCTGATCTCTCCTTCCTGAGTAGCTAAGATTACAGGCATGAACCACCAGGGCCTGGCTAAGACCAATTTATAATATCTACTTTATTGCCTGAATAAGTAGCTTTTAACCAAGAATCAGCATTGGAATCATCTGCAGAATCTGAAAAAAAATTGTACATACACACACACACACACACACACACACACACACACACACACACACCTTGGACCCAACTGCAGTGATGTTGATTTAGAAAATCTGTCTGGCACCCTAGAGTCTGTATTTTTAGAAATTTTTTTCCCTGGATGTTTCTGCTTTGAAGGCCTGGTTTTGAACTACTGGGACAGACCTTTGAATTCCCTGTTGTGATTAAGAATTCTGCTTAATTATAGTCCTCAGTCCTTATGACTGCTCTCCACCCCATGTTCTTCCTTCTGTTTGCTCACTTGACTTTCCTAGGTCCTTGGCTAGTAACCATAAATGCAAATCACATTGAATAAATACTGTGTGGCACAAACAGGTAGCCAGTTAGCACCAGATCACTAACATGCAATAATGATGAAAGAAGACTGAGAACGTGAGAAAATGCTGAGAAACGGAAAGAATGATGAATTCCTGGAAGCACAAGACTGAAGCCTAAAGGAGGAAACAAAAGAATAACTGTTGTCAAATGGGAGGAAATGATTAAATTCCACCCATATCTTTTTGTAGAACTTTCCCTACAAGCAGCTTTCTCTTTACAACAACTTCCCATTGGTGGCCCGCCTCAACGGGACTGATAAAAGGTCTTATTTTCCTCTTCAAGAACTGAGGAGACAAATTTCCTTTCTCTAGTTGTTTTGTAAGTATGTTTACTAATGTTCTACATAATTTGAAAATGTCTAGCTGTTCCCATGAAGACTTTGTTCTCTCCAACTTCCTTCACAGGCTACATGCCCTTAACAGAGGCCCTGCTCACTTCCCTGTTTACCACCTTCCAAAGTAAGGAGAGAGATTTTGGGCAAATTGGAACCATAGTCGCTCCCTCCAGTGTCATACTTACAACACTCATGGGCTGATGGGTGAGACTGCAGTGTTTAAGGAGCGATTCAGAGGGGCTTCTCTGAATATTCCATTTTATTGGAATATCCGTGGTTTGAAGATTTCTAAAAATGTTTCCGTGCCCTCAGGGATTTCCTCCTTTTGCCTCTAAGACAAACAATTCAATTTACTATGGAAAGAGGATTGAAACTAGGACCTCACACATGCTAAATATGTGCTTTATTACTGAGCTATGTACTCTCAGACCAAGAAACTAATTCTTGGTTTGACAAAAGACTGTTGGGTTAAAAAAAAAAGAGAGAGAGAGAGAGAGAGAGAGAGAGAAAAAATCCTTGAACAACTATGGAGGCAACGTATGAAATAAAAACTTTAAGATTTTTTAGGAATGTTACCAAAGTTAACATGACTGCAAACATTGTCTCCAAAATATATGTATATAATAAGCCTACTTGAGGAGTGGGGGTGGGGGAAGAAGTTTAGGTCATTAAGACAAATAATTGGCCAGACTTGAGGATCTAGTTAATCATGACAGTTATAGACTATAGAAACCTAGGCCTCGATTAACACTGCACCAGGAAGCTTACTTTTATCAACTTCACATTCCAACAACAAAGATCCTAAACCCAGGCCTTTTGGTGGCTAGGTCTGGCTAATGCTGCTGTAGTTCAGAGGTTGTAAGTTTTCTTTCTTGCTTTTACTTTTTGTAAAGGTTTAGGGAGAGCTTGCACAGAAGAGTTAGGGTAAAAGGAAGTCTCAGTAACGTTTGCAATTCTAGAAAATTAATTATTGGGTTATCATGCTTAGTCTATGTCATAGTCATGATGAGTCTTCATCATTTATTCTGTTTCAGCCATTATCAGTCACAAAAATGACTTTATTCCTCTGCTGCTACACAGAGACCTGAGTTCTGATTCTGTCAGTTGCTTTCATTGGTAGTGAAAGAAACAGGCTAAGAAAGCAGGTGTTTCCATTTTTAAGCGATTCTCTAAATACAGAAATTTACAAATTTGTTTAGCTTGTATTCCAAGAGTTAAGAGGTCAACAAGTATTTGTCAAGTGCCTACCATGTGCCAAGCACTGTTCTGGACCTTGAGAATATTACAGAAATCAACACAGAGGAGGGAACTTCCCCTTCAATCAGTGCAGACTGGAACCTGAAACGTGTATTCTGCCAGGAGAGTGTTTCCAATGGGCTTAGTTATTAGGCTGAGGATGTGAGAGGTTCTTCGTTTCTCTTTTCTATCTTCTCCTTTAGCTATTTTTTGAACAGTTCTATCTACAGTCTACCTAGAAGTAGCTAAAAAACTTTTCACTTCAAAGTCAACGTTAAAATCTGAGGTTTTCTCCACTTCCTCTTTTTATTGGTTCGTTTTAGTATTTCATCTTAGACACTATTCAAATTAGAAAATGCTCTGCAGTTATAAGATTCTTTCTTTAAATTTTGCCTATTATGACTGAGGATACAGCTCAGTCTGGCATGTGTGAGGTCCTGAATTCCATTCCCAACACCACACACATAAAAAAAGTCTACTAAATTTGTCAGTGAACCTGTTTTTAAATGAACAAAGTAGGATAAAAACAAGTGTATTTTTTTTAACTTCCATGTTCCTGATTTGACCTTTCAGAAAAAAATATGGTCAAAACAAAATCACAAGTGTTGAGAAGCCAAGTTGTAAAATAGATAGGCTATGCCCCCAAAGTTATCATGCTTCTTTTTATGATTTCTGCAACTTGTCTTATCTAAGTCACTGATTTAACTTTTAATTTCATAACCTAATTCTGATTTCATTGTTTTCCTTTTTAACTTCTTAAATGCTGGACAGACAAAAGCCTCAATCTATTTAACCATATTTGAATCTTACCAGAGGTCAATAACAAGATCAATAACCAGGTGAAACGGTTACATTCCACTTTCTTTTATGGCTTTAGTATAATTACTTCAGTAGCAAATTGAAAGGGAGAAAAAAAAACTATTAGGTGTTTGTGAACGCACATATACATAGATGCATGTATTAAAAGATATTTTTCGGGGCTTTATCTGACAGATAAGAAATTAAATTATTAAGTTAAAAAATTTACAGTAACAAAAGTCAGCAATTTGGAGGAGTATTTAAATAAGGCTATCAACCCAGGTCAAGTGAAAAGCTGTGAAAATTACAAAATCTAGTTGCTGTAAAAGAACTATATCACAGTTGCTTATATTAAATAGCTCCTATTGAATAGAAGAACACTTCAACCTCCTGGACAGCTGGTAAGCAATTATGTTTTATTCAGTCATACAAAAGCCATTTATGGAATGCCTACAATGTGCCAGAGAAAGCCCTAGTCTAAGGACACAGATATTAACAAATACAAAACCTTTGCCTTCTCTAAGCTTATATACTGTACTAAACCAATGGTCTTATCTTGTTCTATTTTATACATAGTTGTTTAGATATATTATTAAGTATTGTTCACCATTCCATACAACCAAAACATACACTTAATGACTTTTATTCCAGATTTTTTACTTGGTGAAATTAATACACATTTTAAAATAGAAATCATAGGAACTTTTCTATGCAGAAAAAAATGTGCACTCTTATCAGAGATAATCACTGTTGACATTTTCTTTTAGAATTTTTTTCTATGAATTTGATTTCAAGTAACAGGAAATCCAACACTGGTTTATGTGGATGAAAGATCCACAGATAGACTGAAGACTGGGGAGACTGCTTCATGTCCCACAAATCAATATATTATCAAAGTCCCCATTTACATGCTGGGATTGTGGCTCAGTGGTAGAGTGTTATCTAGCATTTGTGAGGCCCTGGGTTTAAGCCCCAGTACCACACACACACACAAATCCCCATTTACCTCTTCCTTTCTGCTGTGCCAACTTGGTCTTTGCATCATTCTAAGCTTCTCTCATGGACCCAAGATAGCTACCAGCATTATCTTCCTCTTGTCCAGCATGAAAGAGGACATTCTCTGCAAAAGTCCTAAGAGTCATTCTGTTGAACTACCTTATGGTCATGCCCATTCTGACTCAATCGTTAAGTCCATTATGGTTGCAACACACTGACTACATAGACCAGGTTAAGTACATCACACCTGAAGGTGGAGTGAAATCAGCGTCACTGGAAGAATACAACTCCCTAGAGAAAATGGTGCTGTTGGGAAGGCATTTTAAAGAAACTAAATGTTTTATAGGAAACTACATATTAAATATATTCAAACAACACATTTTAAGTCATTTTTGAAATTTCTCTCTTTTTTTTTTTTTTTTGGTGGTATTGGAGTTTGAACTTAGGCCTCACACTTGCTAGGTAGGCACTTTGCCACTTGAGACACTCCACCAGCTCTTTTTTGTGTTGAGTATTTTCAAGATAGGGTCTTAGGAATTATTTGCTCAGACTGGCTTTGAACTTTGTTCCCCCTGATCTCTGCCTCCTAAGTAGCTAAAATTACAGGCATGAGAAACTGGTGCCCAGGCTTAAATTTCTCTTCTTTAGTCAACTTTGATTATACTTGCTTTTAAAGTGGCCTAGAGTTTCCACATTTTCAAGGAAGATCATCCTCAGAATTTCACAAGAGGATACTTGATGGACATTAGAAATGATGCTATAGATCTGTATTTACTGATGAAAAATGTTATTATTAAATGAAATAGATTACTAAAATGTGTATAAAAATCATACATATTATATAATCCATTTTTCTTAATCTATGTGCATAGAAGTGATATTTCATTATGACATTAGCAGAAGTTGCCTCTAAGAATGTTTTTCACTTTGTTTCCTTTTTATGTATTACCTGAATATTTTATAATTATTATTTATCACTTTAATAATCAGAAAAAATTAGAACTACATCATTTTGGAAAAAAAATAAAATTTACCAGAAATCTTCACACTCATCAGATTGTCTTAACACAACCTTTGTCACTGTGTCAAAACATTTGGTTTATTCCTCCTGTCAATCTTAATCAGCTGGAGTTGAATTAAATAGGGCAGTGTGTGATAACCAGAATATATAGGGAACTTAAAAAACTAAATTCTCCCAAAACCAATGAACCAATAAAGAAATGGGCAAGTGAACTAAACAGAACTTTCTCAAAAGAAATTCAAATGGCCAGAAAACACATGAAAAAATGCTCACCATCTCTAGCAATAAAGGAAATGCAAATTAAAACCACGCTAAGATTCCACCTCACCCCTGTTAGAATAGCCATCATCAGCAACACCACCACCACCAGGTGTTGTCGAGGATGTGGGGAAAAAGGAACCCTCTTACTGTTGGTGGGACTGTAGACTAGTACAACCACTCTGGAAAAAAAAATTGGAGGCTACTTAAAAAGCTAGACATTGATCTACCATTTGATCCAGCAATACCACTCTTGGGGATATACCCAAAAGACTGTGACACAGGTTACTCCAGAGGCACCTGCACACCCATGTTTATTGCAGCACTATTCACAATAGCCAAGTTATGGAAACAGCCAAGATGCTCCACCACTGACGAGTGGATTAAGAAAATGTGGTATCTATACACAGTGGAATTTTATGCAGCCATGAAGAAGGACGAAATGTTATCATTCGCTGGTAAATGGATGGAATTGGAGAACATCATTCTGAGTGAGGTTAGCCTGGCCCAAAAGACCAAAAATCATATGTTCTCCCTCATATGTGGACATTAGATCAAGGGCAAACACAACAAGGGGATTGGACTATGAGCACATGATAAAAGCGAGAGCACACAAGGAAGGGGTGAGGATAGGTAAGACACCTAAAAAACTAGCTAGCATTTGTTGCCCTTAACGCAGAGAAACTAAAGCAGATACCTTAAAAACAACTGAGGCCAATAGGAAAAGGGGAACAGGTACTAGAGAAAAGGTTAGATCAAAAAGAATTAACCTAGAAGGTAACACCCACGCACAGGAAATCAATGTGAGTCAATGCCCTGTATAGCTATCCTTATCTCAACCAGCAAAAACCCTTGTTCCTTCCTATTATTGCTTTTACTCTCTCTACAACAAAATTAGAAATAAGGGCAAAATAGTTTCTACTGGGTATTGAGGGGGGGGGAGAGGGAGGGGGTGGAGTGGGTGGTGAGGGAGGGGGTGGGGGCAGGGGGGAGAAATGAATCAAGCCTTGTATGCACATATGAATAATAAAAGAAAAAGGAAAAAAAATAAAAAAAAATAAATAGGGCAGTGTGTTTGAGAGCTATAGGTGCCATTTATTTATGTGAGAGTTAAGATTAATTTATAGTTTTCTCCCCACTGATCTGCATAGCTTTATCGTTTCTTCCTCTTTTCCAGTAGTGGTCAGCATCCCACAAAATAATTAGTAGATGTGATTGTGGAATCAAATGATTTTCTTGTGGCATTCATCAGTATTTTTTAAATTTAAGGATGACTTTTCAATGAAGTCTTTCATTTCTGTGTATACTTTGTTCTGAGTTTCCCTCCACGAACTGCTCTTCTTAGAAAACTCATTCACCATGCAGATTATCTCTTCACACCAACATCTTTAGTTCTGCCCTTTCTCTCTCTTGAGCATCTCTTTTATCTCTCAGTAGCTACCAAAGGTTTTGGTTTTTTTTTAATGGTACTGGGGATTATACCCAGGGCCTCAAGCATGCTAAGTACCACTGAGTGACATCACCAGCCCTTTACCAGAAATCTCAATGTACACATACGTGCTGAATCTTTCATGAGCAGTTAGCTCACAGGACAATGGTATGTTTCATCCACATTTTCTCTCACCTACCAACTGGATTTTCTTAGAACAATTGCTTAATCTCCCAGGCCCTCAGATGCAGAGACAATTTCTTCAAGAAGAGAGCCTATAGAAGATAATTTCTTACAGTTTTAGATTCTAGATCTAAAACCACATTCACTCTACTCCTTTTAATTGCTTCCCCCATTGAAATATATCTTTCACCTTCAGATAACAGAATGATACAAAACAATGGGTTTTAGGACTAGAAAGGTATTAGAAACTAACCCAATTTCTTTTCATTACTGTAAGGGATGAGAACATATATAGACTTATTAACTCCTCCTTCTCCATTAGCCTTATCAGTAACTGAATTTATCAGTTGCTGTGTAATAAAAGTCCATTCCATTATTTTCACTGCTATCACTCCAGAGTAGGTCTTCATTTCCTTATGACTTGGTTCTTCCCAAAGTCACCATATGGTTTTTCTTGCTTTCAATTTTTTTTAACTAATCCTGGGAAAGCTTCCAGATGACACATTCAAAAATACTGTGATCATTATGATGTGTTCCTATGGGGGAAAAAATATAATGGTTTTATTGTGGTCAAAGGATAAGGTTCAGGACTGGAGGTGTCACTCAAGCACTAGGGTGCCCACTTTGCAAATGCAAAGCTCTGATTTCAAACCCCAGTCCCACCAAAAATAAACAAATAAATAAAGGATAAGGTTCAAAATCTAAGATTAAACTCAGTAATCTCCTATAGGTTGACTCTACCTTATATGCCTAGGTCTATCTTTCAGTAGTCTTTAATAGTCAAATCTTAAGTATTTACTTGAATTAATCTTCATACTTTCAGAACAGAAATCCATTAGCCTTGAGATAACTGAACTATTAATAAGATTTTTTTAAGTAGACAGGGTCAATGAAAACAAAGCAGTTAAAACTGAAGATGACAAAGAAGGAACAAAAAAGAAGTGAACACAAAAAAAAAAGGACACAAGCCTTTTCTTTCACCTTTAACCTACCCTTAGCTTACTGTGATTTTTCTTAGTAATCTAGTTTTTCAACTTTGCACTGAAAATGCTGAGAGATTAAGAAGATAATGTAAAGTTGCTAGACATAAAGATGTGAAGCAAGATTTAAAAAATAAATTCTTATGGAGATATTAAGTGGGAGTGGGTTATAAATATTTAAACTCGAAATAATTTTGATTCCAAAAAGCTAATTCAATTACAGAGCTTTTTCAATTTTCGAAGTGGAGCGCTGCATTTGGGGCACCTTCACTTCTGAAGTTTTCCACCAATACAAGCAGACTCCTCTCAGAAAACTGAGGGCATATACCCACGGCTTCCCCCACAACAGAAATACAAGCAGCCACCGACAAAGCTCTTATTCTAAATCAGGCACAGGGCTAAAGCTTGACATTTTAATCTTTGGTTTAGGAAGGTCAAGGTCAACTGCGTTGGGAAAGGTAGGAGGCAGGATTTCGACCCAGGTCCGAGTCTAAGTCCTTGCTATCCTATGAAAAAGACGAGCCTAACCAACAGAGGAACTGGATGAGGTTAACCAGAAGGATGAGAGAGCTCTGCATCTGAGCCGAGGCAGCGGATAGCAAGACTGGAAATCCTCCAAACAGGCGGCCATCTTGTGCCAGCCGAGGGCCGGAAGTCCTGCAACATGAGGATCGCTTCTGGGCTGTTTGTGGCCGGCGGGGCGGGGACTCGAAGGCGGATCAGCACGGAGGTTCCAGGCCGGGGGCGGGGCCTGAGGGCGGGGAAGGGGCTGGACGGGGAGTGTCTGTAGGCCAGGGGCGGGGCCTGAGAGCGGGGCGGGGCCTATGCCCCTCGAGGTTGGGGGCGGGGCCTGAGGGCGGGGAAGGGGCTGGACGGGGAGTGTCTGCAGGCTGGGGCGGGGCTGAGCTGCTTGAGGTGGAGGGCGGAGCCTAAGGGCGGGGAAGGAACTGGATGGGAGGGCCTCCAGGCCCGGAACGCGGCCTGAGGGCCCGGCAGGGTTTGAGCGGCTCGTGGTTGGGGGCGGGGCCTAAGGGTGGGCGGGGACCGTGTAGCTCAAACCCGGAGGCCAGGGGCTGGATCTGATGGCGGAGGCGGGGCCGGGGGGCCGGTGCCGGTGCCGGTGCGGGGCGGAGCTGACAGGGCCGCAGCGGTTTACCCCCGCTCGCGTTCTCGGAACGTGCCGGAGCTGCTGCGGGCGGCACCCTCTGCGCTCCGCCAAGAGTGCTGGGGGCGGGAGATGACGGTGATTTCCCCGCTGCTTGGCCCTCAGAGCACCCTCTCTCTTTTACTGGCGGCTCCGGGGCTGCAGATGTAGCAGGTAAGATGGGCCTCCGGCACCACGACTTGCGGGGTCCTTACTTGGCCTTGAGGCCACCCTATGCTTCCACCCCCGCCCTGGGGTCTGAGCAGGTGGACAGCGCCTGGCCCTCTGCACCCGCTGTCTGGGACGGGCTGGACCCCCCGGGGAAGGCTTGCGCAGAAGGGGAGACTTGTCCCCTCCCTATCCAGAACTGCCATCGCAGTGACGCCTCGCTGCACGTGCGCCCACCCTGTCATCCTGGGACTCTCCACTTTATCCCGAGGGGGGCCTCAAGTATCTGCCGCTTCCGAGAGCTTCTGGAGCGGTGCGCCAAATTTTCTCCCTTAGCCCTTTCGGAGCATGTTAGTTGCCATATGTGTGACTCCCGTGTCCAGGCTGCCTTTGCACTTAACACTGTAACCTTCCATGCGTTAAGTGACAACTGCTCTCAGGAGGCCATTTGATTAGGGGCTCCCCACACTCCTTATCTTGGAGGGCCAAAGTCTGGTCGCTGTAGACTAGGGAGAAGGCAGTGCTCAGCGCTCTCCGCCATAGGTCTCTAGGAAGGACATTCGGTCCCTTTCGAGTAAGTGGGAGTGGATGAATGGTGTGACTGTTGATGTTGCAGAGTGCTTTAATAGTGCCACACTGTTTTAGGCTTTTCCCATAGGATTAAGGGATATTGGGTGTTTGAGAAATGGACAGCATAGAATTTTAATGCTTTCTCTTTAATGTTAACACCCCCCACTTCCACTTAATAATAGTAGTTGTTTACTATTTCATTGGTTTGTTGAGGTTTTATAAGCCAAATATGAAGTGGTCAGAGGGTTCCTATACATCATGACCCAATGAACTGCCTTTTACTATGACAGGTCAACTTGTTTGTTCTGCAACAAGCCTTGTTTTTATAGATGAAAAGACTGGATGTAATTTTTAAAAACTTCCTTTGCTGTGGTTCCTGTTCATTTGAAAATATGCTGTAATGTGCATATTTTCTTTGCATTCAAAATAGGATAATGCTTTAGATGTAATTTTATTATTTTGGCTTTCCCTCAGCAGGTGCTGCTTTTATAGTACTGGAAAACATTAAAAGAAACCAGGAGAAAGGACAGATTATTTTTAAAAGTTTCTCAAGTGGTAGAGTGCCTGCTTAGTAAGCATGAAGCCCTGAGTTCAAACCCCAGTTTCTCTTAATTCTCAATTCATTGAAAGTTAAACCTGGACAGTGCTATACCTATTTGACCATCACCTTGAGAAAAATTAAGAGCTCTCCCTTCTCTGTCAGCAACCAATTAGCTAAATTCAACTTCTTTTAATTGGTTGTTATAAAACAGAAACTGGTAACTTTCTGGCACATCTTGTCCCTGTATTTTTAGTTGGGGATCTTTAATACCAAGTATGTTTGAAGAACTATCATAGAACAATGAATCTTACTTGCTTTGTTACCATTCTTATCATTAGGACTACAGCTTCTAATAGTAATTGCTACAATTTCTTGAAGGCCTACTTTGTGGTATACTGTGCCTAAAATACCTTTCTACACAATATCCCTCTAAGAAGGTTTTTAAGCTCATTTTAGAGAGGCAGAGTAACTAACCCAAGGAGTTGATGAGCTCTAAGGTCCAGAATCTGTTAAACTCTCTTACCGAATTATTGCTAGTTTAGTTAAAACTGTTAGCTAAAAAAAAAAAAAAAAAAGCCCATTGGACTGCATTGTTAGGCTTGTGCAGTCCAACTAAGGGGTTATGGGCATCGTGAGTTATACTTTATGTAAAGAAATGTTGGGAACTTTTGAAAAACAGCAAAAGGCTAGACTAGTTTAGCACCTTCTTTACCACTACCTTTTCAAGCACCCATCACTGAAGGGCTGGGAATGCCTAACACCTGCCTGTATTTGTTTACTAGATCCTTCAAGTCTGGGTATCTGTAACAACCAATAGCTTTCCCAGGATATAATTTGATGCTTATTTGGTAAACTGCAAGTATGTGAACATTGTAGGTTTTGTTTGTATTGACCACTCCTATCTAATCCTGGTAGAAAAATATTCACCCAAATCCAGATTAAATATAATGTTTTTCAATGGTTTGGTTGGTGCTCTTTGGCCTGCCATTTGAGTCTTTTTTAATGTGATGTGGGCGTTTGAGAGCTTAACCCGGGCATTGTACATTTCAGCAAGCAGAGCTTTTTTACTGCCTACCTTATATAAAGCCACTTTAGATGATAAACTCAGAATAATCACTCTGAAATTGGTAATTGTCATCATATTAATTTCAAGTTACTAATAAAAGCTGATTAGTTTCATCCTCATGGTCACTGTGTCTTGGCCAAATGAGAACCTGATAGTTATTGTCTTACTAGCATATAGAATTTGTTCTTTGCATTAGTATTTTCTGAACCTCTTTAGAACATTTCACCACATATTTTGTGTTCTTTAACATTTTATGGACATCTTTAGAACATTTTAGGACACATTCTGTGTTCTTGAGCCTGTTGCTATAGTGAAAAATTTTGTTATTCAGAAAAAAATTGTTGATCCATGAGCTAAGTAATGTCTGAAAGAGAACATAGATCCATGAAAAGGTTGAAGGTTTACTGAAGTGCAAACTATCATTTTAGTGATTTATTAGGAAAACCTTTTTCTTTGCTTCTGTGACATTTAAAGTCTGGTGAAAGAGATAGTCACTCTAATTCATAGTAAAATTGCAAATGGAGAAAAGTGGTAAGGATCATGATTCTATATGAGAAAGAATCATGACCTAACTATTGGGCTACAGAACCCTTACCTGATAAGGGTTTGAGTTTGGAGGAGTAGGTATTAATTATGTGGAGAGTGGCAAATGGGTGGGTAGAAAACACTTTGGAGTGAACTGCACATACATGTTGCACAAAGGAACTGTGGGGCGAGTATATGTGCTGGAAAAAAAAAAAAGGAACTGAGAGTAGGTTGGTAGAATACCATCATTTGTTTCTTTTATGGCTCTCTCACATTCTACCAAAAGTTGTATTTAGCTTTGGTTAGTGATTACTGTGTACCAGATGTGAGGACTTCACTTGAATAATCACGTTTCTATGAGGTAGGAAGGTTAGGCATAGAAAAGCTAAAAGTTACCGGTTCAAAGTTGATAAGTGATGCTGTACTATATTCTTCCTTAGATTCCAGCATGATTACAGGCTGGAAGGGGCCCTTTGGTTTCACTGTGACTCTTCCACATAGCCCTGAGAACTTCTGAAATTTCCAGAGAATCTGGATGCAAGTGGATGCTTAGCAGAGACTGTGGGCCCCCTGCTCTAATCCAGCAGATGGAGCTCATTGGGGATTGCTTGAGGGAACCACAGAGCATCACTGCAACTGTGATATTTGGGGATCTTATTTTACTCATGTCTGACACTAAATATAGAATAGCACCATAACTTTCAATATTTACTGCCTTTAAGTGTAAAGAAGTTATTGTTAGCAACCCCCACTTTTTCCCATTGTATATTTCCATTGTATGTGTATTTATTTAACCATTTAATATGTAGTAAGTGTAGGTTTGTAGTGCTTCATTTCAGCTAGAACTCTTTTTATTGATTGTCACACTGAATCTTCTTTTCTTTCCAGAGATCTGGTTGGAGTTGGAGGGTGAGAGAAAATGGATTATTTTCCTAATTTACTTATACAGAACTCAACTGTTACAGTCAATATGACCAAGAATTTGTCTACAACAGTATCACATGGATTTAATTCTACTAATGACTCACCTTCAATGTCCGTAACAAGGCTTTTCCCAGCCTTACTAGAATGCTTTGGCATAGTCCTTTGTGGCTATATAGCAGGAAGGTCCCATGTCATAACATCAACACAGGCCAAAGGACTGGGAAATTTTGTTTCCAGATTCGCCCTTCCAGCTTTATTATTCAAAAACATGGTGGTACTTAATTTTTCCAATGTGGATTGGGCTTTCCTATATAGCATCTTAATTGGCAAAGCTTCTGTATTTTGTATTGTATGTATTTTAACCTTATTGGTTGCCAATCCTAATAGTCGATTTAGCAAAGCTGGACTATTCCCTATTTTTGCTACACAAAGTAATGACTTTGCATTGGGATACCCTATAGGTAAGTTATTTTTTATTTTTCGTGTTTTTACAAAATTCAAGTGTTTTATAAAGTAACAAATATCTTTTAATTTATCTAGACATTTGTCTAATGACAGCTTCTTATTCTTGTATCTAAGAAATTGGGTTTTTTTTCCTTAAATGTCTTAAATGGTATGGATTACATTTTTTCTGCAACTTCAGAGTTTAAGGCTCCTTTAACTATCCACCTAAACTAAATGGTCATGTTCTAATAACCTTTGTAAATAGTCTCTCCAATAGTATTCTATTTCTTCTCAATAGTCACAAATCAAAGAAATTTAATTTCCAGATGAGATCAGATTCTGATTTAAATTACATAAAAACATAGACTTATGTCTGTATAAAAATAACCATTATTAAATTTTAGCAATGGAAATTTATAAGTGATAGTCCTCTCTGTTGCTTTTCTTATCATCTAGAATATATATTACTTTACACTAAAACTTGCTAAAGAGCTTATTATTCAAAATGTCCGTATATTTTGTTGGAAGTTAAATTCTTGTTTAAGAACAAAATGGTTGGAGGATCGCTGTTCAAAGTCACCCCAAGCAAAAATAGAGACCCTATCTCGAAAAAAACCCTTCCCAAGAAAGGGCTGGCAGAAATGGCTCAAGGTGTAGGCCTTGAGTTCAAGCCCCAGTACTGCCAAAAAAAAAAAAAAAAAGAGAGAGAAAGAACAAAAAGGTGAGGACAGTTTACCTTTCCAGCTGTTTAAGCAGCCTAATTTTATGTTTCTATGTCTGTGTTTCCCTGATAAAACAATGACTGACTTGGGATGTAGGTATGTCTCGAAAGGAAACATATTCTACTTTTCAGAACACTCTGCCACCAAGAAAGTGTATACTTTGTAACTACTTTTTTATATTTTTAAATTAAAGTTATGTTACTTTGGTCATGTATCATAATGTGAAGACCCAGCTATTATGGATATATTCATTCATTCATTCACTCGCAGGCAGTTGTTATATACCAGTAACTGAGCCAGCTACTGTGAACAAAGTTCTTGCCTATATTGAATTTACATTTTAATAGGAAAATAAATAATAAAATTAAAATCCTATCAGATGGTTTACCGTAAAAGCAAATAGGTAGTATAGATGCACAGGAATGAGGAGATGCTATGTGAGGTAGGGTGGTCAGTTAAGGCCTCTGTAATGATAAGTCTCTTCTAAGCAGAGATTTAAAGTATACAATTAAAATCTCCCATTAACTTTCAATTTTCTTATCCAGTTGTTTTATCCTCTCCTCATGCTCCCAACTTATTTCAGCACTGGCTCTGAAAAGATTCTAGTGAACTATACTTTCAACTTTCTCTACCTTTGACCTTCCTCCATCTTGTCTACCAGAAATAGAAAAATACCAAAGAAATTAAATAACTATGAGGCTTAAGAAGGAGGAAAAACTAGGCTCTTAGGTAACTGAGCTATAAATAGTAAGAAACTAGATAGGTGTTCCTTTAAGGTTACTAAACTTTAAAATGAAATAAAGATTTTTGGAAGTAGAAGAGCAAGGAGTTAATGTGGTTGTCCATTTCCTCAGGAGAATTAATAATGTAGATTGGTCGATTATTTGTAGTGCAAGGGCTGAATGTGGTTCAGTACCATAGTGTTAGGCATGTAATAAATATCTTGCTTTAGACATGAACTAGAAGTATATAGTTTCATGCTCTCATAGGTTAGTAAATTCGTAACTAAAAAGAACTAACATTTGTAACTTTATAGTTTACAGAATTCCTTCTTAGATTTACCTCGTTTCAATAGGAAAGATATTCTCATTTTCAAGTAAGGAGACAGGCTTACAGAGATTAATTGTTTTATTCCAGATCACACAGCTAACAGGTGATGGCAATTCAAACGTAGGTTTTCTGGCTCTAAATCCTGGGTGCTCTCTTATGCAACAGTTACATAACATGCCAAGTCTGTCTTGGAAGACCCAGCCAGCCCTGGGTATAATGTATAATGAAACTTATACATTAGTTTCAACAGAATAAAAAAAATTGTACCAAGGTTAGGGCATGGTTCAAGTTGTAGAGTGTCTTGCCTAGCAAGGGTGAGGCCCTGAGGTTCAAAACCTAGTACCACCAAAAAAAATTTTTTTGTTCTTGAAGTATTCCAAAAATGTTCCATAAAATTAGTGGGAAAAGACCTATTAAGTGAGTTAATCAATTTTCATATCAAGACAGAAGCTTCAAATAAAAAATATAATCAGCCATTTTTATCACTGTTTTTCTTATGTTCCACATTATATCAGTTAACCTGGGAATAATCATGTTCCTAACAGTATGCTACTCCAAATTTCCCTGATAAGTATGTTTGTCAATTTTGAAGTGCAATTTTTGTTGGTTGTTTTTACTCACAAATAATAATAATGCTTGTAACACCAGGCTGTAGACCATAACCTTAGAAATAGTAATATAGACAGCTTTCTCAGAAGCCTGCAAATAGGAAGGTATGGTGTGGTACAGAGCTGAATAGCCATGTGTCTGCACTGCGATGAGGTTATTTATTCTTGCTGCCTGTGTCCATTTGTCTCTGGCCTTGTGCAGGATGAACAGAGAAGACTGTCTCCAGAGAGAAAATCTTTCTGTTTGTTTTATAGCCTCTCCCAGGAATTCCCACTGTCTTGCTCAGAGAGGAGCATCATTTGTGGGTTATAAGAAATGTCTTTTTTAAGACTATATCTAAGTGGTAGAGCACTTACCAGCATACTCAAGACCCTGGATTTAATCCCTAGTACTCAAAAATTTAAATTTAAATTAAATAAAAAACTGCATTTGTTCCACATCTATCCAATTTGCAGGTGATGGGAAATGCTGTCAAGGAGAAAGCAGAAAAGTTAATGAATGAAGTAAAAGGACAAGGGCTGGTGGAGTGGCTCAAGTGGCAGAGCGCCTCCCTAGCAAGTGTGAGGCCCTGAGTTCAAACCCCAGAGCCACCCCCCAAAAAAAGGGAGAGTCATATGTCCCTTCCCTATATACTGTGATCATTACAATGGTCTATAAAATTACATTTAAATGATTTATCTTTAGTGACAGAATAGTGCATTATTATAGACTGAAAAGAACTCTCACTGTTTTTTTTTTAGACTGATTCTTTTCAAAGGTACTTTAAAAAATTCAAGTGTGAGAAGAAAATCAAGAATGTACCAAGGTGAAATGTTGATTTCACCAAATCCAAATGGTTCCCTGCCTCTGTCATTAAAAGATACTAATAGGGCTTAGTTAAGTCCTATAATTTATTCTTCAAGCAATGCTGATAGCATAAGTACCCTGACTGATCATAATTATACTCTGGTCTAAGCTGTAAACAGAAGGGAAATGAAGCATTTAACTATATGCCATTAATAATAGATTGATCTTGTCGGGGTCTTTGTGTTACTTGCTAGAGATTGAAACCCTGCAGGAATCAAAATAGGAGCCACAGTGGGTGGCTAATTTTTTCTCTTAGCCCTCCAAAACCAAATAATAATTCCTCATAATGGGATGCCCCCCCTTCCTCCAAGAGCCTTATTTATAATCATTAATTAATTACAACTTAATTGTTGATATGATTATAAATCTAATTTTAGTTACTGTCACTGTAGTCCTATGGTATTTTCTTTTCAGATTTGAAAAACTATCTTCACATTGATAACAAAAAAGCACCTACAGTTTGTAGATAAGGATGTAATGTTAAGTAATTATGCAAATAAATGGAAGAAATAGTCTGAAATTCCCATGTTGAGCCCCATTCTTCTGGTAATTTAACAAGTATTTATTTAATCACAATTATTTGCTCTCCCACTAGACTACACTTCTTTTGCCTTTGTGTACTTGCTGAGATAAAAGGCCCCAATTGTAACCTACTTTATAAATACTTAGAATGCATAAACAGTTAAAAAAAAATTCTGTTAGGAGGACTAAGTTCAAGAGCTCTATTGTACAATTTGGTGACTACAGTTAATAATAATAATGTATTCTCGAAAATTGCTAGAAGTGTAGATTATAAGTGTTCTCATCACAAAAAATGATAAATACATGAGGAGATTTATATATTGGTGACCTTGATTTAGCCATTCCACAATGTATACATTTCAAAACATGTACACAAAATATATCATTTTATTGACCGATTAAAAGTAAATTATTAATTTTATAGCAAAAAAGGTAAAAATTAATCTAAAAAGAAATTGATTAAGTGATGACAATTAGACATAAACAGCTGTGTGTCACAAAGTATACTTTTACTATGTCTGAAACTTCAGCATTCATTGATGTGTTAGTTAATTGCATTCAGCAAGTATTTTCAGATTTGCTCAGCACTGTGCTGGAGACTATAGGTTATAAAATTATGCCTTCAAGGAGCTTAGAATTTGTCCAGGTTACATTAATATGAAACAAAGTATCCTAGCATTCCAGGGAAAGGGAGATTAATGGCATAGATCAAAGACCTGGGAGAGCAAGTATTATGAGAGATTGGCCTTAAATAGGCAAGTTTCAGGTAAGAAAGAAAAGAATTAAGAAAGTGATGTTAAGATCAGCATGTAGACCCAGTAATTATGAACGTGGTGTTTGTCTGATGTAACTATGATATTAAACTCGCAGATGGAGTCTTTGCATTAAGGAGTAGTAAGATATGAGACCCAATTGTGGAGACTGGGCTGTGCATGTCAAGAAAAAGGTTTTATAACCATTCCCGTGGGTGGTGATAACTCTAGGAAAATATTAGCTTGAAAGATTTTGATTTTTTGCAGCACTGGAGTTTGAATGCAAGTCTTTGTGTGCTCTACCACAAAAGCCATGCCCTGTCCCTTTTTTCTTTATATTTTGAATAAAGTTTGATTTTCTTCCCTGATCAGCCTGGACCTTGATCCTCTTATTTACGCCTCCTGTGTAGTGGATGGTAGGTGTGTACCACCATGCCCAGCTTGAGATGGGGTCTGGCTAGTTTTTTGCTGGGGCTGGCCTTGAATTGTGATCCTCCCAATCTTTGACTCCTGAATATCTGGAATTGTAGTGTAATCTAATTTTAAGACTAGTGGTAGGAATCAAGAGGAGAAAATAGAGAAGATACTGCAAAAGAATAAAGTATAGGGGTCCCTTTCTCTGTCAGGAATATGCTCCAACCCCCAGTGGATAGTATTGAACTCTATATATACTGCTTTGTCCTATACATAAATACGTACCTGAGGTAAAGTTTTAACTTATAAATTAGGCAGAGTAAGAGATTAACAATAATTAATAATGAAATAGAACCATCATAACAACAAACTTCAGTAAAAGTTATGTGAATGTGGTCTCTCTCCCTTTCTCTCAAAATATCTCACTCACCTTTCTTGTTGACATTGGGTAACTGAACTTATGGGAAGCAGAACCAAGGATAAGGGGGGGTGGGGGGGGCTACTGCATTTAATGATTGGCCAGACACAAGTAATAAAAACTTGCTCAGATTTGCATTAAGCTCTTTAAAAAGTCAGCATCATTATGTGGTAGTGGTTACTAAAGTGCCAGGAAAGTGAATTTCTGGAAAGGGCATTAATACAAGGGGCTTGAGTAGACCACAGAACTATAGCTCTAAGTTGTCAAAGGAAACACCTTTGCATTGTATTGTGACCACTTAGGAAAAAGTCTTGTAATGGGACTGAAAACACAAGACATTTCCAAAATATATACTCTAAACATTGAGTGGTGGGCAGGTATGGACAGCTTTCTCTTAGAGATGGAATATCTAATCAGAAGTGTAGCTATCTAGGAAAAAGTGCTGCTTTTTACTCAAACAAATGAAACTTTATAAAATATGAGAAAACCAGTATGAGTTATAAAGCTAGCATATCTTAATTTAGAAATCAGTTAAAAGAATTTATGAAATGTTATATAGTCAAATATGTTTTAACTTCTGCTTCATTTTGGTGATATGATAGACCTCTGTATGTGCTTAGCTGAAAAAGGATTGAATTCTATAAAAAGTAGGTTTTAGCTAATAAGATCAAGGTGAACTTCTAAAGGTTATATAATCTAGTTACACAACCTTAACAGGTCATGTGCATGACATTAACTGATATTATGCATCCTAAGTAAACATATATAGTTTCCTACTTATGTCACTTTCTCTTCCTGTAAATTGAGAAACTTAATACTTATATTTTTCACATATTGTGCCTCTTCTTGAGTGATTCTGGCAGTTCACTTTTTATCTTTCTTTTTCAACTTTGAATCAGTTATGAATCAGCTTTTGTATGCTTTAGATCGAGTATTTCGGGACCCATGTCCAAAAAAAAGTGCCTAGAGATAAAGTTGTTTATTCCCCAGCTGTAAGTTGCCCTGATCAACCCTAAACCAGACCACTAACCCTCTCCTCCTCAAGGAAACTGCTAGAAGTCTAATCTAACCTACTTGCCTCCCTCCAAGGAAACACATCTTCCACAGTAGTTAGGTTCTGAAGTCATCGTGGACCCTCAAATCATTGAACAGTCCCTTAAATCACCCACAAAATATAGCATATGTACTTTGTACCGTTTGTTGTAAATCTAACACAGCCAGACTTCTTTCTTTCTTACACATTGCCATTTTCCAATGAACAAGAGATGAAGCAATTCATTTGTACTTGGAGGCATGCTATCTGAGAAACGATTGAAGCTTTTGTTTTCTCAAGAAGGTAGTTGAATTTGCATTAGATCTACATTTTTGTGACTCCACTTTTTCCTCTCCCAAATATTTCTTAGGTCTAATTTTCTAGATCTATTTCTGTAGCATCTTCATTGGTTTTCCCTTTTCCTCTTTTTCAAATGGAGTCTTTTTATTTTCCCATAGCCTACATACCACATCCGCAAAAGTAGATAAGACTACATCCTCATCCTCCTAGTTATCTTGTTCCACTGTTCACAGCTATTTTGAAGTTCATGCTGTCTGTCTAATTCACTCATCCTCATTGCTGGTATCTTTTGACCTCATTCTAGACATTCCCCCTTCATTCATTACAGGTGTTAATGTCTGGCTCTGTTTTGTTGTTGTTTTTGTTTTTTGGGGTTTTTTGTGGCACAGGAGTTTGAACTCAGGGCCTCACACTTTCTAGATAGGCACTCTTACTGCTTGAGCCACTCTGCCAGCCCTGTTTTGTGTAGGGTTTTTTTGAGATACCGTCTACGAACTGTATCTACTGTAGTCCTCCTGATCTCTGCCTCCTGAGTAGCTAGGATTACAGATGTGAGCCATGGGTGACCAACTCTGTTGTCTTCTTTATCCCAAGTTTAGTCATTCTCTTGTTTAACTTGAGCATCCTCTAGAATTGGCTATCTCTGTCTGCTCAGTTCTTTGGGTTCTTCCTCTCCATTGTCTTTATTCCCTTTCAGCTACCAATTCACATGGCTCCATCCTGGAAAAATAAAAAGTTCAGTAGCTCACTGACTTATTCCAAACTCCTTAACTTCCAACTGCACTGAATTCTTGGACTTCAGAGGGGCCTCTGACTTGTCTACTTTCTGTAAGCTACCTCCCACCTCCATGTCTTTCTGTATATAGTCTGGACCCCATCACTTCAGTGCTTATTTTTAGTTCCTTTTCCTTATTCTCTCCTCAGTTCTCTGTAATCTGACTTCTGCCTCACTACACCAATGAAACTGCCCTCTCCAGGGGTACAGACAAATATCTTGTTGCTATTATTACTTAAGTGCTTAGTTTGTTACTAGATTTTTACTTTGAATTGTTTCTTTAAAAAATTTTTCTTTTGTGAACTAATCTTAGCCTTCTAGGTGGTAAAAATTAGTTAGGTTTGACTAACAGTAATTTTAAAAGTTGATTATCATTTCATAAACTAAATGACATTTTCTTCCTTTTCAGTTTTTGTTACTAAAATTTGCCTCACAAAAAGGTTATTCAGCACCTTTTAGATTAATTTGCAATGTGGTATAATTAAGCACAAAAAATGTTATATATATGTTTATATATTTCTGTGATAATCTTTTAAAAATTAATGTTAATTCTTGTTTTGCAGTTGAAGCTTTGTATCAATCTACATACCCAGAATATCTCCAGTACATTTATTTGGTGGCACCAATATCTCTTATGATGCTAAATCCTATAGGGTTTATCTTCTGTGAAATACAGAAGTCGAAAGACACTCAAAATACTTCTCAAAACAAAATAAAAATTGTGGGTCTTGGATTTCTTCGTGTGTTACAGAACCCAATAGTATTTATGGTCTTCATTGGTATTGCCTTCAATTTTATTCTTGATAAAAAGGTGCCCATATATATGGAAAATTTTCTTGATGGACTTGCAAATTCTTTTTCTGGATCAGCCCTATTTTATCTTGGTCTTACAATGGTAGGAAAAATAAAGAGACTGAAGAAGTCAGCATTTGTTGTACTAATTCTTCTCATCACAGCTAAACTGTAAGTTTTACATATTTTTAACTTAGAAATTGTACTTTGTAAAAGTCATGTTTAGCCAAATTGTTAGAGTATGGCTACAACTATTGTTTCCTTTGAATATTAGCATTTCCTTGTAGAATAGTTGTAATTTAAAGGAAAATGGGATATTGGTGTATTGTGGAAAGTCATTTCTTTGTTCCATTTTATTGCATTTTACTATCAGAGGATTATAGGCTGGTTTTTTTTTCCTGCTTTTTCTTGTTTTTAGTTTTTATGTGAAATGTACTTAATATCTCCTAATGTCCTAGTTAAAACATATCTTATCTATTTACTTTTTTGTTGTTATTTTTGCAGTGCTGGGTACATGCTAGGCAAATACTCTACCACAGAGCTGCATACCCTAGATCATGTTTTTAAAGGAATTTTGTAGGATTTTAAAATCAGCTAAAATCCTAAAGTCAAAAACATTTTAGTATGTAAGAATAATAATTCTTTTAGTGTAAACTATTTTTTCACAAATTTGGGAAAGATATTCTGAATTCTGAGTTTGGCTAAACTTTCTAAATATAGGCAAGTCAATATGAATGTCATTAGACATCTGATTCCACCTTGTCAAATAAAAAGGTTTTTTTTTAGCAACTTAGTTAATAGTTCCTCAGCTTACTTGGCTCATCAACCCTGGAGTTATACTTCCTGGTGCAGTTGATGTAATTTTACTTTGATACTTAACTATGGTTATAGTATAGGCAGTTAAATTCATGAGAACAGTACAATATGATATGTATTTATATTTCTAAAATAAATAAAAATGAACATAAGTTCTGAAAATTATTTATGGCTTTGGTATGTTCCTCAGAAACAAAGTATTAATTAGTATTGCCATTATAATAAATATAGTTCCAACAATAATGAAGTATTATCAACTTCAACTTACAAGTATTCTAACGAAGTATTTTTTCTGGACTCGGAGCATGGCCCAAGTGTTAGAGTGCTTGCATTTGAGTCCCTGGGTTCAATACATAGTACTGCTAAAACCCTTTTATCTGAGTTTTTGAATCTTACTAATTTTAATTCTTTTTAACTACAAAATATAGCTGGGCACTGGTGGCTTACTCATCCTAGCTACTTGGGAGGCTGAGATCGGGAGGTTAAAAACCATCCTGGGCAAATAGTTCATGAGACCCCATCTCCAAAATTAGCAGAGCAAAGTGGACTGGAGGTATGGCTCAAACAGTAGAGCTTCTGCTTTGCAAGCACAAAGCCCTGAGTTCAAACCCCAGTCCAATCAAAAAAACAAAACAAAACAAAAACAAGAACCAAGAGTAATTCTTTACTTCATCCCAGAGTCTTTCTCTAGGGATCTCTAGTTATCTAGTTGATAACTGTGACCATGTTATCAACTTTGGTCTTGCTGGTTTTAAAGGAGAACCCACTATCTTAGATACTGGTGTTATGTTCTTTCTATGGAATCCTGAAATTTTTGCTTAATAATTGGCTCTTCATCACATCTGTGTTTCACTTGTTTTCTACTCCACCTCAGTTGTTTCAGTTCCCTGTGCTAAATCTTTTTCTATTCACAGAGATGAAAAGCTAATTATAAAACACTTACTTTTCTACTGTTTAGGCTATTACTGAGCAGCACTGTCATCATTAACTGAACCATTTAAATTTCTAATCAAAATAAGGTTCAACTTTTTTTTTCCAAATAAGAGTTTAGTAATTTTCTTAAAAGAAGTTCTTAGTCAAATTGTAAACCATTTTTTTTTCTTTTAACACTTGAGTTAACCAATACAGGAAACAAGAAAGCCATAATCACAACTTTCATCATTTTTTACAAGAAAAATATTTGTGGAATTAAAAAAAATCTGGTTTTCCTCATAGTCCCTGATGCTTGAAGTATTTCTACAATGTTGTTACACTTGAAATGACTCCCAGCTGAATTCTTAATTCTTTCAACAATATACCCAGAAGCAATCAGTCATGCACAGAATATATGCATGCAAATACATACAGCTTCTAGGCAGGAGAAGAATAACTTAATGCCAGGTTCACTAGAGCAATCTCCTACTTAGGGACAAGCATGCGTTACTATCAAGTGAATTATGTATTTCTTCTTTCTTCAGCTTGGTGCTGCCACTTCTGTGCAGAGAAATGGTGGAACTATTGGACAAGGGTGACAGTGTAGTGAACCATACAAGTCTATCGAATTATGCATTTTTGTATGGTGTCTTTCCTGTAGCACCAGGAGTGGCTATCTTTGCAACACAGTTCAACATGGAAGTAGAGATTGTATGTATACACTATTTTGAAGTTTGATTCTTTCTGTAGTTAATAGACAAATGAACTTTTGAAACACTGAAAACATTTTTAATGAGAATTTCATATCTCTAAGCTACTTCATTGTAAATAAGGAGGCATCGTGTAACATCATGTAACAATATTTAATATCAGGTCTTTATTCATCCATGTTTTTTATTAGTCTTTTTTAGTTTTAAGTACTTTTTTCTATACTTAAACTTTAAATTTATTTACAGAAGGGAATTTTTGAAATTTTTAGGAAAAAAATCTATTTCATTCTTGATAATTCAATCCCAGATGCAAAATACCACATAACCAACTGCATCAAATAGCTAAACTCAATTAACTTCAAATTATTAAATATCTAACACCAAATTGTTAACAATGTCTGAGTGTATTGCACATGCTATTTATACCATTAAAGGATCTTGAAATGTAATATGAAGGAACTAAATTATTTAATGAAGGTCAGTTCCATTATTTAATCTGTAAAACGTTTGTATGGTAATTTTCCTCTTTTCAAATTGCTTTTTTTGCCCTATATTTTATGAAATAGTATGGCAAGACACTGTTCATAGATTCAATAGCTCATCAAAAGAGTATACTTTCTAGAACCCAGAAGATGAGCAGTGGTGGATTTCTAGTGTTCCTTATGTTAAATATAGTTGAGCATAGACTGGAACAGAGACCAAGAGAACTTACTTGTGTTTTCTCTTTTAAGGACTCTCAGAAAAGGGAAATATGTTATCAAAAAGTATGCTGGATTCTATAACGTTTTTACTGGCTCATTTTTACTTTAGAATGTATAATGTTTAAAGTTTAAGGTAATTGTTTAAGTAGGATCATGACTCTTCTGTTTGATCTCATTTTTGCAGATAACCTCAGGGATGGTAATAAGCACATTCGTGTCTGCTCCCATCATGTATGTTTCTGCCTGGTTACTGACCTTTCCCACTATGGACCCTAAGCCATTGGCATATGCCATCCAGAATGTTAGTTTTGATATAAGTATTATCAGCTTGGTCTCATTGGTGAGTATGTTTCAGTGTAAATTGGATGGAAACCACAAAATAAATTTGAGAATAACTGGTAATAGAGAAGGATTAAAATTTTAGTTCTTATGAACTACAGGAAAGCTTGATTTGAATTCTGGCCCTGTCACAAATGAGCTGTGTGTCTCTGTGGAGTTAGCTACTTCAAGCTTTCTAAGCTTCAGTTTTCTCAGCTATAAAATAAAGATAGTAATTTCACCTATTTCCATGGATTGATTTAAGGATTGATAAATATGGTAAGCATTCTGTGAATAATGAATCACTATACACATACTAGCTGTTATAGAATCATGGGACCAGAAGAGCTCTTTGGGATCAAGTTCAGCCACATATTTAATGTTAGTGAACCTTTAGATAACTTCTCAAGTAAGATACATCTAACACAAATGAAATAATTAAGCATTTGACAACTAGAGTATCTTGTAGATAAATTGCCTATTGAATTTAAGCAGTATTCTGGATGAAAATACAAAGGGCAATGTTTAATCTTAAATGAAATGGAGATAAATATGTATGTTGGCAACAAATAAATGCATGAGTAGTATAATTTTTAAGAAATCTCATGTTTGTCACATATACTTAAAATCTTTGTCCCGTTGATAAGAGGGAAGTTTGGGGAGAGACTGTACAGACTTCTACTGGCAATGCAGGGTTAATGAAGGAAGTTGATTTATGTGGCCGCTTGTGTAGGTAGAACAGAAACCCAGTTCTGTGGTAGAGGGTGTGTTCAGGTTCAGCATGGGCACAGCCTAGCCTTTGGTCCCCAGTACTGGAAAAAAAAAATAAGAAAAAAGAAAAGAAATCCAATTGTTTTTAAAATGAGCAGTGCAAGAAGATTAATTTTGGTGTGGTGGTGTGTATTGTGTGAAGTATGACAGCCTGGAATTTAGATTCCTCACAAACCAGTATGGTAGAAATCAAAAAAGAAAAACTTGTACTAGTATATTATATCTCCACCAAAGCTCTAGTCCTGAATAACTGGCTGTGATCCAGTGTCCACTCTAACCACTCAAGGTAGGCATGCTTCGAACATGGCCCTGGGCAAGGCATTAATTCTTAAACACCTATAATTTTTAAATAGTTAATTAACTGTGGGATCTTTCGATGCTTTTTATTTTACTTGGGATAAGTAATTTGCCTTAATACCCTTTAGGAGCTAGATGGCTTAAAACATTGAAATTACTTTCTGAGCCAGGATAAAGAAGTTTTATTCTTTTTTTATTTGTTTTATTTATTTTTGGCGGCACTGGGGCTTGAATTAGGGCCCCACACTTGCAAGGCAGGCACTCTTACCACTTGAGCCACTCTGCCAGCCCTTTTTTGTGATGGTTCCCCCCAACTGTTACCCCAGGGATGTCTTCCAACTGAGACCCTTCTGGTCTCTGCCTCCTGAGTAGCTAGCATTACAGACGTGAGCCACAGGTACCTGGCTACAAAGACTCTTTAAACATACTAATCTTGGGGCTGGGAGTGAAGCTTAGTAGTCGAGTGCTTGCCTAGCATGCATGAGGTCCTGGGTTTGATCCAACACTGTAATTTAAAAAATGCTAATCAATGTGCTATTTAATAAGGAATTACAAAGACTAAGGTACATTAATAACTTTTGTACCTTTTCCTTCAAGATCTGGTCTCTGGCTATTCTTCTTTTGAGTAAGAAATACAAGCAGCTTCCTCATATGCTTACTACTAATTTACTCATTGCTCAGGTAGGTTATACCTATAGATATTTAGTATACCTATGTACAGGCTGCTTTTCTCAGGGACTGTACAGGAGAAAATTAATTTGTTACATTTTTTTCCAGTTATAAAATCACAAGTTTTACCATGTACAATCAATTATAATTTGATTATGCCTAATACACTAAATATTGCAATAGGTCTTTAAGTTGAGGCTAATAATGACAGTTGATAATAACTATTCATTTTTAATAGAAATAATTGAATCATTAAAAATTGAACTCTCACCGTCTTATTTTCCTAGTCAAATCTTTGCATGTCTCAAATCATAATGGGAAAAAGTTTAGCATTTTCTATGTAAACTATTACTAAATACAAGGTTGATATTTAGAATGTGGTTATTGTCAGTTTCTATGATTATGTTCATTGTTAAAGGCTTTGTATAAAAAGGGTTTATTATCAGACAGCTTGAAATTTTAGTATAAACTAGTATGCAATCGTTGATAATTATTCAGCAGTAATTTAAAATGAATGATTATATTTTCTGTGAATAAAATTTACATGAGTATGACTGGCTTAATAGCTGTTTTCTGTGATAGCATTGAATCATATGATTTTCTTAGCTATTTTCAAAGTCTTTTAATAATTTTTTCTTTAGTCTATTGTCTGTGCTGGAATGATGATATGGAATTTCGTTAAGGAAAAAAATTTTGTTGGACAAATTTTGGTGTTTGTTCTATTGTACAGCTCCCTGTATAGCACCTACCTGTGGACAGGTAAGTTGACATGAATGGACACTGAGGTCTTTCCCCTTCTCCCTCCCCCCCATGAAGGCTTCTACTTCCAGTGATTTACTGGAAGTACAGGATCAAGGTGTTCACACAGATCATTGCACCCCCTCACAACAGACAGTCTGCACAGCTGTATTCTGTTTCCTCGTGCTCTATTTCTGCCTGGGCTCATAGCCCTCTTCAATCACATGGTCCTTTTCCTCAGGGTCTTTGGCTCTAGGCCACTGTCAGCCCAGCTCCACTTGGGAGGCACCAAGAGGGCAGTGCTAAAGGCAGATAGAGAAAGGTCAGAGGTATGTCCCAGAACTCACTATTGGAATCTTACAGAATTGAAAAACTGGCTTCGCTTTACATAAATTAATTACTTTGGGAGCCTCCATTTCTTCACCTGAACTGGATTATTTTAAGAATAAAACAAAGTATTGGTATTTCTGTTTGATACATGGTTGATGCTCAACAAATGGAACTATATTAGTTGTCAAGTAGAGGGGAAAAGTGCTAATATGAGAACAAGCAAAGTAGGAAAATAAAAGAGCATGGAAATAGAAGAGGACCCAATGAGAAAGATGGTTTCTCATTTCCACTGGCTCCAAAAAGGATATTCAAAATGTTTAAGCATATCGCTATTGTGAAGTATAATGTTTATTTGGATGCAGACATTCTGGTTTGTTTGTGAAAAATTCTGTCTGGCTGCTTTGTGTTCACACCACAAATTTGAACCTGTTAGATGATACATAAGGGGAAATTGTAGAATGGTTAGGAGGTGACTGTCAGGAAATGTCTGTGAAGGCCAGACCTCTGATTTCATGCATTCAGGATCAAAAGCAGGTCCTGTCTAAGTCAACAATCTTTTGAAGTGAAGCAACAATGTGGGAGGAATTACAGACTGAAAAATGCAGTGCAAAAAAGATGGTTTGTGCTTTTTAGAGGCAAGTAAACCTTCCATAGCGTAAGAGTTTCATGAGATGTCAAGTCTTTTACTCATAATTCCAATTCTAGATAGACCAACCTGATCTCTAATTACATAGGTTTATTTGGGTATAATTTATTATGAGAATAAGAGAACAGCAAATAGATCAATATATCAAAAGCCCCAACTCTCTTTAAAACCTTGTTCAAGCACACATATAAAAATATAGAAAGAAGTTGTTCTAATTCCCTGACCCCAATGAAGGTGCCCTATAACCTTCAGATTATTATAGTATGACAATTTTAGATCCATAAGTGTATTTTAAAATTGCATGTTTAGTCATTTTCAATTCACTTACTTGCATACTAGCCTCACAATTTTTGCCCTGTCTGCATGCCACTTGTTTGTTTGTTTTCCTTAAAACTGATGTATTTTTTAAACTTCAATCAATCGAGGGTTTTTTTTTCTTTTGTAGGGTGGGGTTCCATGCTTGCAAAGCGGGCACTCTACCACTTGAACCATATCTCCAGTTCATTTTGCTCTGGTTATTTTGGGGATAGGGGTCTCACAAAATATTTGTACGGGCTGGCCTTGAGCCTTGATCCTCCTTATTGCAGCCTCTCAAGTAGCCAGGATTACAGGCAAGAGCCACCAGTGCCAGGCTCAACCGAGTCTTGTTGTATCAATGAAGTCCCAGGTTTCATGTGCTAATTTAGCAATTTCAAATTCACATTAAATGCATTAGTCAAAAAAATTAATTGTTGTGTTACTCTAATTTAAGTCCTTCATTTTGCAAATTAGGAAAACAGGCCGAAAGAATTAAACAGATTTGAGGCAGGAAGCCTCGCATCTTCCACAGTGAGAGATGCAGGGCTAGATTCTGCCTGATATTATGTGGTTCTTTTCACAAGGTAAGAATGATAAGTAGTAGAATTTGAAAGAGTGCCCTAGCTACTGTAAAACAGGTGGCACACCTTTGTGATCAGTCACTTGTTTCCCTGGCACTTTGAAAACCTGAGACTATAGAGTGTACAAATGTATCCAGGTAGAAGCAGTGGTAAAGAAAAATAATTCTCAAGGACCTGGATGTGGATTTGTGTTAATTCTAGCATAGTGTTACTGCATCTGTACAATCTGAAATTTGGGTGTGAATTCTTTATACACACCTATAAAAGCAAAGCAGATTCACAGATTGGATTCAAACAAAGCAACCAGCCCAGTTCTAATTAGCAGTGTTAATAAACATGACAAATGATCTTGTTTTTGCTAATGTAAATTACAACTAGAAATGTAAAATAGAACTCTCTTCCCTGATTTTTTAGTTTGGCTTGTCTTTACTTCTATATATAGGGTCATGACCTGGTTATCTCACTATTTCTCTTTCTTCAAACTACCACAGAACCTTTATTTGGACTGTTTGTTGTGATATCATTTTGCTTTCACTTTGCTCAAACTTAATACAAAGACAAATGTAAGTTCTGAGATCATGAGGCTGTACTTGGTTTTAAGGTGGGCACACAGATCATAAAAAATAAACCCAGACTTTAAATTCTTTACGGTTATATTTATTTCCAGATCCTGAAGAATATGACATAGAAATACCAGGGGTCCACAAATCTGAGTTTGAGAAACCCTGAGATTTGAAGAATTTACCTTATGTCAGAATGCTGGGTTTCTAGACCAGCTCTGCCCTCTGCTGGTTATTAAGATTTGGGCAAACCCTTATTTCCATATCTATAAAAGGAAGGTGTTAATTTGAAACAGAGCTCCCTTCCAGCCCTCAATTTCTAAGATTCTTGAGCTCTGTAGAATTTATTAAATTAGATGTCACTCGTATAAAAATGACTGAGTATAAGGTATTGTGTTTGTATTAAGTTCATACCATGTTTGTATTAACTTTCATTACTACACTACACTTGAGACATTTTCTAAAAATATAACCTGTGTAAGAATTGCTTATACTTCTTAGCATCAACAAAGTGAGGGTCTTCTTAGAATTGTTCTGTATACAGTTAAAATTTTTTTCAATTATACTTAGATTCTAATCACATTAAGTCAAAAGAATAAAATGATTGGAGCTTTTGAAAAAAAAAATCCTCCTGGATGAAACACAGTTTGAGTAAAAAGAAACAAATGATTTTGAATCCAGAAAACTTTGCTTCAAAAATTGAGGAAAGCATTTATTTAGAAGGAGGAAATTATTGGGCAAAAACTATATGCTACAATGCTTGGTTTGTTTGTTTTTTTTAAAGTGAAGTCTGGTCAATGTCAAAAGTAATTACTTCTGTCTCAATCTTTATTTCTTGTTCTTAGGCCTTCTAGCAATTTCATTGTTTCTTTTAAAAAAGCGAGAAAGTGTACAAATTCCTGTTGGAATCATCATAATATCTGGCTGGGGGTAAGTTGGTAATTTTCTATTGCTTACATGTTCTGTATACATACACAGTTCATATTCATTCTTCTCCCAATAACCCTTGTTATTATAGAATTCCTGCTCTCCTTGTTGGTGTTCTCTTGATAACTGGAAAACACAATGGAGATAGCATTGACTCCGCCTTCTTTTATGGAAAAGAGCAGGTGGGAAGAGTTTATTGGCAGTTCTGTTCTTGAGAATGTCTCTTTTTAGCTTGTTAATGTGCCTTGCTATACTTACATTAAAATTAACTTTGAAAATCTATTTTAACCTATTGCATATCACAGTAGTGATCCTATATTACTTTGTCATACCCCAAAAGATGGTGAACATTTGACATGTCTAAGTCTATTTTTAGCTGAAGATTTCTAAATGCTTGAAACTTAATGAATTCTGCTTAAAAACACTTACAAATTATGTTTCCTCTCCTGAAGAAAAGAGTGGTTAATTTAAGGCCACTTAATAAGTTAGCAGTAATAGTAAATGTCAAATTCTTGATTCCTAATTCTATCAAAAGTATAAATTTCAGAACAAAATGTATCTGGGTTAAAATGTGCTTAAATAGCTTAGAGCAGAAGGGCTGTGGAACCTGCTGAATTCTCTAGGGGAAGGACCAAGAATGTGTATTTTTTTTTAAAAAACCTCCCCAAATGATTTTGATTTCTTACTCTTTTTTCTCTTTTGAGATTTTGATTTTAATTCAGTCTGTGACAATAAATAAGATTGTACATATAGAAGACTTACATTAGTGCGAGCCTGTAGTTAGTACAGTTAAGTATTAACTGTAATTATTTATTTTTACTCTCACTACCATAAGAAAGCCTCTTGTTGACTGAAGTGTGCTTGAACTACATGCAAAACTTAGAAGTAAAAGTCTGTAAGTAATCACTTTGATTACTTGTAAAGGAAACAAATGACTGTATCCTTAACTAATGGCTTGGTTAAAACTTTTTTCTACAACAAAGCATCTGGAAAACATATGATTATAAGCAAACCCTATTTTTTTTACAAGTACTTTAAATTCCTTACATATTCTTATCCAATTTAAGAACCACTGTTCTAGAGTATTTAAAGCTATGCCAGTGTATTTTCCATCAGAAAGTGTGCTAAGACACTTTTTATCAACATGGGATTGTGAAAAGTGGCCTAACATCTTTTTCTAATGCCTGCAGATGATCACCACGGCAGTGACACTGTTCTGCAGCATTCTGATAGCAGGGGTGTCTCTCATGTGCATGAACAGGACCACTCAAGCAGGACACTATGAAGGCTTTGGCCAGTCTCAGAGCCACAAACCAGTAGAGCCTGGGAGCACTGCTTTTGAGGAGAGTTCAGCACCAACAAACGAGCCAGAATTTTTTACAAGTTCTATCCCAGAACCAAGTATGATCTGTATTTTTAAAAAAATGTCACATGCCCTTATAATGTATCCCTAGAGTTTTGTGTAAGGGATGTTCCTTGAACTATTCTGAATCTCATAGGTATTTGTCACATGAAGCACTTGAATCATAGTTGTAATAGGGGGAACTTTCATATTTATTCATTCATTCAATTTTTCTTTATAAGTCTACTGTGAGAATAGTCTTTTGTTAAATTCTAAAATTTCCTGGGACCTGAGAGTTTAGAAAAAAGTAAAATGGGAAGGAAGGCCCTTCCTAGGAAACTTAAAACACATTCATTTTTAACTTAACCACATTGTATCAGGCAAGCACTATCATTACAGTGAACTAAGGGAGGCCTACTTGAGGCTGGGTTAATAGTAGAAATCAGGCACCTGAAAACTTATGTCCACAGACCGCATCAGGCCCCACTACTGCTTTTGTGTGGTTTTCAACTAAGAATGGTTTTTAAAGTTTTAAAGAATTAAAGAAAAATGGAAAGACAAGTATTCTGTGACTCTTGAAATTAGTCACAAAATTATATGAAACTTAAATTTCTTGTCTAGAATTTTATTGGAACATAGTCATGCTCATTCATGTATTACCTATGACTGCTTACCTGCTGTAATGCAGACTTGAATCATTATAATATTCTGTAGCCCTTTATGGAAAATGTTTGCTGATCTTTGGTATAAGAGAAAATATAATCCTAGCTAGTCTCTTTGTTAATAAGTGTTTCAGTTTACGAAGGAAACTCAGCATAGAGTATGCATTTTAGATTTATTGGTCCAGGTGGAGATTTTATAGACATAAGATACTATGCTAGAAAGTGTAGGTGATGGTACATATTTTATGTAAGAGAGTTTGTGGAACAGAGAGATGACTGGTTTAAAAACTATTAGTTGTAAATATCAAGAAGTGAAGGATAAGAAGGAAGACTGACAACAAGAGATAGAAGATAACATACATTTTAAGCCAGGCATGTTGGTGCATGCCTGTAATCCTAGCACTTGGGAGGCTGAGGCAGGAGTTCAAGTCCAGCCTGGACTACATAGTGAGACCTATCTCAAAAACAAAAAACAAAAAACAAAAAAACACATTTTAGTTATCTTAAAAGGAAGAAAATGCCACAGATCTTCCATTTTACAGTGCCTTTCTTTGTCTCTCATTTGCTTTCATCCCAAAATGGAAGTATATAAAAAAGTGCTTAAAAACATGGACTTAACTAGATGTGGTGGCACACAGCTGTAATCTCAGCACTAAGGAGGCTTAGTAAAGACGATTGTGAGTTCAAGGCCAGCCTGGGCAACGGAGTTCGAGGCCACTCTGGGCTATAATAGTGAGACCCTGCCTTAAAAAACAAAAGACAAAAAACATGGGCCTAGAGCCATACTGCTCGGGTTCAAATCCTGTCTCCACAATTTACTATATTTGATCTTGGACAAGTTCCCTGTGCCTAAGTTTCCATATCTGATAATACTACCTACCCCAGAGGAATATGCGTGGATATGACTTAACATGTTTAAAGCCTAGCACATATTAAGTATGTAACAGGTATTAACGTTTTATAAAAAGAATATCCTTACAGCAAGGAATGCAAATACTCTGGAAGTCTATAAAAAGAAAAGCTAAAGTCTTACCTTCCCTAACCTCTAGTCCTACCCTTCTAGAGGCATTTTATAGCTTATATATTACTCAGACATTTTATTCCACTTTCTCTCATTTATGTATATCTCCACATAGAATTGTGCAAGGCATGATCTCCACAACTTATGCAGAGGTAATGAAGTACAAGAAGGCAGTGTTTCTGTTAGGTGCACTGTAAGATGCTCAGTAAAGCTTGAGCTCAGGGTGTTTAGGGGGAAGAGGTTGAAGACACAGTTGGACAGTCAGCAGATACAGGGGGCATTTCACACCATGGGAAAGTGTGAAGGTTTTGTCCTGTCACTGAAGGGTCACATCAGCAGTCTTTATAATAGGTTAGGCCTCACACAGGGCCTATACTGGGCAGCAGATGTGGAATGAACAGCACAGGTCAGATTCAGGAATTGCAGTGTTTAGTAATCGACTGGAAGCTGGGTGAGGACTAGGGAGGAACTGATGATAGTCCCAGGAATCTAGTGTAAGTGACTGTGGAATGGTGGGTTACTACTTAAGGAGAAGAATTCAGGGAGAATAGTTTTTTTAGGGAAAGATAATGAGTTCAATTTTTGAGCGTTCTAAGTTTTAAATACATGAAACACCAAAGACACATCCAAGTTCCTGAGTGTACCTCTTAAAATGGGATGTTTAGATTGGAACAGAGTATACCAAATATCCTGGTGTTTTCTTCCCCCCTGGTACTGAGGGTTTGAACTCAGAATTTTGCACTTGTAAAGCAGGTCCCCTACTGCTTGAGCCACATCTCCATCCTCATACCATAGTCTTTAGCAATAGTATATTTTCAGTATTTGTCAGATTCTTGATGACCGAGAGAAGAATATAGAGACTCATTCCTACCCTGATGTAGAAAAGAAATTTAAGGCTACCTAATATTATACTAGTTTTTATAGCAGTCAGAGTACCCTGATGGTTTCATCTTCAATTTATTGGCAACCTAAAAAACCTGAGTTCTCTTGTCACCCATACATTAATCATTGCAGGACAGTTGTCTCATCAATCCTGAATTTGTGCAACTGGTTTTAATATGTGTGTGTGTGTGTGTGTGTGTGTGTGTGTGTGTGTATGCGTGCACGCATGGTACTGGGGTTTGAACTCAGGGTCTTGTACTTGCTAGGAAGGTGCTCTACGACCTGAGCCATAGCCCTAGCCCCAGCCTGCAACTGACTTTTAAAAGACCAAGATAGGACTTTAGTATTTATCTGAGCCTATCATGACTATAATTTCTTTGTACCTTGATTTGCCATCAAATATGTCAACTTCTGTATTATGTATTATTTCTTTTTCTTCTGTAGAACATAAAAGGTACAAGAATATGGTAGGGAATTTGGAATTAATAAAAGTGAACATGTTGACATATTTGTATCACATGCTTTTTTCTTTTTTAAAAGAAATAAAACATTATCAATAAAGTTGAAATCTTTGTTCCCTACTCCATTCATATTAACCACAGAGGTATCTATTATTCTGAATTTGGCCTACATCCTTTCAGAGTAGTTTTACATTCAATTTTTATAATACATATCTGGTATTATGGTATAATTTCATGTGTTTTTAAATTTTTATATAAATCTTAAACTGCAGTTAGTTTATTGTGCTCAACATTTTTTGAAGTCTATCCATGCAGTAGATGTATCCAATTATATGAATATACCAAGTTTTATTCATCCTTTTCCTTACTGAGGGACATTGAAGTTGCTTTAAAGTATTTTGCTATTGGAAACAATGCTGCAGTGTACATCTCTATTCACATGTCCTTGAGTACACATCAAGAAGATTCCTAGGATGTTAATTTTTGCATCATAGGAGATAGATATATTCTCATGGCTTTAATGTTAAGTCTTTGTACATGGTTCATAAAATCATATCTCTAACCTACCCCATCTATAGGTTCAATCCCAGATTTTCTGCTGCCTATTACATGTATTACTTATATCTCTTTCTATATATGTAACCAGAACTTATTTATTTTCAAACATACTTGAGCTTTAATAATTCTGTTTCTTTTATTGGTTCCACCATTCTTCAGGACTTAAGGACACATCTCTTTGGTTTCCCTCTCAGACAGATTAGATACTCAGAACAAGTAGTTCTTCCATAGGGCCCTCCATCTACCCTTGACCTCCATTCTCCATTGTGACCTCTAGTCTCTCTATAAGATTCCTTCCTACTGGACTGCCTATCTCCTATCACTCCCTGGTCCAGTCTGTTTTATGTGAAATGGCCAAATTAATCTTTGTTAGCGATTTCTGGTCACATCAGGCTCTTGCTGCAGAGGCCCTTGCAGTACTGCAAGGTCCAGACCCGTGTACATGGTGCCCAAGTCCCTCCTCAACCTGGCCGTACCCTGTTCAGACTGTGTTCCCTTCAGCTCTGTCTGTTCTACACTACTAAACCCTCCATGCCTTGCCACAAACTGGCACTCATATTGTCTCATCTCTCTTCATGCTTTTATCTCATGAACTTTGCATGGACTGATTGAACCCAGGGTTCCCCTACTTGAGCCACACCCCAGCCCTTTCATTAAAATTTGAAAAGCTATTTTCCCTAAGCCTCGGGTACTTCTCTGATCATTCCCAACATTTTTTCCTTCCTTACTTCCTTTGCAGACTCTTGCATTTTTCCTATGAACCAGTCCAGTGTTTGATTTTGGGCAAGGTTTAAAGACCACCACCTCCAGCTGGCTCTGTTCTTCTATGAGTGTTTTAGGTCGGGCTAACAAAGGCCTAACAGCATCTGTGGGACACACTGAACAGGGGACTTGCTGCTACCTGTCTTTAAAAACAGCAGATAACGTATACCATAGACTTCCTTTAAGTCCTGTCATTATCATCTTCAGATAGAACATTAATCTGAACCTCTAGTATAAATAAATGGAGAGCCAGAAGACAGCTATCCCTTATCTCTGTAGGAAACCTTCTGCCATGTTTATACTTCCTTCTCTTATCTCACTATGTTATAATTGCTTTTTAGGTTGTTTGTATAACCTACTAGACTGTAAGTACTATCTGTGTCTGACTTGTCTATCATTAGAGCCTCAGCACCTAGAATAATATCAGGCTTCCTGTACATATTTAGTAATATTTGTCAAATGGATGGATAGGTGGGGGGTGGAATAAGCTATTCCATGATTCTCTGAATTTATTCACCTGTTCACTCGTGTTCCTAATGAAAAGGTTTTTAAACTTGTCTGGTTATTCTCTTCCCTAAATCCTGCTCTTTCTGCCTTGCTAGTACTACTAACACATAACACCATAGATGTCCAGCCTACTCTTCCATAAACTTGTAATTGAAAACCGCTCATTTACCTCTGCTCCCTTCTATACATTTGTCAGACTCCTAAGATTTACACATGTCATAAGTATGGAATTAAGATTGAAAGGCAAATTAACCTATTTTAATATGAGATCAAGACTGATGGACTACTTATAAACCCTTATCTCTGAAGAAAGAATACTTTTTTAGGTGGCCATATTGTATGCTTATGTTCACATGTGTGAGTGTGTACTCATGCCCTAGAGGTGTCATTGGAGTGGGCTGGCTTTATATGTGTTTTCTTAATAATTTTGTCTTAGCTTATTTAAATCCTCAAGTTTTTGAAGAGAGTTGGGCCGGATAATCTCTTTCTTTTCTTTTCTTTTATTCTGCAGTTCTATTTTAACCTTGAGTTGGCATCATTATCTTAAATTTAGAAAGACATAATAGCTTATTGTAGATTGTAGTTTTATACTTTGGAATCTTTTTTGTTTTTGAGAACTTAAGGACATTATCAATGAGAGGTTAAGCCTTAAGAGTTATTCATTTTTCTAGCATATTGTTTTAATAGTTTATCGCTGAAGTTATTCTATTATAAACCGTGTCAAGGAGCACCACGTCTATTTAAATGTGAAATGTTTTACAGGGCACTTCGTGCAGTTCTCTGACTACATAAAGGAAAAATTACTGCTCCAAAGCAGATGTCTCAGTGTGACTTCTGTAAACCAATCTGCCTATAAACCAGCAAGAGATCTTTCAGCAGTAATATTTGAAAAGAAAAAAGTATATAATTGTTTTTACTGCATTTTTTAGATTAATAAGATACATGTTTTTGAAAGAAGTAAATTTTGAGCTGAACTTAAATAAGGACAGGATTTGATCAGCCTAGGTCCAAATGGGGCTAGTAGAGGACTCAGAAGAATGGTCCTGAAAGAAGCAAAGGTTTTTTGTTGAATAACAGGGCGGGCAGGAAGAGAGGCCAAGTTTTAGAGAGCTTTCATAGTTAGGCTAGTAAGTTTGAATTTTCCACAGTAATCAATAGAGCATTAACATGTGTTTTTGAGGAATGATTGAATAAAATCTTGTTTTAGGAAAGTGTTTGAATTCTTAGTTCTCAAAGCATAGTGGAAATAAAGCAGCAGGGATAAAAACATTTTTTCTGGTCTCATAGAGTGAGGAAACAGTATGTGAAGGAGCCCAACATTTTTCTGGCACTGTTTAAATGTTAACTTCTGTATTGACACATTTGGATACTTTTTTCTTTTGGTGGTCCTGGGGGATTGAACTGAGGGTCTTGTGCTTGCTGGGCACTCCACCATTGAGCCACTCCGACAGCCCATTTTGTATTGGTTATTTTTGTGATAAAGTCTTGCTTTATTTTCCTAGTCCTTCTATTTGTGCTTCCCCATGTGGCTGGGATGACAGGCATGGGCCACTATGCCCAGCCATTGGTTAAGATGGGGTCTAGTGAACTTTTTGCCCAGGCTGACCTCAAACCATGATCCTTCCAATCTCCACCTCCCAAGAAGTTAGGATTACAGCCTTGGGCCTCTGCACCCGGCTGGATACTTTTTGGTAGATGTCATCTGAAAACATTTCCAAGGAGGCTGCACGAGTGGGTTTGGTTTTGTTGGCATCTTGAACTTCTTCATCTCTGCTGTGGCTGTGCTCTACCTTCACATATCATTTTGTCTATGTAGGTTGCTGCTCTTGCTCCATGGGAAATGGTGAATTACACTGCTCAGCAACAGAGCCAGTAGCAAACACAAGCACCAGTGGGCCTGTGACTCCTTCATTTGAGAAAAGTAAGTGCCTCTGGGCTATGAGGATGGGCTTGGAAAACAGCCGATTTCTTCCTTATCCTTATGCTTCAAAAGAACTCTACACAGGGTTTTCTCTAGAAGCTACAACACTAATGAAAACTGTTAGAGAATATGGATTCTCAAATAAGACGGAGAAAAGTGCTGACAGGATAATAATTATGCAGATAGAGTACTCATTTAAAAAATAAAGTTCTTATAGTAATAGGCAGCATTGTACACATGGCTGGTGATATATCTCAGTGGTAGGGTACTTGCCCTAAGGCCCTAACTTCAATCCCTAGCCAAAAAAAGAAAAACAAGAAAAGAAAAAAAAATCAATTTGTGATAAAACCAAGAAGTTTGCCCTAAACTTAGGCCATTATTGGGGTTTTTGACCTTTTATTTGTTTTAGAAACTGGGATGTTCTCTCCACCTCTTACCCCCAAGGTTAATTAAGTAGTGCTCAATTGCCCTGTGAATATTTATGCTTTAATATGCCTTTTCTTTTTGTACTGGGGCTTAAACTTGGGGTCTACATCTTGAGCCACTCCACCAGCACCCCAAGCCCTTTTTTTTAATGGTTTTTTTCAAGATAGTGTCTTGGGAACTATTTGCCAGGGCTGGCTTCAAAACCACGATCCTCCTGATCTCTGCCTCCTGAGTAGCTAGGATTACGGGTGTGAGCCACTAGCACCTGGCACCTTTTCATATAAAATAAGAAAAAAACTTGAAAGGTAATAACCTTTTAGGCTCAGTGTGGCGGTACATGCCTATGGTTCCAGCTACTCGTGGGGCAGAAGTAAGAGGATTGAGGTTCCAGGCCTGGCTGGGCAAAATTAGCCAAGACCCTGTCTGAAAAACAAACTAAAAAACAAATGAATTGGGGGCATAGCTCAAATGGTAGAGCAGGTTTTTTTAGCAAGCATGAGGCCCTGAGTTCAATCCCCAGGACCACAAATAATAATAATAATAATAACAACAACAACATTTTGGCATATAAACTAAGAGACTGAGTCACATTTTTTCTTTTTTGGTGTACTGGCATTTGAACTCAGGGTCTTGTGCTTACTAGAGAGGCACTCTACCACTTGAGTAATATGTGCAGCCTGTTGTTTACTTTAGTTATTTTCAGATAGGGTGGCATACCTTTTGCCTGGGGCCAGCCTCTTTCCTCTCCGCTCCTACCTGTGCCTTCTGCATAGCTGGAATGACAGACAAGGGCCCCCATACCCAGCATGTTGGTTGAGATGGGGTCTTGCAAATTTTTTGCCCGTGCTGGCTTGAACCAAGATCTTCCCAATCCCCACTCCCCAAATAACTGTGTTACAGACGTGTACCACCATGCCCAGCCTGAATCACATTTTTGGTTCAAATTTCAAATTATTTAAAATAAGCAAACATGATGATGATATGTGTTTTCCATTGATTATGCTTATTTATAATCAAACTAGTGGGGAAAACCACCAGAGCTCTCTTTATGATGAGACACCTGTCAATTGCATTGCTACTAAAGGCATATTTTTATCTAATAAAAGTTGTGTTGGGGATGTAGCGCAATGGCAGAGCCTAGCATGCTCAAGGCCCTGGGTTCAATCCCCGGTACCATAAAAGAAAATGTTGTGAAGCATATAAGAAACCATTTAGCACTATGTGTGATTTATGTGGTAAATGCTCTTTAAATGTGGCAGCAGCAGTAGCACTTGTCATTCAGGTGGCATTTGTATTTGCCTGCTCTCTGCTAGCTACAAGTGAATCTTAAATAACAGAATTCACATTTCCATAGAAAGAATTAAAAACATAGCAGATGTTGAACCTATGCTAACTTTTTCTGATAGAAAACCACTTCTGGCATTTAGTTAATCTGTCTTTCAAGGTAGTTTTTTTTTTTTTTTTTGATGTTTCCTTTCTAAAACTAATATTTCCTTATATCAGAAGTCCCAAAGCTTTATTCCTTATTTTTTTCTCCCAACACAGTGTATCTACTAGTAAACTCTTTAACAAATTCTAGTCTGGCAACTTTTTTTCTGCCCCTCAAAGTCTCTATAAACTTTGTCACTTTCTTCATTACTAATGCTGATTCCTGTGAACTTTTAATTATATAAGACTTAAATTTTTTTCTGATCACATCTTGCAAAAATTGTGTACAATGAGAGCCATCATATATGGACTTCATCAAGTCATATAATTTAGTATCATTCACAAACCTGAAAAATAGAAAAGTCTAAAGGAAATGAAACCATGAACAAATGAAAATTTTTAGAGTTTAACAATATAATTCACCCCACACCCCTTGCCATACACAAAAGCAAATAAACATTTATTTAGACTGATGAATGGCAACATAAGTAAAAGGCAAAGAAAGAAAGTAAAATTTATTTTTACCCATTTTTGTAATATCTGTATATAATATTTTAAAATCAGGTTTATTATATATACTTCTAGAACTTTTGTTCACAAATTGTGTTAGTTGCTTTCTGTTATTGTGACAAAATACCTGAGATAATCAATAAAGGATGAAGGTTTATTTTGGTTCATGGTTTCAGTGCATGGTCACTTGGCCTATTGCTTTGGGCTTTGGGCTGTGATGGCATAGTACGTCATGGTGGAAGCATGTGGCAGAGACGCTGCTCACCTCATGGCAGCCAGGAAGGAGATAAAGAGTTGAGGAAAGGACAAGGTCCAACTCTTTATCTCCTTCAAGGGCATGCCTTCAGGGACCTAACTTCCCTCCACTCGGCCCTAACCCTAAAGGTTCCACCACCTCCCAATAGCACCGTGAGCTGGGGACCAAAACTTCAACATATGGGCCTTTGGGAGACATTCCATATCCAAATTATAGCAGATATATACAATACTTTTCATTAAATGGGATCATGCCATAGAGATAGCCTAATTTCGTACCATAGGGATAATCAACTCTTTTACTTATAATGGTGTTACTCTCCCCTGTGCCATTAATTATTGTGCTAGACCATGTTTAATGATTATGTATATCCTTTTCTAAAAAGTAGCTTTAAGAAATACAGATTTCTATTTTTAGCTTAAGGGTAAGAGCTATAAACATGTGCTTTCAAGTAATGGTCTCGTATAAGACTATATATACATTAGTCTGTGATATAAAAATATTTTTCCTAACTTTTGTTGTTGAAAAAGAAGCTTCCCTTGCCTCTGGTTTAGGTCAGAGAAGAGCTATGCCTGTGATTTGGGTTTGATTTCATATGTGAGCAAAACATAGCATATAATATTTGGTATCTTAAAGATCCTTTCTAAGACAAATTTTAAACTCTTTCATAAAAGGCAAGAGGTAATAATATATTTGTTTTACAGCTAACCAAAATAGGGTATAATAGAGCATTCGTGACTTATACATAGATTGATCACAGTTGAAATTTGAGTTAAACACTTAAAAATTACATGTATTTATACAATGTATAATGTATGTTAATATGTAATGTAATTATGTAACATTAGCTATGTAGATATAAAATACTGTTAAGTCATATCAAAGGGACTATTACTATTTGTGTTTTTTTCAGATAAAAACATCTTACAACTAAAACTTTCCTAAAACAACTTGAGGAAAAGCTCTCTTCCAATTTCATCAAAAATTATACTGATTCTTAGCTGAATGTGCTTTTTTGTTGTTCTTCTTAGGAAGTCATTATAAATTTAAAATGGATTCAAGTAAAAAGCTCTGATTACAAATTATTGTGCTTACTGTTTTATAGATGATCACTGCGTGAGTCGCTGTAACTCCCAGAGCTGCATATTAGCCCAGGAAGAAGAACAGTATCTGCAGAGTGGGGACCAGCAACTGACTCGACATGTCTTGCTGTGTTTACTTCTCGTTATTGGCATGTTTGCTGTAAATGTTTCTTCCGTTTTTGTTTCGGGGTTATTTCTTTAAGTGTTTGGCAAAGGTTTTATTTAGGCATCTGGTTGAAACTTAGCTGCTACTTTGCAGGATTGTGGTAGCAAAGCCCTCTGAGTTCTAACCTTAAGTGAACATTTTTGCTTGGGCAGGGAATGAAATCATTCACATTACTCTGTTGCCTAAGAACGCCAGCAGCCTATTGTGCTTACAATCACTTATTCACTTGTTCATGCTACACTTACTCCTAACGTATTTGACTGACCAAAGTAGACAGATGCCTACATTATCTCTCAGAAGATATTTCTAAGATAAATAAACTTTAAAAATATTTTATGAAAGAATTTAGAAAAATATCTATCATACTCTTTTTTTTTTTTTTTTTTTGTGGTGCTAGGAACTGAACTCATCAGGACTTTCTTTGTACATGCTAGGCAAGTGCTCTACCACTGAGCTACATCTGCAGCCCTTGGTGTTATTGTTGTTGTTTGAACTCAGAGCCTTGTACTTGCTAGGCAGGTGCTATACCACGTGAGTCAAGCCCCCACCCCTTAGCCTGTCGGTTTTTGAGACAAGGTCTTACTAAGTTGCTCAGGTTGGTCTCAAATTCTATATCTTCCTGCCCAGCCTCCAAAGGCTGGTATTTACAGGTGTTTGCCACCACACCTGGCCCTGCCTTCTAGTTTTAACACACTTTTCATGGTTCTAATCACTTATATGGATTTATATCCTGCTTTTTTCACTTATTTTCATATTACTGCATAAGTGTTCATAACCATGGCTTTAAATAGCTTTCCAGTAAACTACAGGAAAACTACATTATAATTTATTCAATTACTTCCTTACGAATTGTTCCTAGTGTTTTGTATTTCCTAATGTTAATGATGTATTCCCAAAGTTGAGAGCCCTGCATCAAAGCATATAAATATCTATGGCTTTAGATGCATTCTACTAAATTGGTTTCCGAAGGGTAGTCTAAATGTATGTAGCACTCTCATTAGCCTTGAATGTTGTAAATTTTGTAATTGGATAATTTATAAGAGCAATACAATACTTTATTTTTAATGCATACATTTCTTTAATTATTAAAGGTTTTTTAATTAGCCATATATTCCATTTTGTGAATTATCAGTTATATAATTATATAATTCTTGAAGATGGCTCAAGTGTAATCCCCCTAGAGTGGGAGATGGACCACATAGCTAGCTATGAGACCTTTTCACCTGGGGATGCTCATTGCTTACTATGATATCAGCCAGCAGCACTTTAACTGCTGTTTAAGACCAAAAATCAAAAAATAAATGCTGCCAAGAATCGCTGCTTAGTGATATAATTGTTTTCATTGTGTAGGACTCATTTTAAAATCCATCCTGTCTTAGGCTAGTTGGCAGTCCTGGTATATTATGTAAGCTTCTGTATTATGGCTCATGTCTTCTCACTTCAAATCTGATCAGAATAGACACTGTTTGAATGACATGTGTCAAGAGGAGAGGTTGAAACCTCTTGTTTGAAAGACAAAGCCTCTATAGTCTTTCAGTGTTTTTCCCCTTTCGTCTTTTCTTCCCTAATTATTAAGTAGAAGTCACTGTACTGTTCTGGATGGAGAGAAATGATTAGCATGCTTCATTTTAAAGGTCCCTTTTCTCCCTCCTATATAGAATCTTTCCAGTTGTCTATGGTGGCTGTTCAACCAGGAGCCTGGAAGACTATATGTTGAGTTACAGTTTTTCTGTGCTGTGTTTAACTTTGGCCAGGTATTTATTTACTGAAAATTATGAGGGTTTTTTGTGAGTTGATTGGGGGGGGGCGGTATTTTCTTTTAAATCAAAAGAATTTAGTTTGTTTGCCAGCTGCTGGTATATGTGACAGCTGACAGCTGCTGCCTGTCTCCTAGTAGAAATGAATTATTATATTGGTTAAAGTCATCAGAATGTACACTGAGTGTTTCAACCATAAATACCAAATAGTTCTTTGCTTTGGTTTTGAGATAAAGAATGAAATTTAAGCAGGAACAAGATGTCCTACTTTTTTTTTTTAAACTTTTTTTGTGATCTTAGTTCACTTTTGGAAATAATTTACCTTCCTGGAGCCTTTAATTTAGCCACTTAAATTGATAAACTCAATTTTGTTTATGTTTTGATGTGTTTTGAATAATTGGTACTTAAATCTTTATTGAAAATTCATGTGGTATGTAAATAAATTTTGGCCATGGGTAATAGTTACCTTTTATGAGAGTATACAATGTACCAACCATTATTAAGCATTTTACATTCATTATCTCATATTAAAACTAGAAAAATACTTGCAAAGTATTAAAAATTTAAAACTTCATAAGCTAAAGTTCCATCAAGAAGTTCTGTAGTGGGGCTGGGATGTAGCTCAGTGGTATAGCGCTTGCCTAGCATGCGTGAGGCCCTGGGTTCGATCCCAGCACCAAAAAAAAGAAAAAAGACAAAAAAGAAGTTCTGTAGTAAGCGCTGTTGTCTATGCTGTATCACCATTAAGATGGATATTTAAACCAGGTGCTGGTGGCTCATGCCTATAATCCTAACTACTTTGGGAGGCTGAGATTGGGAGGATTGTGGTTTGAGGTCAGCCCAGGCAAATAGTTCAAGAAGCCCCATCTCCAAATTAACCAGAGTAAAATAGACTGGAGGTGTGGCTCAAGTGGTAGAATGCCTGCTGTGAAGTCCTGAGTTCAAACCCCCAATTCACCAAAAAAAAAAAAAAGATGTTTAATGCCTAGCATCTCGAGGCCTGGGTTTGATCCCCAACCCTGAAAAAAGGTAGGATATTTAAGGATAAATGACATCTGACCTATTGAGAAATGGTTTTATATGCAAATTTCAATTTTTAATCTTTTGCAGTGTTGGGGATAGAACTGAGGGCCTTGCACATGCTAGGCAACTGCCCTACCACTGAGCCACTTCCCAGCCCAGTCCCTTACTTTCTGATTATACTATTTGTCCATAAACTGACAAATATCAGTTGAGTGTCATGTTGAAAAAGTGCCGTTTGAACTCACTATTAAATCTGAAATAATTTGCTAAATGCGATAGTTAAAATTTGTCAATAAGTGCTCTTGCAAGTTCTCTCCTAACATTAATTTCTTGATGTACCTCTGTACATTGCTGCATATTTCCAGTTTATTTGCCATTATTATGAGAGCAAAGGTGGCAGTGTATAAAGAGACAAGAGACCTCAGTTATTGTATTACAGACAAACAAGAGCATCCCAAGGGCTACTTGATACTGATCTCGCTTTGTGATGCTATTTAAGACCTGATTTTGTATCTAAGAACTATTAGATACTAGGTTGGAAAATCAGTCAACCTTAGCATTTTGCCTTCAGAAAGCCCACTGCAAGCCAAGCTATCCCAGGACTAGACTGAGAAAGCTTCATTCGGCAGGGCTTTGTTATGAACGGAGCTAATGCCAGGAATGTTGCCCTTAACATGCTGCCTACACAGCTTATGCCTCAAGTGGCTCAAGAGGAGTGCGAGAAACACAAACCCTACTTCCATCCCATTTTCCTCTTGGGCTGTTGGCATAGAAAGATACTCACTTCTGGCTGTTTGTAGTTGGAAAGTGAAGAAAATTAGGCCCCTCATGTGGTATTTTCCATGTAAAATATGTAATACAGCATTCTCCATGTTTTCTCCCACCAGCCTGCACCCCAGTGTGCCTGACAAATGATAGCTGCCAGCCTCCTCTCTCCCTAAGCAGTCCTAAATCATCCTGATCTGTCCCAGTTTGCTATATCACACTGAATCCTTCAAACCCTTTCCCTAACCACTAGCCAGAATCACTTCACATAAATTCTGTCCAGTTATGGTATTAGTCTGATTTCTATCACTGTGACAAGATAAATACCTGAGAATATCAAGTTAAAGGGAGACAAGATTAATTTTGGCTAACAGTTTTAGAGGTTTCAGTCCATGGCCCAATCAGTTTGAGCCTGAGACAGGGCCAATATCATGGTGGAGAGCTCATGGTGGAACAAAGCTGCTCACCCCATGGCAGCCAGAGAGAGAAAGGTGCTTGGTCCCAAAACACCCCTTAAGGACATGCCCTTCAGTGACCTACTTCCTCCAACTAGGCCCCACCTCCCAACAGCCCATTCAGCTATGACCTCATCGAGGGATTAATCCATTTATGAGGTTAGAGCCCTCATGATCCAGTCACCTCATGGTCCCTACCTCTGTACATTGCTGCATTAGGGATCACAGCTTCAATACATGAGTCTTTGGTGGACACTTCACATCCAAACCATAACAGTTACTGTATTATAATTATATATTTAGACTTGTTAATTATATAATTTATGAAATTTCAAAAAAATCAATATTTAAGCAGAGTGATATTTTCTTTTCTAAGAGGGGAAAACAAAGACATATAGCCTTTAAATGTTTTCAGTTTTCTTCAGTAAGGCTGTCATGTAAATGTGGTTGCTAAGCACCAGTTTCTATCACCCGTCTTAATAAGGACAGAATGATTGGGAAGAGATAGCATGTGTGCCTCCAGGCACTGAACTTTAGAGAGCTGCTTTATACATTCCACATAAACTGTTGCTGTAATCACTATGGGCTGCTTTCTCAAGCACTAAATTTGGTGGCTTCCATAATTTCTCTGTCTTAAAATTTTATTGTTGAATTCAGAAAAAATAACTTTGTTTCCTTCCCTAGGGATTTATTTCCTTTGGAATCTTTGGCTTGGACAAACATTTAATCATCCTACCTTTCAAAAGAAGGTAAATTTAGTTTTGAAATAAATCTATATTCTAAAGGTGATAAAAAAGCCATTCTATTAAGATACTGGTATTTTTAGTAACTTTAGTTACTTCTAGGAGACAACTAAATACCACACAAAGGTTATCTGTTATCACATATTTGTGGTAAATAATTGCAGAGAAAATGTTGGAAGAACTTTTGTAAATCCAGCAATGTAATTTGCATCTTAATAAGAACTGGTGGACTCTGACTTCTATCTATGCTGTTAACTACATAAAATTAGATGAAATTTGCAAATGTCTTTAAAACTGAAAGTAGAGGTGGTATGCCCCCAAAGGTCTGTTTTTGATTGCCATTCTCCTTTGACAACAAGATTTCTCTTTCTGTCAAAGTGACAACTTACAGAAAATTCTCTTTCTGTCAAAGTGACAACTTACAGAAAATTCAGTTTTTCTTCCCAAAACTTTAGGGTTTTATTGGTTTCTTTGAATTAAGATCAAGGATTTCTTTATGAAAAAAAACAAATATGAGTACTCCAACTTGGGGTGGGAGAAAGAGGCAGAGGGCAAATTTTTGTACTTCCTCACTTGCTCTCAAAGCCCAAATTAATGGAAACTAGAAATTATAATGGAATTCATCCTACCTGCTCTATAAAAAGAGTCAGTAAGTGACATGTGCCCTTCTTTCTCACTTTTCCTTCTTCACATCATCACCACCATCATCATCTTCACTAAGATGTCATTGCCAGAGGCCATAATCATTTCATGAAAGAAAAGTTTAATAGGAACAAATGGCATTGACCTTAAGTTATCAGTCTCATAGTCAACAGTTCCACTGTCTGGCAGAAACAAAACTGGTCTGTAATCTTGATCTGATATTTGTTTCACTGAAAAATGATTAAATAAAATACTTGCTATCTAAGTTATCTTCTTGTTTGGTTTGGTTTGGTTTTGATTTGATTATTTTGAGACAGGGTCTTACTATGTAGCTCAGTCTAGCTTTGAACTTGTGATCCTCCTGCTTCACCCTCCAAGGTGTTGGAATTATAGGCATGTTCCACCACACCTGGCTTCTAAGTTATCTTTGTGGTTCAAAACAGCAAAATACAGAATAAGAAACATTTCTTGGTAGAAACAGAAATGAGTCAAACACATCTGGAGGTTTTATCAAATGATTAGGACCCCAACCCAGCCTGTTTTGAATAGGAAATCAAATGCAGAACAAGAATATTTCCAGTTCAGAGACAGACAATAGTTTTGGTGACTGTCTGAAACAGCCATTTTGATGAGGCAGGAATGATTCTCTTTCAATGCTTTTCTTTCCTTAATTTTGGTTTTCAGGCTTGAATTCTTATGGAATAATAAAGAAACAGCAGAAAACAGAGATTCTCCTGTTTCTGAAGAAATAAAAATGACATGCCAGCAATTTATCCATTACCACCGTGACCTCTGTATCCAAAACATTGTCAAGGAAAGAAGGTAAGCCAATTACCAGTACAGGTTCCATAGAATTACATTTTAGATGGTTAGTTTTGGATTTTAACAGGCTAGTTGTTATGAGTCAGTTTATAGTTTAAGAAGTAGTGTACAAAAGAGCCACATCATTTTGATTTTAGTTATCTTTTAAATGTCCTATAAGTTCTGATTTCTAGAGAAAATGTGAAAACTGTAAAAGGAGTACAGTGTGGTAGAATATTAACATTTGTTCATAATGGCCATCAGTGTCTCTCACAAAGCTTTGACATGCACTGGATTTAGAAGTGATTTTATATTCTCATTTTCTAGTACTATGCTATTTCATATTACTAATGCTATTGTCAAGAAAATGAAATTGCTGCCTCTTAATTCTGCTGTTTATATTTCACCTCAAGTCCTAGTCTTTAGTCTATAGCATTATATTTTTTCTTCTGCTCTCCAAGGTATGAAATATTTTTGATAGGAAATGATGAACTTTGAATAAATAAGTGTTATAGTACCAGTTTTGATTGTCATGAAAAAGGAAATAAACAAAACATAAAGAACCTAGTACTTTTTATGTGTATTACTGAAAGTTTGAAATTTTATGAAAATTACTACTCGGGATGGTTTATTGCCACTATAGCTACATACACACCATTATAATCAGAGGGCAGCCTGGTATAGATAGTGGAAAGGACATTAATTGGGTGTGGACTAATGTTAGAACTCAACTCCTGAAGTTCTTGGCTGGTGACCCTGGGCAAGTTCAAGTCTTAAAACCTTAGCTTTCTTTTTCTTGAAAATCTTACTCTCAGGGTTGTTTGATTTAGGTGACAAAATGACTGTGATGGGCCTAGCCCAATCTCTGCCAATGGTAAACTATGGAGAAAAGTTAGTTCTCTGCCTTAAAGGGCTGAGCACAATTATTTGCAGACGCTATCTATGGTTAGTTCCAGCAATTAAAAATGCTTTTTAAAACTTTAAAAAGAAAACTCCAGGTTAGCCTGTGGTGCTAGCCAACTATCAGGAAGCATAGCCCTTGCCATTTGCAGGGCTGCCAGGCTGTCTTGGTCCCAGATGGTGAATGGACACCAGCTGGTAGTGTCCTGGCTTATTCCCTGCCCCTTTCCAGACTCTACAGCCTGCACAGCACCACATTATCTGTCACTCTGTGTGGCTTAATGGGCTTTTGTTACAGCTGCCTGGCCAGAGTCATCAAGAAACAAAAATTATTCTGTTGGTGTCTGGGACAGAGGCATTAGGCTATAAATCAAAAGTCAACAAATGGAAAGAAGGCTGAGACACAGGTTGTAATACTGTAATTTACGCACTTGAATATTGACTTGTTCTGGTTCTTATATGAAGCTCTAATGTATATTTTATTTATGGTAAAATATTTCAAAATTTTTGTCACCTGTTTCTCATTTCATCCCATTTTTCATCCACCATTTCCTATTGTCAAGCACTTTAGGTTTTACAGCTTGACTGATGGCTGGTGGGCAGATTCTTGTTGTCTGTCATACATCTATATAAAAATGTACAGAATTCATGTAACTGGATTAACTTCTTTTTTGCATTTCTCTTTGCCTTCTTTATTTGCTCATACTTAAGACACTCCACATTTGCATTAGGAAGATGAGTTTTAAATAATCAAAAAGATTCATAACTGAAGATTCAATTTAAAATCTTAGATTTGCAGCAAGGCAGACCTCTTTTATTCCTTCCTTGTTCTCTAATGAAGAAAACTCCTAGTAACCACATCAGTATGATGGTGTTGACTACCAAGGGCAAGAACAAAGACCAGTTGTGGGTACTATAAACTGAAAAAATTTGAGTAATTTAGTAAAAATAGTTTTTGTTTTTTTCATTTTGTTTTGTTTTTGAGACAAGGTCTCACTAAGACCCAGGTTGGCCTTGTAAACTTAAAATCCTGTTTCCTCAGCCTCCCTAGTACTGGGATTACAGAAATGTGCTGCCACACCAACTAAAACAGTCATTTCTTAAGAGCTTGTGAGAAATATTTAATGTTCTTGAAATAAATTGCTTAGTATAACTAAGAGGAAAATAATTTATAAAGCATAAAATATTCAGCTGTCTATAAAGCAGATATGATCATAAAAGGCACCTGTGCTTCAATAAAAAACATTTCTCTAACAATACATTTACATTTTCTATGTCTTTTTGTTGTTGTTTGAGAGTTTCTGTTTTTCACAAGCTTTAATGGCATACTCTGTTTTTCTCCAGTGGGTCTTTCTAGGGTCAGGAAAGTGAACAATTCTTTTATAGTCAGAGCAGTTTCATTCCTGCCATGCTCTTAACCATCGTGCTGTCTTTCCTTGTTTCTGTTTTTCTTTGCTTGTCCTCTGTCATGCAGAGCTGATACCAGATTTACAGAACATATGGGTGAATCATTCCTTTGACATACAGGTGTGGTGCAAAGACTTCTGCTGGCACCTTCTGTGGCTGTGACCTGGTGAATTGGCTAATTGAAATCGGCCTTGCCTCTGACCGTGGTGAAGCTGTGATATATGGAGACAGGCTGGTGCAAGGGGGAGTCATCCAACATATTACCAACGAATATGAATTTCGGGATGAGTATTTGTTTTACAGATTTCTTCAAAAGAATCCGGAACAGAGTCCTCCTGCTATTAATGCAAGCAACCCCCAACAGGAAAGCTATAAAGAAATTGAGCATTCATCCCCACCCCCTTTTTCCTCTAATACCTAAATTATGAAGGAAAGAGCCCTTCATAGAATCATACTCTAGACCTACATCTATTAGTTTTTAGCTGTGTGACCTCTGGCAAGTTAGCCTCTCTGAGCCTCAAATTGTCTCTTCTGTAAAACTTGACAAGACACATTCCTACTCCATACTGACACTGCGTGATTTTATGTGTATGTAAAACACATAAGAAACTGACTTAAGAAAAAGAGAAAGCCAAATTAAAGTTCTGATAATGAATACAAAAATTACTATAAATAATGCTAATATGCCAACATTTTAAAATCATTTCTTCCTGCATCCATCTGCTATAATTTCAAAATCAATATCCAACTGACTATTTCCTTTAAATTATCAAATTTGGTAGCTTTACTGCTAGCAAAATGCACCTTAAATTATGACTTTATATTTATTACTAGCACTTCCTAAAAAAATTTAATAATTCTAATTAAAGGTTCTTGTTCTTTTAATTTTTTCCATTTCTTTGACAAATAATATACAAACTAAAGAGAATATGTATGTGTATATACAAATATACATGTATATATATATATATATTTTTTTTGGTGGTACTGAGGTTTGAACTCAGAGCTTTGTGCTTGCTAAGCAGGTGGTCTACATTGAACCACACCCCCATCCCCTTTTGCTTTGGGGTATTTTTGAGATTGGGTATGGCTTTATGCCCAGGTTGGCCTGGACTGTGATCCTCTTATTTATGCCTCCCATGTAGCTGGGATGACAGAGGTGTGCCACCATGCTAAGCTTTTTTTGTTGGTTGAGATGGGGTCTCAGGAACTTTCTGCCTGGGCTGGCCTTAAACCCCGATTCTCCCTATCTCTGTCTACTAAATAGGTAAGATTATGGCTTGAGTCACTGTGCCTTGCTGACACTATTTTTTTAAGGTTTGCACTTTATTAGTACTTTTGTCTGAAGTGCTAATCTATTCCACTAGGAAGGAAATAAGATGGATGTGACATCTATCTCCCCATTGATCACTAGGGTCGATTCAGCAATCTGGCTAGCTAGGCAGGTGTGCACTTCCTCCCTCACTACACCTTGTGCACACTCCTGAAGCTGCACACTCAGTCAAAGAGTACACTGTGCCCCAATAGAGGAGGTCCATCCTCAGTCAAGAGTATACAAATAGCTGTGCTTTCCTGCTAGAACTTCCAAACGCGGTCTCCAGGAAGGGAATAAGAACTTCATAAATATTATCATAACCACAGCCCTTCAACAGAAGTATAATCTGATCTTTAACTTTTGTACTATGAATAATTTGAGAATATTCATCTCAGTGTAATTAAAATTATTGTCATGTGTGTGATATATTATCTCTGATATTTGCACAAGCATCATAAAGCAGGATAACCCTAGTACTTGGTTCTCTGCAGTGAAAAAAAAGGCTATTTCAAGCCAAAATTTAAAAATTCTAAATCTAGCATCCTACCACTACCTTTAGAATTCAGTTTTTTTAAAGTGTCCATGTATAAAAAGTCTGTAAATTTAAAAATCACTAAATGTTGCTCCTTTGTCTTAGTCTGTTAAAACAGACTAAGTTAGTTTAGTTTGCTAAAACAAAGTGACATAAACTGGGTAACTCATAAACAACAGAAAATTATTTCTCGCAGGTCTCAGGGCTGGTTGTTACAAAAAAGCATCAGCAGATTCAGCGTTTGGTGAGGGCCTGATTCTAGTTCACAGGTGGTATCTCACCTGGTGGATGTGCAGTAATCCCATTCCTGAAGGCTCCTCTCTCATGACCTAACTGCCTCTGAGTACCATCACATTGGGGATTAGGTTTCAACATATGAATTTGGGGGAGACACAAACATTCAGATCATAACCCTCAGATAAGCTTTATCTTCAGAAAAGTAAAAAGAGATTCAAGTGAGGCGCCAGTGGCTCACACCTGCATTCCTAGCTACTCAGGAGGCAGAAATCAGAAGGATCACAGTTTGAAGCCAGCCCAGGCAAATAGTCTGCAAGACCCTATCTCAAAAAAACCCTTCACAAAAAAGGGCTGGTGAAGTGGATCAAGGTGTAGGCCCTGAGTTTGAGCCCCAGTGCTGCAAAAAAAAAAAATTCATTTACCTGACCTTTGAACATTGACTTGATTGTAGAAATCAGTGCTGATTTAACTTATTTAAAACACGTTCAAATATTTATCTACATTTTTAGTGTTTCATATATAAAGACCATTTCGAAAATTATAGGGTTAATACCATTGCCCTTTAAAAAAAAAAACAAACTGCATGGAAGCCTAGTGTATTTAACAAGTAAATTTATTGTACTATTAGCCTAAACCAATTTTATGTTATGATTAGGGAGTGGGGATTTTTAAAGCAGAACTGTCTTGCTGTGGAACTTTAAAAAAAAAAATTTGATATGACCACATTAGGGCTCTAAATGTTCAGGAGTAACAAAGTCTCATGGCTTTCATAGTTGCAATGAAGCGATACCACTCACATGCATGCAGGCAACCTAAACTCAAGTGAAGAATTTGTTTGTGAACCAATCATGCTACGTATGTTCTGTTATTTGCACAAATGGAATCTGCAACATCATTTTCCATGGGAGACACGGAAAACCTGGATTAGAATAATCTGCAGTTTCAGATAATAAAGGCTTTGAAGAGATGTTTTTAGTATTAAGGACATGCTGATTTTATTGAATGAAATGTTTGTTACTTTCTCACTGACAAAGCACGTTTCTCAATAAAATACCTATTTTAACTTGCATTGCTGACATCTTTGAGTAATCTGTGATAGCAGGAGCCATCACAAAGGTCTTTTTTTTAATAAGTTTTTAGTGTTTTCTTGAGTTCCTGAGATTGTCCTATTCTTCATGACCCTTTAGAAGAATTCTAAAGGGCCTTAACTGTATTCAGTAAACACCTTTAATGAACAAGTCAATATAAGAGTCCTTTACATACATTTATGATTTTTTTAATATGTGGTCATAGCTGGTAAAATAATCTGATACAATTTTGATTAAAAACTACATCTTTTTTTTTTTCCCCTGTAGCACTGAAGTTTGAATTCAGAGCCTCACACTTGCAGGCGCTCTACCGCATGAGCCACTCTGCCAGCCTTTTTTTGTGTTGGGTATTTTTGAAATAGGGTCTCACTTTTGTTGGCTGGGCTGGCCTCAAACTGCAGTCCTCCTAGTCTCTACCTCTCAAGTAGGTAGGATTTTAGTCATGAGCCACTGGCACTCAGCAAAACCTACACCTTTCATATTAATCATCAGTAGTTAACTGTTTGCCTAACTTGTGCTTAGCTCTCAGTATTTTTAGAATAAGATATATTTGGTATTTCAAGAGTAATTAATGATCAGTAAATTTCAAAAAGTTATGATGCAGAATACAGCTCTTAGTTTTTTTCCCTCTTGTATCTTATACTATACAAACTACTACCTTAGACATCTGGGCATAAGTAGTCATGTGACAAGTAGTAGTTGGACACACAGCTCAGGATCATAAATGGTATCACCATTCTCTTTCCCCCTATTTATTTTATTTGCAGTGATTGAGGGATCAAACCCAGGGCCTTGTGCATGCCAGGTAAACACTATATCCACTGAGCTACATCACTATCCCCTTAAGTCCTTTATTGTAAATGGAAGGTTCTTTCCTAGCCAGGCTCCCAGTGGGTTATTTTCCTTAGGTAATGCCCTGAGTTCTACTTTTGAACTTTCCCTTTGGATGCTTTAAGACTGTCAGAATACTGGTTCTTCCCCAAATAGCTTCAGACTGTTTATTGTTTTTTTCTTTATACCAAGTGGCATGCAGAAGTGGACGATTAATTGGATATGACTCCGGTGAAGTTCAGGTAACTCTGGCTGAGTAATCACTTTATGTCCCTTTTGTGTGATCTCCTTTTTTTATGGATTCTTCCTTTTGCAAGTTTTCTGTGGGTAGAAAACGGACTTTCTTTTCTTTCAATTGCATTTTTAATTTTTGTCAATACTTGTCTTATCCTAGAGAGATACCTTCCCATCACACCAATAAGCAACTTATTGGTTTAAGCTTATAAGCTTTGCTAGGTGGTTGGCTTTTGTGTTTGACTGAAGATTTGCTCCAAAGAAAGTAGATACCTTTTGAAAACATATACTGAAATATAAGTGGACAACAGACTCTGATGAAGTGTAAATGAATAACAGACTATGATGGCTGAGATCAGTTTTTGCCTCCAAACTGGGTCCTTCCTCCTTCTTGGAAATTGTGGAACCAGTAACAAGAACAGGAGAAATGGGAAGATAAACGCATAAATCAACTTCTTTGTTATCACCTTTCTTCAGCAATCATGGACTTTAAATTTCTGTAATTGGTTGATAAAAATATGAAGTAACTAAAAGAGAATACATTCTATATGTCCACCTGTTTGGGGCAAATTTTACAAAAAGAAACTAACTTTCTAAAATTCTAGGCTGCATAATTATTCATAGGGCAAAATTTTTATTGATGATTAATATATGAACTGATACTTTCATCAAAAATCAAACAAACTACTCAGTTTATTATCTTATTCCTTTGGCTTATTAAGTAATGGTAAATATAACACTATTTAAGTGTTAACTCTAAAAAAAGATTAGCTCAGGTACTATATTTTTTTACTCTTATGAGATGAAGTTTAAGAAAACCTTACATTTTCTAAAATACATTAGTTACCCACACAAGTACCCACAGCCCAAATACCATGTTGGAATTTATACGTGAAAATCTCTCAAGCTGCTTTATAAATTAATTCATATATCTTTACAATAATCCTTGCTTTTACCACAGGAGTTACTCCCATTTTTAATAGGGAAAAGAGGAGACAGGTTGACTTGAGACTTTATCAAAGACTAGTAAGTTGTACAGATAGACTGTCTAGCTAATTTTCTCAACCTTACATTTCTATAGACAGAGAAGAGGGTTGTGTAGATTATTTTTATCAGTACTTGGATATTCATTTAACAGATGTTTATTGTGCCAGATACCATACTGACCACTAGGCACAAAACAATAAGAACAAATATGACTATTACCCTCATAGAGACTATTCTACTGTGAAACACAGATGTTAAATGTGCAATTAATTTGGAATCAGGATAACATTAGCTCCAAGAGTATATACAAGAGACCTGACCTGGTTGTATGTGGAAAACTTTTCTTGGCAAAATTCTAAAGTATGAAAAGAACTACGTACATAAAGGGAAGCACATGGGATAAGTGGTGCAAGCCAGTACATTCAAGGTACATTGAAGGACTTGAAAGAGCAGCATAGTTGAAACTTAAAACCAATGGTAAAAGTATAATATGATCTATACAGGGGGCGGACAGAGCAGCATGATATCTCATTGGTATTTATTAAAGATTGAGACATTAACCTAAGAACAAGTCTTTAAAAGCATTTCAGAATCTCAACACATGGAGAGATGATTAAAAGAAAAGAAAAAGCATTTTAGTCAATAAGAAAATGAACACCTGATTAAAAACTGGGCAAAAGATCTGAACAGATACCTCATCAAAGAAGATATTAAGATAGCAAATAAGCATATGAAGATACTCAATGTCACATGTTGTTAGAAATTACAAATTAAAATGAAAACAACCACAGGTCTATTAAAATGGCCAAAGTCCAAAACACTGGCAGCAACAAGTGCTGACAAGGATGTGGAGCAACACTGCTACGAATACAAAATGGTAGCCACTCTGGAGAGTTCAGCAGGTTATTATAAAACTAAACATACATTTACCATATGATTCAGCAATTATTATTTTTACCCAAAGTGAGTTGAAAATTTACATCCACACAGGAACACGTACAATGATGTTTACAGGTTTATTCATCATTGCCAAAACTTGGAAAAAACTAATGTCCTTTAGTAGTGCTGCATCAACAAGGGATACTCATCAGTGCTAAAAAGAAATGAGCTATCAAGCCAGGAAAAAACACAGAAGAACCTTCAATGCATATTACTAGTAAGTTAAACCAATCTGAAAAGGCTACATCCTGTATGATTCTAACCACAGAACATTCTGGAAAAAGCTAAATTATGAAGACAAAAGATCAGTGGTTTCCAAGACAGCAAGAGGGAGGCTAGATGATACAGCTACAAATTCACTGGCCAGCCAACTATTGACAAAGAGCATATTTGAATTTAATAAAAGTATATTTGCAAAATACAGTTAGTGTCATTACAAAGAATGTGAAAAATCTAAAAATTGTTCTTGTTCATTTTTGCTGAAAGCACAAGAACACAATTTGAGATATTTTCCATTACTAAAAAAAAAAGAAATCTGACTTCTTAATAAAATTGAAAAAAATGGCTTGAGGGCACTACAGAATTCTAATAACACAATTATAATTAACATGAATCATGTTAATGCTTCGTGTTATGTACAGAATTGAATATTAATTATTGACAGTTATTGTGACTAAAAGAAATAGCATAACTCTATGTGTTCTAGTCCAATGTTTTGTTTCTCAGTATCTTTTTTTTAATTATCCATTTATTCACATGTGCATACATTGTTTGGGTCATTTCTCCCCCTGCCCCCTGCCTCCATTCTCTCCCTCTTCCCTGTTTCTCAGTGTCTTAGAAAACTAATTTTAATAGTCTAGATATCACCTGAATGCTATTAAGGAATAATCAGATTTGCTCAAAGTAGGTTTATGTTGTTTAGCAAGGCGATCTATGAGGAAGATTTCCAACCATGCATGTTATCACTAAGAACTAATATTCGACTTATAAATGCTAATTTCATCTTTTGCACACTGAGGAAAAAGATTAACAATTTTATCCACATCAAGATGCTTGTTTAGGAGGACTGATTCCATCTCTTTGAATAGTTCCTTCTCCAGCTTCTTCATGTTGTCCAACATTGTTTTGGCTTTTTCCTAAACAATTAAAATAATAAAAGTAAATGCGTACACACATACGAACTAACTAAATTCCAACCCACCTCTGTAGGGAAGGTTTGTTCATTTTCGTTTCTACTTCCAGTTTAGTTACCCCTTCTATTCTGTAGGTACAGAAGGAATTAAATTCTTTGGAAAAAGTCATTTTTCTAGAATGAGTTTTAATGTATTAATAACAAAATATTATTTATTTTTAGTAGCAAATATAAGAACAATTATATATGACTAATAAGAGAAGTTAAAACAAACAGGACAAATGAAAATCTGATACTAATTGTGTGTGAGGAAGTTTATTGAAAATTGAGACAGATATTTTTGTGAATTTAGATCTTCTATATTTAAAACCAGTTTTAGGGTGGGATGCTTCATGCCTAGCAAACATGAAGCACTGAGTTCAAACCCCAGTATTGCCAAAAATAATTTTTTAAAAAACTGTCAGACTGAAGAAACAGAACATTAATGTGTAAGAGAAAAAGGAGCTAAAAAGAAATTTTCTTTCTCACCCCCATTTCAAGAAAGGGAAAATAAGGTCCACAACTTTACAGAAAGTAATTTTTGTGCAAGTGTGGTGTTAGGGCTGAACCCCAGAGCCTTGTTTGTGCCTCTGAGTCTAACAACCAGTCCAGAAAGAAGCAGTTTTAAATTGCTGACAATTATCATTGTCACTTAAGAGTCAAAAAAAAGAATATTGCATATAAGAAAAAAGTTACTAGAAAGTAAGCATAACTTAAAAAATTTAATCAATATGGAGCAGAATGCCAGAAAACAGATTCTTAACATGAATATCAATATGAAATTGTATATAATTATTTTCTTGAGGAAGCACTGTATTTCCTATCAGTGGGGAAAAATGAATTTTGTCTATAAACAGTATTGGACTAATTGGTTACCGTTTTGAAAAACAAGCTTAGAATCTCCACTTTATGAAATACCTAAAACAAATTCCAGATGGATTAGAGAACTAAATATTTTCTTTAAAAAAGACATATATACTGGAAGAAAATATAGAGGTTAAGTTTATTTTGAAGAGACGCAGGCCTCTTGAAGCATGAAATCAAGATGCCTTAAAGAAAAGATGAAAAAAAAAAAGCAAAAGACAAATGTAATTTACTAAATTTAAATTTTTTCCTCTGACAAAAAGTTAAATGCCAACCAATAAACTGAGATTTTAAAAACTACAATATAAGCGAGGTGTGGTGGCATGCACCTATGGTCCCAGCTACTTGGGAAGCTGAGGCAGGAGAATCACCTGAGTCCATGAGTTTGAGACCAGTCTGGGCAAAACAGCAAGACCCCTTCTCAAAAAAAAAAATACAACAGAATTAATATTCAGATGTTTTTGCCTCTTTGAAGCAGAACAAGCAGAAAGAATGACCCAGAATCAACTGAGAAACAAGCTAAGGAAAAACTGGCAAAGTCATTTAAAAGGAAATATGACCAATAAACATAGAAGAGTTTCAATCTAGGGCTGGCAGAGTGGTTCAAGCGGTAAGAGCACCTGCCTTGCAAACATAAGGTCCAGAGTTCAAACCCCAGTGCCGCCAAAAAAATAAAAAGATTTTCAATCTCACTAGTAATCAAAAATTGCACATTAAAACTAGCAGCGGAGCAGAGCATGGGTGCCTCAGCCTATAAGCCTAACTACTTGGGAGGCTGAGATCGGGAGCATAATGACTGAAGACACTAGTCTGGGTAAAAAGCTGGCAAAATCCCATCTCAACCAATAGCTGGGCTCGGTGGAACATGTCTGTCATCCCAGACATGGGAAGAATAATATAGGTTGTGGTCCAGGACAGCCTGGGCAAAAAGTAAGACTGTATCTCAGAAATAACCAGAGTAAAAAGGGCTGGAATCATGGCTCAGGTGATGGTCGTGTCCCTGCCTACTAACTCAGTGTAAGGTCCTGAGTTGGAACCCCAATAACACACACACACACACACACAGAAAGCTAATAGGATTGACTCCCTAAATACAAAGTTATAGAGCTAGCACTAGAACCCAGTACACTTCCTTCAAATTCTATCATCTTTCCACTACTTTATATTGTCAACCAACAATGCTAATTAATTAAGGTCTAACATAGTAATAGCTTTTAATTCTTTTTTCAATATTTGCAAAAAAAGTCAATCAGCAATTTTTTTTTTTGGTGCTGAGGCTTGAACTCAGGGCCTTCACCTGAGCCACTCCACCAGCCCTGGTTTTCTGAAGGGTTTTTTGAGATAGGGTCTTGCAAAATACTTGCCTGGGTTGGCTTCGAACTGCGATCCTCCTGATCTCTGCCTCCTGAATAGCTAGGATTGCAGGTGTGAGCCATTGGCATCCGGCTCAATCAGCAATTTAACAAGTATTTAGTACTAAGTTATAAAATCCACCTCCCAGAAGAAAAATTAAACAATAAAATTCTCCTCCCAGAAGCAGTTTTATGAGAAAAAAAGCTGAAATTTGTTGAAAGCTATCGTGATCAATGAGGGCTCCCCTGAGGCTGGTCAAGAAGGAGTAAAGGACCAGAGTAGAAGCTCTGTAACATATCACGAAGGGACCGTCACAAAGGCACAAAGAACCAAAGGGCTAATCATTGTTTACTGCACTGTTCTGCATTGAGAATATTAGGCAAGCCCATGGAAATGGAAGATACCTCTGGCTCCGTGGATTGGACCATAGTCAGCATACTAAAGTGGGCTCCTAGTTCTTGCCTTCACTTTATGCCACCAAGTTGCAAGACAGTGTTTAGACTGCAGATCTGAAGTGAAAACAAACTGGTCCCAAATAGAGTAGGAGCAGCAAGAATTTTTGGCAAATCACAAGTCTGATAGAGCTCTTTTGGTAGAATGCCTGCCTAGCAAATACCAGACCCTTGAGTTCAAATTCCAGTACGTAAAAATAATAACAATAGTAATTACTTGGAGGAAAATTAATTCACTTAAATGTAGACAGAATGTAAATGTATATACTCTGACAAAGTAAAAGAATTATAGGCAAGAATAATAAGCAGGTGGTAGAAATAGGTGAGAAAAGACATAAGATGGATAATCTTTTCTTCATTGTGGGAGTCTTTAGACCTTCCATTTCCTTTTTTTTTTTTTTTTTTTTTCAAGTGTTTTTTTTTTTTTCTTTTTACTTTTATTTTTATTTTTTTTTTTATTTTTTTTTTTAATTATTCATATGTGCATACAAGGCTTGGTTTATTTCTCCCCCCTGCCCCCACCCCCTCCCTTACCACCCACTCCCCCCCCTCCCGCTCCCCCCCTCAATACCCAGCAGAAACTATTTTGCCCTTATCTCTAATTTTGTTGTAGAGAGAGTATAAGCAATAATAGGAAGGAACAAGGGGTTTTGCTGGTTGAGATAAGGATAGCTATACAGGGCATTGACTCACATTGATTTCCTGTGCGTGGGTGTTACCTTCTAGGTTAATTCTTTTTAATCTAACCTTTTCTCTAGTTCCTGGTCCCCTTTTCCTATTGGCCTCAGTTGCTTTAAGGTATCTGCTTTAGTTTCTCTGCATTAAGGGCAACAAATGCTAGCTAGTTTTTTAGGTGTCTTACCTATCCTCACCCCTCCCTTGTGTGCTCTCGCTTTTATCATGTGCTCATAGTCCAATCCCCTTGTTGTGTTTGCCCTTGATCTAATGTCCACATATGAGGGAGAACATACGATATTTATTCTTTTCTCTGGGCTGGAAGGGAAGGGATAAGGAGGACTGAAGAGGCATGGTATATTATAGAACTGTCTTTCAATCTATACTAGAAAATAAATACATCTGCTTTTTTCTTGAGCTGAGATTTCAAGTGATATACTGCTTTTCCATAATGCTTACAGTTTTAAAGTAATGAACATGTCATTTTTGTAAAACTACAATTCATCTTTATTGTTTTAAGTCTATGGGGTCTTGACATAAAGGAAATGCAAATCAAAGCTACACTGATGGTACAGCGCCTGCCTAAGCAAGCAGAAATCCCTGAGTCCAAACCCAGTACTGCAAAAAATAAAAATAAAACAAACAACAAAAACTACTGAGATTCTACCTTACCTCAGTCAGAATGGCAATCACCAAGAAAACAAACAACAATAAGTGAAGAAAAAAAGTCTATGGGGCCTTAAATCCCTTTCAATTAATTTTAGTTGGAGTTGTAGGATTAAGAACATTATGTAAAAGATCAGATTAGCTGCCCTTCTGAGACTTTGTAATTTTTGGTATGATATATACTAAGCAAACTACTTAACCACTCCTAGTCTCAGATTCCTTTTCAGTAAAATGGGGATAATAATAGTACCGACCTCATAAAGTAGTTGTGAACATTAAATAAATAATTCATATGAAATAGTATATAAGTGCTAAATAAGTACTATTTTTTAATATACTAAGTTTCTCTAGGAGTTACAACATCTATATTCTTAGCCAAAGGTAAAAAAAAATACAGCTCTACTATAGTTTGAGCATCTAAACCTATTTTTTTTACATGAAGGAAGGAAAGCTAACAGTCCATTATTCAAACTATGGATTGAATCTCACTTTAAACTATTAATGATACAACAAAGAATATAATCTAATCATACCTCATTATTATCCATGATTTCCAATGCCTGTTGATGTTCTTGGTAGAGTGGGTGTCTTCTATCAGGCTTAATCTTAAATTGTGGCCTCTTTTTAACTGGATCTTCAAGTTCAAATGTTGGTGAACTGGTATATAATAGTTGTGAAATATGTGGCACAAATATGAAAGGCTTAAAAACAGATCTAGAAGAAACAGTCTTTATTAAATTGGTATGTCAAAATCCATTTAAAAATCAGCATTATTCTTCTTCCAAGATTCCCTCTAGTTAGAATGTCTATTAATGAGGCTACACACTAAGCTGTTCCTGCCATGAATTGTGCTCATGCCCATCGCCCATGTACACTTGGCTCTTGTTTAGGGCAGGAGATAATGCAGTATTTAGCTTTATATTCTCATAGACCTAACAGAGAGCCTGGCACATAAACAGTGCCAGTGAACTAAGAGTTTGCCTTTTCCTAGAGTAAAAACAACCTTCAGTGTTATGGATTGAAGATTATAACTTGGAGTGAAAATCAGCACCACTGTTTGTTTGTGTGTTGTTGCTGCTTTGTTTGGTTTTTGGGTTGTTTTTATTTGTGGTATTGGGAACAGAACCCAGGGGCCTCCCGCTTACTAGGCAGGTGCTCTACCACTTGAACCATGCCCCCCAGTCCTTTTGTTCTTATTTTATTTTTGAGATAGGGTCTCACTAACTTTGTCAGGGCTGGCCCAGAGCCCATGATCCTCATGCCTTGGCCTCCCAAGAGCTGGAAATACAAAGCATGTACCAGCATGCCTGGCTAGCACCACTGTTACGAAGGGGACTACTTCACTGTATCTTTTTGAAAGTATTTTTAAGGGATAGTGAATATAAAATCATTTCTACATATAATGTGCATTAAGTTTTGTAAGAGATACTAATGACTTAAATCAAGATAGCTATAAAAGTCCTAAAGATGTAACTTGAACTATTGATATGTTGTTTTACATATGTAATTTTCTAGACATGAGTACATAAGTAAATGTAACATAATATCATTTAACCTGTTTATTATAATTAATCATCTAATATTGTAAGATCTGAAATCTGAGTAAGAATCTATTTTCTTTTCTTGACAATATCAAATATATTTGTGGGAAAGATGAGTAAGGATAATTGCATACAAGAACCTATAAAGCTTTTTTTCCCAAAAAAATTGAGAATGGTTATACAAATAAGGAAATTGCAAACTAAAATCTGAATGGGAAATACATAAAAAAATTATTATCTTATCTGTGTAATAAAAATTTGTCCTGACAAAGTCATCTACATACTAATGATTCTACCACATGTCACCACCCTTTCCTTGTTTACAGTATTTTGAGACTTCACCTTTCAGGATCAGGAGTCCCTGTAAAGAAGTGAATGCAAGGAAGGCTGGAATCTTGAGGTAAAATAGAAACCATGCTTGCAGTGGTCAGGAATTCTCCTTCCATATTAATGCCACTTGGTTTATCTCTCAGAATTTCCATCATTGTTTCAAAAGTTATGTTTCCTAGGAAAAGAATTTAATATAATCAAATTAGCATGTATAGTCATGCTAATACAAACTTGTTTCTCTACTAGTACAATTTAATGAGAGGTATTGGTTTTGGCATAAGTTAAAGAGATTGGCCATAAACAACTTTGTACTAACTGCAACTAAACTCATGCCACTGTCAAAAGAAAGATATTTTTGTTTAAACAATAGGCAAAGTCTCAAAACCACTCTAATTAGTAAAAATCTTCCTAAGAAGGAATCACCAGTGCAAAAATACACTCAATCCTATTGTCCATAAAGAATTTTTAAAGACATATTCAGTCAGCAATGAACTGATGATAAAATATATTAAGAGAATATTGCCAACCAGATGCCAGTGGCTCACGCCTGTAATCCTAGCTACTTGGGAGGCTGAGATCGGGAGGATCTCACTTCCAAGGCGATCCCAGGTAAATAGTTTGTAAGACCCCCATCTCCAAAATAACCAGAGCACAATGGACTAGAGGTGGGGCTCAAGTAGTAGAGTACCTGCTTTGCAAGCACAAAGCCCTGAGTTCAAACCCAGTCTCACCAAAAAAAACCAAAAAAAGAATATTGTACTTTGTTTCCAATATTATACAAGACATTCTTTTATAAAATAACAACTTATTTTTCCTATAATAATTTCTGTGCTTCACATTAATAACTTTTGTGAATTGGAACATGTGAAGGAATGAAAAAGACAAAACATTATTGGTTAATGGAATTTGGCTGAGCACAATTCTGCTGGATTACTTTGAAAGCTTAAGCATCTGTTGTATGTGATGAAATACTATGTGTGCTTATATTCTGTTTTATGTTTTTTATAATTAAAGTTTACTATTTTAAATAATTTTTAGGAAAATACAAAAAATCTATTTTATGAACTTCTGAATTTAGTATTTGGAAAGCATAACCAAAAATTTAAAAACCTAAAAAATTAGTTAGCATTTGTTGCCCTTAACGCAGAGAAACTAAAGCAGATACCTTAAAAGCAACTGAGGCCAATAGGAAAAGGGGACCAGGAACTAGAGAGAAGGTGAGATCAAAAAGAATTAACCTAGAAGGTAACACACACACACAGGAAATTAATGTGAGTCAATGCCCTGTATAGCTATCCTTATCTCAACCAGCAAAAACCCTTGTTCCTTCCTATTATGGCTTATACTCTCTCTACAACAAAATTAGAAATAAGGGCAAAATAGTTTCTGCTGGGTATTGAGGGGGTGGGGGGAAGAGGGAGGGGGCGGAGTGGGTGGTAAGGGAGGGGGTGGGGGCAGGGGGGAGAAATGACCCAAGCCTTGTATGCACATATGAATAATAAAAAAATTAAAAATTAACATTTTCAATATGTCATAAAAAAAATTTTTTTAAAGCTATTGATATCTTCATCTAGCTCCACTCCAATCCTTTCTATACACATCCACAGCCAAAGACGTGGCTCAGAATGACCTCATGACAAAAAAAATAATACCCTTACCTTACCCAATAAGAGTAACCTGGTTTTCTTCTCACATATCATTTTCTTCTGCAAAGTTTATCACTCCCAACTCTTCCTGAATCGAATTAAAACTCCCTCAAATTAAAGCTCAACTGAAACATGACCTTTCCCCTTCCATCATGAGCATCTTGATCCTTTGTCTATATTGGTCCTAGCTCTGTCATTAGATTATAAATTTTCTAAAAACAAGGATGGGATTTTTCTTGGTTTCTCATTCATTCAAATATTTATGTGTTATCTAATTAAATGACAGGTACTTTCCCAGATATTGGAGATATGCCTAGATATATAGATATAGACATATGATATGAACAAGTGAAAGTCCCCTAATCCAATTTCAACTGTAGTAACCACAGTTAGCAATTCATTGAAAATCTTTTATGAGAAGCTTCAAAATAGATTTTAAAGTTTTCTTTTGAATGAATACAAGAAATTCTCATTATCAAAAGAAAATTGGTACCAGAAAAGAGCTACTTGAAGTAACACATTTAAAATGAGAATCAAAAGCCAATCATGATAGCACATGTCTGTAATAGCACTCAAGGGAGGCTAAGGCAAGAGGATCATGAGTTTGAGGCCAGCCTCAAACTCTACACAGTGAGAAATTGTCTCAAAAAAAAAGGCTGGGCACAGTGTTACAAGTCTATAATCCTAGCTACTTAGAAGGTGGAAATCAGGAGGATCACACTTTAAGGACAGCCAAGGCAAAAAGTTCACAAGACCCCATCTCAACCAATGGCTGGGCACAGTGCCTCACACCTGTTATCTAAGCTGCAAGGGAAAGCACAAATAGAAGAACCCCCCCCTCCCGCAGATCCCATGATAATATGGGGATTAAAAAAATAACAGCAAATATAAGTCTGTATCCAATTTTTTAAAAATGACTCTCATATAAAATGTCCTAGTGTTCTTCCATCAGTTAATCATGTAAGGTACCAACTATTTTATGTATTAATGGCAATAGACTTATACAAGTTTATATTCTCTTATTTAGTTTCTTCATAATATATCAATAACTTCAAATTCAGGAAAAATAACTTACTGAATTTTTAGATAACTTTTTTCAGGAGACATATCTTTCTGTTAATTTTGAAAAACACTGGAAGAAAAAACAGCCCTTAATATATAAACTCAACAATAAAGCAAAAAGCCTACTATCCACACCTACCTATCAGGCACATATCTTCAACACCTAGTGAGATTTAAAAATGATTCAAGTCTAAACTCCTGTAAATGGTGAGTTTTAATAAAAACAGTGTCAGAACCATAACACTGTGATAATACAGGTATTATAAAAATGTTTTCGGTATTCAAAACCTACAATTCTTAAAATGAAAGGAGGATTTACATGATCACTTGAGTAGGATAGCTATAAGTAATCCACTAGCAAGCATTGAATAAGTACTGAGACTGCAGTGGCAGGGTTCAGTAAAATGAATGCAAAACACAGGGTGCAATTTCATAGCAATTTAAACTAGTTATTTAAAATACATGAGTGAATAGAGATACAATTTGGATATACATGCAGCACAGTTAATAGCTATCAGGTAGGGATAGTTAGAAAGTAGAGAGGAAGGCTCTTCTATCTAGAAAAATCATAGGAAAAAATTAACCATAATGTACTAGTAGACAATTTTCTATGAAAGTATTGGAAAGACATTTATTCTTTTTGGCAAAGCACAGAAAGCTGGCTGAAATGTTCTTTACATATGGAAAAAATAAGCTTGCTAGATGCATCCACTACTAGACTCCTGTATGCATTTCAAATGTGTGATTCAGTTAGTTTGCAGTTAAATGTGACAGAATTAATTATTTCAATGTAGTGGCTAATTAATTTATAATTAATTCTATTTGTTTTTCTTCCTTTTGCCCAAGTACCCCAAACCTTAGGATTCTTGACATTCATTTTCCTTTTCATCTTAACTATGTATTATTGGTCATTTTTAAAATTTTTTGGCAGTATTGAAGTTTGAACTCAGAGCCTCACACTTGTTAGACAAGAGCTCTACCAACTGAGACATGCTGCCCAGCCTTTCTTGCTTTAGTTATTTTTTAGATAGAGTCTTCTGCTTTTTGCCCAGGGTGGGCCTCAACCACGATCCTTGTACAGATGCCTCCCACATGGCTAGGATTCTATGTGCACCACCATGCCTTGTTTGTTGAGATGGCGTTTAACTTTTTGTCCAGGCTGGCCTCTAACCATGATGCTCCTGATTTCTGCCTTCAGAGTAGCAGGGATTACAGGTATGTACCACTACACATGGCCCTTGGTCTTCATTTTTTAAGCTTATCTAATAATTTTATGCCCTGGTCTTTTCAAGTTTAATGTCAGAAAAAAGTACATTAAAATGGCCTCTTTAACTATACACAAGCCCCTTTTTTCAGCTTCCTAGGGAAGATAAATGAAAACATAATTTCCTCCCTTGTACAGTGAGGATGGTCTCTACTTCCTTTGGTTGCGTAAGGAAGATAATGAAAGTAAATCACTTAGCAGTGTACAGTCCTTGATAAGCATGAGGGCAGCAGGTGTTGCTGTAGCTACTGCTCCTGACCACACCTTTACAATGGCAATGTTTAATCTTTAGCATAGCATGCTACAGCATGGTCTACATACCTGTCTACAAGAGAAGAACAGATTCTCGAAGTAATCTACTTATAAATGACTAACATTAAGAAACATTGTAGAAAGCTTTTAAAAATTATAAAACATTCTTTTGGAAATTAAAATACAGTAAGGTGTTAAACACCTTGAAAACAATGTTAAATCATTCTAAAAATATTCTGTCCCAAACTTTTCTCTACCAATTAACTACATTAAATAAATTTGTTTAATGAATACTTGAGAGGCAAATATCAATCACCAACTGATCTATCACTGACTAGTTTTCTGATTGATTTATAGAACCATTTCATCTTTCAAGTGAAGGATGGTATATCAGTCACATTTTTATTGGGAGAATGAGCCTTTTAGAAATTATCTGCCATTCACTAATCTAAATAAAAGTCATTTTGTTGGAATTATCTGGTAGCAAAGGGAGAAGGTACATTAGAAATTATTCTTTAAGAGTTAGTAGTAACCCAGGTCAGGTGCAGTGGCTCAAACATGTAATCCTAGCCACTTGGGAGGCAGAGATTGGAAGAACTGCAGTTCAGGGATGGTCTAGAAGCCCCATCTCAAACAGTGGTTGGGCCCTATGGTGCACACCTGTCATCCCAGCTACACAGAGAAGCACAAACAGAAGGACTGTGGTCCAGAGTGTCCTAGGCATAAAATGAGACCCTATCTCAAAAATAACCAAAGCGAAAAGTTCTGGCAGAGTGGCTCAAGTGGTAGAGCACCTGCCTAGCAAGTGCAAGGCCCTGAGTTCAACCCCCAGTACTGCAAAAAAAGAAGGAAAAAGATGTTAATAAACAGGCAATTCATAAGAAAATTTCAAATTTTCAATAAATATAAGAATGTATAATCTAATAAAATAAACATATAAAGGCCAATTTTGCCTACAAAATTTATAAAAGTTGAAAAAATAATCCTAAATTGATAAGTATATTAGAAAATGGGTACTCAAATAATATAGGTAGAAATTTAAATTAATGCAGCTTTCCTGGTGGCCATTTTGGCAATGTTTTTCAAAAGCCTTAAAATATGCATAGATTTTGACTTCACATTCTTTTTCTAGAAACTAATTCTAGAAAAGAAATCATGGCTTTAAATATAAATAAGCTATCAACATATTCAGGCACCAGTGTTCACACCTGTAATCCTAGCTACTCAGGAGGCAGAAAGCAAGAGATTGAGGTCTCAACCCAGCCTGGGCAGGTTGCAAGACCTGTCTGAAAAATATCCAACACCAAAAAGGGCTGGTGGAGTGGCTCAAGTGCCAAAGTGCCTGCCAGGAAGTGTGAGGCCTCAGTTCAAACTCCAGTACCTCAAAAAAAAAAAAAAGTATATAATTTTAGCAATAAAAAACTAAAAACATACTCAGCCATGAAGAAGAATAAAATCCTATCATTTGCAAGTAAATGGACAGAACTGGAGAACATCATCCTGAGCAAGGTTAGCCAGGCTCAGAAGACCAAAAATCGTATGTTCTCCCTCATATGTGTAGTTTAGATCTAGGGCAAATACAGTAATGTTGTTAGACTTGGGTCACTCGCTAAGGGGAGAGCACATACCAGAAGAATGGGGATAGGAAGGAAACCCAAAACTTGAAAGTGTTGATGTCCCCACTGCAAAGGAGCTAATACAGAAACCTTAAAATGACAGAGGTCAATTTGGGAAGGTGACTGGGAAGTAGTGAGGAGGTCAGGTAGAGATGAATCAATTCGGGTTGTAATACACCTGTGCATGGAAGCAATGCTAGGAATCTCTCTGTATAGCTATCCTTATCTCAACTAACAAAAGCACTATGTCTTTTTTATTATTGCTTATGTCTTCTCTTCAACAAAAGTGGAGAAAAGGGCAGAACAGGTTCTGCCTGGAAGTGGGGGTGCGGGGAGGAGAAAGAGGGGACAGGGGACAGGGGGGAGAAATGGCCCAAACAATGTATGCACATACGAATAAATGAATTTAAAAAAAAATAACAACAAAACAACTGCTAAATTAGGCTATTTTGAGAAATTTCTCAATATTTTGACTTTTATAGATTTATTTTTATTATTGTGATGGGAAGAGAGAGAAAAAATAACATACTGGATCAATTTTCTATTTTAAAGCTTAATTTACAAATTATTCCTTTCTTATTAATTGAATTATTAAAGGCTAGAAACATGAACTTTAAAAAAAAAACCAAAACTAAAAACAACTTGAATAATACAGATTTGTTAGCTAAAATATGATTAATACAATTAATCTTTATTATATAATGATTAAAATGTTGCACATAAAAATAAAGGAGGTATACATTAATAATAGATTAAGATGCACTTGTTTTAAAAAGGTAAAGTTCTATACGTTTTAAAGCAGAGTGATTTGCATTTTATATTGCTAGCTAAAGAAAAGATATAGCCAGGCATGCATCACTCAGGAGGCAGAGGCAGAAGGATGAAGAGTTTGAAGCCAGCGTGGCCTACATAGCAAATTCAAGGCTAGCCTGGACTACATAGGGAGGCCCTATCTCAAAAATAAATAAATAGGGTTGGGAGCATAGCTCAAGTAGTACAGTGCTTACCTAGCAAGAGGAAGACCATGGATTCAATCCCCAGTACCACAAAATAAATAAATAAATAAAGTTGCATGCAGAAAAATATGAATGGCATTCTACTGAGAGAGGAAGTGTGGGGGGGGGGAGAACGCATATACATATTCATTAAACATGTACTGTTTCTGGGAGAGTATATAAAGAATTGCCTATTGGAAAAAGAACTGGGTATCTAGGAAGAGTAAGAGAGACTTCCCTGTATGTTCTAGTGTATCTTTGAATTTTGGGTCATGTGAATACATTTATTTTTATAAATAAAAAATATCATAGAATACTAAAAGTCATGGGAAGGAGCTTTGCTTTCAATTTGGTAAGCTTCTACTGGATCAACCCTCCCCCCATAACTGTAAACTTGGGATAATACAATAAGTAACCACCTGAAGAACTTTACAGTTAACAAAAGCAAGAAAATTTAGAGGGAGGTGACTCTTGGAAGACAGGATGTAGCATAGGGTAAGTTTCCCAATTTTGTTACTACAGTAGCCTCAGGGAAGTCCACAGTCAATGCTATGCAATGCTGGGAAGGGGAGGGAGGGGAGGAAGGGAAGGGTAGGAAAGGAAAGGGAATAAAGTGTCTGCTAAAATAAGGGCTACCTATATTTTGCTAGGAAAGTTCTGGTGGTCAGTGACTTTCAGGAAATTAGTTCATTTCCTTTGAGCTATTCAATTTGTGGTCATAGAGCTGTTTGCAGTATTCCTTTATTATCTTCAAAATGTCCGTGAAGCTATAATGATCTCTTTCATTCCTGACATTGGTACTTTGTGTCATCCTCCTGTTTCAGAGTTTATCATCTGTATTGGTCTTTTTTGAAGAACCACCTTTTGGTTTGGTCAATTTTCTCTATTATTTTGCTGTTTGCAATTTTATCAATTTCTATTCCCACCTTTATTAATTTCCTTTCTTTCCATTGCTTGGTATTTATTTTGCTCTTTTTTTAGTTTGTTAGGGTGAAATTTATAATATTGAGACTTTTTATTGCCAATATAAGTATTAAATGCTATAAATTTCCTTCTAAGCATTAATTTCCATTGCATTCCATCAATTTCAGTATTTTTGAATTGCAGTTTCAGTACTGAAACTTATCTTGGAACTGGAGCAAGACAGAAAGAAGAAAACAACAAAAATATAACAGGGATTTTTCCTACTTGTCTGACTTGTTGGAAGAAAGAAGACTGGGAATCTTTCAGTTCAAGCTCCCAACAGCAGGAGCAGAGAGGTCTCATTTAATGTGTAGGGAATTCAGTGGAAATCCAAGAAGTGGGAAAAACTAGTCCTACAGTAAGTCTACTATAGAGCTACCCTAGTAACACTTAAAAACTAAGTCTAAAAGTTTGAAACTATTCCATAGAACAAAGTCCAACACTGTTTAAAAGAATACCAAAAAAGCATTCACTAAGTAAAATCACAATGCCTTCTACCTACTTAAAAATTACTAGAGGACTGGGGTACTTGTAGCTTAGTGGTACAGCACTTGCCTAGCATGCACGAGGCCCTGGATTTAATCCCCAATACTGAAAAAAAATTACTAGACATGTGAATAAGCAGAAAAACTGATCTCAAACCAGAAAAATAGTCATCAAAACAAACTGAGAATTATAGTGATGATGGCATGAGTAGACAAGAATGCTAAAACAGTTATTACAAATATGATAAATGTGCTAAAGGTTTAAAGAAAAACATGAAGGTAGTGAGTAGAGAAATGGAAGATGTACAAAAAGTACCAAATGAGCTCCAAGAGATGAAGAATGCAATTTGAGAGAAATACCACTAGATGAGATGAACAACAGATTAGATAAGGCAGAAGAAAAGATCAATGAACTTGAAGACATGACAGTATAAACTATCATAGAAGATGCAGAACCCTTATCCTTTCATCTGAACCTCCATGTGATTTAAATGTTTTTATGGCAGCTACATGTAAATTTATTATAGCACATTTCCCGTTTGGATAGGAAATCTGAGTAAAATCTAAACATGTGTCACATCAAATTTTCACATGCTAGGTGTAGAAATATAAGTATGTTGGATCATGTGTGGTTTGTTGATTCCAAACCAGTGTTTATTTCTCAGCACCACACAAGTAGTCCCAACTGAGCCTAAAAAATATATGTGGCTCACAGTTCAATCTCTGTAAGAGACTGTATTGACCCATAGGAGGAAGCAGGCAGCTCAACACCAGGCTAGGACTCTAGACAGGAAGCTGAATAGCACTTTCCAGATCTGTAGCCTTGGTAAGGAGCCCAGTTCCTAGTTTCTGTTTCCCAAGGGGCCCTTTTACCTAGACACCTACACTTTCACGGATATTAAAGCTCTAGTCTTTAAGGCTTACATCTGGTCCATAATCCCTGCTTTTACCCAGAGATCAGGATTACATGGGGTGGAGACACCTCAAATCTTGCTCACACTATGGGTCCTCCCTTCTTTTCTGTCATCTGGTGATTTCTCTTTTTCTAAATTTATTTTATTTATTTTTTGGTGGTCCTGGGGTTTGAACTCAGGATTTCATGCTTTCTAGGCAGGTGCTCTACCACTTGAGCCACACCTCCAGCCTTTTTTGCTCTGGTTAATTTTGAGATAGGGTCTCAATTTTGGCCCAGGCCAGCCTGGACAGTGATTCTCCTATTTAACGCTCTCTACAGTAGCCAGGATGACAAGAGTGAGCCAATACACCTAGCTTTTTTCCATTGAGATAGGGTCAAAAACTTTTTTGACTGGGCTGATCTGGAGCAACCATCCTCCAGATCTCAGTAGCTTGGGATGATAGGTGCATACCACTGTCCCCAGCTATTGGTTGAAATGGAGTCTTATGAACTCCCTACCCTTGCTAGCCTTAACTGCAACCCTCCAGATCTCAGCCTTGCAAATAGCTAGGATTACAGGCCTGAGCTGCCAGCTCTTCTTATATTTGAGCCTTGCCATATGTATGCCTTTAATGATTAAATGTTTTATTAAGTTTTGTAAAGTTTTGAAGTGCAAAGGAAGAATTCTGTTATTTGCTCAGTTTGTCTTCTCAAGTGGAAGATCTAGATATAACTCTTGTAGTAAGAAAATAACCAATAACTATTGAAAGGAGTAGCAGCAATAGACAAAGAAACCTGTCTCCATGTTCCCATGAAGTCTAAGAAAAGTAATCACAACAATTTTTTAAAGTTTCTGAAAACTGAAAATCTGAACTTGGGGCTGGTGAAGTGGCTCAAGTGGTAGAGTGCCTGCCTAGCAAGCATAAGGCTATGAGTTCAAACTCCAGTACCAAAAAAAAAAGAATCTGTACTTGACCTTCACAAAGAATCATTACCTTGTATAATTTTACACCTCTCAAGCATAGCTTATAATATCCCAATGCTTTCAGTTTTAATAAATCTACATTTTTACTAAGTATAATTCTTCAAAACAGATTTTATCACATCTATATTATGTCTACAAAAATGTAATTTGTCATTCTGATAATTGTATTTAAGTGCTAAAATTACCTTTATGTTTATTCAGAAGCTTGTAGCCTTCACAGTACCTGCCTGATGAAGTCATCATCTTGGCCGTGTTGAGATAAGAATATGTTGCAGCAAAATCAAACTCCTTTTTGCCATTCCACCAACCTTTCTGCTTGGCATAGCTTCTCATGTTTGAGTGTTCCCGATCAATCTTGGTTGTTATAGAAAGCTGATTAGAAATGTTACGAACTCCCTCTATTTTCAAAGAAGGAAAGGGATAAAAAAGTCACATTTAGCATAAAGTGCCTACCTGTACATTATGGTTTTTAGTCACTATTTAAATGTAAATACAGACTTCTAAATTTTGTGCCATGTACATCTGCTACATAGTCTAAAAGATGAATTCATTTTTAAGATTAACTTTATTTTGAGATAATTGTACATTCACATGCATTTTTAAGAAATAATAGATACTGTGTACCCTTTATATTTACAATGTATTTTAGAATGATAGCATCTTGTAAAACTGTAGTATAATATCACAATCCAGACGTTGGTATTGACAGAGCCAAAGAAAACACTTTCACTTCCACAAGGATCCCTCATGTTGTCTTTTTATAGCCAAACCCACTTATCTCCCATCGCTAATTCCTCATTAACTCTAGGCAGCCCCTAGTCTGTTCTCTATTTCTCTAAATTCAAGAATGTTATTTTTTACTCAGTATAAATCTCTAAAGATTCATCCAGGTTATGTATGTATCAACAGTTCATTCCTTTTTATTGCTGAGCAGTATCTCATAGAATGGATATATTACAGTTTATTTAACTCAGACATCCTTTAACTTGGAAATGAACAGTTATTTCCAGTTTTAAGTCATCATGGAAAAAAGCTGCTATAAATATTTATGTACAGGTTTTTGTATGAATGTAAGTATTATTTTTCTGGGATAAATGCATAAGAGTTTAAGTGCTGAGTTAGTTACATTCAGTTTTTGAAGAAATTGCCAAATTGTTTTCCATAGTAGTTGGTAATACATTTTTTAAATCAATGTATGAATGATTTAGTATACATTTTCATCAGCAGCGGGTAATACCATTATTTTATTTTAGTCATTCTGATAGAGTTATAGTGATATCTCACTGTGTTTTCATTTGCATTTCCCTAATGGCTAATAATATTGAACACCATCTCAAATAATTATTTGATATCTATCCTTTTAGGTGACAAGTCTCTTCATATATTTTGCCCATTTTCTAATTGACTTGTTTACCATTGAGTTTTGAGTGTTCTTTATATATTCTACATATTTTCCTTTTCTATGCATTATTTTTAAGTAATCATGAACAGAAAGGCAAAGCTTCCAAAAATACTATGGCATTAAGTTAAAACTTTCAACTAAAATACAAAAAATAATAAAAGTCTGTTTTTAAAAAGATAATAATAGATGATACAAGATGCTAAATGAAAAGTTGGTCTTTCCAAAGTGATTAAAATGACCATCTGTCAAGTATAAATCAACTAAGTTAGTTATTTATCTAAAGAAGCCATGCTTGGGACAGTCTCACTACAAAAGTAAGACTTAAGTCATAATAGAACCAAAAGACAGTGAAGAATTTTCCATCTAATAGATAATTCCTTATAGTTTAATAGCTTAGTTCCTTTTAAAGCTAATATATACATATATATTTTTAATTGGCACATAGTAATTGCACAAATTTATGCTATACAGGATGGCATTCCAGTACACGCATACAATATGTAACAATCAGATCAGGGTAGCTGGCATATCTATCATCTGAGACAAATTATTTCATGCTGGAAACATTCAAAACAATTTAGGTCTTGGTCTCATTTACTAATAGAAACAAAAACCAGTGGCTAAGTTAAATCTACAACTGGATAATCAGACTCAATGAGTGTTCATTTTGCATGACCAGGTGAGACTTTTCAACAGAATGCATTTATTCATTTCTGTTTCATGTAACACATTTAATAAAATAAAGTGTTCTATGATGTAATCAGCTTAATTTGCATAAGAAAATGGACTAAACTGAATTTTATATATTAACATTTTATTAATAAACATAAAATATATAAAATAAAATGCAAAACAAAACATGTAAAGCAGAATATTTAAAAACCAGTTATTAAAGAAACAACTGGTAATGACCTATTTTGGAAAATAACATTCAAATCCTCCACAGCTCAAGGTTTACTTCATGAGGCCTGTCTGGCTCACAACGGCCTTTTCTTTCTCTTATGTTCACAGCAACTATGTGCCTGTATCATTCATGCACCATTTAACCTATTTTCTTGTGTATTTTATCGCCCAAGTAAAACCAGAAGATCCACGAGGTAAGTAATCAAGCATGTGATTGTTTGAACACAAGGCTATGCTCTAAAGAACATTTATTCATTGTAAAACAAACTAAATTACAAAAAGTTGTCCGTACCTTGTACTTTTTCTGCTGCCCAGTACTTCCCTGCAGTCTCCAGAATCCAGGCTTCTTTCCTATCAGCTATCAGGAAACTGTTGTGATAGCTAAATTCCATGCTACCCTCTGTACAGTTTCCACCCTGGCCATATTTTTCTAATAAATCAACAATGACATTAAGGGCTTTTTCAGCTGTATCAGCTCTTTCAAGACCAAGTCTAAAATAAAAATATTGAAGTTATAGATTAAAATTAAATTTTTTTTTAATTTTATGCTTGTGAGAATTTATTTTTGTTTGTTTTTTGCAATACTGGGATTTGAACTCAACGCTTTATACTTGCTAGGCAGGTACTCTGCTGCTTGAGCCATTCCTCTACAGTCCAAGAATTTGGGTTTACATTCAAAGTAAAAATTCTTGCAAGTTAACAAAGAAAATGAAATCTAACACTTAAAACTTTTCCCTCTGAAGTCAGTTTGGGATAATGAAAACAAAGTTTTTGGAGTCAAATGTTCAAATTCCTCTTAGTAATTTATTGGCAGGTTACTTTATCTCTGAACCTCAGATATCTCATTTGTAAAGTGAAGATAATAACATAAATTCCATGAGGCTATTGTGAGAATTAGTTTATCATGTGATAAAATTCATTAGGTACTTTCAATGAATAATAATTTCCAACTTCTACTCTTCTCCCAATTAATGATATTTGAGAGTCAAGGAATTGGATTTTGATACTCTGAAGCATTTTGACATAAACTATAAACTATCAATGTTCAAAAAATAGGAAAATAAAACAGGTAAATGTTACTACAAAATTTAAATTTTAGACAAGTTTTATAGTGGGGAAAAAAAAGAGAAAAAGAAAAAAATCACCTGACAAGGTCCATGCCTAGTAGTGCTTCCTCATTACAAACTTCTTCTCTTCCCCATACAGCTTCATTCCCAATGCAAACTCCATGTTCATTGGCTCCCATTTCTGCCCCCCACAACCAAGCTGGGCGACTAAGGACAACAGCGTAAGTTTCAGGAACTTGGTCGATTTCTATATAAGTACACTGTAAAAGAAAGAGTTATACAACGACCACAAAAATTTTGAAAAGTTATCAAAATCCAGAACTTAAAGCATCATTCACAATATATGACCTTTATGAGGGAGATAAATAAAATATAACTAAATTAAAGTTTTCGACTTAAAGGCATTAACTTAAAACATTCAGAATTAACTCTAAAGCATTTATTCATTCAAGTATTCGGTAAGCATTTCCTACTATAAAGTACTCTGCTAAGAAATATGTTACAAAGATGAATCAGTATAGAGCTTACTTTCAAGAAACTGAGACTTCTGCATTAACTAAGATATAACAAAATGTAAGGTTTTATAATGGCCAGGCAGAGAAATGAACATGAGTTGGTTTAGAAACTCAGGAGAGAGATGGCTGCTAGTTATGAAATCTTGAAATCTTTTTGTAAGAGGACAATTAGTGTGAGTTGAAGACTAAGGAAGCATCTTTCAACTTCAATGCCTAGTGTCTCCTAATTAGTGATGTAAGTACCCATATGGTAATCTGTAAATCCAAGAGAAGCCTATGTCACTTGTGGAAGTGGCTTATCAGGTATGTCCATAGCAATGAAAAGAATGACAGCCACTGGTTTACTAGATAGGAAAGATTTAAATATGCAGCGATAAAGTTGAACTGGTATCCCAGATGAATAAACAATTTCAATAACAACAAAAATGCCTAGGACTGGAGGTGTTGCTCAAGTGGTAGAGTACCTGCTTTGCAAGCTCAAAGCCGTAAGTTTAAACTCTAGTCCCACCAAAAAAAAAAAAAAAAAACAAAAACCATGGCTTAGTATAAAAAAAACTAATAGTTCATATATCCTAGTATTAAAATATCAGTAAAATGGAATCCAAAAATACATACCTTAGCAATAAAAAATAATATGAGACTCTCACTTTAAGTTCCATACACCAGTGGCTCATACATGTAATCCCAGCTACTTGGGAGGAAAGACTAGGAGGCAAAAAATTTGTGAGACCCCCATCTCAATCCATAAAAGCTGAGCATGGTTATTTCAGCTTGGGAAGCAAAAATGGGAGGATCCTGGTGCAGGCCAGCCCTGGGCATGAATGGTGAGCTCCTATTTGAAAAATACCTAAAGCAAAAGGAGCTGGAGGCATGGTCTAAGCAGTAGAGCACTTGTCTAGCAAGTGCAAGGCCCTGAATTCAAACCCCACTACTGCCAAAAAAAAAAAAAAAATCCTCTAAGTAATGTGTATAATACAAGTGACTACATAAAATGCATGTTAATAGTGCTATTGTGGGGCCTTGTAAACCTTTTTTTGATGAATCATAAAACTTATTTCCAGAGTCTGGAATAACTTTTTAAATTCTATGCCACCCAGATTCTTTTTGTCTATTAAATTCCAGCTGAAACACCAACTCCTAGGGACACATTCCTGATCCTTAGTCTGACTTAAATGCCTCCTCTGTAGCCACAGCATGTTGCTTACTTAACCTTAGAGTGGCGTTAGTCGCAAATACAACCTATTCTTATAGTAGACAATAAGCTCCTATAAGACACTGACCAAATCTTAACAGCTGACTTTAAACCCCTTACCCTAACATGTTTGCACATAAAAAACACTGAAATATTTAATCAAAGAATTAACAGTTTTGTTACTGTTATTTCAACTTTTTCTATAAGACTTTTTATTCAAATTATCTTTCAAATTTAAATTCTTAAATTTGAACATCTGTAGCCTTCTGCCAATTGGTAGCTAATGGTGAACATGGCCATCCACGATCATTTTAAAGAGGCACATTGCTAACAAAACATGTATTTCACCTACCTTAAGCTGTTCTCCCAAATTATCATGCACTGCAGCTGGAAAGTAAACAACCTCTTGTACTTCATCGCAGAGTCTATCTGAGTTTTTTCCAAAAATAATCCTATTATCAACTGTCGCAGGAGGTAATGCCACAAAAGTGTCACAGGAACAGGGCTCCATTTTTAAAAAAAAAAACTAAAAATCATACACGTTTCAAAATAAAAAGAGAAAATATCTTTAAGTATACACAAAACAATGTGACCAAAGATACTATTACCAGAGTGTTTTTTAAAGTTTTAAGCATAATATACTGTAAGCAGCAATGACTTTGGAACCAACCATATGCTAGAAGAATTAATAAGAAAATGGCAGTGAGAACTTCTTTCTTCTATTCTACAGGTCAGATTTATTCTCTAAAACCTTTCTCTCCTGAAGTCTTCTCTGAATTTCCTTTCACTATTCCCTATGTGGCTACATTATACTATATTTGTGTATGTTTAGGAGTCCCCTTACTGGACAGTGAGATACTTGAGAGGTAGGAGAATGTCTTATTAATCTTTGTATTGTCATCATTGGAACTTCTTAAAAAAATCGTGTTCTCAATATTTCCTCAAAGAAAGGAAAAAGACGTCTCCTTTGATCTGAGAAAGAATGCTTGAAGATTATAATATTGAAAAGAGAGAAGAATACACACAGCTATAATAGTGAAAAGACAAATTTTGAAACAGACTAATTTGGGTAAATGCAAAAATTCCAGTTGTTAATATTTGCAAGTGAAAGTTCACAAATGTATCTTATAAATCCTCATTGTAGAATTTAATATATAGAATATGTCTTCATTGGTAATCTGGAAAATCTTAAATCCTCAGTTTTAATAGAACACTTTAAGTGTCCACTTTTTGCTTTCAGTATAGAGACATTGTCTTATTTTCCTTCTTTATTTATCTATACAGGTAGATGTTAACAATTTAAAAACAATAATCTAGTAAGTGTTTCATTAAAAAGAAAACAAAATAATGTGTTTCAGCCTGCAACTCCTAAAGGTTTTTTTCCCCTCCTAGATGATGGCAAGAGAGGTCACCACCGCTTCTGTTCTTTTGTTCACTTCTCTTTTGAGTACAACCCTTCTGTTTGTACTGCAGCTAGCGCCTCCACTGTGTACCTTAGGCAGGCTATTTAATTCTTCTCTATGCTTCCATGCTTATTAGTATAATGAAAGATACTATTTAATGGGGCTGTCGTGAGAATTCAATGGCAGCGTACGCGCTTTGGTTGACCCTCAAGTGAAAGCGGCTACTGTCACTTGGGTACTTATTTTTACCCTCGTCCCAGCTAGCCGACTTCGTAGCCAGTAGCTTCAAAACCCCGAGTCCCAAGGGCCACCCAGCTGGGGTCGTCGGAGAAGCTAAGGACCCTCGTCCCCGGGTTCGGCGTGCGAAGCCTGTCCCGTTACAGCGCGCTCGTCACTCAACACTTGTTTACTGAACGTCTTTCTGCACAGGGCACCGCAGAGTTGGAAATGGCTGGGAAAAGCGGGCCCGTTCTTATGAAAACAGCTGACGCTTCAGTCAAGTGCACTCAGGAACACCACACCATTTGAACCTCACAAAAGTGCTACAGGAAGGACGAGAATTACTATCTCCGTAAAACGGATGAGAAAAACGGCGCAGAAAAGTTTCTGCAACTGCAGTCAGCGTTGCTAGAAAGCAATAGGCTCCAGCTTCAAGATGTCTTGGAGAAGAGCCGCCACCGCCAACCCCGCAACCTGCGCCGCAGCTGGGCCCCACCGCCCACCCGCGAGCCCCGCTGTGGCTCAGCAGCTCAGTGTCCTCCACTCCTACCTTCGCTCGGCACGCCCCTCCCCCAACGCACGCCTCCTGCCTCCAAGCTAAGTGACAGTCGGAAGAGGCGCGAAGGGGCGGATAGAAAGGGGAGGGGGTGTCAGTTTTTCCGGAAGTTGTCACCTTTGACCTCGGAAGTTCTCACTGTCGCGGGAGGCGCAGTTCCGGCTAGGAGGCAGAGTTTGTTTACGTTGCTCTCGGAGCTAGACGTTGCTTTCACTAGTTCTGGCTCCAAGATGGGGAAATCCTTCGCCAACTTCATGTGCAAAAAAGACTTTCATCCTGCCTCCAAATCCAATATCAAAAAGGTGAGTGAAGGTTTTCGGACAGGGATCTGGCCCACGACGGCGGCAATGCCAGAGGTTGCGGGAGGTGAGATTGATGTTGTTGGGATTCCTGGGACATGGCCTCTTCTCTAGCCTGGAGCCCTGGCGCTGTCGCCCCTTTAGCGCTGAGCAACTCGCCGACGAAGCGGATCCTCAACGTTTTCTACCGCGGCGAGGAGCCGGGAGGCGCTTGCTTGCTCCATCGGCTACTGTGCGACTCCGCACACCGCGGAGACTGATGCTGCGGTTCCTCAGTCCAACCTCGCGCTGGTTCGGGTCGGGCATCTCGAGTCCCAAGGACAGCCTTGCGCTGTGTCCTGTACAGAGGACTCGAGAAATTCACCCTTGCTTCCACTCTTCATCCCACTGGGTAGTGTGGTGTCTGATGACCTTGTTAAACAATTAATTACGGGTCTACAAAGTGCAGTATACCAAAGACCATGGTGGAAACGATAGCAGTAAAAAGCTGAATGATGAAGTATAAAGTATCCGAACTTTGGAGTCAGACCCCGTATTCTGATTATTCCAGCACAGTCACGTTTAGCCCTGAGGCTTTTTGTACAAAACAGTTAATATCGCTGACCCTCAGTCTCCTGTCGCCTTGACTTAAGTGAGATGGTGTAGAAAAAGGATTTGAAACAAAACTGTGTGCACCACATAGTGGGAGTAGTTAATCAAATATTAAATTCCATGTATACACAAACTTGTGAGAATGAACTCACCTTTTACTTGTCTTTAAAACCAGTTATGTTGAGTTATGTATGCTACCATGTATGTAAAAACATGTATGTTATGTATATACTTTTAGCATATACATTAGAACATCTTTGGAAGGGTTTACAAGAAATGGATAACGCTGGCTATCTGTGAATATAGTAACTTAGTTTAAAAGAATAACTTTTAAGAACCAAAATCTAACAGGACATAGTGGTACATACCTGTAATCCCAGCACTTGAGAGACTGAGGCAGGAAGATCATGAGTTTGAGGACAGCCTGCACTACATAGTGAGACCCTAACTCAAAAAACAAACAAAAATTCAACTTGTGGACTGTCAGAGTGATTCAAGTGGTACAGCACCTGCCTATCAAACATGAGGCCTGAGTTCAAGCCCCAGTCCTGCCAAAACAAAACAATTTGTTAGAAATCATTCTGTGATATCATCCTTATTCTTTGACCCTTTTAATTAATATCTTGTTCTGTTTATTTTGTATGTATTTCTGATACATGCATGCCTGGATATCAGACTTTATGATCATTGCTTATTTAACACATTTCCTATCACTTCTCTCTCTTTTTTTTTAAATCATTATATAGTTTCAACATACAGAAAAATCATTTTTTTTCTCTTAGTGGATTCTGAGCGTTTTGACAGCAGGATTATGTTGTATTCTTTTATTTTGTTTTGTTTTTTGGCAGTGCTGGAATTTGAACTGCTTGCTAGGCAGGCACTCTACCACTTGAGCCACTCTGTCAGCCCTTTTTTGTGTTGGGTATGTATTTTGCTTTTTTCTTCCCTGACTGACCTCAAAGCATTGTCTTCCTGATCTCTGCCTCCAGAGTGGCTGGGATTACAGGTGTGAGCCACCGGCACCCAGCCTATTTTATTAATTCTTATTTCAGTCCATGGAATTTGAGCTCTTGAGCAATTGAGACCTGTGTAATAGTGTTGTAAATTCTAAAGCTTTAAATAAATAGTAGTTATTCTGTTAGAAGTAATATGTTACTCTAACAGGCAGTAAGCCTTGCAGTTAGTTCTCTGTTACATTGTTTGCATATATAATTACAAATGTGTCTTTTACTGACTATCCCAAGGATAAGCTTCTCTTCTACTATAACATCACAGTGGAAGAAACTTATTCCAAAAGAAATTTTTAGTAGGTTCTTTTCCCCCTTCTCTACATCTTAAACTGTGTCCCCATGGATCTTCCTACCTCAGTGCTACAAAATGCTGACAGCCACCTTTGTTTTACTTTGAAAACTGAATAATGGCAGTGTCCCACATACCGCTCCCCATACTTATCTGATACCCACTCATAGTTGGTAATTACAGTTATTTCAGTATGTTCTCAAATTTATATTCTTAAAACTTACCATGTTTAGAGAAAAATTGGCATGCTGCTTATGTTGAATAGTTGCCAAACTCTCTCCTTTATTCAAAAGGTAGTAAAAAGGTATTGATACCTTTTAAACCTGGAAGTAGCATGAGTAAAATCCTCACATAATTTATGTGGGCTTTTTGCACAACTTTGAAAACTTGACAATGACACTTTCAGCCTGAGGTGTTCATAACCTCGCAGCTAAGAACATCTGATACCCCTCTGTCTTACCTCTTGGCTTCTTCTCTTGTGTCTTCCATCTTCTCTACCAATGCCTTTCATTTCCTTTCCTTTTTTCTCCTTCTTCTCCTCCAGTTTTCCTCTCTTAGGGTGTTAATGACACCCAGTAGCATGCATGGCCATTGTTCAACCTCCTGGTTATGCCCTGTGCTAATGAGTTATCCAAATTAGACATTCCCTGTAGAGAGATGCTTTTTCTATGCTCTAAAATAATAAGAACTGAGTACAGAATTCATTGTACTACGCATACTCAGAGTGGCTGTCCAGTTTGACACTTTTTCTCAAAACTTTAGTGGTCTGAATGGCTGAATTTAAAGGCTTATAACAAGAGGTAAGTCAGATTTTTTCAGATGTTATTTTGTGGATATCATTATGACCAAATTGGATTGTGTTGTAAACAGTAAGCAATGGCATATTTTATTAAAGAAGAAAAACAGACTTCCTATTTAATTTAAACGCAAGTGTTTACACTTTTTACCTCACTAATTTAGGTATGGATGGCAGAACAGAAAATATCATATGATAAAAAGAAACAAGAAGAATTAATGCAACAGTACCTTAAAGAACAAGAATCATATGATAACAGGTAAGAAATGCCACCATGCCAGTGTTTTTAGAATAATCAGTTACATAAAATAATAATCACTTACTGAATCATTCTTTACTCTCATACTTATAGATAACCATTTATTCCAACTTTTATCACATAATTCACATAAAATACAGCTTCATGTAACTCATGTACCCTCTGTGAGTAAGTCACAGATTAGACAGAGCTTTCAGAAATTATAAACATCTACATTTAAACTGCTGAGACCTCTGTTTAACATATACTAAAATGAAAAGGTGCACATAACACCCATAAAAGTGAGGTGTCTCTTTTGGCCATGTCATGGCCAGAGTTCATAGGTTTCTTCCAGCATGGTACCTGTTCTTTCACTGTTGTCATTTTATCTGTGTTAGCAACTAAACCCAGTTACTGTTGGTTAATCAGTCAAGTGAGTAGTGGTATTTTAGTTACCTAGTGAGTATTCTGAGTTGTAGAACATTTATTTTCCTTTGAAACTCTAGACCATTTATCATTTCACTCTTTGACTATTGAGAATAATGCTATTAACATTGACATAGAGATTCAAGTTCCTGTTTTCGGTTCCTTTGAATATATGTTTAGGAGTATAATTGCTGGATCTTAAGTAGTTCTATGTTTAGCTTTTTAAGGAACCATCAAACTGTTTTCCATAGTGACTATACTGTTTTACAGTTTCCACTAGTATTATGGAAGAGTTTCAGTTTTTCTATATTCTCAACATTTATTATTTTTCCTTTTTTTTTTCCTATGTTTAGCTTTTTAAGGAACCACCAAACTGTTTTCCATAGTGACTACACTATTTTACAGTTTGCACTAGTATTATGAAAGAGTTTCAGTTTTTCTACATTCTCAACATTTATTATTTTTCCTTTTTTTTTTCATTTTTTAATAGCTATCCTAATCAGTATGAAGTAGTATTTCATGTGGTTTTGATTTGTGTTTTTCTGATGTCTAGTAATGCTAAGCTTTTCCTGAACATAATTTAAGCTTTTAACTGATGTTAATTTAAGACAAAATTTACACACCTGTTTAAAGTATATGTTAGGTTTTAAGTATATTTAGAGTTTTGGAGTTATCACCATAATCTAATTTCAGAACATTTTCATCACCAGAAAAAGAAATCTTGTAGCAGCCATTCCCCATGCTCCCGAATTGTGTGTGTGTGTCCCCCTCTCGCAACCCAAGTAATCACCAGTTTACTTTTTGTCTTTATACATTTGCCTGTTCTGGACACATCTTATTAGTTAGATCATATATTATATGGTTTCTTTGTTTTGTTTTGTTTTTTTGTGGTACTGGGGCTTGAACTCAGGGCCTATACCTGGACCAGCCCTTTTTTTGCAAGGTAAGGTCTTGCAAACTATTTGCCCAGGCTGGCTTCAAACTGCAATCCTCCTATTCTCTACCTCCTGAGTAGCAAGGATTACAGGCATGAGCCATCGGTGCCCAGTTTATGTGGTCTTTTGTAACTTGTTTCTTTCACATAGCATAGTGTTTTTGAAGCTCACTCATAATCTGATAAGTATCAGAACTTCATTCCTCTTTGCTGAATAATATTCCATGGTATAGATGTCTATCCCTATATCTGTTTGCTGCTTTTTTTTTTTTTTTTTTTTTGTCAGTACTGGGGGCTTGAACTCAGGGCCTTGTGCTTGATAGGCAGGTGCTCTGCCACTTGAGTCACTCCACCAGCCCTTTTTTGAGATAGGGTCCTGCTTTCTGCCTAGCCAGCTTGGACCATGATCTTATTTGTGCTTCCCTGTGTAGCTGAGATGACAGGCTCACTCACCCACTGGTTGAAATGGGGTCTTGTGAATTTTTTACTGGGCGACCTCAAAACTACCATCTTCCCTTTATAGTAGCTAGGATTACAAGCTTGAGCCACTGTACGAGGCCCTTTCCTTCTTTTCTTTTAAACCTCTTAAAAAGAGAATCCAATAGAAATAAGAAGAGAGGAATTATAATCATGTACTATATCCTATGATCACCCTTTTCAAATATAAGAGGCAAATCTATACTTTAACTTTCTTCTTTATAATTAGTACTTTACTTGCATTTTGTGAATTAACTTTAACTCTGTTATTCATGTAGTTTGTTGCAGAGCTTTCTGCTGTAGGTAGAACCCAAACAGAGAACTTTCAGGGTTAAAACGAAACTAAAATATATATATATATGTATATGTATATTTTGAGGTATACCAGGCACTGACTCCGTCATATTAAGTAGCCTATTCTAGAATTTCTTTAAACTATTCTTTCTTCATTGGTCTCACAAAAGAATTTGATTCTAATTGATTTTAACCCTTCCAAGCATTAATTGTGTTTGAGCTTCTAAAGAAGTCCCAAACTCATTTGTCAGAATTGTGCTATTTCAATTTTTAAACAGTATTGGCACCATTTAACTTAATTCCAAATCTATGATGGCAGATAAGATTTCAGAGCTGTCATTATTTCAGCAGCATTTCAAGGATTAAGAAAATCCTGTAAGAGTGACCATATCATTTTTTTCCCTACTTTTTTTGTTGGGAGAACTGAGATCTCTCAGGTAAGAACAAAGTCTCCAAACCAACAACCAGTTGCTAAAGAGGCATCACTATTTGATTTCCATTCAGATATTTTAAATGTCTTTAATCAGTGAAATAAAGTTTGGGAACTTTATCTCTAAGAAAATATTTTATCTTAATTCCTTTAGGGTTATTTTAGGGGAAAAGAGGATGTCCTACAATCTTTTTTCTCCTACATAAAATTGTTAACTTTATGTTCTATTTCACTTAGGTTGCTTATGGGAGATGAACGTGTAAAGAATGGCCTTAATTTCATGTATGAGGCCCCACCAGGAGCTAAAAAAGGTATTTACCTCATTTCCTTTAAGTCTTTGATAATGTGTACAACTAAAGATTGAGAATTGATGACAGATATTTCTAAAAAGTTGTTGTTCATCTTTTACAGTGGCTGTGAAGATTAAAAAAATACTGTAATCATCAATACAGTAGAATAAATACTAAAAATATTTTTCTGCAGTCAAATGCTCTACCCCTGAGCTATGCCCCCTAAAAATATTTTTCTAAGAATATTTCATGTCATTTGGGAAGAAAAATCTCAACATCAGCAGAAGTGCATTTATTCTTTCATGGTATGCATATGTATCTTTAGTCCAGGAAATACATTTGTAAATAGAAAATGTAATATTCACTGTCCGTGAAAAACCATAAAAATTCAAAAATTAGAAGCTAGCATGCTTTTTAAGTACTGTCTTATATTTGATATTGCATTTTATCTTTTGGATTTTTATTTTGTAAAAGAAGAAAAACTGGTAAATTCTTACAGACTAATTAAATAATGTGATATAGTAGTTTACTATTTGTAAGACTTTTATGTTGAAGTTTTTAACTAGTTCTTCCTTTTTTTCCCCCCTCTACTTTTGCTATGCAATCAAGAAAACAAAGAGGTAATACACCATTTTCTGTTTGAATTTACTTAAAATTGATTGTGATTTTATGGAAAAATTGAAAGATTTTTTTAATGAATGTTTTAGAAAGAAGAAACAGAAGGAGAGACAGAATACAAATTTGAGTGGCAGAAAGGAGCTCCACGAGAAAAGTAAGGAATGGTTTGCTTTTAAGATAAAACATACATCCGAGCACTGGTGGCTCATGCTTATAATCCCAGGTACTTGGGAGGCAGAGATTAGGAGGATTATGGTTTAAGGCCAGCCCAGGCAAAAAGCTCACAAGACCCCATTTCAACAAATAGCTGGACGTGGTGGCATATCAGCTACAGGGGCAAAAGGTAAATAGGAGAACTGTGGTCTAGTCTGGCCAACCAAAAATGTGAGTCCTTATCCCAAAATAGATAAAGTTAAAAAGGGGGGCTGGGTACCAGTGGCTCACACCTATAATCCTAGCTACTCAGGAGGCAGAGATCAAGAGGATCCTGGTTTAAAGGCAGCCCAGGCAGATAGTTCTCGAGACCCTATCTCGAAAAAACCCACCACAGAAAAGGGCTGGTGGAGTGGTTCAAGGTGTAGGCCCTGAGTTCAAACCCCAGTGCTGCCAAAGGAAAAAAGGGGAGGTGTAATTTAAGTGGGTGTATAATTTAAGTGGTAGAGCATTTGCATGAAATCTGATAAAATATATATCACAGGTGGTAGTTTATGCCTAAGATCCTAGCTACTTGGGAAGAAGAGATCAGGAGAATCGCAGTTCAAGACCAGCCTTGGCAAGTAGTTCAGGAGACTTCTCCATCTCCAAAATAATCAGAGCAAAATGGACTTGGAGGTGTGGTTCAAGTGGTAAAATGCCTTCTTTGCAAGCCCTGAGTTCAAACCCCAGTCTCACCAAAAAATATATATATATAAAAAGTTAAGTTTACCTGCAGTTCCATCTTATATTGCCTTTTCATTCATTAGAGAAAGCCATAATATAAAAAGTTATTTTAAATGACTTGTTTTTATACAACCAATCTGCTTGATCATAGTCTTATTTCTTATATTTATTTATTTTTTAAAATCACAGATTTATCAAGCTAGATACTTGATTATAAATGTTTAGACATAAGGATTTTATAGTTCTGTATACATTTGGAAGTAATACATTTTATAATGTTCTTAGAACTATATAACTTTTTCAGATTAACTGCCATTGAATTTATTGTATTTATACATTTTCTCTATTTAACAGATATGCCAAAGATGACATGAATATCAGAGATCAGCCCTTTGGTATTCAGGCAAGTGTCATTTATTTTACTCTTTAAGAATAATTTTTGTTTAGGAAATACATCTTTGTATTACTGTCCAAAAGAAGTTTAAGCTGAAAAAGAATACTGTAGTTTTCATATTTATATTAGATAATCATAGGAAAGAGGAAAAAACATTAAATGTAGTATACTGATAATAGAAATCAACTTTTGTAGTGGTGGATATAGTTTGGAGAATTAGCTCAAGGTCAAGAAAAGAATTATAAGAGGATGTAGTTCAGTGATTGAGTGTTTACCCAGTATGCACGAGGCCCTAGGTTTGATCCCTAATACCACAAAAGGAAAAAACAAGAAAAGATTTATAAAACTAATTTTTTAGTCCTATCACCAGAAGACTAAATTCTTGAAAGTGTTATTGGAACATTGCCTTGTTTACTCATTTATTGTTTGTGGCTGCTTTCCCGCTACAACAACAGGTTTGAGTAGTTGCAACAGACAGACATGAGCACCTGGCCTGACAGGCCTAAAATATTTATTACCTGAACTTTTTTCTGAAAAGGTTTGCCAGTTTAGAAATCTGAAACTTCAGGGCTCAAAATGTAGCTCAGCAGCAGAGCACTTCTGGCATGCTCAAGGAAAAAAGAAATTTAGCCTGGCATAATGAGACATGCCTGTAATCCCAGCACTCAGAGTGGAGGCAGGATTGTGAGTTTGAGTCCCATCTGAGCTACACGGGGAGACCATCTCAAAGAAAAAAACAATTTGAAACTTAAAAAGTTAACTTATTAAAATTTGTGAATTTAAGATTAAACTATAACAATTCTTGTTTTGGTATTTTGCCATTTCTTTTTGGATGACATTTTTGTACTGTAGAGGTAGGAAGAAATAGAATTCAGCTTAGTTTTTAAGAATTTTTAGTGAAACATTTTAGTATTTGTATTCAGTTACCCAACATAGTTATGGAATCTCTTTCCCTGTAGATCTTTTAAATGTGCATAATTTAATTTGAACTTTGCCAAGACATAGGAAGTTGAATGTTGGCAAAGTTATTAGTGTTTTAGAATCAAAATAATGTTTACTGTTGCTCAGGTTCGAAATGTGAGGTGCATTAAATGTCACAAATGGGGTCATGTCAACACAGATCGAGAATGTCCTCTGTTTGGTCTTTCTGGAATCAATGCAAGCTCAGTTCCCACTGATGGCTCAGGTAAGCACTAGACATGATTTATTTGTCTTAGAATTTAGACAAACAAAGAAAGATAAAATAACAACATTTTCCTTTACTCTGGGTAGTGTTTTGTTTTGTTTTGTTTTACTGGGGTTTAAATTTTTTGGACTAAGATTCATTCCCAAAATATGATGATCAGGGTGGGACTAAAGCTCAGTGTAGAGCACTTGTCTAGTTTATATAGGGCCCCATCTTTGTCCCCACCCAGTACCACAATAGAAAAAACATCAGTGGGAAACTGATCATGTGTCGAATTTGAAATGCTGTGTAGTACGGCTAAATTTAACTTTTCCAGGCAAAGCCCTATGAACTTAATTTTAAAAAGTAAGATACATTAAATGTAGTTTATCAAGCTCATAGCATAAAATTAGAAGGGAAAGAAAGAATTAATTTCATATCTAGATAAAATTGTAAAAATAGACTGAACTGAGGGCCTCAGCAATCATTTCTCTTTAGTTCACAGATTAAAAACTTTAAAATTGAGTATACCAAAAATGTTAAACATGTTAAAATTGGTTTGGGGCTGAGGTGTAATTCAGTGCAGAGCTCTTGCACAGCATGTGCAAGGCCCCAGCTTCAATCCTGAGCACTGCTAAACAACAACAAAAATTGGTTTTTACTTGTCAATTATTTATTTTCCTGCATATTACTGTCTACTTTAGAATAATTGTTAAGCCGGGTACCAGTGGCTCATTCCTATAATCCTAGCTATTCAGGAGGCAGAAATCAGGAGGATTGTGGTTTGAAACCAGCCGCAGGCAAATAGTTTGTGAGACCCTAACTCGAAAATACCCAATACAAAGAAGGACTGGCAGAGTGGCTCAGGCAGTAGAGCACTTGCCTACCAAGAATGAGGTCCTGAGTTCAAACCTCAGTACTGCCAAAAATAATAATAATAATTGTTCTAATTTGGTTTGCATAATTTTGATTCTTTATATAAAAAGATACTGAAGATATTTTCAAATTCATCAGTGCCTTTATTGAGACAAACATACTAATCGAACCCTAACTCATAGTAGATAATAGAAAAAACATCTGTTTAATGCTGTAAACTTAAGCAAATCATTTCACTTTTATGAGCTTCAACTCCTGATTTTAAAATAAGGATAATAGTATAACTCATGTTTTCATCACTTTTTGTTTGTTTTGGAGCTAAGTTTTGAACTCAGGGCCTCTCACTAGGCAAGTTCTTGAGCCACCAGTCCTTTTATCACATTTTTAAGCAGTTTGAGAATCTTTTCTTCTTCAACACCGTCATCTCCTCTTTTTTACAGAAATGTTACATGCAGACCTACAACATACAATATGTTGTATGTTGTATTAAAACAACAACTTGTATTAAAACAAGTGATTCTGGGTATAAGGCTCCTTCTTCTCAGTCTCTAGGCCCTCTGAAGTACCTCTTCAAACTCCCTGTGACTTCTACCATCATTTCAATCCTAGTCCAAGGTTCACCTTCAGTCAGCATATAAACCTTTCCCTCTTCTGTAGCTAAGCAGATCCTGCTTCCAGAAAGCCGAATTCAAGCTGTAGGAGTCAAGATACCAATTTTCATATTAGGATTTTAGAAATTAGATCCATTGTTAAGTTTGATACGATCTCTTTAATAGCGCTAAAGGTGTTAGAATTAGTAGAGGAAGGATGCAGATAAAATATTAGGATTGATTTTTTAAAAATCCTTATTGCTCTAAAATAGATTAAGAAACCATCTTTTGAGAGAAGAAAAATGTATTTATTCAATAGTGAGACAATATTGGTACTGATTTTGGCCTGGCAACTTCTGACAAATGTGCTTCCCGCTGGAGCCACATAAAACCCATATAGCTAATTCTCTTTTGTCCCCTGTCCCCATTCAAATCACAGAAGAAGGGAGAAAGGCCCCAAAGGAGATAAAACCCCAAAGAAAATGGAATAGAGTAGGTCATATACCAAGACTCCATTGACTCAAGTATTTCTGACCACTTACTTCATTAGTCACTGATACCTGTTATTATAACCTAAAAGCATGTTCTCTTTTCTGCAAGGGTTGCATCTTTTTTATATTTTCCTTTACTTCAACTTTGTTCTTCCCTGACAAATTCATGACTCATGGGTTGGTTTGGGGTAGGCAGAGTGGTAACTGTCTATGTTCCCCAGCCATGTCCTACTCTGACCATGCTTCTGAGAGAGTGAATAGGATAGACACCAGACTTAGCCCTTTCTTTTCATAATCAAATAGGTCTAATTTCTCTTGTGTCTCTATTAGGAAGTTTACTAACAACCAAAAGAACTTGTACTAGTTAACCTTTTTTTTTTAATTTATTTACATGTGCATACATTGTTTGAGTCATTTCTTCACCCTGCTCCCCCCTACACCAAGTTTCAGGCATAGTTAACCTTTTTTTAAATGTACTGAAAACAATTAAACTCCATAGTCACAGACCACAAAACTATGTGAATTCAGAAATAATGCAGCTGCTTATTGGCTCTTCTCCTGCCCTAATTTATGTCTATTTTTATCATTCAGTTTATACCCTATTTATGGTAGGGTTTTACTGTAGAACTATTCTCCAGTCAAATAAGCTTTTTCAAAATCAAGTGAATGAAGTAGAAAAATTAAATTTTAATCCTATGTGCAACCAAACTTAAAAAGCCTACAAATTAGAGCTTCTTTCTGCCTTACAAATAAATTGAGCACTGAGGTGAAAGAGGGTAAAAAAAAAAGCATTATCTTCATTCAAATAGTATGATTTTTTTGTTCATGAGGTTATTCCTATTTTTTAATTTTTATTAATATTTTTTTGCAGAACTGATCCTTCAGATCAGTATAAAAAAGATGAACACATGAACATGAATGAGAAAAGGACATAAATATAGATGCTTTACAAAAGGAGGAATCCAAATGATCATTTGAATATGTGAGAACATTTTCCACATTAATAAACAAATAAATGAAAATTAAAATATATTGTCCTCTTTTTTTTTTTTTGGCAGCACTGGTGTTTGAACCCAGGGCCTACACTTTGAGCCATTCCAGTAGCCCTATTTTTGTGTGTGGGTTTTTTCAAGATAGGGTCTCCCAAACTATTTGCCTGGGCTGGCTTCAAACCACAAACCTCCTGATCTCTGCCTCCTAAATAGCTTAAGATTACAGGTGTGAGCCACCAGCATCCGGCTATATTGTCTCTTTTTTGCCTGTGAAATCTGGCAAAGATTTGAAAGAGCTATATATCGAGTATTAGAGCAAGTGTTGTAAAATGAACATTTTAATTCTCTGTTGATAAATTTGAGCAGCCTTTCAATATGTATGAAAAGCTTTAAAAATATGCATGCCTTCTTTTTTTTTTTTTTTTTTTTTGGTGGTCCTGGGGCTTGAACTCAGTGCTTCATGCTTCTAGGCTTGCTAGGCAGGCACTCTACCACCTGAGTACTCTACCAGCCCCCATACAGGTCTCTAGAAATTCACCATCCAGTAACTTACAATTTTTTAAAAAGTGATAGGGCAGATGCTCAAAGATTTATAGTAAAAGATTAGAAGCAACCCAAATGTCTAGTAAGGGGTTAGTAAAATAAACTCATTTGTTTAATAATCACTTATGGAATACTTACCCTGTGGCATTTTTCTAGGCTTTAGAAATACAATGTCAAACAAGAAAGAAAAGATCATTGCTTTTACTATTTTGGTAATGACACAAAATAAACTAATAAATGCCTGGTATTTATGAGTTCTGTGATGAAAATTTGATATTGTGATAAGAAATCACTATATGGGAGTTGCTTTAGATTAAATAGTCAAGAAAAGCCCCTCTGAGGAGTGATGTTAAGCTGAGACATAAATGTCAGGAAGGATGCAGCCATACAAAATCTGCAGGGAAAGCATTTGGAAACTCAGGAAAAAGAAAGCCTTTTCTACAGAGGGAACTGTCAGTTCCGAGAGGCTCTATACTCAGTGGTTAAGTGTCTGGGGATTAAGAGCAGACTGAAGAGCTGGGGGCGAGGCTTCGGCCTAGCAAAGTGCAAGATCCTGAATTCAAACACTTACCACCAAAAAAAAAAAAATGTAGACTGAGAGGCTACGGAGCTACATCGATGCCTAGTGGTTTGGAACTTCACACTATGCTACTTAATAGCTTTGTAACTTTAAACAAGCTATTTAATCTCTCTCTGACTGAGTTTGCTGATGTCTATAAAACTAATAGTACCTACCTCCTAAGGTTGTTAAGAAAAGTGAATAAGTTACCATATGTATAGTGCTTGAAATAGTGCCTGACACATAATAGGCACTTTGTGTTTTTTAAAAAAAAACAATAAAATTATGGTGTGTCCCTAAAAAGTGGAATACCATACAGCCATAAAATATATATGCATGACTATAACTATTGATGTGTAAGGATATACCAGAATGTATCAAGTGTTACAAAGTTAAGCAGTATATATAAAAATTGTGTGAAGATAATCTGGAAACTGTGAGGCATTCAGGGATTTAAGAGCCCTCCATGTAGGGCTGGGAGCATAAACCAGTAACAGAGTATTGAAGCCCTGGGTTTAATCCTTAGTCCATCCCCACAGCCCACACACACAAAAAAAGAGCCCTATTTGAAAATTCTTAGAACTAATTCCTTGTTTACCTCTTCAAAGAATTACATTTGGGAACTATGTATTTGACATAGTTCATCTAGTAAACTTTGGGGTTTTTTAAACTTTATGTTCTAAATTCATAGAAGATATAGGCTCTACCCTTAGTTTACAATCTAATCAGGAACATTAACATGTCACATAAGAAACAGACTGTAATAGCTCCCTGTTTATAATCTGGTCAAAAAAACCGAACTAGATTATATAATAATCTACTTAATAGAGAGTAATAGACAAATTAGGTAGTTGACAGAGAAGGTGGAACTAAAAGTGACTTTTGGAGAATTAAAATTTAGACAGGTGGACAGAATGTTTGACCAAAAAAAAATAATAATCAGAATTAAAATGTAAGCACAGAAAACTTGGCTTGGATGATTTCACACTGGAATGGCTCTTAAAAGGCTGGACAAAAAAAAGAGCTTGGCCATTCAGCCTGTGTTTCCTAAACTTACCCAAAGTAAGGAATCACTTAAGGATTTTGTTTCATTATTGGTTCCAAATACACTATACCAGAAGGCTGTTAAATGAAAGTCCAGAGAGAAGTCAGACTGTTACACCCAGATGATGTTTGTGATCTGAAAGTTTGAGAAAGCTGTTGTAAGCAAAATTGATACTATGGAATTTGGCGAAATGTGGGGCTTGTTTCTGGAAGAAGTATAGTATGGAGGAAAAGGAAATAGAATAATGTATTGAAAATGGATTTTTTGTTTTAAGTAAGCAGGAGCATGTTTTCAACATCATTTCTTACTAGCAATCTAATTATCTAGTACTAGAGGAATGACCTGATAAACTCAATATGTTAAGTGAACTAAAGAATAATATTTGAAGCCGGGCACTGGTGGCTCACGTCTATAATCCTAGATACTTGGGAAGGTGAAATTAGGAGATCACAGTTGGAGGCCATCCTAGGCAAATAGTTCCAGAGATACCATCTCCAAAATAAATACAGCAAAATGGACTAGAGGTATGGCTGAAATGGTAGAGTGTCTGCTTTGCAAGTGAGAAGTCCTGAGTTCAAACCCCAGTCCCATCAAAAAAAAAAATACTTATTGAATCTGCACTGTGATTCTGATTCTAATATAAAACTACCTGCATATAAATTAGGACTGGAAGGGCACCAGGAAAAATGAAAATAGTTAATATGTTAACTGTTTTCATGAAATTACAGTTTTCTTTTATATTAAAATGTATGATTAAAATTGGAAAAGAATCTTAAAATTTAGGCTTTTCAAATATTGAATCTCACATGATTTGTTTCAGAACACTAATGTTTTCCTTTATATTCCTGTATTAAATTTATTTTCAGAATAATCGGAACAGTAAAGAAAGCAGAGGGTTACTGGTGTGTTGTAAAGGCTGTATTTGTGATAAGAAATAACTAGAAAACTGAATTAACACTTTGCCTCAATCTTTATAGAATAAGCTGTTAGAGAAATTTCCATTTTCACCTTTTCATTTCAAACTGAAAAGGTATAAATTTAAGAACAAGTGCTAGTAAATACTAGTACTTTAATTTCTTAAATCCTGTATCTTATCTGAGAATATCTAAAGATACTGAGCTCTGATAAAATTGTGATTAAAAATAGGTCAGTACATTTGTACATCTATGATATACATGAGATGATGAAAGTTCCTGTTCTAGCATGGTAGTCACACATGTAATCTCAGCACTCAGGAAGCTAGGCAGGAGGATCACAAGTTTGGGGCCAGCCCAGACTATATAGTAAGCCTATTCTGTCTGTCCCTCCACCCAAAATGTAAAGAAGAAAAAGAAAGTCCTTGATCTGTTTCTGATATACTGTCAAGGTTGAAAACAATCAGCTTAAGTTGTGTATGAGAACAATTGAAGATTTGGTAAGATGATGCCTTTTTCTGTTTAAATTATGAAGCTTATTGTAAAGTCATAAATTTATCCTAAGGAAATAATCATAGATAAGTCCTAAAGATTTAGGCACAAAGGATTATGCATAATAGAGAAAAAGATTTTGAAAGAGAGGCAGAGAATACCTAAGTAATAAAAAATAGTAAGTGAATAAATGTGAACATTGTTATAATGGAATGCTATACTGTGTAGCTATTAAAATGATATGAAGTGGGCTGGAGGCGTGAAGTGGTAGAGCACCAGCCTAGCAAGTACAGAGCCCTGAGTTCAAATTCTAGTACCACCTCCCCCACAAAAAAAAAATACAAAGATTTCCTAATGATATGGACATTGTTTACAACATTTGATCAAATTAAAAAAACAGGTTTGGCTGTGTGGCTCACATGGTAGAGCGCCTTCCTAGCAAGTGTGAAGCTCTGAGTTTCAAACCCCAGTACCACCAAAGGAAAAAACAAACAAGTTATAATACAGTAGGGGCTGAGCATGGGGGCTCATATATAATCCTAGCTACTGGGGAGGAGGAAATTGGGAGGATCATGGTTCAAGGCCAGCACTGGCAAAAAGTTCACAAGATCCCATCTCAACCCATGGCTGGGTAAGGTTTTGTGTCCCTGCCATCCTAGCTACACAGGGAAGCACAAACAGGAGGGTCGCAGTCCAGGCTGGCCCGGTATAAAGCAAGACTCTTATCTCAAAAATAACCAAAGCAAGCCAGGCACTAGTGGCTCACGCCTGTAATCCAAGCTACTCAGGAAGCAGAAATCAGGAGGATCGTGGTTCAAAGCCAGCCCAGGCAAATAGTTTGAGAGACCCTGTTTTGAAAAAAACCCTTCACAAAAATGGGTTAGTGGAGTGGCTCAAGGTGTAGGTCCTGAGTTCAAGCCCCAGTACTGCAAAACAAAAAAAAAAAAAGGAGGGAGGAGAGAGAGGGGGACTAAGAGAATCTAATGGAAAGGGCGAGCTTGTTCAAACTACACTGTGCACATCTATGAAATTTTCACAGTGCTACTCCCTTGTACTATTAATGATTTTTAAAAAGTTAGAAATAAATAAAAATTAAAAAAAAAAGAGTAGCTCAGTGGTAGGCACTTGCCTGGCATGCAATGAAGACTTGTGTTCAATTCCCAGCACTGATAAAATTAAATACATACATAGTAATTACATTTGTATTTCTCTGTATCTTTAGGTAAACATATAGACAGAGAAACATACTTGTAGTGAAAGGTTTGAGGGAGATAGACCAAAATATTAACAGTGATTGTTTAGGGGAGTAGGATTGTCTAAGATGTTTTGTTTCATCTTTTTGCTTATCTGTATTTCCAACAGTGAAGGTAAATTACATTTATAAATTTTAAATGAATATTGTTTTAGAAGAATTAAATTATACATAGCAAATAAATTATTTTAAATTATGTTGCTCAGCCAATAATGCCTCTAAAGTTTGACCTGAATGTAGTAGTAGTATTTAACTAAAGCTAATGGAAACTCTTAAAGGCTTCTCAAAAACAAAATCAGAACTGTACCATATCAAATAAGAAAGCAAATAATGATGTTGTATTCTGAATTTGAATGCAATGAAAAGTAAACTGACCAATTTCCTAATCCACTTGCTGATTCAAGCTAAAAAAAAAATCTTTTCATTTAAAAAAAATCACCTATTGAATAATGTCTCACCAGTGAATAGAGATTATTTTTGCAATAAGGCAATTTCAGTGGCTGTGGTTATCATGGGATAATCACACCCCTGGGGTACAGCCTTGTGCCTGTAATCTCCCAGGAGTGTAATTATTTCATGATAACCACACCCCCTGGTGTTACATTATTTCTATTATGAAATTCTTAGTTTAGTATATAAAGTAACTTACTTTGATCACTGGAAACTGCAAGGTGCTGTTAGAATGTTCCAGCTGTGAGGTTTACAGAGACCAGCTATAAGATTTACTTCTCCTTTACAAAGTTAAATTAGGCAATCAAAATGCTTCTTTGGGCTAAGCTGGTTTAGAATATCTTTTCTGCTGATAAGATCATCTTAACTTACAAGTTTCCATCCACTCTAGACACATCAAAATTATCTGTAAAAGCTTCAATGGTAACTGAATTTTTATAAAATAGTTTTATTATGCAGCATATTAAATGGGTAGCCCACATGCCTTTTATCTATGTTCTGTAGCCCTTATTTTTTGTCACTCTCTTAGCATCTGTCAGTTACTTGTGTTTTTAATGTATATTAAAATTAAGCATCTTTTAAAAAAAAAATCCAGTAAGATACTTCAACAGAGCAAGTATTTCTTTATTTCTTTAGTAGAATTATTGAGTTTTAATTTACCCATTTAAAATGTATAATTCAGGGCTGGAGGTGTAGCTCAAATGGAAGAGCACCTGCCTCACAAGCCTGAACCTAGTACCACCAAATTAAAAAAAAAAAAAAAAACAATTCAATGGTTTTTAGTATATTTACAGAGTTGTACCTCTATGACCAGTCAGTTTTAGAACATTTTTGATACCCCAAAGAGAAACCCCACACTGCTTAGCTCTCACCCCCAAGTCCCCAGCTGCAGGCAACTAATCTGTTTTCTGTCTATGGATTTGTCTATTCTGGACGTTCCATCAAATGTATTTTCCTATTCTTAATCACACACCCATAGTAGACTCTTATAATAATAATAATATAATAATAGTCTTATAATAATTAAAAATGCCAGCTCACAAGAAATACGAGTTTATGGATAGGTACCTATAAGACAAATTAGTACGTCAGGTTGTTTGCACAAAACAAAGCAAAATTCTATTTTTTATACTTTTCTTTAGATAAGATTTTGCATTTTGTTTTTGTTTTTGTAGTACTAGGCTTTGAACTCAGGGCCTTCACCCTGAACCACTCCATCAGCCCTTTTTTTGTAATAGTTTTTTTCTGATACAGGGTCTTGTGAACTATTTGCCCGGGCTGGCTTTGAACCAGGATCCTCCTGATCTCTGCCTCCAGAGTAGCTAGGATTATAGGCATGAGCCACCGGTACCCGGCTATGATTAAAGTTTTATTGTGGCAAAAAGGATATAAATCATGACTAGCCAAAAGAAGAGGTATGTAGGATGAGGTCTAGGAAGGTCCCAGACGTGAGACTTCCAGTGTGTACTCCCCATAGAATTCAGGACTGTCACACCCTCCATGTACATTAGTGAGTCACAATATGCTAAGGGTCCTATTAACCAGGGAAGCTCACCCAAACCATCCAAAGGGTTTTTGATTTTTGGTTTTTGGTTTTTTTGGATGGGAGGGGGTTTGAACTGAGGGCTTCTCACTTGCAAAGTTGAACATCTCCAGTCCTGTCCTGAGATTTTAATTGGAGTTTAATTACATAGGCATGACTGACTGAATCATGTGTCATGTGATTGAACTCAATCTCCAGCCCATCTTCCCTCCCCAGAGGTTTGCCATAACTTGGCTCAAAGCCCAACTATCTAATCACACAGTTTGTCTTTCTGGCGTATCCTGCCACCCAGCTGGCGTTATCCCCTCAGCAGGACCTATCTTAGTATGCTACGATGAGTTACCTCATTAACAAAACTATAAGGTCTATGCTATTCACATGACATGAATAACAGATATTAGTTCAAAATACTTTTTACTCTCGCCTATAATCCTCACTACTCAGGAGGCAGAGATCAGGAGGATTCTGGTTCAAAGCCACCCTGGGCAAATAGTTCACAAGACCCTATCTCAAACAAAACCTATCACAATAAGGCTGCTGGAGTGGCTCAAGGTGTAGGCCCTGAGTTCAACCCCCAGTACACCGCCTCCTCCCCAAAAAAAGACTTACTCTCTCTTGAGACTTCTTGACACATGTTATTTAACTGTGTGAATTAATCTCCAAATATTTTGGGATTTTCTAGCTACTTTTTTGCTACTGATTTCTAGTTTATTCCTACTGTAGTCTGAGCTTGATTCTATTGTGTATTACTTCCATTCTTTTACATCTATTAAGGTGTTTTGTTATATGGCCTACAATGTTGTCTTTTTGGTAAATACTGTATATGAATGTGAGAGAAATGTGTATTCTGCTGCTGCTAGATGAAGTTTTCTGTAAATGTCAGCTAGATGCGGTTGATGGATCAATTCACTATGTCCTGGTTTTCTGCCTGCTAGATCTGTAGGTTATTAGTAGAGGGATGTTGAAGTCTCCAAATGGAATAGTGAGTTTGCCTGTTTCTAAATGCAGTTCTATCAGTTTTTGCTTCACAAATTTTAATACTCTGTTCATAGGTGCATACATATTTGTATTGGGATTATATTTGGGAACATTGTGTCTTCTTGGAGAATTGACCCCTTTACCATTATGTAGTGCCTCCCTGTAGCCTTGATAATTATCCTTGCTCTGAAATATGCTTATGTGAAATTAATGTAGATACTCCAGCTTTATTTGGTTTCTGTTAACATAGTATATCTCCCTCCATCCTTTTAGGTTTTTTTAATTCTTTCTTTTTTTGATGGTGCTACCCAGATGGTGCTGGGTAGGGGTCTCATACATACTAGGCAAAAGTGCTCTTCCACTGAGCTATATCCCCAGCCCCGTCCTTGTACTTTTAATCTATCTGTGTTTTTATCTTTAAACTGGGTTTCTTGTAGACAACATATAGCTGGTCTTACTGTTTTTATCCCCTGAATAGTCTCTGTTAATTGTGTGAAGATCATTCATATTTAAAGTGATGATTGATATTTTTTAGAATATTCTTGAGTATTCTTTTTGAGGGAGAGTATTCGCTCTCTCATACAACTCCTGGGTATTTTCCTCCCTTTCAGTTTAGAAAGTTTCGATGGAATTTTTATTTTGTTTACTTGTTTATTTTGGTGCTGGGGCTTAACCCAGAACTTTTCATATAAACTAGGTGTACTCCACAATCAAGTTATACACCCCACCTCCTGCTATTGACATATCAGAGCTAACTGATTCTTTCCTACTGATGAACCTATCAAAGGCATTCTTCATTTCTGTCAATATTTTTTTATTTCTAGTATTTCCTTTTGATTTTTTCATACAGTACCCATCTATTTTTATATGTTACCTCTTTTTAGAGCCCTTGACATGTTAATCTTAGTTATTTAAAATATCCTGATAATTGTAGAACCTCTTGTCATATCTGAATTTGTTATAATGCTTGCTTTTTCCCTATGCAGGGAAACTCCTTATAGTTAGATATGTAATATATAGGTATTGTGAAAGTCTGTAGTGCCATAGTCACTTAGAATTTCACTTTTGACTGAAAATAAGTGTAACTTTTTCTTTTAAGTAAAATGCACTTCTCTTAAGTGTAGGGTTTGAGTTTGACAAAACAACACCTGGTACCCAATATCCCTGATAAGATGTAGAGCACATTAGTTTTATCTGTTTTTGAATTTCATATAAATGAAATCATGTAGTGTGATCTTTTGTTGTCTGACTTCTTTGGCTCATTGTAAGCATTTCTGAGGTTCATGTATGCATAACTTTTCAGAAGCATTCATATTTAACTTATTTAAAACATATACTAACCTCTCTCTCTCTCTCTCTTTTTTTCTTTTTTTTGGCAGTACTAAAGTTTGAACTCAGGGCCCACTTGCTAGGCAGGTATTCTACCACTTGAGCCATTCAGCCAGCCTTGTTTTGTGTTGAGTATTTTCAAAATAGGGTCTCTCGAACTAATGCCCAGGGTTGGCCTCAAACCACAATCCTCCTGATCTCTGCCTCCCAAGTAGCTAGAATTTCAAACATGAGTTACCAAAACATGTATTAATTTTATGTTTTACAACATAAATGATTTTTCTTAGTACCTGGGCATATGAATTAGTATTACTGATGTGTCACCACTAAAATATTCACATATAAGTTAGGTCAAAAATGCAAGTAATAAAGACAGTCAAATATAAGTCATTTGATCTTTATGTTAATTCTGTAAGGCAATGTTGTTTTAAATAAACAGTAATTTTTGACTAGCATATAATAAGGATAGTTTCTTTTTGCCTTTCCTTTGTATTTGTCAGACCATAGATTAAAATGAAATGTTTAATTTTCCTTAAAATTGTGTATTTTAATAGAGATCAGTTAGCTTTCTTCAGCAGAAACTTAGGGTAAGGGCAGTAAGAAACCCTGTTGTTTCTCACCTCCACTAAGGATGAACTGGCAGTGTGTCAGGAAAATTCCCAATATCCAACAGTTTTATTACAATTCAATACAGTTGGTTCTTGCATAACCCTCAGAAAATCATACATAAAACATTCTCGTCTATATAAATAAAAATCGCCCACACACATTATTAATAGTTTTGTTCACTTTTTTCCTGGAACTTAGGCTACATGTTCATACTGTGCCCCTCCTCCCCATTTTAAAGACAACTTTCTATAAGCTTTCTTAAAGCAAAATGCTATTGGTAATACTAGGAATCAAATGTAATAATTCTTAATTCTCACTAGACATATATCTCCCTCTTGAAAATGTACCATAGAATTTCTAGTTGTCCTTTTTATTTAATGACAAGGAATAGCTTACTCACTAGATACAGTCAGTTTAACCTTGGGAAAGAAAAAAAGAACAGAAGGTTATACTTTCATGGAAATGATAATCATACTTTATATGTGATAATGCTAAGGGATTTGTTTTATAGTCAGGGTACTGAAGATTGAACCCAGGACTTTGTGCATGCTCTACCACCAAGCTAAATCATTGGCCCCTGGGAGATTTTGGTTTGATGGTTCTGAGGATTGAACTCAGGGCCTCAGACCTGCTAGGCAAGCACTCTACCACTGAGCTACATTCCCAGCCCAGAGGGTTTATTTTAAAATATACACTTTTAGGGTTATGCTTCTGTTCTATGACTGTAATAAAAACATGACGAAAGAACTTATAAGAAAAAACCGTGTAGAGGTTGTATCTTTTTTCTTTGACGAAAACTTTGCTTGGAACTGTCATTTAACTGATCCACACTTTAAAAAACTTTTCTATATACCCCTCCAAAGATGTGGTATAAAATACCAAAGTAATTTAAGTACTACAGATCTAACTACTGATTTACAGAAAATTTGGGAGCTAGAATATATTAAATGGCATCACTCTCCAGAATATGGGAAATTTACAGAACAAATTACACAGCTCACCAAATGAATAGCAATTGAGGGAAAAGTGGACAATTTTTAGATTAGAAGAGACTTAGATCTATAAAGCAAATGCAGTGTGTGGACTTCGTTTGGATCCTAACCTGAACTAACCAACAGTAAAATGATACTTTTGAAAGAATTGGAGAATTTATGTTCTGGGGGGTTTTTTGATAGTACTGGGGTTTGAACTCAGGGCTTCACACTTACTAAGCAAGTGCTCTACCACTTGAGCCACTCTACCAAGCCCTTTTTCGGTTGGATATTTTTTAAGATAGGGTCTCTTGAAGTATTCGCCCCAGCTGACTTCAAACCGCAATCCCCCTTATATCTGCCTCCTGAGTAGTTAGGATTATAGGTATGAGCTACTGACATCTGGCCAAAACAAGATTTTGAAAAGTGTTACTTCAGAGAGCATGTTTTTTTAATTATGAAGACTACCATACAGTAGTCATGGAAGTTGTATACCTAGGGTAAAAATGATGATTCTTGCTATTTATTGAGTACTGTTGTTAGACACTTCACTAAGCAATGTATGTAGTCGTCTTTTTTATTTTTTGGATAGAGGCTTGCTGTGTAGTCTAGGTTGGCCTTGAATTTTGATCCTCCTGTGTCTACCTCCCCAGTGCTAGGGTTATAGGTATGCATTACCATGCACAGCCTGTATTTACAGGCTTACAATATGGAAGTGTACACTAAGTTTATGTGCTACACAAAGACTTCAGTTGGGGCTTTAGAGAAATATAAATGTTAGGAAAGCATGTTTGTTTTGCAATCTGTATAACCTCTCACACTGTGGAAAGAGATCATTTTCCTGAAGTAGTTGGAAAAGTACTGTAAAGGCATGTTTTCCAAAACAGTTTATTAAAATTGCTCATCTTGTGATGAAAACTAATGAAAGTAGCTCCTCCCTAATAACCAAAGCTCTTTGGCCCTTTACTAGAGTGGTTTTTATCCTAATTCTTAGCATATTTGCTTTCTGAATTCATTTGACATCTAAAACAGTTGTTGACAAGGAAGTGTAGTGATGACAATTCCAAAGACATTTTTTACCTTGTAAAATTATGCTTGCTGGGCACCATTGGCTCACGCCTGTAATCTTAGCTACTTGGGAGGCTGATATCAGGAGGATTGAGGTTCGAGTCCAGACTGGGGAAATAGTTTGCAAGATCCTATCTCCAAAATAACCAGAGCAAAAATGGACTGGAGGGATGGCTCAAACAGACAACCTGTTTTGCAAGCACAAACACTGAGGTCAAAAAACCCCAGTCCCATCTAAAAAAAAAAAAAAAAGAGATTATGCTCCTACGTGTGAAATTTGAAAAGCCACCAGAGCAAATTCTGTTGTTCATGTAAAGCTATTAATTGTATGAGCCCTTTTATGCCATTTAGAGGCAACTAATATTAATATTTATTTAAGATTTTATCAACATTAGCAACAAAATTGAATAATTAAAGGATCATTAATTAACCTATAGGAATTAAGTATAACTCCCCCATACTCCAATAATATAAGGAGCAATTTCCCCCATCTTATCATACCTAGAGGTTGTCCAGGTGTTTTTGGTAATATTAATAGAATGACAAAGCCTAGACAGTACACTAGGATATTAACCTATCCCTAAATTTTTCCAACCAAAATTTTTACCAAAACTCCCTTGATGACAAATGAGTAGATTGACTTGAGTGCTCTTTGCTTTTTACAAACTAGAAAATACATTTCTGGATGTTTTTCTCCCACCCTTCTGTGTGAAGTCTGTGTCAGCAGTAACTCATTCTTGTTCTGTCTTGTATTACAGACACGTTGCCCAGAATACTTCATTTAAACTAGCGCAGGTGATTTAAGCTGGGAACTTTAAATAGCTACTGTGAAATGTTGTCAGTGAATTTGCTCCCTGCAGGGAAAACACAGTAAAATGGGAATGTATGAAAGAAGTAGAGTCTTTCTCCTGCCTTACATATGCCTGTGTTTGAGGGGAGAAGGCATACTTTCACATTTTTTCCTTTTGCTAATTCATATAACGAGACCAAAAAAGAAGCTCACTTTTCAGTTTGGAATATTGCAAATGTGGAAGCAGCAGCTTTTAAAAAACATAAAACATACATATCCATAGCCAACCTCAAATTTCTTGTCACCAACCCCTAACTAATAAGTAGAAATTTCAAAATCTGGGTGTATAAATGAGATTAAAGTGCTCGATGGTTACCGTGTGCGTGTGTGCGCACGTGTGTGCGTGCCTGCTCGCACAGGTGGGTGGGTGGGTGTGGTGATAGTATGAAGCATGTGGCGATATTTTCAGTTATTGGCATCTGAGAAAAAAATATCTTTTAAGTAAATCTTTACTGAGAGAATAACTATTAAAATTTTAATTAAGTTTTTTACCATCTTCCTTTGATTTTATACTAAAAACTTCCAGACAGACATCTAAATGTATCTTTTTCAGTATGACAAAGTTACATAAGAAGAGAATCCCCTTGCACGTAAAGAAAAATGCAATTATTTTCTATTCTGAATCTCCAGACTGCTGTTTTAGAAAATCATATCTGATTATTTGCTCAGCAGAAGATTATTGAGTTGATTTAGCTGTGATTTTACTTAACAAAGCTTCAACTACGTTCCTACTGTGGAGTCCAAAAAAGGTAGAGAGATATAAATGATACATTCAAACTGTGATTTTTGTGAACAGGGCCATCGATGCACCCCTCGGAGCTAATAGCGGAGATGAGAAACAGTGGGTTTGCACTGAAACGAAATGTGCTGGGGAGAAACTTGACCGCAAATGATCCATCACAGGTAATGATCTTTTTATCAGTAAGCTGAAAATGTCTGTAAATCTAAATGTGATTGCTTGTGAATTGCTACTTAATGTTTTCCAATATGCATATATCCATAGGAAAGTGAGATAAAGCAAAGAAAATGCCTAAAATGTATTTTGATTTTGCCTCTTTATTATTTTAACTAAATGAGAAATTGTCTATAAACCTATATTTTAATAAATGAAACGGTTTCTCTGGATTTATGTAGACAAAATAGCTAACCAAACTGCTGATAAGATTGTTTTTTCCTTCCTGCTAACTTACCTGAGTGACATTAAATCAAACAGTAGAAAGAATTCCCTAAAAATAAACCCCTGAAAATTATAAAAAGTATTTAAAGCTTCTTTAATTTATCAAATTGTTCATAGAGTCAGCAAATTGTTGAGTTTGAAGGGTTATGTTATTATGTATTTGATAATATACTATTAAAATTAAAAAGGCTAAAATTATGGAAAGTTTGACCTTTGTAAGCTCATAATCTTCTTTGTTCTTTTTTGGTGTTTTTTGTTTTGTGGGGATTTTGGGAAGGAGGGGTTGGTTTTTAGGTTTGTCTTTTATTTTTTTGGTCTGGGTATTTAATCTGTGCTAGTCACAGTGCCCTACTGTGACTATACTGAGCTGTACCTACTCCCCCATGATCTTCTTGGTCTTTATATTGCATTCAATTAAAAATATTTAAGCAGGCAATTGTTTTAATTCAAGAGCTAGAGGTTGGAAGCTTGCTGTAGAATTTTCATCTGTGTCTCTGTATCCTTCTCTTCCTGATAGTTTCCTAATATTGGCAGAGCACTTGTGTTAACCTCTTAAATCTGACTCAGCAGATAGACTACCAAAAATTATTTTTAATTCTCTCCCACTCTGCAATCCAAAGTATACTCATCTACAGTATTATCCTCATCTACAAAACTTCTTATTTATAAATGTGTTTTCTTTCTGTCTTATAACTAACTTAAGATCTAGCAATTGAATAATGTCTTTGTTGACTCAGGAATATGTTGCAAGTGAGGGTGAAGAAGACCCTGAAGTTGAATTCTTAAAGTCACTAACAACCAAGCAAAAACAGAAACTGCTCAGGTAATTTAAAAATATATATTTCCTGGATTTTTTTTTTTTTTTTTTTATGTTTCACCTTGGTATCATACCCAACCTTTATCCTAAGAGTTCATGAAGATGCTTAAACCATTATCACACTTACTGATTTATTTTTCAGCTATAGTAATACAATTTTTCTTTCTTTTCAGTAATATGAAAATGAATACAAAATTATATACTCACATTTTTCCACAAAACTATTACACGTAATTTGAGAGTAGACTTATTTGTAAGTTTTACTTTTCATAAAAATCTGCATCTATCTTTGCACATAGTTCTTAGAAAATATTTCTGGTCGTGTTTTTTTTGTATTTTATAAACTTAAAGGAATTCTGAAAGAATGTTTAAATTTAAGGTAAACAGACTACCTCTAGGTTAAAGAACCCAAGAAATGTCTGCTGAGTCCAACAGAGGGAGCTCATGATGTATTCAGTATGTGGAATTTGACAGTGGCTTGATGGAACTCAGTGCAGATCCTCTTAAAGTGTGATCTTATATAAAGATTCTGGAGAATATCTTGAATTTTGATAATATATTAATATCTCAACATTAAAATAGTACATATACAAAATTAGTTTCTCACCTGATTATAGCTACATATTTGATTTTGCAACAGTCCAGATAACGTTTCAGATCTTTCACAAGGTTTCTTTAAATTGGGATGACTATTTACTTAGAGTGCTAAATAATTTCAAATTCTGATGCAGTAAGAATGCTTAAAAAATAATCATTGTTAATGAAGTATAATCAGAAAGTTGGCTTAATGCATTTAATTTTTCACTCAGTGTATACATGCCTTAAATAATTTGAAAGGAAAAAATTATGTCTTGTAATAAAATAAATAATGTGCTTATATATGGATACTATTTTTAGTGGCTTCTAAGAAAATGTATTTCTATTGACAGTTTCATAGTTGTTGATGAAAGGACTAGTTTTCACAGATTGTTACTATTTTTTCCAATTACAGGAAATTGGACAGACTTGAAAAGAAAAAAAAGAAAAAGAAAAAGGATAGAAAAAAGAAAAAGTTACAGAAGAACAAAAATAAACACAAAAAACATAAAAAATCCTCTTCTTCCTCCTCTTCTTCATCTTCTTCCTCCACTGAAACCTCAGAAAGTAGCAGTGAGAGTAACAACAAAGAAGAGAAAACAGAAAAGAAGAAAAGAAAGAAAAACAAGTGTTCAGGAAATAACACCAGTGACTCTGAAGAGGACAAGTCTAAGAAGAGAAAACTTCATGAAGAACTTCCTAGCAGTTATAGTAACAAGGAAAAAGCCAAGGAAAAACCTAAGTTTTTAAAACAAGAAAGTTCGGGGGAGAATAGTAAGTGGAGTCATTCTGATTCTGACAAAAAGTCCAGAAGCCACCATCATAGCCCAGAGAAGAGAGGCTCTGAAAGAAATGAGGGGACCAGAAGCCATAGCAGAGATGAGCGGAGGAGGAGGAGAAGCAAAAGCAGAAGTCCTGGGAGTTACAAGCAAAGGGAAATGAGGAACCTGTCACAGCGGAGGCCCAGTGAAGACAAGAATAGAAGAAAAGACACCAGAAGCCATGGCACAGATGTGTGCAGAGGAGAAAGAGAGAACAGAGAGCACTCAGGAGATAAGCACACTAAAATGACCTAGCAGTAGAGACAGTATGTGACAATTACCTGGGAATAAAAATATCTGCATTTTCTTGTTGACTATCTTTAGCAAGGGCTAAATTATAGACTATTGTCTTTGTATTAAAAAAGCTCTACTTTAATTTTCCATCTGTGTAAACTGTCATTTCAAATACAAAACTACATGAGTACCACAAGAATGAATTTTGCAAATATTTGTAAGCTATTTTGGAGCTTTAGAAATATTTTCTGTTGGTAACTGTTTCTTGTCCTCTGTACCAGATTTTTAAAAAACCCTTACAACTCTGTGACATTTTCTTTGTTCTGGAGCATCATTAAAAGAGTGACAGTAGATTGAATTGTTTATAAGTTTTCTTCTTTTTAATCAATTCAAATTTGTTATTACTTTTAAGATTTGGATTTGCTTGAAGCAAAGTGTAACTGTTAAAACTTACCAGTGTGAATTAAATGATGGATATTGATCAATATTGAAGACTTTTAAACTACCTTCAGGTGTTTTGTTCTATTTTCATTTGAGTGATATGTTAGTTTTCTATGTTGCCATGCAAATTACCTCAAACTTAACACAATCATCTTAACAGTTCTGGAAATCAGAATTCTGACATGGGTCTCACTATGCCAAAATCAAGGTGATTGCAGGACTATGTTCCTTCTAGAGACTCTAGGGGGAAATCTGTTGCTTGTCTATTCCAGCTTTTAGATGTTGCCCACATTTCCTTGACTCCTGCTTACCCCCACCCAGTCCCCCATCCTCCACTTGATTGAAAGTTAAAGAGTCAATTCTCATATCTAGTCACTCTGACACTGATATTGTACATCTCTCTTCCACTCATTGAAGACCCTTGTGATTATTACATTGGGCCCACCTGAAGAATCTAATCTCCCTGTTGTAAGTCAACTGATAAGCAACCTTAATTCTATCTGCAACCTTAATTCTCCTTTTCTATGGGATGTAACATTCACAGGTTCCAGGGGTTAACATACACATCTTTGAGGCTACCACAGATAGCCTCTGTACTACTGGCATACAAGTATTAGAAGATTTTACTTCAGAAGATTAAATATCTAATGATACAAATAAAACTATAAACTATTTCATGAATATAAATGAACCATAGATAAATTTAGCTGCAAGTTTTCCCATCTGTTCCAACGGGTATAGTAAGGAAAAACTATGGGAAAAAATTAGTACAAATTGCAAGTAACATGCAGCTCCAAAAGCATTTGACATCATAGACACAGTTTTATTAGGGTTCTACTTTTTAAAAACATTTTATTTAATTCAAAGCATTGATTAGGTGGTTTGATGGTTGGCAGTCACAATTTTTTTAATTCTGTAAGAAATAACTTTGAAAGAGTTACATAAAACCACTCCTTGTAGCCTGATTATGGCTTTGTCTTGTCTATGCAGACACATAAAACAAATGTCCTCTAATTTAGAAGAAGCTAAGTTAAAGATGTAAGCAAACATTTGATTATTAAGATTAAGAGAATTGGAGGCAGACAGGAACCTGAATTCCTTCTACCATGTTCTTTAGTAACTTACGTGCACCTCAAAGATCCCATTCCTTCCTCACTTAAAAAAAAAAAGCATGCATTTGAAATTGATAAGGACTAATTTACACTTTGAGTTCATCAGTGTTGCCGTGATTATTTTCTACCTTACGCCTTTTTAGAATTTGTAATTTTTATAATGTCAAAACCTATGCAAACTTACTGCCTTAAAAAGGGTTCTGAACCAATATAGTGTTCATGAAGAAAAATGTTGAAATGCATCCTGTAATTAAGAATGAATTAAAGAAATATATTACCATTTCTTATACTCTAATTTGACTTTCACAAAAGTATGGTCTGCTTTCAACTTTATAAAGTTGCCATAATATTTTTTTTATCTTTATTAAGATTGAAAAACCATAAAGTGCTATTTTTAAAAGCTCTAAAATTCTTACCCACCTAATTTTGAGAAAATTCTCCCATGTAGTTAAAAAAGATGTCTGTTTGCTGTTTGGCTTTCAGCCTTGATCACCCTAGGGTGCTGGACAACCTCAACAGGTTAGCATTCTAACTGGAAAGTTAGAAATGCAAAGGAAGTATTTTTCACACACAATGGTAACATAATAAACAGCTTTAAAGAGGCTTACCTTATGTGTCTGCATACCCTAATGATATTTGTAATGATATGGAGAGGAAATAATTGAAAATATTTTAAATAAAAATAGTCATCTAATAACTACTTTTACATTTAAAATGTAGATACCAAGAGAGATGGAGGTCGTAATTAAGAGGAAGTCTAGTTGTTATGTGTGGAGATGCCTCTAAGTATAGAAAACCAAAAAAGAATCTCCAAGTTTAATGAACATTGATTTAAGAACTACTCCAAATAAGTCCTTAACTGACTTTTTCTAGAAAACAAGTCTGGTAAAATTTGTCATTCTGCTTACCCTTAATGGAGAAACTTCTAAATCTGGCTACATGTAGACGTTTCTTATTTGCTGGTAGGTCTGGAATTGCACTGAGAGGCACAGGACACATTTAGGGGGCAATACCCTTTTCCCCTAACCCAAAATTTAACATGACACTAGCAAATTAATTCCTGTAGGAGGTGCTGTCGACTTACAAATGTCCAGGAAAGATCAAGTTGCTAGGTTAGGATTGTTTATCTGAATGTCTCCACAGTAAGTTAGTCATAATTTCTTTTAATAAATGCCAAGATAGGCAGAGGTTGCTGCAGCATGATGGCAGGTCTGCTTACCTTGCAATGGGACGGATCTTGATTTGAATCGTACATCTGCTTTTACCTGGACGGCTCTGAGACCTTTCTTTCTGTCCTTCTGGGAGCCGGCTGGCTGATGGTGCACCAGATGTGGCCCCACTACCGGGAGCAGGAGCTGCCCAGTTTAAATCACGGAAAGCTTGACATGCAGACTTGCAGCTCAGAGTTCAAAAACCACCTGGGCCATTTTCCGCCTCTTGCCTGATGGCCATTGGGCCAAGCGGCTGGTGGAGGCCCCTCAGCAAGGCCGCACACTGCCCACCCTGTGCTTAAGACCAGGAAGAAAGCTGTTTAGCTTCAGTAGCCGAAGGGTATTTAAAACTCTTATTTTGCTTTTCTGTAAAGAAACCTGTGTTAGAGTTACCACTTCTTGACAAGAGATGCAGCCGTGCAATAGCGGCGGGCCTTGGGAGCGTTTTCACATCAAAAGGGAGAGATGTTTGGGAAAAGTTTGAGGGGCTGAGAGCTCCCCCTCACTGACCGAAGCTCCTACCCAGTTCTTCCTGACGGAAAAGCTAGCTGACAACTCCCCCCCACACTTGCCCCCTCCTTCCTTCCCGCCACACCTCGCACCCTAGAACCCCCAAACGTAGAAGCGAGGTGTGGATTGAAATGCAAAGACCTGGAATGGAAAGACACTTCTTGCTGAACGGCCGGGGAGTGGCCTGTCCCTCACTCGGGGACATGGAAAACCTACGGACCCTTGGTTCCAAGGACCTCCTGAGGCGAGGCGTCTCCCGGACCTAGAGATCCTTACCCTCCGGTGCCGACCAGACTTCGCCCGAAGGCCACAGAAAGCACGAAGGGGGCTGGAGTAGCGTGATAGGGTGGGTCCCGGGCTGGGGTGCCCCCTTTCCCGTCCCAGAGACGACGCCATCCTGCGTTCTCTCGGCTGGCAACCTTTTGATCACACCCTACACTCAGTAGGAAGGGCTGGGAATTAGGGGGGCGCACACCCCGCCCGGAAGACGCGCCTCCGTAACCTGGAAGGGTCTGGGTTTGCTCTCTGTATCGGTCCCCTCGTCCTGCCCCCACCTCCCCCAGTGACCCAAACCCAGCCAGAAGATCCCAGGCCACTCGGCGGGCCCGGGTTTGCTGCGCCCCGGGGCCCTCCGGCCCTCGCCGGACCTCGGCCGCGTTACCCCGTGGGTCGGAGAGGACCCGCCGGCGGTTAGGAAGCCAGCGAGGGTCTCTGCTCGCTCGGACTCCACAGGTGAAGGGCGCTCTACGAAGCCACTGCTTTATGAATCGCTCGTTCCTGGGCAAAATTGAAAATGTCAACACTGGCCCGAAAACTGCAAGCAGAAAACGGACCGGGGGCGTCTCCCCTAGCGCTTTGCATTTCTTCTCTAAATGAATCACCCCGAAATGGTCAGATAGATGCCCGCAAAATTCTCAGTATGAATTTCCAAAGAAAGAGAGAGCAAGGGCCTTGAAAACCCTGAGAACTCGTGGTTGCTAAGCTTTCCGGGACCCTGAGAACAGGCCCTGGAGGAATGTGTGCCCACGGACATGCTGAAACCTTCTCCTTAACTAGAGTCGCAAACACACCGTATATATTTATATCAATAATATATGGGGGAGGCATGTCTGTATGTATTTACTTCATACATATTTCTATAAACTCCAGCGTCTGGAAAGGGTGGGGGGTAAATAACACTGAACGGTTAAAATTATGGAGAAGGGATAATAACTGATTACTAATTTGAAAGTAAATAAACAGGTGACTTTTTCAGATCAAATTCCTCCTTGGATCGTTACAATAAATATCTCTGAAGGAAGCTCTCTATTTATGTTGTCATTGATTAATTCTTCACTACCTCATTTGATTTCGATTTAGAACGATTTGATTCTAATTTAATTAGCATGTAATTTGGATGTACATAATTACTGTAATTATGACATTCAGGTAAGGCAGCTTTAGGCTGAAAGGCAATTTCAAATTTTCTAGCAACCTACTTTGTACTGGGAAATGGACAAGGACTTTGCGCCCTGCTATCCAAGTAGTAATTAGCACATCTTTGAAATAGGCAGTGCGGCGGGGTTTGTATTAAAACAGCAAATACAAACCCCGCCGAGTCCCCGCTGCAAAGGTGCTGCGAGTTCCCAGAGACGCGCTGCGTTTCCCTGGCGTGAGTTCGGGGAGCCCGGCGCCCCGGCGCCTCGGCCTGGCTCTCCCAGCTGCGGGCGAGGGCGCCTCCGCCGCCTCGGGCGCGGGGTTGGAAGGTGTCGCTTTTAAAATTAAAATACAATAAATGCGCGGAGGGGGGAGGGGAGAAAGTCCTCGCGCGCCGTCTGGGGACCGGGATGGGGTAAGGGTAGTGGACTAGAAGAGGAGGGACAGGGACGGCGGGGGGGAGGGCGATGGACCGGTAAGGGAAAATTGGCCAACGCCCCCAACTGTTATCTGAGTTTAGATTTGGGTTTCCAAGGGAAAAGGCGAGGACAAAGGGGGTGGGTCTGCGTCGGGAGGGTGTGCGCACCCTTCGGGAGCGCCAGGGGCGAGGGTTCGGCGCGGGGGCTCCTCGCCACCCTCCGGGGCCCCGCGCCCCTCACCCGACCTCGGCCTGCCGGGACATCCCCCGCGTCCGACCCCGGCTGAGGTAGCCTCCGGCAGGATCGCGACGAGGCAGAAGGCTGCTTCGGCCATCCCCGGGTCCCGGCTGGCCAAAGGCGCTGGCCCCTGGCTTCCCTTCCCATCCAAAGGGGTCTGGGGACATGGGGCGGTCTTGGTGGCTGGGTTCAATCAGCTAGGTTCTAGCCGGTCCTTGGAGAGTCTCCGCGGACCCCGCCAGCCGTAAACCCCCTATTCGAGGCCATTGGGCGAAGTATGCGCGGGGGGTGGGACGGGGGAGCTGTGCCCAAAGCTGGGTCCCCATCCCGAGTCCACGTCGCCGCCGACCGCGCTCCGTATCCTCGTTTCTGAGTTGGAAGACCCTGAAGTTGCCTTAAAAGGATGCTAAATGCGACAGTGCTAAAACCGGGGCCAACCGGGGAGTTGTTTGGTTGGTTTTGCTAGGATTTCTGAGTTAGCACGCTCCGGGAGCGAGCCCTTTCCTTGGGGGCCACTACTAGGCAGTGCCCCCAGTAGTGGGACTGGCTCCCCGCTGCAGCACAAAACCTGGCTTTTCTCTGCTTTTTTCTCTGGGTTGCTGCAGTTCGCGGCCGCAGCCGCTCTCTGCGCGCTCACAGCCGAGCGCGGGGCCGACAGCGCGGCGCTCCCGTCTACGAGCTCTAGATGGCGCCGGCGAGCCGCACTCGCCGCGCTGCTCTTGCGGGAATCAAGAGCTACTGTCAAACATAAAAGCAAATCAGAGTTTTCAGTTTTTTTAATGTGTTAAGAATGTTATTCCTTAAGAAGATTTGTAGCTAAATTATTCTCACTTAAAATAAACACTTAGTGTACCAATTACACAAATGGGCGGGATTTCTGTGAGATTTACTTCATCTGCATTTTTGTAGTGGAAGAGAGCCTTGGTGAATGCAGATAATAGATGCAAATAAGATTAGAGTTAAAATAAATAAAGTTTCCATCTGAATAAAAAGAAATTCAATTTTACACGACTTGTAACGATTTGACGGAATGTCCAGACACGCTGTTCAGGTGCACAATCTAATCTTGTTAAAACTATGTTTTCCCTCCTAGAGGAAAAAAAAAAAACGTTTCTTTTCCTTTTTCCTCATCAGCTAGGATCCAGTTCCCTGAAGGTGGGGGAAGAAGTCAGAAGAGAAAAGCCGAGGCGAGGGTGCGCTCGGGACTGGGTAGGCGCAGGCCGGGGAAAACTTGCTGTTGGTTCCTTGTGGCGCAGGAAGCTGGGAACAGGAAACGCTTTGGAAACCCTCAGAAACGAAATTGCTTCTCCCCTCACCCCGGCTGGGCCGAGACTGGGGGCCCCACACCGATTCCCAGGCCCCAGCCTCATTCGCACCCTCAGTCGCGACCTCCATCTCCCGCAGGCCGGGAGCCTGAGCGGCCCAGGGTACCCGGTCCCCGAGGTGGCCCTGAGTGGGCGCGGCCCCACCTCAGCTGGGGACCCAACTGATGTCCTCGTGCGTGGGATCGCTCCAATTTGTTCGTCCTCAGCCGGCCGCCACCCGCTGGGGTCAAGGTTTCCCGAGCCCCTGGACGCCTGGGGCTGGGGACGGCTAGGGCTGGGATCCGTTTTCCCTGGTTGGGTTTCGGCCAGGGGCTGCTGTCTGGCTCCCTCCGGGTTCAGCTTCCCCGCACTCGGGTCTCTCGCTGGACGCTCGGGCCCTGCTGCCGCCCGCGGTTCCCGGGAGCCTCGGTGATGGACGTCGGCTGACCCGCGGGGCAGAGGCAGCGCGCAGAGGCCTTGATCACTGGTCTGCGGAGGGAGCCGCGCGGCAAGCGGGACCTGCCCTGCCAGGCCCTTTGATCTGCCTTTATTATCAGCAAGAAACAAAGCTGCTGGGCCCGACGCCCCGGCGCCCTGGTTCCTCAGAAACCCCCGCCACACCCTCACCTCCGCGCCGCCAGCCAGCAGCCCCCTAAAGCGGCCCGCACCCTCCGGCCTGCAGTGCCTCGGCCCAAAACCCCCGGAGTGAACGCACCCTGCCAGCTTCTCCCCAAGACCAGATCTGAACCCTAAGGTTTGTAGGGGAGACGAGAGGGAGTCCCGGGTAGGAATGGTTTGAGCGGGGACAGAAAATGGCCACAGGGCAGAAAAACTCGAGGAAGAAGAGTGGGGCTGCTGAGGCTGCAGACAGCGCAAGAAGCAGAGAGGAAAAGCCACGGAGCGTCACACTGCAAATGCCTCACTGGGGACCTTCGTTCTGATTCATTGCTCCTTTGCTACTTGGCTTTTCGGAGCAGTTTTGTTGACTGCTCACAGAAATTATTTATTCTTTCCTAAGAATCAAAACCTTCATTGAAGTTTCCAGGAAGAACAGGAATATAAAAAAAAATTCTGTTGATGCTGACTTCATTTGTATTTCCTATTGTGTGGGAAGCCCTTTAGAAATATTTTTATTCTGTAAATATGTACTTTATTTTCCAAATTAACATTTTTTTTTCGAATTGCAAAATTGTCTCGTTTACCAGTTTTCTGTTCGTCTCTCCCTCCCTTCTCCCTCTTTTAAACTGGGGCTGTTAAGTTGGTGGTCAGAAGACAAAGAGAGTGAAAATAATTTTCATTTCAATAATTGCCTTCTGGTCAATTTAACTGTGCCTTATTTTGAAAGAGACTGTCTAAATGAGATTCCTGTCCCAAATGTGTTCCCAGGCCTGATCCCAGCCTTTAATTATTCCTGAGTTTTTTTCTTCAGAATAAGACGCCGCACTGAGTAATCACAAAGAAGTCAGAGAGCATCCTTGAACCTTTTCAGAAGCAGCGCCACTGATATTCAAATAACCTGCGAGGGCCATTTGACGGCGCGGGGACCTAGGCATTTCCAATTCACTATTTGCATAGATCAGCCCTCTTTGAAAAGGAAAGGAGCAGTTGTCTTCCATAACATTAAAAAGCCTAGTTATCAAATCAAGTGCTTAGTTTGGGGGCTTTTAAAACGTTTACATTTTATCTCAGGTTGCCCTTTACCGTTTGACATGCAAATTTGGTGCAGTTAATTTAGACAATTAAAAAGATCTTCAAGGGAGCTTTGTCACAGAGAATATTTGGAGTTTTCCCTGTGGACCAGCTGAGATAAAGTTGGCCAGAACAAATGATGTCTAGGAGATTAATTAGATATTTGATAAGACATGAATCCCTAATAAGGGAATACAAGGCACAGGGGGCTGCTGTGTGCTCTAAGTCAAAATTAATAACATTTAACAAGATTTTCATTTAGGCATGAAATGTCTTTTCCGGGGTATTGACTCTAGATTTATTCCCCAGAGATGCCTCCCAACGTAGAGGGTCTTGGGAGCTAAACCACTACTTTCTAAAAAGCTTTTTCCTTTCACAGATTGTTTTTAAAAATCACTTAAAAAAAAAAAAAACCAACCCTCAAACCCACCAGAGTTTTCTCTGACCCCTTGGGGAGATGTAGTCACCACTCCTCCGCCCAGTTAAGGCTGCCAAGGACCTTTTTTTTTTAGGCGATCCAAAGATGAAAAACTTCACCTTTTGAGAGCCCTCCCATTAAGTAATACAACTACACGTTCTTATAACCCAATTTAATTTACGCTGTTGATATACAAATAAATAATTTTGAGTCCTCAAAAATGTATATGTATTATGGCTTTTATAACCCACCGTAAACTTTACATTACCTATCAACTAACATTAAGGGAATTGTTTCCCAATAACAACAAAAAAGTCGACCCCACATAAAGGTTATTGAGGGGAAAACAGGATTAAAAAAAAAAAAGGAAGTGTATTGTTCAGAGTCCTTTAATAATACCAAAATGAAAATATGTCAAGATTTTCTTCATACAGATAAACGCATTTAATTTCTTTTAGATGACCTTAACTTACGTGTTTGAGTGAAATGATAACTCAACATTTTAAATATCTTTTACATATATACTGACTTTCACAAAGTGCATCAGAAAATTAAAAAAAAACTCCCTGAATTTCAGGAATTCACCAAAAAAACTATTCGAATGAACATTTACAAGAAAATAAAAGAGAACACAATCTTTCGAACCCTATTTATACAGATGTTATGAGATACAGAGAAACTGTCGCTAGACTTCCAGTTTGATTTCTCACCTTAAGCCTTTTTTGATGCTTCCTTTTTAGGAAAAACAAGTCTCATTGTAAGCAGACATCAAGCAGGACTTGGAGCATTTATATATGATGTAATCCACACAAAGGGTCCGGTTTCTAGGTCCCATTCGTTTGCGAATGTTCTGACAGTCCTTTGGGTGGCGGCCAGTTTTTGAGAAGGGGACACAGGGCGATGGAGGGAGTGGGCGTGGGGGCGCTTCTGTGTATTGCTCTTGGCTGGAGAAGTTGGTGCGAGTGGACCGTGCGTGCACGAGTGTGCGGGCTTGCGGTGTGGGTCTCCGGGGGCGTGTACGTGCGGTTCTAAAGTGTGTGTGTCCAGGATGGGTCGCTTTTGTCTCAGGACCACGCGTTCGGTTCTCATCTGGGCGCGAATTGCGGAGGGGAGCTGGCCGGGGAGCCCCGCGCGGCTGCATCTAGAGCCCAGCCCGGGCTCGGGGCGACACTCGCGTCCCCGCCCTCCCGTGTCCCGGCTCGCTCGCCCTCCAGCCTCTCGCTCGCTCTTCGAGTCTCGACTCGCTCGCTCGCTCGCACCCGGCCTCTAAGAGTCGTTGGGGCCGGTCGCGGTTTCCTTGCCACCCGCCGAGGCTGCTACCGCCGCCGCAGCCGCCGCCGCCGCCGCCGCCGCCGCCCGGGCGGCGCTGACGCCAGAGTCGTGCAGGATGAGGTCGGGGGACTCGGATCGGGGCGTCTCCAGATTGCTGGCGTCCGTGTCACTGTCGCTGCCCTTTTTGCCCCCGCCGCCCCCGTTGTGCGTCTTAATGTGTTTGCTCAGGTGGTCGCTGCGCATGAAGCGCTTGTTGCACACCGGGCAGGCGAAGCGCTTCTCGCCCGTGTGAGTCCGCAGGTGCCGCTGCAGCTCGTCCGAGCGCGTGAAGCGCTTGCCGCAGAAGAGCCAGTTGCACACGAAGGGCCGCTCGCCCGTGTGCCAGCGCAGGTGCGCCTTCAGGTGCGACGTCTTGCCGTACACCTTGCCGCAGCCCGGGATGTGACAGCTGTGCAGGCCCTTGCGCCGCAGGCTCGCCCCGGCCGGGCCCAGCCGCTCGGCCTCCTGGCAGTTGGGGCAGTCGCAGGTGGCGCGGCCCGAGTAGCGGCGGGCGGAGCGCGCCGAGCTCCCCCCGGCGGCGGCGGCCGCGGCGCCCGAGATCATGGCGCTGGCGGCGGCGGCCGCCACGGCGGCGCTCGAGTCCGAGTAGGAGGGCAGCACCGGCTTGAAGCCGTCCTGGGCCAGCAGGTGCTGGCTGGTGGAGAGCAGGTGCGAGGCGGCGGCGGCCGAGGAGCCGAGGCCGGTGGAGCTGAAGGCCGAGTGCGTGAGCGAGCTGAAGTCGGGGTTGTAGGTGCCCAGCTGCGAGTGCAGCGAGGCCTGGGGGGCGCCCGAGTGCAGCGAGCTCTGCAGCCCCCCGCCGGGGTTCTGCACCTCCAGCCACGAGCCCGGGCTGCTGTGCACGTCCCACCACGACGACGCCGCGCCGTTGGTCACCTCGCCCGCCGCCAGCGTCGAGTGGAAGCCCGACTTGTACCACGACTCGTACGGGTGCGCCATGCCCACGCGCGGGTACAGGCCGTCGGCCGCCGTCGTGTGCACCTTGGAGATGAAGGCCGATTGGCCGCCCGCCTCCTGCGGGGACACCCCGGCCGCCGCGGCCGCGGCCGCCGCCGAGTTGGAGAAGAGGCCGCCGTAGTCGCTGCTGAAGGCGGACGACGTGGGCGACGTGGAGGCCAGGCAGAAGGCGCTGTTGGCGGCGCCCGAGCCACCCGCCAGGCCGCCCGAGCCGCGGCCGCCCGTGGCCACAGCGAAGCCCGAGAGGCTGGAGCCGAGGTTGCAGCTGGACGAGGAGCGCTTCCAGGGGTGGAAGCCGCCCTTGGCGAAGGCGCTCGACTCCGGCAGCGTCGTCAGCGGGCTTGTGTTCCCGATCTTGTTGCAGGTCGCCGCCAGCATGGCCAACGGGGTCGTTCCGAAGCGTGGCTCTTCCTGGAGGGGGTGGGAGGAGGGAGCAAGGAGGAAGGGGCAGGAAGTGAGGGGGGGAAACACAAAGTGCACCCGTGAGCAGCCGCGTCCCCCCCCGCCGCGGGTCCCGGGGGGCCGCGGCTTCCCGGCTCGCGCCTCCTCCCCACGCGCTCGCGGAGGAGGTGCTGCGTCCCGCGCGGGGCAGAGGCGACCGCAAGCACAAGCGTGAAGGTCCGGGCGCTGGAAAGTTGGTCTTGGGTGAAGCTGCGAATCAAAGATGCCTGACTTTTTTTCCACCTTAAGTCGCTGCTAGCCCTGCCTAGCACCGGACTTGGGTTGTCGCCATAAACCGGCTTCTCTCCCAGAAGCCCCCAAGTCGCCCTTCCGGGTGAGGCATGAAGGTAAACAGACAACAAACACCGGGTGCTGGGGGAGGCAGCTGAATCAGCCGCCCAGGGACCGGCGAGACTTGGAGCACTCCTCCCAAGGGTGGCTACCCCGGTTTTCTTTTTTAAATAGGAAACCGTGGTTTTAATATTTACACACACACACACACACCGATTACAAAAACAATCCGAGGGGATAAGCAATCAGGCAATGGTTTTTACAGTCACAGCGAACTGGGGAGCCACGGAAATGCAAATGTTTATAACGTGACTACTTGGACTGCAAAACGATTAAGACTGTTTTCTGGAAACACCACTGTCTTGTTATTTCAACAATCCCCAAAGCAAGGGGGGATGGGGTATAAATCAACGAGGAGAGGAAAAGATAACCTCCAGCTTTTCTTTTCAACCAAATAAAAAGGAACTTGTTTAAGAAAGCCTTTTCTTGCAAAGGCATCTCCCGGGTTCCAATAACTTGGGAAGAGCCAACCCCGGAAATGTGGAAAGTGCTTAAAGAAGCTGCAGCTGCAGTCCAGCAACAGTTTCTTGGGAGCCGCGGTCCCAGGGAAGCCATAACGAAAATTTACTCCAGTAAAAACAAGCAAATGCGTTGCCGCGCTTGCGACTTACCCCCAGTATAGAAGTGGCCATAGCAGGTCTCTGGGCTGCGCGGCGGGGCCGGGAGCGGGGTTGAGCCTGGCGGCTGCTGGAAACACTGCTCTGGTCCCGCGCGGCTCCCGCGTCCCGCGCTCGCGCCGAGCGGACTCCGGGCTCCCGCCGGCTAAACTCAGCCTAAGTGCGAGGAGCACCCGCTTTGAAGTGCCGCTGGCTGCGCCTCTCGCCCAATGAGGGCGCAGGCAGAGCAGACGGGAGCTGCCCCGCAGCCAATCAGACGCGCCGAGGGGCCCGAGCCCGGGCTCCTGGCGCGTGCCAGTCAAGTCTGCGGGCGAGGGCAGGAGGGGGGGGGGCGGGTTGGGGGACAGAAGAAATTACAGTGCAATTAAAAATTTACACACATTCACGCACCAAGCCAGGTTTAAGTACCGTTCAGACCGAGCCGCGATCCCCCCTGAGCCACCCCAAGATGTTGCAAGTTAGGGCTGACAGCTCTACTCCTCTCCCCACTTGTGGGAAAGGAGGCAGGAGGGGAGGGGGCGCGGAGGCGGAGGGCCCAACCGAAGAGGGAAATGTCAACGCTCACTTTGTGTGTCCAGGCTCTTGCCTGCCTAGCACAACTTCGACTTGTATCCATCCGTCTCGCTCGCGATTTTATCATTGTCGCGATATCATTGTCTTCCACCAAGTTCGTTATTCCCATGGATCCAGGCTTACTCTCAGAGTCACATTGAGGAGGGGGCGCGAAGGGACAGCTTCTCCGAGAAGAGAGAAATAGGCCTTTTCCTACAGATCTACACCACAGACTTGTTGGGAGGGCCTGCTGCATCCCGCCATTTCCCATCAGCGGTCTAAGTGACTTCCTAATTGTCGTTCTGCCCTCTGACCTGGGGGGTAATGCAAGTGCCACTCACAGCCAGAAGCTTCTGGTGGTAATTGAGGGCACCCTTTGTACCGTTTCGCCAGCGCCTAGATACCAGGTTAACCCAGTTGTCAAATATGACTAAACAGTGGGACGTGCTGATTATCTGCCAGGTTTTGCTGGGGGCTGGCGAGGGGGTGGGAAGATCAGCCCATACAACACGCTGCACGAAGCCGCTTATTTTCACATTGTAACAACTTTGGAAACAGAGACCGGCGCGAGAGGCGTCCGCCCCCACCGCCACCCCCGCTGAAGCTGCAGCTTGCTAGGCTGTTTGTTTAACCCGGCGAAGATTTGCATGTCGCGTTTCAGCCTGGAGCCGAGCTTTAGAGGATGGTTAGTCAGTTTTCTTGCCCCAGCGCCAACCCATCCCCAATCAGGACCGCCAGGGCCTACAGGCTCGTCTGCAGGGTAACGGCGCAGACGTTAAGAGGTAGGCTCATTCTGGCACCCCACTTTCGCAGACGTGCTGAGGAGCCTGTCCTCGACCTTCACGGTGAGTGTGGAGGACCAGGCCACACGTGGGCGCCTCCGCCTTCTGCATGCTGGAAGCATCCTGAAGTCCCCTCCGGCCCTTGGTGGGAAAAGAGATGTCCTCACACACACCAGGGCGCGTGCTGGAGTCCCTGAGCCAAGGTGGAGCTGTTTCTTCCCTTCTTTCTGCAGCTTCACTTTCTCTTTCTTCTCCAGGGTAGCCAGAGGCTGCTTTTGAACTAGAAATAACAGCGCCCACGGGCAGACCTGGGTACTGATTTTAATGAAGCACATTCCCCTCCAAACCCACATCCTGTTCTTTAAAAATAAATAACCACCAACCCCAAATGCTCGAGTGCAAAAGACAAGTTGTCGCAGAGGGGAGCAAATGAGGAGAGTGTGGAACTCTGCTCCCAGTGTTTTCTCTCCTCTTATGCAAGATCCCTTGGCCCCAAAGTACGACCACCCCGTAGCGCTTCCCTCGGCCCTAAGATGGAGCCTGTGAGCACCCTGGAGCACTTCGTGGGTGGGGAGGGCTCTATGGGTCGCTGTCTTTGCTTTTCGTTAGAATACTTTTGCTCAGAATGCCTTTTTTTAATGCTTTAAGGTAGAGAGATAATCGAGGAAATGATAAGAGAACGAGAAAAGAGGGCGAAGAGCCGCACAGCTATAAATGAAGCGTTATGCCCAGAGGGACTATGATGGAAACCAGAGGGGGTGTGTATGTGAAAAGCCTCTAGGGGATGCAGGATGCGAGGCTAAGGGGAAATCAGGCGGCCTGGAAGAGCCGGAAAGCCCGGCAGGGGGACCCGGGAGCTTTTCCCAACAGGTGACTTGTGCCCTGCAAGGGGAGACTGGTCCTCGGCTTCCTGTAGCGTCTCCGCTTCGATTTACTAATAGAGGAATTGTTAAGTGGCAACGAGGCGTTTCCGACTCACCCAGTGCAGCCCAGGGAGAGGAAGCTCTGAGGTCGTCCCCCCCACCCCCGCCTTTCCCCCCAACACACCCTCTCCTTAAGGAAACGTGACAAAGTAATAAATAAGACCATCCGAAAAACCACTTAGCATTGGTGACATTTTCAAGCCAACCATTTAAAACAGTCCTAGCAGGCACCTCGGGCTCCCTGCGCCCGGCTCGAGCCGCTTTCCCCCTCTTGCGTCCCCTCCCCCTCCGCTGTTTTCCGCGTAGTTCCAGCTGTCAGACTCTGGACGTGGGCACTCGCATATTCCTTTAGACACACGCATCGGCATCACAATAAAAGTTAGGAAAATCTTCCAAACGAACACGGGCAAACACCCGGGCCAGTTCAACTCTAAGGTGGCGCCCCAAGGAAATCTTTCGGAGGAAGTCCAGTTTTTTCTTTTTCGTCTGACAGATTTTTTTTTCATCCTCTAAAAAAATCTAGTTTTTAAACAAAGATCAATGTGTTATGCTAAAGTGTTGAGCTGACTGTTAAAACATTTGGGGAAATAATGACAATGTAACAAAGGCCTGGTTTGGAGTGAATCATCACCCTTTTAAAAGTTAAAGCAATTTTCAGGAGAATAGCTTTCAGCAAACGCTTTACATTATTCAAAACGGCCAAATAATGCTCTATTATAGCGCCTGAATGCTGCCAGTCAGCCCCTAAGTGCAATTTGTGCAAAGGCCCCGGTGCCTTATCTCCACTTCTTTATAAAGAGGTGAATATAAAACAATTTCTTCCAAACCCAGACAGAGAGCACGAAAATTGCTTCCCTTTCTGCAATCAGGGCAATTTAACTGGAGTGCAATTAGCACTATTAAATGTCGATTCTGCATAAACAAATCTGACTGAGCAGAGAAAGTGGGGTGAGAACCTCATATACACTGAAACTGATTTTTTAAAATTATGTATCCGGGTCCTTTACAATTGATCCGTCACGTTTTCATCTTGGAATATATTTACATCGTAAATACACTATGGTTAAATCAACATAATTTTTTTGCAAAAAAATTCAGTATGAATCCTAATAAAGAAGAATAGAGTAATTAAAGGGAAGAGTTCACTTCCTTTGAACAAATATTGTTCCTCCCATCTTGCTTCTGCACAAAGCTTTGATCTGAGCCTTTGCTCAAGTTGTTGTGTTTCGGAGGCAAAGCCGGGGAACCGATTCCGTCCTTAACGGTGATCGGAAGGATTGGAGCTCCTCCGCCACAGATAACACGCGCTCCCTGATGCACAGGCAGGGTGGCGACCCGGAAGACTAGTTATTTTCTGAACTCCTTGATATGGTAGCTGCGTAAATATTAGGTGGCTGCTGTCTCCTGGCAGCTTTGACTAGGCAGTTTAGGAGAGAATGCACAGTCTTGGGGTGGGATGAGGCGGAGTTGGGGAGACTGGAGGATAAGAGCGGGAGGGGAGGCTTTGGGAAAGGAGTAACCGAAGGTTCTCGAATTGATGGGTCTGGCTGCTGCGGAAGCCTGGTCCACCAGAACCAGAATTCCGGGCAGGGGCGGGAGTAAGAGGGAGAGGAGTTCTTAAAAAGCATTTATCTGACCTGTCCTCCCACCTGCCTTTATTTATTTATTTGGTAAGCCACAGAGCTCCCTTTTTGAATCATTTGCGCAATTAATTATGCTTTTCATTTGCATGATCTACACTAGAGCAGTGATTATCAGGTCAGCACCGAGTGGGAGTTGGGGAGATACATTAATAACTTGAATTTTAACAATATTTTAAAAGCTGCTGTGTACCGTTGTCGTCTGCCGTGAGGAAGGAAGCCCAGTGCAGCCCTAAGCGCCTGTTGAGTGTGGTGAAACCTTTCCGCAGTTGGAGTTTGTCAGTGTGAGTGAAAAATGAAATGTAGCCTTTGATTAGAAGGGAATCTTTTACAGTTAACATATATTTATATCTTTAAAAGCACGAGCATTGAGATCAAGTGGATCAAGAAAATTAATTGAAAATTGAGGAACTCTCCCACAATTTCTGTTGAGCTTTCATTTAATATTTGTTCTATAACGCTCTCCTTCATTTTAGCCCAACCCTGGCAAATAAAAAAGCCAGGAAGAATCAATAGGCCAATGGGACGTTCATCTCCCCTCCCCCATCTCAGAGGTATTACTACTATTTAGAGGTGGTAGGAGATGCAACTCTTTCTTGCCTCTGTAAGGTCTGTTGGAGAAATTGAAAATCCCTAGTCTATTAAGTACAGTCCAAACGTTTGCTACACAACTAATTTTCTGCTGCTAGATGTATCTGGGCCATATATTTTAAGCTTGCCTTCATCTGTTTATCTGAGCCAAAAATGCATGAACAATTAAAGCAAAGACTGGTGTGTCAAAGGAAGGAAGGTGACTGTAGACTGTGTGATGATTTTAATGACTGCAATTATTGGAAGATTATTCAACAAGCATCATAGATTTGCTTACTGCATTGCTAGGGAACTATGGGGGGCCTATTTGGCTTGGAGTTGTACTTTCTTCCTCCCTCCTTCACTAGCCACCAGGGAAGGGCCCTAGACCTAAGCAAAATGGCAGTCAGTGCTGGCTTTCTTCTTTATAGGAGCATCTCCTCCAAAATGATGTTCATTGTTGTCTCAGCCAACTCTAATAGAACCCACTTTGGAGACATTAAAGGACTTTTTCACATAAATCTTGAACTGATATCAAGAAAATCCAGTGGCCAGAGGATTCTGGTCATGAGTCATCTTCTCCCAGCCAGGGTACCATTTTCTTCAGTCCTACCTATCCATAGGCAGCTTTTGAGGAGGCCTCCAACTTCCGACTCCTTCCTTCTCCATCCAGGGTTTGGAAAAAGAAGGCACTACAACTGCAAGATCATAAGCAAGCTTTCAGACAAAACTCCAGGATTCTCCTGAAGAAAGCTCGGTTTTTCCTTTCTTCCCTTTGACACATCCCTTCCCCATATTACTTCCTACTGCTACTGTTTGAAATGAGTAAGGAAAAAGTTAAGATTAAGAGCATACTGGTTTGTGACTAAGGAAGATTTTTACTGTAAATACAAACACAAAGCGTGCAAGTAGGGAAGGGTTCTTTTCTTGTCTGATATTAACAAAATGACCTTCAATCTACAAAAATCAATAAATTGTGGCATGAGCTTTGCTCATCAATGAAGTACTGGTTTGGAAGTGAACTTTGGAAAAAGAAAAAAAAAGGAATAGCAAATATTCCCAGGAACGCTCCTTTTTCCTCCTTCCCCCCAGGCACTGGAACTAGTGTGACTGGGCCACCCTGGTGTTCTTCCTGGGTTCTGTAAGGGCCCAGTCTTGAGCTTAAGGTGGTCTTGGCTGGCATTGAGAACCTTCCCTGTTCAAATGTGAGCCTGCAGGCTTCTGCAAGTGGCAATTAGGAACCTATTACAAGCCATTAGATTGATCAATGTACCTTAAACAATGCGAATGATTTATAGGGCTGATTTATATGGGGAAGAAAGAAAGAGGTGGGGGAGGAGTCTCCCTCTCCTTTATATTCGCCGCACTGCTTGAAGAAGAGGAGGACCCCGTCCCTGTTCATCACAGCTTAGAACCACCACAGTGATTTATTCTGAAAAGTTTCCAGGCAAAGACACGGGTTCCCGGACGGACTTATCCGGTGGGTGGCGAGATGCATATTCTTCCCCGCTCTTTCTTCTTTCTAAGGAAGAGCTGCAGAGGACCAAGACCCTGCGGAGCAGCCGAGGGTCACAGAGAGACACCACTCGCCCAGGGGAGGGCACCAGTGGCAGAGACCCCAGCTGCCTCCCTTCCTCGGGCTTCTCCCCCCCCCCGAGACCGGGAGGATGACTTACATATTTGTTTAACCGCGTGTTGGAGAGCTGTGCGGCCTCCTAATTACTGCGGGAACACAGAACCATTAGCCCTTGAAGTTTCAGGCGAGACTTGGGGAGGAGCTGCGAGCAAGGCTCCGGGAGAGAGATGACGCGGGGGGCGGGAGAGGGGAGGAAGGAGGGGACTCTGCGGAACGGAACTCCTCGCTAGGGCTGACTCTTCCAGCTAGCTAATCTAGCTGGCGAAGACAAAATTACAACAGGGCTGAAGCGATCAAAGCTGCCCTCCCCTTCCCGGCCCAAAGTGTGTTTGTAGTTGTCTCCTGGGCTGCAGGCGCTCGTCGGTCTTCTCACGAACAAGGAAATTCCTGGGTTTTTTTTTTTTTTCCAGAGCCTGCAAGGAGAGGACAGACGCACTTCACCCGTCCCAGAGGAGGATTCCCTTTGTCTAACCTCCTCCTCCCTCGGTCGGCCTTCAGCTCTGCAATGGGGGAGGGGGCAGGGGCTGGAAAGACGGTGGACCGGGAGGGGCGATTGCAACGGAACCCCCTGTCCAACTCCGCCCCTGCCGGTCCCTCCTCTTCCTCCTCCTTTTTCTCTTACAACCTTCTCTCTTGGTCTCTCCCGGCCTCCCTCTTTCCGATCCCCCCAGATCCTCTTACCACCCCAGTCTTCGCCCGGGCTCCCGCGCCGTGGGGGGCTTGGGCAGGCGATGTTTATCTCCCGGCCTTGGTTTGGCGGGAAAGAGCTTCGTCCTGGCTTGTTCATGAGTGTCTGGGATAAATCCTTTTGTTTGTTTCTAATGTGGAATAGGACGCATTCCGGACTGATGGTGGGGCACAGAAAGAAGAGGGAAAGAGCAGAGAAAGCATCATGTGTCTTTTGCACCCAACTGCTCTTATCTGTCCTTATTACCCCAGACTCCCCTCTGCTGAGTTCTTCTCCAAGTAAGTTCCTTTCAGTTCCCTCCTGCCTAGGATCTCTTCTCAGGGCCCTACAATCAGTGGTCCCCTCAGGACCCAGGCACCACTGTGACATCCCTCAGGAAAGGACTGCCCTGGGCCGACACGTCCACATTTTCTTGATTTCAGCCACTCTAGAGCCCAACCCTGGCGGGGTGGCCTCCTGTGTCACACCGTGCCCTTCCAGAGTCCATATGGATGGCCTCCACACACAATCACTCCTTGAAGTATGGAATGGCGAGCGTACACAGGGGCAGAGGGAGACTCCACGCCTTTAGACATGTGTGCCTTCCCCTCGCCCCCTTATCCGCTATCACAGGCAGAAGGTACACTGATAACACAGACACACTTACCACGGCACATGCCAGCGGCGTCCATCCTCCTTTCCAACCAGGCATCAGCAAGCAAGACTGCCTTGAGGCAGGTGACATCGCCACGGGGAGGCGGGCTCAGAGCTCCAGATGCCTCCCTGGGAGTGGGGGTGCTCAGGTCTCTCAAAACCAGCTGCGATCCTCTTGGGCCCAGAGTCCAGTGGCCCGGAAGCGGCTGGGCCTCCCCTCCGCCTCCTGCGGTGCCTCGCCACTGGCTTCCTGCTCTGCACAGTGCAGGGTGTCTCCACCACTGCAGTTTCCCCCCACCCCCACCCCCACCCCGCCCGCACCCCTCTGCAAAAGTCCACCGCCCGCCTGCACGCCTTCCATAGACTCCGTTACATCTGGGATGCATTGCCCCTTAATTGTCAAGCCCATTATTGTGATCAAATGAACGTTGCTAATCTGTACATTTATTGTTTAGGTAAATAGAGGCTGCGTTTAATCAATATGCAGGGCCCCAGTCCTCGCAGCGCCAAGTAACTTAAGTCAACAGTGAAGATTTCAGTGTGTGCGTAATTATAGACCACGCGGAATGTTCGCTCCAGCCTAATTTCACATCTTTTCTTCCACCCGGGGCGAGCAGGAGGAGGGAACAGGAGGGATCACCATCCTCCAAGGGGTTGAGGGCCGGCTCCTTCAGGGCAAGAAGAAGGCTTCGTGGTAGTGACACCCCGCGCCCTGGGTACCCTGGGCGGGGCGCGCCGTGGGTGTTGGGCCCTGAGACAGGGCTGGGGACAGTCTTCGACTTCTGAGCAACAGAATTCAGAGCTCAGAACCCCCTCCCTATGGTTTCTGGACCCCTCCCCCCAAATCTGCCCCCGCGACGAGGGGAGTTCCGCGCTCAGCGGGTCCCCGCCACGCGGGAAGGCTGGGGGCGGGGTCCCGGAGGCGGGTTGCCCCACGCTCGGAAGTCCCGGTCCCCGCACACGGGCTCCAGCGCTGCTCGAGGCGGGGCTCTCCTTGCCCTGGGGTTGAAGCGAGTGACTCTCAAGAATGCTACGCTTGGGTGCGCAGAGCGCGGGTTATTTGCGCTTCTTCTTCAACAGCCATTGTTTCCTAATTAACAGGACCTTCGCGCAGCACAGGCTGGAAGATCAGGGGTGCGAGCAGGGGTTGGCGGTGCGCTACTGCTGGAGCTGATGTCGGCTACTTACAGCCGATCCACTCCCGGAGTGGCCTTGGATGAGGGCCTCTGGGCCTCGGCGGGGAAAGGGTTAGCTGGGAATCTTCCAGGCGATTTAGGAAATAATCCCATCCCTCCCGACGCCGTGCAGTGGGACTCTAGAGACTGGCCCTCAAGTTTGAAGCACTAACACTTCTCCTTAGGCAACTCGGTCTCCTGGAATTTGTTTCCTCTCGCGCCTCTCTCTTAGCTCCATTCCCGGGAGGGTTCGATATAAACAACCAATAGCTTCGGTGGCAACCGGACACCCATCTTGCAAGGAATTGCCTCGCTTTGTATATGCAGGATTCTAAAGTCAACTCATCATTTGCAAATTTAGGGTGTCAGGGCAACTACTAAGCTAAATTGCAGCTGGAGTTTAAGGCCCACAGAATTGGACAGCAGCTGGCTGTTTTTAATTTTTGGAATTGAACAATTCTTGTATAAGGTACCTCTCTTCCCTGTTTTTCTTTTCTTTTTTTTTTTCTTTAAAAAGTTGAATAGTATTTGGAACAAGAGGGAAATTAAACACAAATGTCATTGCAATCCCCAAAGCCTTTTTCTTTTTATGATCCTTTTCTGAACTTCCCTTCTGCTGGCCCAAGCTATTCCCAAGCCGTGACTTTCCTTATCATCTATGCAGATGTTTCACTGCCTTGCCACACACCAGCACTGTCACAGGACAGATGAATATGGTTGCAGACTCTTGAGTGGGAATGTCAACTTAACCTTTTTCTGGATTGTGGTTGTTTTTCAGCTAGGACAAGGAAAAGAAAGGCTAGAGGGCCGGTAACCAGGGCTCCTGGTGGGCACAAGCCCTTTGGAGAGCTCAGGAGCTGGGAGTGAAGAAAGGCCCCTCACTTAATGCTTTGATCTGAGCAGACCTCAAAACAAGCCAGTTTTCTCCTCCCTAAAATGAAGCTAATAATTTTGATCTTGAAGGATTGTTATGAAATGAAACTGTAGAGAAATTCCTAGCAATGTGCTCAATATTTATCCATAGCTGAGCTAAAAAAGTTCTTGCCTTCCACTTTCCACTGAAATACCTTTCCTAGTGAAACACTGTGAAGCTAAAGCAGCACTCACAGCAACTCCAAAACAGAATTGCAGTGTGGGGGTTTGGGGGGGGAGAAGAGGCACCAGACCCAGTACCTGGTGGAAAGGAGTGGCTTGCTGCTGCAGTCAGCAACATATTTCATGGTCTGGCTTCCATAATTCTGCACTTGGAGGAGAGAAAAAAGGAGGCCTCCAATATTAGCAACTAACATTTATTGAGCAATTATTATTTCCCAGGCATTATTCTAAGTGCTTTACATATAGCATTTCATTTAATCCACACAATAATCTTATCAAGTGAATATTACTGATATCTCTCTTTTTAAACTTTTACTATAGAAAATGTTGCCTATATATACTTAAAAGTAGAGAGAATACTTTAGGGAACCTCACTCTTTCTATCACTCAGCTTTAACAATTGTCACTTCATGGCCAAGCTGTTTTCATCTCTGCTGCCATTTCCTCTTGCCTCATTTTGAAGCACATTTCAGGCATCATATTTTCTTTGTACATATTCCAATATGTATCAAAATGTCAAAGATATCTGTAACACCCCCCAACACAATGTTATAATCATAGACACACTTGAAATAATCTCCTAATACTATCAAATATCTAAATGATGTTAAAGCCTCTCCAGGTTTCTCATAAATGACATTTTGCGATTTCTTATTATATGTAAGTATCCACACATCACATTTACATTTAATCTATAGGTGCCACTCCTCCTCCTCTTCCTCCTCCTCCTCCTCCTCCTTCTTCCAGTGAATCTTTCTCTCTTTTTCTTTCCTTGCAGTTTATTTTTGCTATAAGTCAGTCACTGGTGCTGATTTCCTTTTTTAACATGAAGAAATGAAGACAGAGAGGTTAAAGGAACTCAGTAATGAATAGAAAATGAATTCAGTCCTAGCTATGTCAGACTTCAGAGTCCAAGCATTTAATAGGTTATTATACTTCCTTTAAATCAACTGATGAAAAGCAAGATATAGGAAAACATAATCATGCATAGAAGATCTCAATACCCACAGAAAACTAGTCACTAAAACTGAGGCAGGGTTTGAAATTTGGAAAAAGAAATGGAAAATAGGATAACCCACTGTTTCTTAGTGTTTGAATATGATCAAGTGATTCCTGCATGCAAAAATATCTGTAGCATGAGGAGATATTTATTTCCAACAAATATTTAGTAGGGCAAAAACATTTCTTAAACAAATCTACCAGATTCCTTTTTCTCCCTTCTTTATTTTCTTCTTGTTATCCATGTTCATCTGTTCTCTAAAGCTAGATATGGAGAAAACATCTCTTTCAAGTAGTTATTTTAAAATACCAGTCAAATTAACAATTTGGTAGTTTGATATGTGATATCTGGCTTTTGTTATGGTAGTTTTGAAACCACAGTTACCCTAGCAACTGAATACATTTTTTTCTTTAAAACATTTTTTTAGCTGTCTGGAGAGGAAAAAAAGAAAAAGAAAACTTCTTGCCAGAATTTTCCCATAATAGCTTCCATTAACTGCAGTGACTTCTATTGGAGAGGCCAGCACTGCTGTCTCCTGCTGTCACCAGTCATTCACTGATCTAGCAGATGTGTTGTTTGATAAGGCCAATTTGAGCTTTATAAAACATTTATTTTTTCACCTCCAAGGAGCAAATACCAGTAAGGATGGGATTCAGCGTTGATCACTAGATACCCATACAAGGGCCTCAACCTGCCAGTGGAGCTTCTGGGTGAGAAGAAAAACTAAAACAAATCTAAAGGCTTCATTTATTAAAAAGAAAGGGCACAAAAAGAAAAAAAGAGGGGGGATGGTTAAAGAGCATTAGATCAGTCCCCAGGGACTTAGCAAGAGTAGAAGAGCCATAGTCTACTATGGAATCCTTCTGGAAATACCTCATAGGTGTGCCATTGCCAAGGAGGGCAATGATGATAGTGAGAAGAAAGAAGTTGTGATAAAGAAATAAAATAAGAAAGAAAGTGTGATACATATTATATTTAATTTTGTAGATTTCATAAGCCATGTGTTGGTACTTCAAGAAGGTGAAGTAGAAAAGAATCTTCAAGGAAAAAAATGTATATGTTGGGATTTCTTGGAGCAACTAGACTGAGCATTGTTAAAATATTCACTTGCATTGAAACAAAATCCCTCTCACACTCATGCCCCTAGCACAGGTAGCTCTAGGTTCCCTTTTCACACACACACACTGATTTTATTTCTCTCTCTCTCTCTGTGTCTCTCTCTCTCTCTCTTTTTTATTTCTGATGGTACTAGGGTTTGAACTCAGGGCCTCACGCTTGCTAGACAGATGCTGTGCCACTTGAGCCACTCCACCAGTCCTTGACACTGTTTTAAATAAAATTTAAAATATCTAAATTCTTTTTCTTAATAAAAGGAAGGTTAGTTTCAAGACCTGGAGTTACAGTGTGAGAAAATCAAAAGGTTTTGGATGGTTCTACTCCTTTTAGTAATATGCCTCTCCTTTAATGGGTTCCCTGGGGATTACTTATTTAATCACTCTGCAGAAGGGGAGGAATTCATTCTCTGCAATATAATGACTCAATAAAGTTTGAAAGGATGCAGGTTGCAGTCCTTAGGATATTATTTTAGGTTATCCTAAGAACAATATTTTAACTTGAGGAATTACATTTTTGATCCAGGGTAAAAAATGAAAAAGAGAATATAAATTCTATTTATAGAAAAGATAATTTTTCTATAGTAAAATCACCCAGAACAATATGTATTTGTAAACACAGGCACATTCCTCTCTAAGTCATAAAGGAGAGAGAGAGAGAGAGAGAGAGAGAGAGAGAGAGAGAGAGAGAGAGAAGGAAGACAGCAGTTAGGACTTTTTCTTAACTACTTGAGTAATTAAAGGAATCTCCTGTTCCTTTATTGATCATCTGTGTTACATTTCCATCCTCAGAGTCAGGGAATGTATTGAATCCTATCTTTACCCAAACTGGAACAAAATGGTTCTCCAAAGGAAAATTTTGGCACTGGCACTGTGGGGCAAAGAAGGAGACTGGATATTGGGAAGAGAAAGAAAGAAGAGGAAGGAAAGAAAGAAGGAAAGAAGGAAGGAGGGAAGGAAGGAAGGAAAAGAAAGACAAAAAAAAAGGATTACTTTGAACTCTTTCAGTACCAATAACAATAGACATTTGCTACCAGAATTAGAGAAGTATGGGGTAGACTCAGTTCTTATTTTCAGTCTTTATTCTTTCTTTTTTTTAGTACTGGGGCTTGAACTCAGAGTCTATACCTTGAGCCTCTCTACCAGCCCTGTTTTTTGTGGTGGCTTTTTTTAAGATAGGGTCTCTCGTACTATTTGCCTAGGCTGGTTTCGAGCCTCGATCATCCTGCTGTCTGTCTCCTGAGTAGCTAGGATTACAGGTGTGAACCATCAGCACCCTCTAATTTTTAATATGCTTTTTATATTGAAATAATTTCAAATTTACAGAAAAGTTGCAAGAACCATAAAAGAAACACTTTGATTTATGCTTTACCAGATTCACCAGATTTTTAACATTTTGCATTATTTGATTTATTATTTTCTCAGAAGATTTAGTGATACAAAGACGATCATGGGTTTAGTTTGAGACCAAGTAAATTTGAGATGATGATGGGATATCCATGTAGAAAAGATCAGCTACTTTGGGAGTCAAGGGTCTAGAACTCAAGAGCGAGACTACTGAATTTGAGGTGTGGCTCAAGCGTTAGAGTACCTGCCTAGCAAGCACAAGGCACTGAGTGTTCTAGCCAATAAAAAGGCAAGTAATTTTGTATGAATGGCAACTTTTCCATGACTTGGACTTTTTTTTTTTTTTTTTTTTTTTTGTGGTACTAGAGTTTGAACTCAGGGTTTCTGGCTTGCAAGGCAGGCACTTTACCACTTGAGCCATGCTCCCAGCCCTGTCTTGATAATACGCAAAATATTCCTTCTCCTCCTCCTCTTCCTCTTTCTTCTTTTTTTCTGGAAGTGCTGGGGATAGAACTTGCTCAGCCATGCTAAGCAAGTGCTCTATTACTGAGCAATACCCCCAACCCTATTCTTATTTCACATTTGAGGACTTCTCAAAATTTGGTTATATGGTTCTATCCAGAGGAATTCTATAGAAATTGAAAATATTATCATTAATATGACTTTAGGTAACATTATGTTCCAGATAGTATTGCTGAGTAATAAAACTTAGTGGCATAAAACAACCATTTTATTATGCTCACAGATTTTGTGGGTCAGGGATTCAGATAGGATACAATAGGACTATTTGTCTTTGTGACATCTGAACTCTCAGACTGGGACAGGTAGGGACTCAAGAAGTAGGGGCTGGAACTGCAGGACACATCTTTACTCACACATCTAGCAGATGATACTGGCTGTTAGCTGGGCCACCTACCTGTGGTCTCCCTTCCTGGGCTAGTTTGGGCTTCCTCAAAGCAGGCACGGCAGTTCCTCCAGTGAGTATCTGAAGATAGCAAGATGAAACACTTGGCATTTTTGTGGTCTAGCCTTAAAATTTACATAGCGTCATTGTCCAGTACCCTCTTACTGGAGGCCGTCACAAATATTTGCCCAGATTTAAGAGGGAGAGACATAAACCTACCTCTCCCTGGAAGGACTGATAAGGTCACATTGTGAAAACGAACAAGGGATGTGAGATGCTGTTTCAGCCACTTTTCGAAAACACAATCTGCAATAGTATATATACATACATTTAAAGGCAGCTTCCTGAGTGCAGAGAATTAACACCAGAAAGTTACTTTTTACCGTCTTTGGTAGATGAAAATGAGTCTTTCTTCAAAGACTGAGATATAACGTAGAATTCTACATATTCCTTATTCTTTTACTGGGAGTTATTTCCACTAATTTATTGGAAGTATAAGGTTTGCAGTGGTTTGATTAACATCATGCTTTCCACATACAATCTAGTAAGCATATTATAAGTCTTTAAACTTGTCATGAGCAGATGAGCAGCATTAACCCAGAATGCTACCGGAGTTTCTCATTGGCTCAAAACACTGCAATAGAGGATGCGATCGCTCATGTCCCTTTAATGTAAAATTCGATACATTTATTTCAATAGAGAGTTATTGATGGTAAAAAGTATTCTGCTTACTTCAGCAGCACACATTCTAAAATTGGAATGATACAGAGAAGATTAACAGGGCCCTTGTGCAAGGATGACATGCAGATTTATGAAGTGTTCCATATTTTTATTTGAAAAGAAAAAAAAATCTAATGTCTCATTTGTGCATTCTTTATCATTAGCTTTCATTCGGTGACCTGATCCAAAGGTTTGGAATATTGAAAATCAATCTGAAAGAAAGAAACCTTAATGCTTTCCTTTGTTAACCACAGGTCTTTCTCCTTTTCCTTTTTTATTTTTTTTTTAAAGTGCATAAAGAGACTGAGGAAATGTCCTAATGTTTGGTTAACAAATTAAAAACCCATGTTTAAATGCTTTAATATCCTGGTCCTATTTCACTGTGTCATCAGGGGTTGATTTACCAGCTGTAAAATTACATAAGAATCCTTTTAAATGTAGAACTGTTGACAATATTTGAACTTCTGTACATTTACTGTGATCTTTGGATAATGACTGCATCAACTGTGACAGCTCACTGTAGCTCACCCAGACCAGCTCTGAAATCAGCAATGTATTTTCAGAGATCTGAGGCATGTCACGGGACTCAGCTTGTTTCAGTGTCCAATTTTTGCTACTCTAAATAGTTCAGGCCTCTTCCAGCCTTCTCTAAATCTTTTTGGCAAAGTTTAGGAACAAAACATTTCTTTTAAGAACAAAACAGTTGTCATACTATTAGTTAGCAAGGCAGAAAATAGGTCAATTATGTAGCAAAGACAGTCCCAAGGGAAAGGGATGAAAACTTGTCATTTTAAAGCATTGTTTTGTGAAAAACTTCTATTAATAGTTATGCTAGAAGAAGAGGCATTAGCTCAGTGCTAAGCCATTTTTCTGTGTCTATCTCCACCATAATTGAGGGATGGGGAATGAACTGTACAGAGATATGTGTAAGTTATGATTCATTTGGCTACATGTGTCCAAACAAGCAGAAGGTAGAAGTTTACTTCTAAACTGCTGTGATGGCTCCATGACCAGTGGAGGTCTGAGTGCTTCTTTCTTGATGCCTCCTAGGTCAAGATGCTTAAGTCCAGCTACTGCCTAGTCAGCTAGGAAAACACGCAGCCCTTTCCCCACTTAGGGACATCTCCAGAAGTTCATACAATCCTTCTGCTATAGTTCTTGCACTAGAATTTACTCACCTACCTAAATCTAGCATAGGAAGGCTTTACCCTTCATGCCTGTTTCTGAAAATTATATAATAAGTGATATGGCTTGAGTGTTTTTGTCTCCTCCAAATTCATGTGTTGGAATTTAGTCCCCAGTGCAACAGTGTTGGAAGGTGGGGTCTAATAGAATGTGATTAGCTCGTGAAGGTTTAGCAATCGTGAACGAATTGATGCTGCTCTAAAAAAAGCTTGCAGAGATGGGTGCTAGTGGTCAATAATCCTACTACCTACCTGGGAGGATGAGATTGGGAGGACTACAGTTTGAGGTCAGCCTGGGCAAATAGCTTGTGAGACCCCCATCTCCAAAATAACCAGAGCAAAACAGATGGAGGGGTGGCTTGAGCAGTAGAGTGCCTGCTTTGCAAGTGTGAAGCACTGAGTTCAAATCCCACTCCACCAAAAAAGAAAAAAGAAAAAGAAGAGAAATTTCAGCTTATGCCTGTAATCCTAGCTACAGGAGGTGGGGAAGTGGAGGTTGAAAGACCATGGTTTGAGGTCAGCCAGGGCTAAAATGTTTACACCCCATCCCAGCAGATGACTGGGTGTAGTAGTATGCACCTGTCATCCTAGCTACACAGGGAAGCCCAAATAGGAGGACTGCAATCCACGCCTTCCTGGCAATAAAATGAGACCTTATTTCAAAAATAACCAATGCAAAAAAGGCTGGTAGAATAGCTAAGTGGTAAAGCATTGGCCTAGGAAGCTTGAGACCCTGAGTTAAAAAATCCTTTGGTTTTCTTTTTCTTTTTTTGGCAGTAGTGGGGCTTGAACTTAGGGCCTCAAACTTGCTAGGCAGGCACTCTACCTCTTTAGCCATGTTTGCAGTCCTTTTTACTTTAGTTTGTTTTTGACAGGGTTTAGCACTTTTATCCAGATGGTTCTACAACCTAATCCTCCTTCTGCCTCCTAAGTAGCTGGAATTATTGGTGTGCACCATCACACACGACTAAAAATTCTTTTCTTTATAAATTATCCACTCTCAGGCATTCTGTTATTGCGGCAAAAATGGATTGAAGCATTAAGAAAAAAAAAGTGATAGCATTCCCTATTTAAAAAAAAAAAACATGCTTTGGGAAAGGAGAGATGATCTAGAAATCAATAAACTGTTGGAGTGATGCAAATTTATATCATGTTTGGCTAGTTAGCCAGTATGTGAGTAAATAGCAAAATGATTTCAAAACTTCATTTTACCTAAAGGGGCATAAAGAATTATATCTAAATGAGACAAAGTGATTATTATTGATTCATTAGGTGCAAAAGTGGTACTGTGGTGACCTTAGGATAATGCCCTTACTTGAAAAAAATTTATATTGAATATAAAGGGGTGAAATGACATGATCTTTGGGATTTGCTTAAAATACTACAAAGGAAAAATAGGGGGTGAGGGGAGGAGATAAAGGAAATATTGCCAAAATCTTGATAATTTTAATTTTTGGGTTATAAAGTATAGGGGATTTATTATACTATTTTTAAGGTATGTTTGGAATGTTTCATAATAAAATAAACTTCTGGTAAATAATTCAGTATTAAAATTTGCAATTCCACCAGATGTGGGTGGAATCCTAGCTACTCAGGAGGCAGCGATCAGGAGGATCGAGGTTCGAAGCCAGTCGGGCAAGTAGTTCATGAGACCATATCTAAAAAAAAAAAACCTTCACAAAAAAAAGGGCTGGTGGAGTGGCTCTAAGTGTAGGCCCAGAGTTCAAATCCCAACACCAAAAAAAAAAAAAAAAACAATTCCTAGAACTGGAGATGTAACTCAGTGGTTGAGTGCTTGCCTAGCATGCACTGGGTTAGATTCCCCAATTCTGGGAAAAAAAAAAAGTTGTAATACTAGTTCCATGCAGCCTTGGCTAAATTTAATATTTTTAGGTCTGAATTTCTTCATTTGTAAAATACAGGTGATAAAAAGTTGTCCTAATCATTTCCCAGCACTGCAGGCAGGGTCAGATGCAAGAGTGCCTGGGAAAGTGTTTTGGAAACCATGCTGCAGCAGGGTGCCATATATCACTGACGGGGCACTTACTGTTGCTTTTCATTTTTATTCATGTGAGAGCAGAGTCCGGGTCTCATTATTCACTGCTATATCTCCAGTGACTAGTGGAATGCCTGGCACACAATAGGCATGAAATAAATGTTTGACAGAGTGAGCAACAGTTTAAAAAAATTGTATTTGAAACTAACATGAACTCACAAGGATATAAAAGACATAGGAAATCATCTAATAACCTCCTGTTATATATGAGGAAACTGAGGCCCAGAGCAAATAGATGACTGTCCTAAAATGACAGGGTGACAGAGGTTCAATACAGTGAAAGAGAAAAAGGTATAGTCATTTGCAAAACCACAAGGGAAACACCAGAGACCAGAGACTGCTATTCCATTTTCTAGCCACCTTGGGGAAAATATGCTGTAATGTAATCACATTACTTCTTGCTTCATTCTCAAGGAACACTGCACTCCTTAACTGTACTCAGTTCTAATAACTACTGTTTCCAAACAGGAGGCTCACCAGTGGGGACTCAAGTCCTTTTGCCATGCAAACATTTTGGTGCTAATGGTCCCACTTATAAGAATTGGTCCTATACATAGAACAACTACTTACAATATTTTCTTTTAAAGTTCTAATACTGTTACATAAACTTCATGGGCAAGAGTCTGAATTCTAAGTATTTCATAGGAAATCATCTACTTGAGTATGCATCTGGGTTGATCATGTCAGAAGTGTCCCGACACAACAGGGTCACATTTTCAGATGAGCACTGCTTTGATGCTCAGCAGCCTGCAAGCAAATAGCCCAGATAGCAATCACTCAGAGCTAGGGATGTAGCTCAGAGGTAGGGTGCTTGCCTAGCATGTACAAGGCTCTGAGTTCATTTTCCAGCACCACAAATAAAACAAAACAAAAACATTCAGTAGCCAAGATTCAATAATAGAAATTACTACTGTTTTCACTTACTCATCTTTGCACTCTCATTTTCCAATAGGCTACCCTCAGACTTACTATCAAAGTGGAGGCAGCAGCCCAAAAGAACGAGAGGAAGGTACACAAGGCTCTTAAGAACTCAGATTTTAAACTCCAGTACTTCCCCTAAAAAACAAACCCAAAAAGCTACTTGGGAGGTTGAGATTAACAGGAAAGAGGTTCTAGGCTAACTCAGGCAAAAAGCTAGTGATACCTCATCTCAACCAATAGCTGGACATTGTGGGTTAATCCTGTCATCCCAGTGATGGCAGGAAGCTTAAAATAGGAGGATTGTAGTTCAGGCTGGTCTGGGAAAAAGTGAGACCCTATGTCCAAAATAACCACAGCAGAGGGCTGGAGATATGACTCAAGTGGTAAAGTACCTGCCTCACAAGTGTAAAGTCCTGTGTTCAAACCCAGTATAGTAAAAAAAGAAAAATAAAAAAGAATTTAGGTCAGACCTGGCATATTTCCTTCTACTGCATTTTATCGGTTAAGCAAGTAACGAGCCAGCAGATATTGAAGGGTATGAAAAATAAAAATAGGTCCATCTTAGAAGAGAGAATCTACAAAAACACATCAGAAAGGCATGGATAGTGAAGGAGAAATCAATCTACCACAGTAAGGATGGAATTTCAGCTGGGGATACTTCAGTGATGTTTCTTCTTGGAGGGTCTGCAACCAACCAAGCATGTGGCCTTTACCTCTTGACTTGTGAGAAGAGGAGAAATTTACTGGAATAATGGAAACAAGCTTGAAGTCAGGGAGGCTGGCAGCAGATATTAAACTTGGTTTTGTTAGAGGCACAGTTGTTATTCAGTGCTTTCCAAGTTTACTCATGACCAATGACAAGAAGGAATGTGTACAGGATTAAGCTCTGTACAAACAGCAGATCATTTTTTTTATTATTCATATGTGAATACAATGCTTGGGTCATTTCTCCCCCCTCCACCCACCTCCTCCCTTTCCCCCCCACCCCCTCAATACCCAGCAGAAATTATTTTGCCCTTATCTCTAATTTTATTGAAGAGAGAGTATAAGCAATAATAGGAAGGAACAAGGGTTTTTGCTAGTTGAGATAAGGATAGCTATACAGGGAGTTGACTCGCATTGATTTCCTGTGCATGTGTGTTACCTTCTAGGTTAATTCTTCTTGAGCTAACCTTTTCTCTAGTTCCTGGTCCCCTTTTCCTATTGACCTCAGTTGCTTTTAAGGTATCTGTTTTAGTTTCTCTGCGTTGAGGGCAACAAATGCTGTCTATTTTTTTAGGTGTCTTACCTATCCTCATATCTCCCTTGTGTGCACTCGCTTTTATCATGTGATCAAAGTTCAATCCCCTTGTTGTGTTTGCCCTTCATCTAATGTCCGCATATGAGGGAGAACATACGATTTTTGGTCTTTTGGGCCAGGCTAACCTCACTCAGAATGATGTTCTCCAATTCCATCCATTTACCAGCGAATGATAACATTTCGTTCTTCTTCATGGCTGCATAAAATTCCATTGTGTATAGATATCACATTTTCTTGATCCATTCGTCAGTAGTGGGGCATCTTGCCTGTTTCCATAACTTGGCTATTGTGAATAGTACTGCAATAATCATGGGTGTGCAGGTGCCTCTGGAGTAATCTGTGTCATAGTCTTTTGGGTATATCCCCAAGAGTGGTATTGCTGGATCATATGGTAGATCAATGTTTAGCTTTTTAAGTAGCCTCCAAATTTTTTTCCAGATTGGTTGCACTAGTTTACATTCCCACCAACGGTGTCAGAGGGTTCCTTTTTCCCAAATCCTCGCCAAAACCTATTGTTAGTGGTGTTGCTAATGATGGGTATTGTAACAGGGGTGAGGTGGAATCTTAGTGTGGTTTTAGTTTGCATTTCCTTTATTGCTAGAGGTGGTGAGCATTTTTTCATGTGTTTTTTGACCATTTGAATTTCTTCTTTTGAGAAAGTTCTGTTTAGTTCACTTGCCCATTTCTTTATTGGTTCATTAATTTTGGGAGAATTTAGTTTTTTAAGTTCCCTATGTATTCTGGTTATCAATCCTTTGTCTGATGTGTAGCTGGCAAATATTTTCTCCCACTCTGTGGGTGTTCTCTTCAGTTTAGAGACCATTTCTTTTGTTCAGCAGAAGCTTTTTAGTTTTATGAAGTCCCATTTACCTATGTGATCTCTTAGTTGCTGCTGGGGTTCCACTGAGAAAGTTCTTACCTATACCTACTAACTCCAGAGTATTTCCTACTCTTTCCTGTATCAACTTTAGAGTTTGTGGTCTGATATTAAGATCCTTGATCCATTTTGAGTTAATATTGGTATAGGGTGATATACATGGATCTAGTTTCAGTTTTTTGCAGACTGCTAACCAGTTTTCCCAGCAGTTTTTGTTAAAGAGGCTGTCTTTTCTCCATTGTATATTTTTAGCACCTTTGTCAAACACAAGTTGGTTATAGTTGTGTGGCTTCATATCTGGGTCCTCTATTCTGTTCCACTGGTCTTCATGTCTGTTTTTGTGCCAGTACCATGCTGTTTTATTGTTATTGCTTTGTAGTGTAGTTTGAAGTCGGGTATCGTGATACCTCCGGCACTGTTCTTTTGACTGAGTATTGCCTTGGCTATTCATGGCCTCTTGTGTTTCCATATAAATTTAATGGTAAATTTTTCAATCTCTTTAATGAATGTCATTGGAATTTTGATAGGAATTGCATTAAACATGTAGATTACTTTTGGGAGTACAGACATTTTTACTATGTTGATTCTACCAATCCATGAGCATGGGAGATCTCTCCACTTTCTATAGTCTTCCTCAATCTCGCTTCAGAAATTTATAGTTTTCCTTGTAGAGGTCATTCACATCCTTTGTTAGGTTTACACCTAGGTATTTGATTTTTTTTGAGGCTATTGTAAATGGAATTGTTTTCATATATTCTTTTTCAGTTTGTTCATTATTAGTGATTTTTCTATGCTGATTTTATATCCTGTTACCTTGCTGTAGTTATTGATGGTGTCTACGAGCTTCTGAGTAGAGTTTTTTGGGTCTTTAAGGTATAGGATCATGTTGTCGGCAAATAGGGATATTTTGACAGTTTCTTTACCTATTTGTATTCCTTTTATTCCTTCTTCTTGCCTAATTGCTCTGGCTAGGAATTCCAGTACTATGTTGAATAGGAGTGGAGATAGTGGGCATCCTTGTCTAGTTCCTGATTTTAGAAGGAATGGTTTCAGTTTTTCTCTGTTAAGTATAATGCTGGCTGTAGGTTTGTCATATATAGCTTTTATAATGTTGAGGTACTTTCCTTCTATTCCTAGTTTTCTTAGAGATTTTATCATGAAATGGTGTTGGATATTATCAAAGGCTCTTTCTGCATCTATTGAGATGATCAAGTGGTTTTTGTCTTTGCTTCTGTTAATGTGGTTTATTACGTTTATTGATTTTCATATGTTGAACCATCCCTGCATCCCTGGGATGAAGCCTACTTGGTCGTGGTGAATAATCTTTTTGATGTGTTGTTGAATTCGGCTTGCCATTATTTTGTTGAGGATTTTTGCATCAATGTTCATTAAGGAGATTGGCCTATAGTTCTCTTTTTTGGATGTGTCTTTGCCTCGTTTTGGGATAATTGTAATACTGGCTTCATAAAATGTGTTAGGCAGTTTTCCTTCCCTTTCTACTTCATGGAACAGTTTAAGGAGGGTTGGTATCAGTTCTTCTTTAAAGGTCTGATAGAATTCAGCAGAGAACCCATCAGGTCCTGGACTTTTCTTTTTGAGGAGACTCTTGATTGCTGCTTCAATTTCATTTTGTGTTATAGATCTATTCAGGTGATTAATATCCTCTTGGTTCAGTTTTGGATGATCATATGTATCTAGAAATCTGTCCATTTCTTTAAGATTTTCAAATTTATTTGTATATAGGTTCTCAAAGTAGTCTCTGATGATTTCCTGGACTTCAATGGTGTTTGTTGTTATCTCCCCTTTTGCATTCCTGATTCTACTAATTTGGGTTTTTTCTCTCCTCATTTTAGTCAGGTTTGCCAGGGGTCTGTCGATCTTGTTTATTTTTTCAAAGAACCAACTTTTTGTTTCATTAATTCTTTGTATGGTTTTTTTTGGTTTCTATTTTGTTGATTTCAGCTCTTATTTTTATTATTTCTCTCCTTCTATTTGTTTTGGGATTTGCTTGTTCTTGTTTTTCTAGGAGTTTGAGATGTATCATTAGGTCATGGATTTGGGATCTTTCAGTCTTTTTAATATATGCACTCATGGCTATAAACTTTCCTCTCAGGACTGCCTTTGCTGTGTCCCATAGGTTCTGGTAGGTTGTGTTTTCATTTTCATTGACTTCCAGGAACTTTTTAATTTCCTCTTTCATTTTATCAATGACCCGTTGTTCATTAAGTAATGAGTTATTCAGTTTCCAGCTGTTTGCATGTTTTTTATCTTTACTTTTGTTGTTGAGTTCTAGTTTTATTGCATTGTGATCAGATAGTATGCATGGCATGATTTCTATTTTCTTATGTTTGCTGAGTCTTGCTCTGTGCCCTAGGATATGATCTATTTTGGAGAAGGTTCCATGGGCTAATAGCAGATCATTTACTCCTTACAACCACTCTATGAGATAGCATCATCCTTATTTTATGGATGAGGCAACTGAGACTTAAGAGGTTAAATAGCTAAAACAGGGTTCTCACCTATAACTGAGAAAGTGCAGATTCAAGCCCCGCTCACTTTGACATCAAAGTCGATGGGAGATATTGTTCAGTCTCCCTAAGTGCAGAGAAACCCAACAATTTAGGCTGTAATAGGTGATAAAATTTTTATTTGCAGTTAATATGCTAAAGCAGGTTGGTGTCATATCAGAAAGTAGGGGTCAACAAACTTTCTTTAAATAGCAGATTGTAAATACTTTAGACTTGGGGGTAATATGGTCTCTGTTGTAACTCTCAACTGGTTTTGTAGCACAAAAGCAGCCAGACAAAAATATGTAAGTGTATGAGTGTCTGTGCACCAACAAAACGTTACTGACAAAACCAGGTGACCTACCAGACTTTGTCCTACAGGCTTTGGTACCAAGTCATGGCTTCGTAAAAATGTGCTCTGTTCCTAAAGCCAGTTTTAGGTGTTCTCAAATCTTCTCAAACAGGAAAAATGGTAGCTATCACACAAACATTAAAAAAAAGTCAAAGATTTTATTTAGTCGTAAACTATTGAAGGAAACAGACATTAAAACACTTCGAAGGAGAATCCAAATAACAAACACACATAGCAGCTGTTTGGCACAGTGGTACACACTTGCAATCCCAATACTTGGAAGGCTGAGGCAGAAGGATGGAGAGTTTGAGGCAGCCCTGGACTACATGGCAAATCCTGTCTCAAAAAAGAAAAAAAAAAGAGGAAAAGGAAGGAAAGAAGAAAAGGAAGGAAGGAAGGAAGGAAGGAAGGAAGGAAAAAATCAAATGAATTTGCCAGTAGATGAAAAGCTAATCAATATCTACAGAATATAGAACATAATATTTGGAATCAGCTTTTCTACAGAGTGATAATCAATTGCATCTACACCAGACACTATTTATTATTATATTTATAGATAAGACTCATTTGCAGCCAGTCATGGTGGTGCATGCCGGTAATCAAGGAGGCGAAGAAGATGAGGCAGGAGGATCACGAGTTCGAGGCCAGCCTGGGTTACACTTTAAAAAAAAAAGACTCATTTGCATTATCAGTTTTCTACAACTTCCACAGTTTTATGTAACATTGTTTTTATTTAACAGTTTTATGTAACAAATGTTTTAATTGTGATAAAAAACACAGACCCCTGTATAGTCAGACGACCCCAAAGGATCACTTGGGACCCTCCACTGAGAAGATACCAGTAATTTTCACTCATTCAGAATTTTCTCTCATAATCACTTGCAACTTTTCTTAATGTTCTGCTAAGTTTTCCAAAAGGTGGTAGAGATAACACTGATGATACTGAAGATGGTTTCAGATAGCATGGACAATTTTTTAAAAATTCTGATTATATTTTTATTTTATAGCAGGATATAATATTAAAGTTAATAAATTCATGATTTCTCAGATAGTTTTTTTTAAAGCCCATACCTAGATAGATTAATAGGGATTTTTAGGACACTATAGATAAGAAATGGTTCCACAATCCTGTAGAAAGAAAAAAAGTTTTTACAGACTGGGGTTATGGCTCAAGCAGTAGAGCACCTACTTTGCAAGTGCAAAGCCCTAAGTTCAAACCCCAGTTCCACCAAAAAAAAAAAAATGTACATACATATGTATCCATACACATATATATATTGTATATACATATATACATAAACATATATATATTTATAAATGAACAAGAATCAAAAAATACCAATCGTCCTATTAGTAACAATGAAAGCTTGATAACAAAGGGAACATGTTTGGAGGAAAAATTATTTTAAGTGTAGAATTTTGTTTTCATTCAAAATCTTCAATAAGGAGTGAGAACAAAGTACAGTCATTTTCAGCAATTTAATAACTCAGAAAGTTTAACACCCATATAAATTCTAGATAGATTAAAAACTTAAATGCAAAGAAAACAACTTTAACGTAGTGCATACTTATTTCCAGTCAAGGTGAAGTAACAGCAAATTTCCCCTTCTTCCTAAAACAACTAAAAACAATCAGACAAAATTTAAAGAACAATCATTTTTAAAAGTTTGGGCATGAGGCAAAGTAGGACAGTAATTCCTGAGTTGAGAAACAAGTGAATGAATCTAATGATTGTCCCAGGTTAGTTTTGGCAATACTGGGGTTTGAACTCAGGGGCCTCATGCTTGCTAGGCAGGTGCTCTACCACTCTGCCAACCCTGGAGAGAGTTTCCAGGCTGCTGTACAAGGGAAACACAAAAAGAACACAGTGCTCTCGCTAAGGTGAGGAGAAGGAGGTGAGAGGGGTCAAAGGTGCTGGAGTTTGCTGACAAATTACTAAAGAAGAAAAAAGTTTCTCAAGGAGAGAAAGCAAATCCCAGGTGTCCAGGGGCTCTGTTAAGTATTCACACATGCATGTGAAAAAACAACATTAGATGAAGGAAAAGCCATTCACAAGGCCCTTACACAGGGCCAGGAATTGTGCTAATTCCCACCAGCTAGATGGAAAAATCTCACCATTCATGGGGTATCTACCGGATAGGATCTGCAGAAGGGTTTTGTTCCACCTAACAAAGCTTAAAAGCAAGACCTAAAATGATTCAACTTTGCCTAGGTAACTTAGTTGCAACCCAGAACAAAGCTCAAGAATATTTATAAGAATATTAAACTATCTGGCACCCAAGAAAGAAAAGTATTAAGGGTCTGTCAGCTAATAAAAAAAACTGTAAGGCATGTGAAGGAGAAAATTTATAAGGAGAAAAATCAATTGAAACTCAAAAAAACAGGATATAGATGATAGAAGTGGTAGACAAGGACATCAAAATAATTTTTTGTAAATGTACTCCTTGTAGTCCAAAATAAAGGAATAGTAACAGCAAGTGACATTTGGCAATATGTGAGGAAAACTTGGTCACAGTTTGGGGGGAGTGATGCTACTGGCACGAGGCAGGTAGAATCCAGAGTTGCTGCTAAACACTCCATGATTCACAGAACAGCTTCCCATGGCAAAACACATGTCAGCCCAAATTGTCACTAGTGCTGAGGTTGAGCCATGCTGACAGGTAGGAAGAAGTGGACATGTTAAGTAGAAGCAGGGACGAGAAGAAAACATACAAATTGAGCTTCTAGAAATGAAAATGACATTTACTGTTTACTGAGATAAAAGATACACTGAATAGGACAATGACAGATTAGACATTGCAGAAAAAAACCAAAAAACAAAAACAGGAGTGAACTTGAAAACATGGCAATGAAACCCAGATAAAAATAAGTCTGGAGGTGAGGAGGGTTGGTAGAAAGAAACAGATCGTCAGTGTGGGACAACTTCAAGTGACCTACCATCCATGTAATTGAGGTCCTGAAGGAACAGGGTGAGGTGGCAGCAAAAAAAATAAAAACCGGGCTGGCAGAGTGGTTCAAGTGGTAAAGCGTCTGCTTAGCAAGCATGAGGCCCTGAGTTCAAACTCCAAATCTGCCAAAAAAAAAAAAAAAAAAACCACACACACACACACACACACACACACACAATGCTTCTGAATTTGATAAAAGTTATAAGACAATAGATCCAAGTTCAACAAACCGAAAGTGTAAGAAACATGAAGAAAACTACACCAAGGCAGCATCATAACCAAATTGCTTAGAACAAATTATAAAAAGAAAAAAATTTTCCCGGGATTGGGGATCAACCCAGGCACTCAATCATTGAGTTACATCCCCAGCCCAAGAAAAAACAGCAAAAGCAGCAGATTCAATAAGTACAGAGGAACAAAGATGATGACAGAACATTTCTCATCAGAAACAATGTAAGCCAAAACAAAACAAAACAAAACAAATGCCAGTGGACCAACATCTTTAAAATAGTGGGAAAAGATGTCAACTTAAAATTCTATAATAAGATATCTTTTTTCAATGAAGGCAAAATAAATGCCTTTTTACATATTAAAAAGTCGAAAGAACTTGTCACTAACACATCCACATTACAAAAAATATTGAACTGGAGGTGTGGCTCAAGCGATAGAGCGCCAGCTTTGCAAGTGCAAAGCCCGGAGTTGACCGCCCCAAAATGTTAAATGATAGCTTAGGCAGAAAGAAAAATAACGTCAGTTAGAAATATGGACATACCAAAAGGAATAAAGAACACTGGAAGAGGTAACTCTGTAGACAAATGAATAAAATTTTCTTCTTGTGATTTCAGTCTTTTAAAAGGAGAATTGACTGTTTAAACAAAAATAATGTGTTGCAGTCATAGCATATGTGGAAGCAAAGTGTGTGCCAATAGAAGAAAGTGATAATTTGTTTGGAGAGGAAGGAGGTTAAGGCAGAAAGGGGCCAGGGTTGTTCAAGAGCGCTGCCTGGGATTGAATGGCATGTTAAGCTTAATAGAAGCTTTAGAAAACCTGCCTGGCCTTGAAGCCAAGACAAATGCTCCAATTTGGTAAGTATAAGGCCACTGTTTCCATTTGCACAGAAGAGAAGCTGCATGAAAGAACAGACTAATTTGCACAGGGGTGTGATATGTATTTTCTTAGTAATGATGTAGTTCACTCTTTCTCCCTTTGTCTGTCCCCTCTACTGAGCTCCTAAGCCATAACACAACAGGCTTTGCAGCTAGGTCTGACCTATGGTAGACTGAGATTGAGGAATGGGAATTCAGGAAGGTTCCCTTTTACAATATATTACAAGATTAGCAAGCTGGCCTTCCTCAAGCCAGGAGAACATGGCTATTAGAATACTCAGATGGCAAAACTGGACCTGGTTCGTTACTGGATCCAAGTCTGGTGGCTGGCCACACGACAGGACAATTAAGTCAGGAGACACAGTGTTGAGTCAAGAGAGGCAACTTTATTCTAAAAGCCAGTTCAGTGAAAAGATGAAGGGCTCTTGTCCAAGGTCCATTTTCCTCAGGAAGCTGATTTAGGAGTGGATTATACAGGGAGTTGCTGGATGTTTCTAGACGAGTAGGCACATTCTCCCAGTGAGCAGACTGGTGGGCTCCTTCTTACAGAGGGTGAGGCAGATGATGCACAGTTGATCGTAATCGCCTAGTCATGAGGTGCTGTCCAGTTCTGCAGATGTCAGAAACAACAGTCACTGTCTTCCCCGGCTGTTCTCTTTACTGATTAGTCTGTGCTGCAGTTCCTGACATATTATACAATGGGCAGAAGAGGGGGCACCCACACATAAAGGTCCTCTTGCTGATGGCAAAACACAGTAAAAAACAAAAACAAACAAACAAAAAACTTTGGGCTGGCAGACTAACTCAAATTGTAGAGCACCTGCCTAGCGAGCATAAGGCCCTGAGTTCAAACCCCAGTACTGCCTAAATAAGTAAATAATTCCTTTGCTGGGCATTGGTGGCTCACACCTATAATTCTAGCTACTCAGGAGGCAGAGATCAGGAGGATTTTGGATGGGCAAATAGTTCCCGAGATGCTATTTCGAAAAATACCCATTACAAAAATAGGGCTGGTGGAGTGGCTCAAGGTGTAGGCCCTGAGTTCAAACCCCAGTATGTCAAAAAGCAAAAACCATCCTTAATGCTTGACTTTAGGCTTAGTGTGAGGCTAGTGGACAGGCTGTCTGGCTGCAAAGGAACTTCTAAACCTAAGCTCAAAGCTAGAAATAAGGAATGTGGCGTCATTTATCAGTCATTGGATTCACATAGTGAAAACATTGCATGAAATGACTGAATTGCCTAATATTTCTTATTTGACTGATCATTTTGTCATTGTGTAGATAACACAGTTTGAAATAAATTTTCTTTAAAAATTGAGGTTAGCCAGTTGCCGGTGGCTCATGCCTATAATCTTAGCTATTCAGGAGGCCTGAATCAGGAAGATCAAGGTTTGAAGCCAGCCTGGGAAAGTAGTTTGAGAAACCCTATCTCAAAAGAACCCATAGCAAAAAAGGGCTGGTGGAGTGGTTCAAGGTGTAGGCCCTGAGTTCAAGCCTCAGTACCAAAAAAAAAAAAAAAAAAAAAAAAAAAAGTTACACAGGGCTAGGGGTATTGTTCAGTGGTAGAGCACATGCCTAGTGTGTGTGAGGCCCTGAGTTCAATCCTCAGCACTGAAATGAAAATGTTTAGACTACAATAATCAGTGTTAAAAATATCAAACCGAGCCACTGGTGGCTCATACATATAATTCTAGCTACTTGGGAGACTGAGAATGGGAGGATCTAGGTTTGAGGCCAGCTTGGGCAAAGAGTTTATGAGACCCCCATCTGCAAAATAACCAGATCAAAATGGACTGGAAGTGTGGCTCAAGAGGTAGAGCACTTGCTTTGCAAGCTTGAAGCTCTGAGTTGCAAACTTAAGATGTATCAAACTTCAAAATTGTAAAAAATTTCCTAGACTTTTAGGGCAAAACACAACTGAAAGAGGAACTAATTATGGCATGGTGCTTCATTAGCCATAAAAACCCAGGGGAAGCTATCAGCTCCTGCTGCTTTTTATGTTGCGTTCTAATATATGATTTTGCTTTTAATACTGTTGGGAAGATTGGAGACCAACTGAATTGTTTATTTAAGCTCATAAATGGAAACTGAATCCTCACCCTACCCATTACTCTAGAAATTATTTATGCTTTGCAATAAAGTGAGGATTCCTCAATACAGAAGAAAAAGTTGGTTTTTATTTGGAGAGACAATTAGGCTGATAACAGTCTTAATTTGATTGAATGCTACAGAAATCTTTTTAAGGAATTTGGAGAAGCTGGGAATATTATAGTTTGCAAACCTATTATCAAACCACTAAATAGGTAAAAAGAGTGGAAAATAAGATCAGTATCAATCGCATTTTTGTAAGGCATGTATTTATCAAGTTATCTGGATTCTAGCATTTTATCTGGAACATATTTAATGCATACTTGACAATACTGCCAATAGATTGCTCTTGTGCTAATTTACACAGTTATTGAGTTAATGAGCTTTTACTAGTTTATGTTACAGTAGGAAACAACCCAAAATCTCAATGGCTTATGACAGCAAAGGTTTATTTCTCACTCGTGGTACATTTCAGTAGAGTCTTGGCTTAATGTGTGTTCATTTCAGGACAGTTTGAAGGAGTAAATATGACTTTTAAATATCTGCTTAAATGCCACACATCACTGGCTAAAGTAGGGCTGGCCAAGCAGCTCAAGTGGTAGAATGCCTGTCTAGCAAATGTAAGGCTCTGTGTTCAAATCCCATTACCACCAAAAAAAGTTTAATTGGATAAAGCAAAATATACGGTTAAACCTAGTGTTAACGGACTAGGGAAGCACGTACCTCCCCCTATAGGAAGTTACATGGAAGTGGGCAGGATGTGTAATTCTCTTACAGGAGGTATGAGGAATAACTGAGGACAAAAATTCAATTTTCCATGGTTATAAAAATAGGATGCATCTTAAAAATAAACAGTTAACAAACTGCTCTGTTTTGTCCATTCAAATAAGACCTGCCTAAAGACTTATGCAATATTTTATCACAGTACCTTGAAATTAAGAATCAAGCACCTTAGTCTGAAATATAAACCATTGCTACTCAGTGCTACTGTATTTTCTAGGGTGGAAAGATGAGGGAGAAAAATCTCCTTAACAGGATCAGTCTGTAAGTAGTTTTCCTGAAGACGGTGACCATTGTCTACAACAGCAATGCTCTTATGCATTTCTTCCTATCAGCTCACATATTCTTTTTTTAAATGTGTGACAACTACCACCTTTCCTAATCTCTAATACTGTTTGTAACTGTGTCCTTTAAATTTTATCTTCTACTGAAAATCTGTTTTTGAGAAGGGCTGTCATTGATTTTCCTCCAGTAGCCCACTGAGGTGACATTATTTGGAGCAGAATGTCAGTGTATATCTTTACACCAATTCTGGCAGTAATCATCCACACCCCATTTCTCTTCATCAAACAGAAGCTAACTGGTGTTTCTAATGCCACATGCTTGTCTGGGGCAGGGAACTGTTTTTTCTTTGTTTTAGTAGTACTGGGGATTGAACTCTGGACCTTGAAAGCATTCACCACTTAAGCCATGCTCCCAGTTCTTTTGTTTTTAGTTTGTTTTTCAGATAGGGTATCTTGCTTTTGCCTGGGTCTAGGCTTGGACAGCGATCCTTTACTTCCACCTCGGGAGTAGCTGGAATTATAGACATGTACCACCATGCCCAACCAGGAAACTGTTTTTGATGAACTCTGCTTCCATACATATTTTCTAAGTCTTCACTTGTGACTCAAGAATTTTAGTATGAGGTCTGATTTTGCAGTTTTTTTTTAAAGGAATTAGTTCTACTGTAGTTTTAAGGACCTTAATTTTCATCTGTTTCTTGATACCACACTTTTTTCAGTTTGCATTATGATATGGTGGTATTCTGAATATTACTGCTTAATTTTATTTGAGCATATGAGAGAATCACTCCCCTAACTCTCGCATTACCTTTACAGATAAAAGTATCTGTTATTATCATTTGGTGAAATGAATAATCAAATAGGTTCTGGGCAATGTGCAGATCTGAAATAGCAGATGACGGTGAGATTGTTTATTGGCTTTAGATCTTGCCTCTCACCTCTCCCAGGCGCCTGAGTGGAGAGTTTGAGGTTAAAAGAGATTAAAAATCAGCAACTGAATTGATGATCCAACACGGAGGCATAAACTTTGAACATGAAGGGTCATAAATTCTTCTGCTTGCCCTGGTGGGTTGCTGACATAAGAGGGAACACTCAGTATGGAAACTAGAATCAATGAAATTACTGAAGAAGCAAATATTCCTTAAAAGCCTTCACAATTCACCAGCAAAAGGGCTTCAGAAATTCCAAAAGGACCTCAGAAAAAAGTTACGGTCAAAAGTAAAGTTTCATGTTTATCAATTTCATCAATATGGAAGAGATGACTAGCCAGTCAATACAGGATTCCTCCGAACAAATTTTTTTTTTTTTTTGTGAGACAAGGTCTCACTATGTAGCCCAGGCTGCCTTCAAACTTGTGATCCTTCTGTCTCAGCCTTCCAAATGTTGGGATTACAGGTGTGCACTGGCTAGAAAAAAAATTAAACTACTTTTTTGAAGTATAATCGACACATAAAAACTGAATAATCGTAACATATACAACTTGATGAATTTCACAAGCATATGCCTATAAAGCCACCAACACAATCAAAGCCATGAACACATCCCTGACCTCTAAGCATTTCTACCCACCCTATTTATTTATTTGCACATTTATAAGATTACTTAACATAAATCTACCCTCCTAACATATTTCTAAGTGTATTGAAGAGTATTGTTAAATATAAGCACTGTGCTATAGTAGGTCTCTAAAACTTATTCATGTTGTATAACTGAGAATTAGTATACTGTTGGTGGTACTGGGATTTGAACTCAGGGCTTTGTGCTTGCTAGGCAGGCATTTGAGCCATGACCCCAGCCCTTTTAGTACTGGTTATTTTTGAGATAAGATCTCAATTTATGCCCAGGACAGAGGATAGTGTTCCTCTGTAGTTGGGACAACAAGCATGGACAACCATGCCCAGTTTTTTTCTGTTGAGATGAGTCTCAAGACATTTCACTGGGGCTGACCTAGAACTCTGATCCTCTGTCTCAGCCTCCTGCATAGCTGAGATGACAGGCATGCACCATCAGAGAATTAGTATCCTTTGACCAATACCTCCCCATGTCTGCTTCCTCTTGTCCCTGTCAACCACCACTCTACTCTCTGCTCCTGCAAGTTTTACTATTCAAGATCACTCTCATAAGCTAATGATGCAGCATTTGTCATCCCACGTCTGACTTATTTCACTTAGCATAACGTCCTCTAGGTTCATCCATAGTGTTACACATGGCAGGATTGCTTTCTTAAAAAAAACTGAATAGAAACCCATTTTCTATGCCATATTTTCTTTATCCATTCTTCCATGGACAGACATTAATATATATTGCTTCTGTATCTTGGTTAATATGCATAATGCTAGACTCACCATAGGAATGCAGACATATCTTTGGGATACTTGCTTCAATTCCTTTGGATATATATACCCAGGAGTAGGAATGTTGGGTCATACATATCTATTTTTTATTTTTTGGGGAACCTCCATCCTGTTTTCTTTCATATAAAGTATATTCATGTACATGTAAAGTAGCTGCACCAATTTACATTCCCACCAACAGGATACAAGGCTTCCCCTTCTCTACATCTCACCAACACTTGCTACTTGCCATCCTAACAGGTATGGATGATATCTCATTTTAGTTTTGATTTGCATTTCTCTGATAATCAGCAATGTTCAGCACCTTTTCATATAGCTCATTGGCTAGCTACATATCATTTTTGGAGAAATGTCTTCAGCTCTTTGGCTTATTTTTGTATTTGCTCACCCTTTTCCTTCCTCCCTAGTTCCTCCCTCCTTCTTTCCCTCTTCCTTCATTCTTCCTCCCTCTTTCCCTCCCTCCCTTCCTTCTTTCCTTTCTTCCTTTCCAACTGAGTTGTAGGAGCTCCTCACATATTTCAGCTATTAATCCCTAATCAGATACATGGCTTACAAGTGTTGTTTCTCTTTCTATAGGTTGTCATCTCATTGTTTGAGATTATTTTCTTTGCTATGCAAAAGCTTTTTAGTTTGATGTAATCCTTCCACTTTTCTTTTGCTTTCTTCCTTTTTTTTTTTTGTGGTACTGGGGCTTGAAGTTAGGGTCTTCACCTTGAGCCACTCCATCAGCCCTATTTTTGTGAAGGGTTTTTCAAGATAGTGTCTCATGAACTACTTGCCCAGGCTGGCTTCGAACCACGATCCTCCTGAACTCTGCCTCCTGAGTAGCTAGGATTACAGGCTTGAGCCACTGGTGCCCAGCTCACTTTTGTTTTCCTTGTCTGCACTTTGGTGTCATATGTAAGAAATATTATCAAGACTAATGTCAAGGAGCTTTTTCTGCATGTGTCCTGGGAATTTTATGGTTTTAGATGTCTGTTCTTACCACATCTATTCAATATAGTATTAAAAGTCCTAGTCAGAGAAGTTAGGCAAGAAAAATAAATTAGGGCTGGTGGAATGGCTTAAATAATAGTTCGCCTAACAAGTGAATAGCAAGGAAACTGAGTCCCTAAGTTCAAAGGTATCCATATTCATATCATGTCATCCACATGACATGACCTTAAATATCAATAACCCCAAAGACTCCACAAAAAGCCTGCTAGAACTAATAAATGATTGAACATAGTTGCAAGATATAGAATTAGTATATGAAAATCAGCTGCAGCTGGGTGTGATGGTGTACACTTATAATCACAGCACTCAGGAGATTGTCATGGGAGGATGATAAGTTCAAGGTCAGCCTGGGCATGTAGTGAGACTCTGTCTCAAGAACAAACAAACAGAGGCTAGAGGCATGACTCAAGTAGTAGAGCACCTGTCTAGCCAGACTGAGGCCCTGAGTTCAAGCCTCAGTACTGTCACACACACACACACACACCCCAAAGCCCCAATCAGTTGCAATTCTACACACTAACAATGAACTATTCAAAAGGAAATTAAGAGAAAAATCCTGGTCAGGCATTGTGGTGCATGAGAGGTATAAGTAGGGGATCTTGGTCTGAGACTTGCCCTGGGCAAAAAGCTCTAAGCACTCTGACATTGTGTGCTTTTTTTGAGTACTTTCTCCTCACTTATACATAAGGGATAAAATGAGCCATCTCCATGGGGATGCCTGGGTCATCTTTCTCTGTGACATTTTTCATTAGAAGCTTTAGTTCCTAAGTGAAGTCCTTGGTAGGAAAAGAATACTCTTGCTTAGTACAGGTAAAATTACTCTCCTCCTCCTTCTTCTTAATTTAGTGTATATTAATTATACAAAAGGATTTCATTGTGATATTTCCATACATGCATATAATGGACTTTCATCAAGTTTACCCCCTCTATTACTCTTTCTTCCCCCCCTTATCATTTTTAAATTATTTTAATGGTTTTATTCTCTTTTCATACATCTATCTTACTAAGCAGTTTGTGTGTGTATGTGTGTGTGTGTTTATTAGGGTCTGAACTCAGGGCTTTTGGTTGGTAAACAGGCACTCTACTGGCTTGAACTAAACCTCCAGTCTTTTTTGCTCTGGTTATTTATTTTATTTTTTGGTGGGACTGGGATTTCAACTCAGGACTTTACACTTACAAAGCAGGTACTCTACCACTTGAGCCACACCTCCAGTCCATTTTACTCTGGTTATTTTGGAGATGGGTTTTCGAAAACTATTTGCCTGGGCTGGCTTCAAATGGTGATCCTCCAGATGTCAGCCTCCCAAGTAGCTAAGATTCCAGCCATGAGCCTTCAGTGTCCAGCTTTGCTCTGCTTATTTTTGAGATAGGGTCTCACTTTCTCCCTGGGCCTTCCTGAACCACTATCTTCTTATTTATGCTTCCTGCAGTAGCTTGCATGACAAGTATACACCACTATGCCAGCTTTTTCTGTTGAGATGGGGTCTTGTGAACTTTTTGCCTGGAATGGCTTGACACCATGATCCTCGTGATCTCCACCTCCAGAGTAGCTACAATTACAGGTGTGAGACACCAGCACGTGGCACTATGTAGTTTTTAAAATATTTCTTGCAGGGTTCTGGTAGCTCATGCCTTTAGTTCTAGCTACAGGGGAGGCAGAGATCAGGAGGATCATGGTTCAAAGTCAGCCTAGGCAAATAGTTCATGAGGCTCTATCTCAAAAATACCCAAGACTTGAGGCGGGGTGGCTCAAGTGGTAGAGTGCCTGCTTAGCAAGAATAAGGACCTGAGTTCAAACCCAAGTACTACCAAAAAAAAAGTTAGCTGGTGTTGTGGCACAACACCTATAATCCCAGCATTTATTTAGTTGGTGGAGGTGAGAGGATTGCAAGTTTGAGCCAGCTTGAGTTCCCTAGTGAGATGCTGTCTCAAAAAAGAAGCAAAAACAAAAAAAGATTTCTTGTACCTTAAAAACTTTCCAGTAAGAACAGGATACACCAATCTGAACATGTTTCCAATTTGGCTTCATTCTATTGGTTGGAGAGAATTAATTCATTCTCCCATGGGCAACATCAAAGAAAAAGTGGAAGGGCTTTCAGGACTACCAAATGTTTTCAGTGGTGATCAGATTCCAGATTTACAAATGAGGACATTTTGTTTGCTATAAATGTTTGCTTTGGGTCATAATAGGGCCAGCAGTATACCGGGCAGTGTGCCCGCGGCAAACATATTAGAGAATACATGCTTAAAGGTGTTTTACATATAAGATTCTTTTATGTGTAACACTGGGGAGAAAACAGCTGTTCCACAGCCCTTCCTATCCCAGCAGGCCTCTTCTTTTCAAGAATAATGAATATATATTGCTCCCTGCATATTCTCCATTTCTGCTGTCATAAAGATTGTATCCAGGAGGCATGTGATTCCAGAGGATCCATTTGATGATGGGTGAATACTACAAATTAATTTGGCTGAATTTCTGGAAGTTGCACCCAACTATCCTGTCCTCTTTGAAGTGCCACATAAGATGGCAATTTGTCTGCTGTTGGCCTTCTGCAGTCTATTTTGTGGTAGATGAAAGGACCAGCCTTATGTAAATCATGATAGCATTCACTATCCCCATATATTATTACCTCAAGGAGCATATCTGTGTTGGTGGGAAAGTGTCCCATCCTTCATAATGGGAGCAGTAATCCAATGTGGAACTGACTGTCAAGCTTTCAGTCTTGGTGGTGGAACACAACAAGGCAGGGCACCATGATGGAGGGTTAATCGCTACGATCATTGGATACATGTCCATGAGGAATCTGTTACCTTATACCAGGAGTTATGAGCCCAGATGGTAGCCCTAGAATTCAGCTGCTCACCAGAAAAGTTTTTGCTAATTTGATGATCTTGTCTGTTGAGAGCAGGAAGAAAGGCATGTAACACTGAACTGAGAGCATTCCTGGACTTCAAAGAAAGATTGTAAACTGAGAGCATTTGCCACTTCTTGATTCCTTCTGTCTCATTTATGACATAATTTACATCCAATAATTCTCAAAATGAGTTATAACTATGATTACTTCAGGCAAACATCTTTGTTCATATTTGGTTAGAATTAAGTGAATTTTATTTGTTTAGGATTAGAAATAGAGGTTTCTTTCCCCAGGATTTCTTGCTTTGAGTGACAGCTGGAGCTGTTGTGTAGCTAGGCCACCAACTATGTCTGCACTTGTAGCTCTACAAATACTTATTGAATATCTAGCACTTGAAAAGTTGGTTCAAAGGTGAGCAGGTATTCTGCCTGCCTTGGCTCTTGAGATGGACTGTTCCTGTTGAGATGGACTGTTCCTGTTTGAGCAGTTGACTCTTACTCAGTTACCCTCCTCATGCCACCAGGTGTATTTTTGCTTTCCTAATAAATCACTGTTTACTACATTCAGAAAAAAAAAAAAGTGAACCAAATAATGGATCCTTTGGAGAAAGACATTAAAGTTTACATAACCAAAAAATTCAGATGAAATATCAAAAATCTGACATCCAACATCCAGACATCTGGAATTATTCCCCAGAGTGTTATCTTCATAGAGACAGTGCAAATGTGGCCTACAAATATTGATTTATGCTCTGTGCCCAATTCTCTTCATTTATTCCAGGTTTGACAATCACTTCTATTCAACACTTCAGTTAACAATTTATTGTTGGGGGCTGGAGGTGTGGCTCAAGTGGTAGAGCAACTGCTTCGCAAGCATAAAGCCCTGAGTTTAGATCCCAGCCCATCAAAAAAATTATTGTTAAAATTAATAGAGTACTAGATACTCTTACTAGATAAATGATTTGCAAATACTTTCTCCTATTCTGAGGGCTCTTTTTACCTTTTCTTCTTTTTTTTTTGGCAATATTGGGGTTTTGAATTCAGGGTGTCGGGCTTACTTGGCTGGTGCTTTACCACTTTACACTCCCACCATCTTTTCACTATTTTAATAGAGTCCTTTCATTAGATCAAGGGCAAACACAACAATGGGATTGGACTATGAGCGCATGATAAAAGTGAGAGCACACAAGGAAGGGGTGAGGATAGGTAAGACACCTAAAAAATTAGCTAGCATTTGTTGCCCTTAACGCAGAGAAACTAAAGCAGATACCTTAAAAGCAACTGAGGCCAATAGGAAAAGGGGAACAGGAACTAGAGAAAAGGTGAGATCAAAAAGAATTAACCTAGAAGGTAACACACACGCACAGGAAATCAATGTGAGTCAACTCCCTGTATAGCTATCCTTATCTCAACCAGCAAAAACCCTTGTTCCTTCCTATTATTGCTTATACTCTCTCTACAACAAAATTAGAAATAAGGGCAAAATAGTTTCTGCTGGGTATTGAGGGGGTTGGGGGGAGAGGGAGGGGGCAGAGTGGGTGGTAAGGGAGGGGGTGGGGGCAGGGGGGAAATGAATCAAGCCTTGTATGCACATATGAATAATAAAAGAAAAAAAAAAGGAAATGGTGAGAAGTAGGCAAATTCTGAATATAATTCTGAACTCATTACATTGAATTTATAAGTTGCAACTCAAATATCTACAGGCATAAACTGCATGTCTTTGAATATATTAAAATGACTATATAAAATGAAAAAAAAATAGAGTCCTTTAAAACATAATAGTTTTTCATTTTGATGAAGTATAATCTATCTTTTCTTCTTCTTCTTTTTTTTTAAACTACTCTATCATTTCTTTGATTGCTTGTTCATGTGTCATAACTAAGAAACCATTTCCTAAGCCAAGGCCATGAAGACTTAACCTTATGTTTTCTTTTAAGATTTTTAAGAGTTTCAGCTCCTACATTTAGGTCTTATATCTATTTTGAATTAATTTTTGCATATCGTGAGATATCTATTAATTTTGTAAGCATTTTAGTTTTTATTTAAAAATATGGAAAGTATTGATAAAGTAACTGATATAATTCTGATGAAGTCCTGTAGCACAGTGCAGTTGTGCACTGTAGAACAATGCTTTGGTCAGTCATGGACTTCTGCATATCTGAGCATGGTCCTATATGATTAGAATGGAATTGCCCCTACTGACATAATAACTCAAAGCATTGCTCATGCAGTTGTGGTACAGTGAAGCCAGTACTATAAAAATATAGCACATACAACATGCATAGTATCTTTTTTTGAGGTACTGGTGTTTGAACTCCACACCTTGAGTTTGCTAGGTGGGTGCTCACCACTTGAACCTGCTCCTAGCATCATACTTCTTGATAATGATTGTAAACCATTGCGTTCATGGTTTTGTATTTACTGTGTTTTAATTATAGTATAGTGTACCCTTCTATTTTATTGTAAGACAGAACACCATTTTATATTGGCAGCAACCTTATACATCTCTTATTTATCTTATCTCTTGACTGAATAATTTTCTCTTGTGTTTGACTTAATCTCATGGTGTTTGTTTGTTTATCATGGCCCTAGGAGCACTAGGCCATACCATATGTATATACCACATAGCATAGGTGGGTGATAGGCTATACTGACTAGGTTTGTATAAGTACACTCTATCATCTTCACACAACAAAACTGTCTAATGGTGCATTTCTCAGAATATACCTTCATCATTAAGCAATGCATGACTGCATTAACAATAAACCAAGGACTAAGAATCTTCTGATTTCTAGGTTCACACCACACTGTTTTCTTCTCCTTTTTTTTTTTTTGTGGCAATACTGGGGATTGAACTACTTAGGGCCTTATACTTGCTAGGCAAGTGCTCTACCCCCAACTTATTTTTCAGATAGGATCTGGTTTTTGCTTGAGGCCAGGCTCTGACCATGATCCTCCTAGCTGCAGCCTCCAGTGTAGCTGGGATTATGGTGTGCACCACAACATCTGTCTATATTTGCTGTTTTCTAGGGGAAACTACTAAATCTCTTTTGCTTAACTTTGTAATCATTTCAGCATCACAGATTTGTCAAATACTCTGAAATGCCAGATGTCTAGGTTATGCTAGTTTAGGGTATTTTAAAAAAACTGCTTGAGACTACTCTGAATTCCTTTTTTTTATTAGCATATACTAATTATACAAAATAATGGGTTTCATTATGTCATTTTCATACACATATATAATGTACTTTGATCAAATTTACTCCCCATTACTCTCTGTAGCCCCCTCCCCCTCCTGCTTAGTCCCTTCCTTTTCCCAAATTGTCTCCTTCTACTTTCACATCTTTTTTTTTTTTTTTTCTTTGCGGTACTGGGGTTTGAACTCGGGGCCTCACACTTGCTAGGCAGACGCTCTACCACTTGAGCCACTCTACCAGCCCTTTTTTTTTTTTTTAAGATGTGATCGTTTTTTAAAAAAAGATCTAGATTCTGCACCTGAGAGAAAACATACAATGTTTGTCTCTTTGTGACTGTGAATTCTTCAGTTGGTAACTGATATTCTGAACATGAAGCAGGTGTAGTTTTTAAACTAAAAGTGAACAGTATACCTTATATGTCTCATTTTAGCATTACTTTCTCTCCTTATTTTTATAGCAATGATTGGACAGCCAATATTTTTCAGCTTTGCACTCTCATTTTGTGGCATTTATTGGCTTAGCTTTAGTCAACTGCAGTTATTACATTTGAACACTGTTCTTCTCTCACCCATGATGCCTCCTTACCTGATCATAACTGGAAACACGGAGTTATTTCATCCAGAAGTGGTCAATAAAATTACTCATTCTAACAGACAAAATATCTCAAATTAGGAAAGTTTGGTTTTATCTACTTCACTTTTTAAAATTAGTGTGACTTCCAACTTAGCAATATTTTCCCAATGAAGGAAAATATTGGCTACTTTGAAAATGTTAAAAAAAAAACCAAACAGATATACCATTGCACTGTCATTACTCAAAGACATTGAGACGTAAGGATACTCTAACCTAGCCGCCATGGATCTGGCATTTTAACAAGCAGATCCTGTGAGCAAGAATGTAAATTATTGATGCACCATCGCACTGTCACCAACAGACCACAAATCTATTTTAAAAAATTCTTTTACATACATAGAAGATTCTGCTGTGGCTCCATGTGCTCTCAAAGCTACAGATACATTTTAGAAAACACTGATGAAGCCATTATGGCTCTGTCCATTTGTTCATACTATATATCATTATTCAAGAAATTTAAGAACCATAATGATGGAAAATCACACAGAAAGAAAAGAAAAGGAATCTGGACTCTGTCAGAAACAAGGGCTACATTTTTATTCAAGAGGTCCCTAATGATGGAAAATCACAGTGAAAGGCAGAGACGAAACTGGGATTCCATAAAGGACTTGACGTATACCAGCAGTACAAGTAAGAGAACAGTCATAGCAGACGCATAAAAATAAAGAAAAACAAAATTAACGAGAGGCAAGCTGTACTGGGGCTGACGCACAAAACAGCAACAAATCACAGTGAATTCTGAAGATTAATTTTAAAGAATTTTCTGAAATAAGCATGGAGACTGACAGCATCAATATTAATGAAGCTGAAATGGAACTCAAAAAGAGCCACAGCATAAAATGGCACATGAAATGTTTTGTTTTTAAATGGATTGTAGATTGGATCACAGGACCATCAGGAAAATGAAGGGACATTCAGAAGAACATCAGAACAGGGCCAGCTGTGTGATAAGCAGTTACAACATCAGTGCTCAAATCTCCAATGGAAAAGAAAAACATCAGTGTTAAAATAAAAGAAAATGTCAACAGTCTGCAGATGAGTTAGAAGAAAGTGAAGAATAGATTTTATTGAGACTCAAGAGCTTGCACTGTGTCAATATGGAGTGTCTTTGATAGAACAGACAACAGGCATTTGAAGACAGATCTGAATTAGATTCCTTCTTGTATTGCACCCATTTCCCTTCAGCTTGTCAGCTAAGGCACGCCTGGAATCAGCCCAATGCTGCCACTGCTTAAACTGGTTGCTGTTTGTTGATGTTTTTGGAAGCTGTATAACTTTAACAGGTTCCTAGATTCTGAAGATTTATTTCTCATGTGTCCCTATAACTTGCATTTAAAAATAAATAGTTTAAATATGGCATGGTAGGGGCTACTTGGAGGAATGTTATAGTCTAGATTTTTACAACATAAGGATCTGTTATTAAAAGGCAAATGATCCTATCCTCATTGGTTTTATGGAGTGCTGGCCTCCAGTTGGGCAAGTCCAGGGGCTGTAACATATTGTGGTGATTCTACTTGGCATTTCCATTGCTATTGTACCACAGAGGGAGAAAATAACACCTACTTCAAGCTTTTTCCCTCTTCCTATAGCTCTACAACATTTATGATTGCAGGGTATTGAGCTATTTTAACCACTAGCTGAGCCAAAATGTGTTTGGAGGGGAAGGAAGAGCAGAGTATGGATCACTTCCAATCCACAATTAGAAAAGCAAGTCATGTCTGGCACCAAACAGCCTCTGGAAGGCCAGGAAGTTATGGACATTCTGGAGTTCTTAAACCAAGAGGCCCTTTTCAAAGATCTTTAAATTACCGTAAGGAAATAATATTCGTACTGTGGTGATTTTGAAATACGTTCATATTATTTGGAACTCTTCCTGTCAAGAGGTGGCACTTGGACGGGCATTGTGGTATACTCTTGCAACCCCAGCATTTGGGAGATGGAGGCAGGAGATTTTGAGTTCAAGGTCAGCATGAGCTACTAGCAAGACCCTGTCTAAAAAAATCAAAAACAATAAAAAGAGGTGGCATTTAATTCCTCTCTCCTTAATAGTTGGCTAGACTTAATGACAAATAGAATATGATGAAAACAATGGGTTGTAAATGGCATTAAGAATTCTTCCTTGTTCTCCCTTGAAACATTCACTCTAGGAAAAGCAGGTGGCATTTCATGAGGACACCCAAGCAGCCCTATGGACAGGTCCACCTGGCAAGGCAATGAAGCCTCCTGTGAACAGCCAACAGGAGTAACAAGGCCTGCTGTCATGAGCTATGTGAATGGCTCTGCTCTAGTCCCAGTCAACCTTTGAATGACTGTGGCTCTGGTCAAATCTTGGCAAAGGTTTAGGGTATGAGAGTGGTGGGAAGAAGAAAGAGTAACTTTGTAGATATTGATCATTATCAGGAGACTACCCAAAACATGATTCTCTGTTAGGCTACTCTTACTGAACTCTCAAGCTCTCTAGCTCACCACCCCACTCCTCATTCTGAGAAAGTAGATACCATTCTAATGAATAGAACTCTTTCCATGTCTTGGCAACACACCTACAGCTAACACAGCATCTATAATCTTTACTCCATCAACTTTAATGGGAGGATCAAAGAGGGGTGGTGGGGGACACTAAGGTTTGAACTCTGGGCCTTGTTGCTAGGTAGGCAGATACTCTACCACTTGAGCTATACCTCCAGCCCTTTTGGATTTACTTTTTTTTTTTTTCCAAATAAGGTCTTGTGTTTATGTGCTGATCTGCCCGGACCTCAATCTTTAAGCTTCCCATGTAGCTATGATGACAGGTACATGCCACTATGCCCAGCTTTTATTGGTTTTTGTGTGTGTGGGGGGGTGTCTCTTGAACTTTTTTGCTCAGGCTGGCCTAGAACCATGATACTCCCAATCTCAGCCTCCTTAGTAGCTAGGATTACAGCCATGAGCCACCATGCCTGGCTAACAAATGATTTTTTGATAAAAGTATAAGGCACACATCACAACATGGATAACCATTAAAACATTATGCTAAATGAAGTAGACGCAAGAAGACGTGTATTATGATTATACTTATATGAAGCATTTAGAAAAGTCAGATGTCTAGAGATGAAAAAATAGAATGGTGGCTATCAATGGCTAGAGTGAGAGGTAAGTGGGGAGTTACTGTTTAATGAGTACAGACTTTCAACTTAAGATGATGACAAAGTTTCAGAGATGGATAATGGTAATCACTGTATGACATCATGAATGTACTTAATGACACTGAGTTACACACTTTAAAATGGTAAAACGGCTGGGTGCCAGTGGCTCATGCCTGTAATCCTAGCTACTCAGAAGGAAGAGATCAGGAGGATCATAGTTTGAAGCCAGTCTGGGCAAACAGTTTGCAAGATGCTATCTCGAAAACACCCAGACAAAAGAAAAAAAAAGACTGGTGGAATGGTTCAAGCAGCAGAGCGCGTGGCTAGCAAATGTGAGGCCTTAGGTTCGAACCCTAGTACTGCCAAAAGAACAAAGAAAAAAATGAATTGCAGGATAGTTTTTCTAGTGTATACGAAATACTATGAAAGTGCAATTGAGTTTGCAAGGACCTTTCACATACATTACTCATTGGATTATCACAGTAACAAAATGAGTGGGGCAGGGGTGAGATTTTGTGGTCTTCCTCACCATCAGCAAGCACCATAGGGCATCATTTAGGGTGGTGAGTAGGACAGAAGAGAGGACTACAGCTAATTTAAACTTTAAGTTGATGGTGGAGTCAGAGTCTTCCATAAACTCAATAGGAGACTACCAATAAGATGGGAGGATGTATAGAATGTAAGGTCAGAGACAGATACACTTCCTTACTTCCCATCTAAAAATGACCTACTAATCCTCTGGAGTTAAAGTGGGAATTCATGGTACATAGGATGAGGAATCTTTTGATGATGAATAAGAGCAAGAGAGAGTAAGACAGAGAGAAATCTGACACTGGTTACTACAAAGGAAGAAGCACAGCCCTGTAATCTCACTTCGATTGGGTGAAAAAGCCCCAGGACGATAAAGGAAGGCTGGCCCATTTTTTGGACCATGACTGCTTCTTTTACTGCTTAAGTCACTGTCCTCCACCACACTTCCATGATATTGCAATTGATATGAGGTGGAAGATGGATGAAGCAGGCTGGAATTGATTGGTAATCTTTAATTAGTAATTAGTAATTACAGATTGTAATCTTTGCTAGAAACTAAAGAGGACGGTAACTCAAGCAGAAAGTGAGGAAGACATGGGCCAAAATCCAACCGTCCGTCTTCCTTTATTGTAGCAATGATGATGAGGTTATATAGTCTCTGGTAGATTATTATCTGTCGCAACTCTTCCTCCATAATTCTCTGGGCTGTTTTTTGTTTGTTTGTACAGACTGGATTTTTTTGTAGGTGTTATCTTCTACCAACAAAATATAATTTCAACTCTTAAATTTTATGGTGCAAGTGCATAGCAAATTCTCATTTCCTTTAGAATGTAAGAACTGAGTCACAAGAAATCACCTTGAAAAGTGCTTGAAGCAAATTTTAGTGAGATGACTCCAACCTTAAACTGTATGGCAAGCACACAGTTTTCCCAATGCCTTCATCATGACAGAGATGATCTTCTTGTAGTCTCTTTTGTTTTGTGCCTAAAATGTTCTTTCCGGCTCTAACGAGTGAGGCTATAGACACATGTCACCCCATCTTTCTCTTTATTCCTCTGACCTCAGATAGCATACAGCCCATTTCTGTCTCCATCATTACTGCACAAAGTGCTATCTTTGAAGGAAGATGACTTTTGCAATCTTGTAAGAACTCTAGCAGGCTTGGGAAAGGTTGTAACTCTGTATTTTGGGGTGTCTTAATTTTTTTATTACAATTTTATTTTTTGCAGTGCTGGGATTGAACTCAGGACTTTGCATATGCTAGGCAAATGCTCTCCCACTGAGCTACACCTCCAGTCATTGGTGTGTGTTTTAAAAACAAGTTATATAATTGCCTGTTTCCTTATGTAAATTCTCCCATGTTCTTAACCGCTCTGCTAAAAAACACACCAAAGAGGTACAAATGCTACAAGTAATACTGGAAAAGTTCAAGGTTAAGAATTATAAAAATGTATTAATTTTACATGGTCAGAGTCATTAAAATTAACAGAAACTTATTGAAATAACATTTAAACATTTTTCTCATTTTTTAAAAACATTTTATCCATATATTATTTGTATGGGGAAGGTTTAATTGTGACATTTCCATATGTGCTTATAGTGTACCTTGGTTAGATTTTCCCCTTCATATTTCTACCCCATCTCCCTTCCTTACTTTTTTCTCCTAATTTTAAAATTATCGTATTATTGTTGTACTAAGGGTGCACTGTGACATTTACAAAAGTGTTTACAATGTATCTTAGTTAAATTCACCACCCCATTCTTAGAATAGTTTCAACAGGTCTCATTCTTCCACATTCATGCATGAATACATATTTCCACCATATTCACATCCTACTCCCTTTCCTTATATCCTCCCACTGGTACTCACATCCATACAGGACTTGGTTTATGTTCCTGTCCTCTGTTTTTGAGAAAAAAAAAAAAGAGACATTTTGATATTTCCATGTGTGTGTGTGTGTGTGTGTGTGTGTGTGTGTGTGTGTGTGTATATGTATTGCATCCTGAATTGGTTCATCCCCTTCATTTTTCTTTTTACCTTCGTCCGCTTCTTATGGTAAGTTCAACAGGTTTATAAATTCTATATTCACTCTTGTATAGAAAGTACATTACCCAACTTCACCTTCTTTACTTCCTTGTTTTACCCACCCCCTCTAATTAGTGCCTATCCCTTAGCATAATCTGTTTTTTATTCTTGTCCTTCATTGTTTAGGTGTCTGCTCTTTGTTCAGTGGGAGTTTTGCTTTGGTATTATAACCTGTACATATATTGTGCTTAAGTCAATCTGGCCTTTCTCTCCACTGCCCTTCCTTGCTCTTTTCCCTAAACCCATGTTAAGTTTTCAATGTGTTTCCTTGTGTCTTGTTTCTACACAGATGTGACGTACTTCATTATTTTTTGTCTTTCTTTCCTTCTTTCCCTCCTCCCTTGGTCTTCTCAACCAGTCCCACTTTTGGATACATGCTCTGTATACTTCTATGTATATGTAATATTGTTTGTATTTGTATTGGGCCTATATCCCACATATGAGAGAACATGTGGCCTTAGACTTTCTGAACCTGGCTAACTTCACTTAAGATGATGCTCTCCTGTTCTATCCACTTACCTGCAAATTTCATTCTCTATGGCTTAATAAAATTCTGTTGAATATAAATAGAGGTAGTGGAACCTTTAATAGATGGGGCCTGGTGGAAGACAATTAGGTCATTGGGGGTTTGATCTTCATGAATGGATTAATACTGGTTTCTCAAGTTGAGTTCTTACAAGAGAAGGTCGTTATACAGGTGAGGCCATCCCAGGTGCTTGGCCCCTGCTTTTACAAGCTAATTCCTTTCTGCTTCTCTGCCATATTGTAACAGAGCCATGGGGCTCTCCTCAGCCACAATAATTGTAAGCCAAATAAACCTCTTTTACTTTATAAACTACCCAGCATCAGATATTCTGTTATAGTGTCACAAAACAGACTAGGACACCATATGACCTCATTTTACTTTAATTATTTCTTTAAAGACCCTATCTCTAAGTACTTTCACATTCTGGGGGTTAGGACTTCAACAAACAGATGGAGGGCACAATTAATCCCTTAATAAAGCATTCTCTGTAGGAACATGAAGACATGAAAGTACATGGTGATAAACCAGTCAGTGTTATAGAAAAAGTGTAATATGCTCCTTGAGGAGTAAAGAAAAATGGAGCTCGGTATGGGGCTTATGGGAGAATGTCCTCTCTATCAAGCTAAGTATGGGTTTTATCTTGGAGATTATGAGAAGCCCTGGAAAAATTTAAATTATGGAAATAGCCAAACCTAATTAGTGTTTTTGAAAGCTCATTCTGCATTGCAGGGACTGGACTGCAGACAGAGAAAGTGATTGAAGGCAGAGAATCTAATTAGGAAGTTAAAAGTGAACCCAAAGACTGGGTTAGCTATGGTAAGGTTTTTAGGATGCTAATATAGAGACTGTACAGAGTGTGGAGTTACCTGAAGCTATGCGCAAAGAAGATGACAGAATAAGGCCCCAGAAGGAAGCTGAAGTAGCACAAAAGGCAAAGAGAAAGGCATCAATGAAGAAAAAGGAAAAAAAATGTAAAGATGAGAAAAGATTCAGATAAGTTTGTAGATTGTGAGTTAAAGGATTTTCAACCTGATATCCCCTATTTTGGCTTTTGGGTATTTTCTTTTAGTTTCTGCTGAGAAAACAGTGGATGAAGCTTGGGCCTTGAGAAGAATAGTACAGGTTAGGAGTAACCACTGTGGGTAAAAGGGGAATAAAACAATTTCTGAGTCAACTTGAAACACCAGCAGAGGTAAGGCTCTCATCCATAAAGACTGTTGTTTGGACGCGGATGGAACCGAGGCGGCCAGTCTCGGCTGCAGGAGTTGAGGGTAGCTGACCATTTTGTGTGATAGAAGGAAAGGAGTCAGGTGGGGCTAGAAGTCTGAAACCCAAGACACTAGGAGTAAGGGGTAAGGGTGAAGAGCAGGTTTAATGATAGGGAGAACAGAGGGATTGGGGAGAGTTGGTTAAAAAAAAAAAAGAGGTTTCTGAGGAAAGATGTTGGAGGAAGAGCAGTTTCAAGTAGTGACAAGGTCTTAAAATCAGAGTTAAATGAGAGGAGATATGTGCTGAGATTACCCAGGAGAACTTATTCATATTATGCCTGAAGGAAATAGTTCCTAAATGTTCTGTCAACATGCTCTCTTGTTTGGTCTTTTTGGACTTAGGGAAATATTGAAAACCTCTGTTCCCTAAGGAAGATGAAAGTGAGAAGACAGGGCTCTGAAAAGCAAGTACAGCTGGGGACCATTAATTATATGTGAAAACAAAAACACCCTCAGAACAAGAAACAGGACAGGGGAGGTGAGCGCTGTGCCTCTTGCTATGGTAAATAACTAGCTAGAAAAGAATTCTTTGCCCAAATCTTCATAATAAGGCAATTTTATTTGGCTTATACTTCCTATAAATCTTGAAACAAGAGAAGTTTTATTTAAGTTTTGTTGTGTAAATTCCCTCTGCCCCTGAAAAACAGCTTGAATTCTCTTTTATGTTCTTCACATCCTCCTGGGGTTATGAGTTTGATTAGTAAAGTGGACCTGTAGTTTCTAACTTCACACTACACTTTATCTAAGTGTTCATTATTGCCCTAAGTTCTCACTCCAAAAATCAGTTTTCTTCCAGACAGCTTTCTTTTTCAAAATATTGCCTGCAATCTTAAAGCAAAAACTGAAGAAAAAAGAAAAAAAAAAAACCTACTAAAACCAAAAACATTCACCTTATTTAGGATATTCTATAAAAATCATTAGTTTAAACTGAATAAGGCTACAAATACATGTTCATAGCATTTATAATAGTCAAAGGATAAAAATAACTCAATTGTGTACAAATGGATACATAATGAATAAATAAAACATGGTATGTCCAGGTAGATGAAAGGAGAATTTTTTCTTTCTGCCTGGGTTCTTATGCTGGGACATCTGACTTCTGTCCTGACTGAGCTCATACATACCATCAGTTCTCTGGTTCTCATAACCATATCACCAGTTTTCCTGGTGACATGCAGGTGATATGCAGAGGTCAGATTGTGTGACTCCATAATCATCTGAGCCAATCAATTTCTCAGTCCATTTTCTTTTTTGTTATATAAATTAACCCATTTTATTGTAGGCTAAGGATGTCTCAAATGGTAGAGCTTCTACTGGTCTTTTAATTTCTTCAGTCTTCTGATGGCAGACTTGACTGTGATTGCTGAAGTCGTGTTGTAGGTCCAGGTACCACCAGCCACTGTTATAATGCGCAGATTCCCTCAGTGTCCAGATTCCCACAGCCTGTCTCATTTTGGCTTTGCCACCGAAGGAGCAGGTGTACTTGGCGTGTAGGCTGATTTCAAATTTCTTCACCATTTTCCAGAGGGAGCCACCATAGCAGGTCCCATATTTACTGATGATCCTGAACTTCTTGGTGCATTTGGCCATGTCACTGCTACCTAGGCCTGAGCCACAGAGGCCTATTTTCTTTTGCTATAACAAAATAACCAAGGCTGGGTACTTACTAAAGAATAGAGGTTTATTTAGCTCAGTTTTGTTGGCCAGATATCTAAGATTGGGTGGCCCTTCTATTCAGCCTTTCATGAAGGCCTTCTTGGCTGCATTATGGCATGGCAGAGAATCTGGAAGGAAATAGCCATGTGTAGAGGATTAGCTCACGGAGTGACCTCAATTAATAATTCATTCTCTTGAGGAGTCCAAGACAGCTACATTAATCTCTTCTGAGGGTGATGTCCCAAAGACCTAACCACCTGCCACAAAATATTAACAGCGCTAGTATTGTCTGTGATCAGGAGACTTCCAAATTCTTTGTATCCCACTGGGACGAATCTATGGCAGGACACGTGGGTGTAAAGGGAGTTTATTAAAAGTTAGAAAGGAAAATACAGAAAGGAGCATGGCAGGGCCCAAGTGGACTCTGCTGGCCATAGCTTTTTTTTTTTTTTTAGTTCTGGGAACCGACCCAGGGTCTGCACATGTTAAGCAAGCACTCTACCACTGAGTGACATCCCTAGTCTGCCACCCCTATGATTTGAACTAGTTTGTGCTTGCTTTGCCCAAGAATACACAGCAGAAGTGATCTTCTGGAATTTGCAAGTGTAGGTCTTAAGAGAACTTGAAGCCTTACTTTCTGTCCTATAAAGTCCAGACTAACCTGTTAGAGAGAAGCCACTTGGAATGACTCTGGAGGATGAGCTACCATAAGGAGAGAAGAGGCCACAAAGAGGGCCACTGAAGCACAGACTTGGGAGTAAAGAAGCATTTGTATGTTGCAGACCTGTACTAGTCAGTTTGGGCTGTTATAGCAGAATACTATAGACTGGGTGGCCTACAAACTTTATTTGTCACACTTCTGGAAGCTGGAAATCTGAGGTTAGAAGGCCAGTTGGCAGGTGGGTGACTTCGTGTGTGTGTGTGTGTGTTTGGGCACTGATACCACTCTCTATGGGCTCCCCTGCTTCATGATCTAATTATTTCCCAAAAGTCCCTGGGATCTCAATATATGCATTTGGGGGAGGACCATACACATTCAGTCCATAATGAAATTCAATCCAATCACTATGACTACTGCCACATAAAAGACTCTAAAGCAAGACTGAAAGAACCACTGGGATAAAGCCTTGGTAATTCATAGAATCATAAGAAGTAATAAGGATGCAGTTGTTTTAAGTCACTAATTTTGGGGATTTTTTACATAGAAATAGATAACAAAAATAGAAACTGGAGTCATCGCCACTTTAACAAAAACCTAAAACATTGGCTTTGGGACCCGCTGGTAGGCAGAAACCAGAAGGGTGTTGATGAGACTGTGAACAAGGTAAGAAAAACAGTGATAAAACTGTTATTGGATGCTGGACAAAAGGCAAACCTCCTGTTTATGTCATGGTGGAAAGTTTGGCAACAAGGTCAATGGTGGTGATGCAAGTTAGAAAACATACCTAATGAACTCGTGGATGTGGTTGAGATTTCCTGGCAGGATGTGGTGCCAATTGGTTTCTTTCAGCTGCATATGATGAAATACAAATTTAAAGTGCAACCCAGGATTTTTGCTGGCAAAGATCAATTCCATGTCTGGCTAGACAATAGGACTTCTTCGATTCTCTCTGCTAAACAAGTGTTTCTAAGTATCTAAAGACATTGTTTCACAGCACCTGACATTAAAATCAAGATGAAGAGGGTCTGTCTCAAACATATGTGGGTATGATTTTTATCTAATGGAGTAGATCATAATTTGATATACAGAGGCACTCTTTTTTTTTTTTTTTGTAATGGTGGGGTTTGAACTCAGGGCTTCCCACATGCTAGGCAGGTGTTCTATTACTTGAGCCATGCCTCCATCTAAGGTTTTTTTTTTTGGCAGTACTGGGGTTTGAACTTAGAGCCTCACAGTTACTAGGAAGACACACTACCACTTGAGCCATTTCAACTATTGTTTTTTTTTTTTTTAAAAAGTGATCACAAACATGGACTGAAGGGAGAGAGAATGCAAAAACCAAAGAGGCCTTTAAGCCCTCAATGTCCTCTGGACAAAAAGCAAACAGAAACCTACTCAGCTGCAAATATGGGCCTTTTCTTTGGTGGTACTGGGGTTTGAACTCAGGGTTTGGTGTTTGCTAGGTAGGCATTCTACTGCTTGAGTCACTTTTTTTTTTAACTCTAGTTATTTTGGAGCCAGAGTCTCATTTTTGCCCAGTCTATCCTGGACCACAATCTTTCTATTTTATGCTTCCTGTTGCTGGGATGACTGGTGAGCACCACCATGCCTATATTTTTTCATTGACATGGAGTGGGGGTGTCTCACAAACTTTTTTTGTCTGGGCTGACCTCGAGCTGAGATCTTTCTGATCTCAGCCTCTCAAATAGCTAGGATTATAGGCACGAACCACACATTTGGGCCATTTCTTAGCAAAAAGAGGAATGACAGAAGGCAGAGCCAAGGCCCTAGAGAAGCTGGGAATACTATTCTCAGCAAGCAGAACAGGACTTTAACCAAGAAACATCCTATGATCTCAGAGTTGGAGGAGATAATAGCATGTGCCCATCTGAATTTCAGAATTATTACGGTTTGGCAACTGCTCTATCCCTCTCACTCCCCCAAAATCCTCTTTAATTTTTTACTTTACTTTATTTATTTTTGAAGTACTGGGGCTTGAACTCAGGGCCTACACCTTGAGCCTCTCCACCAGCCCTGTTTTTGTGATGCTTTTTTTTGAGATAGGGTCTCTCAAGACTATTTGCCTAGGCTGGTTTTGAACTGGACCTCTGCCTCCTGAGTAGCAAGGATTACAGGTGTGAGCCACCAGCAACTGGCTATTTACTTATTTTTTTGAGACAGGGTCTCACTATGTAGCCCAGCTGACCTCGAACTAGGGCCTCTCCTGCCTCTGGGTCCCAAGTGCTGGAATTGTAGGCATGTACCACCATGCCCCACGTCCCCTACTGCCTTTTTTGAGTGGAGGTGTCTATTGTATTATATTTTTCAGCATTGTAGTTTTGGATGCATGTGGGACAGATAATTAGGCTTTTTAGATCACAGGTCCTTTCAGTCAAGGTGCTATACCAGGGAAGACCATGCCTGAAGAGGTTCATCTGCTCCTGCACATTATTTAGATGACAAAGTTCTGGAATTGGGGTTGATGCCAGAATAGTATGAGGCTTTTGAGGGTTTGAGAAGGGATCAGCATAGTTTGTATGTGGGAGGGGTATGAGTTTTGTGGCCAGAGGGTAGACTACAGTAGTTAAGTGTCCAGAAATTCCCTCCTACCTCCACTCCCAAACACTTCTAATGGTATATGCTTCCTACTCTCACATCAAGAGAAAAGACTTATTCCCTTTACTTGATGCTGGCTGATTATGACCAAAAGAATATGGACAACGTGATGGTCTAGGCCTTCTGGTCCTTGGCTCTAAAAGAATTTGCAGCTTCTGTTTTCTATTGCTTTTGAAATGTTTCCTCCTTGAGCCCAGCCACCCAGCTGTGAGATGATGGAGGACATATGGAGAAAAACGAGGTACCCTAACCAATAACCCCAGCTGGGGAGCACCAAATGCCAGCCAAATGGGGGAGATGATTTTGCATTTTCTACAGTCCCAGCACTCTGGATGGTATACATGAAGCAGAACTACCCAGACAGCTCACAGAAATGTAAGAAATATTAAATTATTGTGTTAAGCCTCTAAGGGTTTCTTTTCTTTTTTGGGGGGGCGTCTAACTGTGTTGCCCAAGCTGGCCTTGAACTTTTGATTGCCTCAGCCTTCTGAGTAGCTGGAATTACAGATGTGCACTACAGTGCCCAGCTAAGCCACAAAGTTTGGTTGATAGAAGACTGTGAGGGAAGGGAACTAATAATATCTGTAGAACGCTCTCCTTTTGTATCAAGTATCCTGCTCATTGCTGTATTTTTGTTAATGCTCACAATACCTGTGTGAAGACAGTGGTAGGATCAAGAAAGTGAGGCTGAGACAAGTATATTGACCAAAATGACACAGTTAGTAAGCAGTATCAGCATTTGAATCTGATTGTCTGGCTCCAATATCTGTGTTCTTTATAGCATATGAGGGCACTCACCAACATTTTATTTTTGTGGTAGTAGGTACAGAAGTCAGGCACATATGCAAGGCAGGCAGCTCTACCACTTTTGTTCTAATTTTGTTTTGAGAAATGGTGCCAGTATCATCACTACCTTTGCCCAGGCTGGCCTCCAACTCACCATCCTCCTGCCTCCTGGATAGCTGTGATTACAAGGCATGCATCACCATACCCCTCTCTGGAATAGCACTCTTTAAAATTACAAGTTATTGGGCTGGTGGAGTGGCTCAAGCAATAAAAGTGCCTGCCTAGCAAGTGTGAGGCCTTGAGTTCAAACCCCAGTGCCTCCAAAAAAAATTACAAGTATGTTTATCTCTATGTTAAACTTGAAATTTTTCTATTAATTACAAAGTATTGGTAGAAGGGTGTGATAGTACACACCTGTAATTTCAGCACACAAGAAGCTGAGGTAGTATGATAATGAGTTTGAGGCAGCTTGGACTGCATAGCAAGACTGTCTCAAAAAAAACACCAAAACCCAAAAACAGAACAAAGGCCATCTTGGAAACTTTCTGTGTATATTAAGTAGAAACAAATCCTTATTTTATATGTGATACTAATATATACTGTATTATACACCTAATATATGTATATACTACATATGCATACAATACTAATATAAGGCATGTACTATATATACAATGTATATATGCAAATATTCAAATATTCTATGCACATATGTAATGTATGTACATGATACAATATTGTTATATAAATAGTATACATATATATATAAGTATGTGTCTATATATTGTTTGGAGATATATAACCAAATCATCTCTTTTTTTTTTTAAGTGCAGGGGACTGAACTCAGGGCCTTGCATTTGCCAGGCAAGTGCTCTTCCACTAAGCTAATCCCCAATCCCTCTAAATCCTTAATTTCTTATAATCTCAATAGACTTTTATTGAACTTAATTTCTTCTTTTAACATGTTTAATTCAAATAACAGAAGATTTGTTCGTTGCTTATTTTGAAAATAAACTTTTATTACATTTCTATAGATAAATCTTCTTGCTACTTATGGAATTCTTTGGCTTTATGCTGTTTAACAATGTGACAAAAACCTATGCTTTGCATTATACTTTCTTTATAGTTAATATTTATGGCATAGTTACAAAGTGAGTCAGAGCCAGATGCATTTGATAGGTACCACATTTCTGAGAGTTTGACTTTCAAGGGAATAGTGTGGATTTGAAAATTGACTTTCAAAACTCCTCAAACAGCATGAAATACCTGCTTCAAAGTCTCATCTCTAAGCTAGAATCCATGGTTAAGAATGGATTTCTGTACTTTCCCAAGATAGCTCATTTCAATTTATTCACAAATTATTGGGTAGTTATATTTAGCTAACAATTCTATACAAAGAAGTCTCAGCACTCTTTTTAGGAGGTGGGTTAGTTTTATGTAAGTGAACAATGGTTTGGGTCAAATCTGTTCCTTTTATTTGGCAGACTTTATTACACTTTAGTTGTGTATGTTAACAGAAGTGTTGCTGAAGACAACAGTGGTAAGAATGTGGCAGGCAAGTCCCTTTAGGACCTAGCCTCTGTTCATTGCCACCATGAACCCTATGCTCTGCCCTAGCCACAGGTAGCTGTTGTGACTCTGTGAGGGAGTTGCATCCTTGCATTTCTCTGAGACTTGCCTTGCATCTCATTTAACCTTTGCTTAGTCTTTATAATTCAGCAAAGTCCCCCACTCCAGCATGCCCTCCAATTATTTTCAGTCTTGATGCTGTATTGCATTTTACTTAATAATGCAAGTGGGGCCTTACTTCTCACATTGATTCCTTTGTCTCTTTTCCCCAGTAGGCTAAGGAACTGTTGAGGGAAGGAACTGTATTCTATCCATCTTCATCTATCAGGCCAGAGCAGAGGACCAGGCATGGCATTAAGTTCAATAAACGCCTGTTAAATGGAGAAAATGAAAGGGCAGTCTTTCTGTCTTAGAAAGACAACTTCATGGAAAACCATATAAAAATATGATCTTACTTTCTCTTTTAAACAGCTTTATTGAGATTACTCACATGCCTTAAGATTCACTTTGGGATATTTATGTTATTATAATGAACTTATGGAGGTAGTTGAAATCTGACTCCTTCAGGCAATCACATATATCAAAATAGCTGATTTTTTTTTTTCAAATCTCTTTCTTTTTCCATTTTCTTTCCTTTTTTCTGCTTTGGTTTTTGAGATGGAGTCTAGCTAGGTAGACCAGGCTGGCTTCAAATTCACAATTCTCCTGCCTTAGCCCAAGAAATGTTTTTACATTGAATTTCCAAATGAACTAAAAAATATCCAACACTTGTAAAATTCTTAGAGGCCCTTTTGTCTAGCACAGTGGCTCTCAAATTTTAGTTGCTTCAGAATCACCTCAAGGATTGTTAACACAGACTGCTAGGCTGTACTTTGAAGAGTGTCAGATCTAGTAAGCCTGGAATGGATCCATAATTTAGCATTTCTAGTAAGTTCCCAAATAAGACTGGCACGGTAGCCTTATTTGGGTGAAGAACCACATTTTAAGAACTCCTGGCCTATCAGTTTCAATAGTTACTGACATTTTGCTAGATCATTTATCTGTTTCACCCCTAGATATTTCCATATATCTCTAAAAAATAAGGACTTTCTTTTCACGTATTATCCTACCCATGTTAACAATATTTCCTTAATATCATCAACATTTTCTAATTATCTCAAAGACACATTAAAAACATTTTTTTTGAGGCAGTCTCTTATAGCCCAGGCTAGCCTAAACTCCAATTTTCTTGTCCCCACCTTTCAATCACAAAAATATTTTTTATGGCTTCTTTCCTTTTTTTTTTTTTTAAATAGTGCTGGGGATTGAACCCAGGACCTTGAGCTTGTTAATTGCTTTTGTTTTGTTTTTGAGACATTATGTTGCTAACTGGCAGTTACAAGCCTGGGTTAGCTTTGAACTGATGGTCCTCCTGCCTCTGTTTCCCAAATAGCTGGGCTTATAGACGTGAGCCAAGTTAAGTTTCTTGAAATGAGAATTCAAACAAGGTCAACACATTGCATTTTGTTGTTATGACTCTTTCCAATTTTTTTTCCCCCTCTTAAAGACAGGGTCTCACTGTGTAGCGCCTTAGGCATGTACTCCCATCCCTGGTTTATTTTATATTATTATTTTTTTTTAGAGTCTCACTACGTAGCCCAGGCTGTCTTTGAACTTGTGATCCTCCTGCCTCAAGTTTCTTAGGTGCTAGGTTACAAGTACATGTCATTTCTTTTAATCTGCCAATTTTTTGTTTTTGTTGGTGGTGATGGGGATCAAATCCAGAGCCTCAAGCATGCTAAGAAAGTGCTCTACCATTTAGCTAAACCTCCAGCCCCTGTGTTTCTTTTACTCTTGAACTGTGGTCCCTTCCTTTATCTTATCCCATGGACCTATTGATAAAATCAGGTTCACTATCTTGTAGAATGTCCTATGCTCTGGATTTGAAGACTACTTCCTTGTAGTGCCATTTAACTTGTCCTTCTATTCACTATAATTCTTGTAAACTGGAAGTTAGAACTAAGAGTTCAGTTACATTCAGTTTTTACTGACTTATTAAGGATATCTCATTGGCAATGCATCACAGCAGAGGCATATGTCTGGTGCGATAAGTTGATTAGTGGATCCATCTTTATATTAATGGATTAATGGATTAATCTTTATATTGTACAGAGAACTACCAACCTTCTCTTAGTAGTTTTATTACCCATTGATGAGCACTGCCTATCTCATATAATAGTGTTTTCTAAATCAATCATTCCTTTTACATTTATTAACTAGATGTCTTTTAATTAGGGTGATGTAGTGATTCTAAATACAGTTTGTCACAAGAGGCCATGAATAGCCAAGGCAATACTCAGTCAAAAGAACAATGCTGGAGGTATCATGATATCCAACTTCAAACTGTATTACAAAGCAATAACAATAAAAACAGCATGGTACTGGCACAAAAACAGACATGAAGACAGTGGAACAGAATAGAGGACCCAGATATGAAGCCACACAACTATAACCAACTTGTCTTTGACAAAGGCGCTAAAAATATACGATGGAGAAAAGACAGCCTCTTCAATAAAAACTGCTGGGAAAACTGGTTAGCAGTCTGCAAAAAACTGAAATTAGATCCATGTATATTACCCTATACCAATATTAACTCAAAGTGGATCAAGGATCTTAATATCAGACCCCAAACTCTAAAGTTGGTACAGGAAAGAGTAGGAAATACTCTGGAATTAATAGGTATAGGCAAGAACATTCTCAATGGAACCCCAGCAGCACAGCAACTAAGAGACAGCATAGATAAATGGGACTTCATAAAACTAAAAAGCTTCTGCTGAACAAAAGAAATGGTCTCTAACTGAAGAGAACACCCACAGAGTGGGAGAAAATATTTGCCAGCTACACATCAGACAAAGGACTGATAACCAGAATATATAGGGAACTTAAAAAACTAAATTCTCTCAATAAAGAAATGGGCAAGTGAACTAAACAGAACTTTCTCAAAAGAAGAAACTCAAATGGCCAAAAAACACATGAAAAAATGCTCGCCATCTCTAGCAATAAAGGAAATGCAAATTAAAACCACACTAAGATTCCACCTCACCCCTGTTAGAATAGCCATCATTAGCAACACCACCAACAACAGGTGTTGGCCAGGATGGGGGCGGGGAAAGGAACCCTCTTACACTGCTGGTGGGAATGTAAACTAGTGCAACCACTCTGGAAAAAAATTTGGAGGTTACTTAAAAAGCTAAACATTGATCTACCATTTGATCCAGCAATACTACTCTTGGGGATATACCCAAAAGACTGTGACACAGGTTACTCCAGAGGCACCTGCACACCCATGATTATTGCAGTACTATTCACAATAGCCAAGTTATGAAAACAGCCAAGATGCCCCACTACTGACGAATGGATCAAGAAAATGTGGTATCTATACACAATGCAATTTTATGCAGCCATGAAGAATGAAATGCTATCATTCGCAGGTAAATGGATGGAATTGGAGAATATCATTCTGAGTGAGGTTAGCCTGGCCCCAAAGACCAAAAATCGTATGTTCTCCCTCATATACGGACATTAGATCAAGGGCAAACACAACAAGGGGATTGGACTTTGATCACATGATAAAGCGAGAGCACACAAGGAAGGTATGAGGATCAGTAAGACACCCAAAAAACTAGATAGCATTTGTTGCCCTCAATGCAGAGAAACTAAAGTAGATACTTTAAAGCAACTGAGGTCAATAGGAGAAGGGGACCAGGAACTAGAGAAAAGGTTAGTTCAAGAAGAATTAACTTGGAAGGTAACACACATGCACAGGAAATCAATGCGAGTCAACTCCCTGTATGTATAGCTATTGTTATCTCAACTAGCAAAAACCTTTGGTCTTTCCTATTATTGCTTATACTTTCTCTTCAACAAAATTAGAGATAAGGGCAAAATAGTTTCTGCCGGGTAGCGAGGGGTAAGGGAGATAAGGGAGGGGGTGGGGGGAAAGGGTGAGAAATGACCCAAACATTGGATGCACATATGAATAAAATAAAAATTAAAAATAAATAGTTTGTACAGGATAGACAGGGTAAATTATTTTTTTCTTTTAATTCATTTTCAAAGTACTTGGTGCCTGTCCTTATTGAGCTGTATTCTTCATAAAATTCTATGCTGAAGTCCTAACCCTCAGTACCTATGCTTAAAGAGGTCTATAAAGAGTTAAAATAGGGATATTACATGCTCAGAGTCCTTATAAAAAGAGGAAAATTGGATACAAGTGTAGAGGGAAGACCATGAGAAGACATCAGAAGGTCATCTACAAGCCAAAGGAAAGGTCTTAAAGAAGATGTCTACAAACCCTACTGACATCTTGATCTCAGACTACTAGCCTCCAGAATCGTAATAAATTTGTGTTTAGCCACCTAGTCTGTACTACTTTGTTACGTGAGCCTAAATAAATACATGCCAAAACGGTGAACAGAGTTTCTGTTTCTCTTTTCATATCATTATGAACACAATGGATTTCATACATTCAATGTATTTCAGTCATTCTTCTTTTGGATATATAAAATTTTCCATGTTTGACCAGAGGATGCCCAAGTGAAAATTGACTTGGGTTGGGTGCAGTGGTTCAAGCCTGTAACCCTAGCTACTCTATAGGACAGAGATCAGGAGGATTGAGGGTCAAGGCCAGCTTGGGCTAAAAGTTTTTAAGACCTCCATCTCAACTAACAGCTGAGATGGTGGTTCATGTCTGTCATCCCAGCTATGCTGGGAAGCACAATATGAGGATCGAGGTCTGGACCAGCTAGGGCATTAAGTGAGACCATATCTCAAAAGTAACCAACACTAAAAGGGCTGGTGAGTAGCAGGCCAGCCTAGCAAGTTTGAGGCCCTAGGTTCAAACTCCAGTACCAAAAACAACTAAAAAAAGAAATTGACTTTCATATCACCTTGCTATGACCCCAGCAGTCATGTACAAGATGCCCAGGATCACTCATTATTTATGTAGCAGAATCATTTTTACTGTGTGTGGTGTTCTTCAGTGGAAGAAAAACTTGAAAATTCTAAAATCCTTACTTCCCTATTTGAGAGGCTGGTGAACGCAGTGTGTGTGTATGATTTATTAAGCTATTTGAAAGAATTATTTGTCTGTTTTGTGGATATATATTAGATATAGCCAAACTGGATATTTCCATTTGGCAAGGAACATAGGATTTCTGAAACTCAAACCTTAACTGGCAGGTCGGAAGAGAAGACCAAGTGAACAGTTATGAAATGTGTGTTTTTGTTGCTTCTGTTATTTCTACCCTTGGGTTGATTGTCTCATTCTTTAAAGATTTTTTAAAAAAGTCTTGTGCCTAAAAGCTCCTTTTATTTAATTATTAAGTAGACATGCATGTATACATTATGTAAAGTATTTGCTCTATAATGTTTTTCATTGTCGCTATTATTTATTCTCTCAAAAGATCACTAATATTTAAATAAAAAATGAAGGTCAGAAATAAAAATGAGTATGTCCCAGGCTCATTTGGTACATTTTCTGTGCCAGACCTGGAGTCAGCTATCTTAAAAAGGGTGTAATCTGGGCGTATGGCTGTTAACTGCTACTAGGTTGTCACCGTATTTAAGCTTTTTCAGGAAATAAAAGATTACAGAGCTTTTCTTCATTTTTTTGGTAGCTTTTATTCTTAATACATTAATATAATCCTTTGCATTATAATATCTGTAACAGTTTCAAAGTGATACCAGTATTTTTACTAACCATTAGACTATGATATGAACTTTTAAAGTTTTCCTTTTTTCCCTTTAGAATATTTGTAAGAATATGTAGTTAGTCTTATGTTCTAAAACAAACCAAAATTTTATTTGTATGGTCATATACTCAACTTGATATATACTTATGTTCATTTGTTTTAGAACAGTCTTTTTGGTGCATTGACAGGCAATGTTGTTTTCTCTCATAAGCATCACTAGAATATGGCTGTTTTCAAGCTGTATTGAGAACTGAGGAAAAGGGCTGAGGGAATGGCTCAAGTAGTGAGTCTCTTAGTTCAACTCTCAGTATTGCCAAAAAGAGGTGGGTTGTGTGTGAAGGCAACTGAAGGTAAAAGAAACGGGAAGAAACAGTTCTGGGACCCCATCTTCCTACTCATATTAATCATTTAGTAGTTCACTAATGAATTCACAGCAATTCATCCAAGATTCCCTATTGAAACATTTTAATCACTGCCTCTATTTAAGTAAGCCTGGTCATGTCATGAACACTGGAGCCTTAATGTTTTCAAGCTCTTGTTTGTTCTTGAACACCAAAGCCTACTGATACATTGAACATGTCCTTCAACACTATGAACAGTCACATTTACTAAGCTGAAATAGTCATGACTTAAAAAGAAATCCTAGCCAAATATTCCGAGGTCAAAATTTTACATGAAATATTGAATTAATCTGTTGCTCCAGTAAAACATACACACACACATACACACTTCTCTTAATAGGCTTTATTACTGCTATTATTTGTGGTACTGGAGTTTGAACTCAGGGCCTCATCTTGCTAGGCAGACACTTTACCACCTGAACCACTCCTCCAGCCCTAGACTTTATTTTTAAAATTAGTTAGTTAATTAATTTTGTGGTACCAGGGCTGAAATCACTGAGCTACATCCCTAGCCCCAACTTTATTTTTTAAAAGAATGGTTTGATGTTTATAACAAAACTGAGAGGAAGATGGACAGATTTCTCATTCACTCTTCTGCCCATCAATGCATAGCCTCCCATTACCAACATCTTCCATAGGGTGCACACTTGTTACATTAACACATCATTACCCGAAGCCTGAAGTCTACATTTAGGGTTCACTCTTAGTGTTGTACATTCTGAGTTTGGACAGATTCCTATGACATGAATTTACATTATTGTATCATATGGAATAGTTCCACTGCTATAAAAACCCTGTGCTCTGCTTATTTTGCTCTCCCTCTTATTTAACCCTTGGCAACCACAGATCTTTTCCCTCCCTCCCTAATTGTACCTTTTCAAGAATGTCATATAAGTGGAATCATACAGAATTTTCAGATTGGCTTGTCTCACTTGTTTACATTGCCTTCCTGTCTTTTTATTGTTTTATTGATAGCTTATGTCTTTTTAGCACTGAATATTTCATTGTCTGGACATACAATTTATTTATCCAGTTACCTACTGAAGGCTGTATTGGTTTCTTCCAGGTTTTTGGCAATTATGCATGAAGCTGCTGTAAACATCCACGTGCAGCTTTTGTGGACATACTTTTCAATTCTTTTGGGTAAACACAAGGAATGCAATTGCTGGATTATTTGGCAAGAGGATGTTTAGTTTTGCAAGAAACTGCCAAACTGTCTTCCAAAGGCTATACTGTTTTGCATTCCCACTAGTGAGTGAGAGTTCCTCTTACTGCACATCCTCACAGCATTTTGTTTTTAGTGTTCTGGATTTTGGCCATTCAAGTACGTGTGAGTTCACTTTTTTTTTTTTTTAAATCTCTACTGTTAGCTAGACTGCATTGTTTATTACATATAAAACATCAGGGCTGGGAGTGTAGCTCAGTGCCTGGTTTCAATCCTCAGCACTGCAAAAACAAAACAAAACAAAATGCTATAGAATAGATTTAGCTGGGTGCCAGTGGCTCATGCCTATAACCCTAGATACTTGGGAGGCAGAGATCAGGAGGATCATGTTTTGAGGCCAGCCTGGGCAAACACTTTGCAAGACCCCATGTCCAAAACAGCCAGAGCAGACTGGCAGCATGGAGTGCCTGCTTTGTAAGCTTTGAGTCCAAATTCTAGTCCCACCAAAAAAAAAAAAAAAGAAAAAAGAAAAAAGAAAAAAATTGATTAAATTAAAAAAAAATAAAAGAAGTACCAAAAACTGGGCTCTTATTTATTACTTCAGTTGGCCAGGAAGTCAATGTATTAAGCAAACTTTTTAGTCCTGCTAATTTATATAGAGGTAATATAAAAAAAGTGGCCACTCTAACTAGGAGTTCTTCTGTTTGCTATCAAACAGGGCATCCTAAAGATAATTTCTAGTGGATGTGAGCATGGCTCAAGTGGTAGAGTGCCTGCCTAGCAATCATAAGGCCCTGCAGTCAAACCTAAGTAAGACCAAAAAAAGAAAAAAAAAAAAGGTATTTTCTCTCAATAAAATGAAGCACACAATTCTTACATTTTATCTGGATAGTAAGACATCTAGTGGGAGCAATGCTTTCTTATAGGATTGATAATCTTTACTTCTTGTTAAGTATTCATTCTGTCATCTGTTAGCTGTTAAAAAGGCAAGGGAAGGGGCTGGAGGTGTGACTCAAGTCACACCTAACAAGTTTTAAGCACTGCCTAACAAGCTCTAAGCAGAGTTCAAATCCCAGTAAAGAAAAAACAACAACAACAAAAAACCCAACACATAAGGGTTTTTTTTTAAACTGCAACAAAAGTACTACAATGTCACTATAACAGCAGCTTCCAAAGGGCTGTTCTCTATATAGTGCAAAATCCAAGAGATTTTTAATGTGTATTATGTTAAAATGCATGTACAGATTTAGTAAAGCTGGGTTAAGGGGAGCTAACAAGTCTTTTTTTTTTTTTATTACAAATCTTAAATATCTAGTATATATTATCAGTCTCCTAAATGAAGGATGCAGTGTTTCCTAAACTTATCTGATCCTGAATGCCTTATTCTGGAGCAGCTTGGAGGATCATTGTTCCATTCCATACACTTTGGGAAACAGTTATATATATATATTTTTTTTCCCATGCTGGGGATAAAACCTGGTAGGCAAGTGCTCTACCACTGAGCTGTACTCAAAGTCACAATGTCTAATAATTACTGCAGTTAAGAGGAACAATGGACCAATCTGCCTCCAAAATACATGAACAGTTTTCAGGAGAGTTTTTATCTGCCTTGGGCATTGCAAACATTGTTTGGCTATAAGAAACAGGAATTCACTGCAAACCAATTTAAACAGAAAATGGAAGTTCTTGGTAGAAGGCAAGGTTATCTCACAAGGTCCAAGGTCAGAAAATATATAGGCCTTAGATGAATTTAACTCTGGAAATGGAACCTTAGAACTTGTGATTATTTTCTCCTCTCTTAGCTTCTCCAGGATTATATATTTGCTGATTACTTACTTTTTTTTTTTGCCTCTTTTATTTTCCTTTCTTTAGAACAGATTTCTGTCAAGAAAGTATCGACACTGCCCTGATTTTATGATCTCCCATAAGCAACCAGTAGCACTTATTGCTATGGGTTTAAGTCCTGCTTCTAGAGAGAAAGAGAGTCTTATTTGCCCAGCTTGAGTCAGCCACCCCAGTCCAAGCTATTGGCTAGACAGTTCATGTGATGAATCTCACTTAATAAAGGGGTCATGGTATGAGTAGGCACCACTATAGTAACATTGGTCATAATTTCTAAGACTCATCTTAGAAAGAGTGGTACTTTAGCCAGGCATGGTGGTGGCACACATCTATAATTCCAGCATCTGGGAGGCTTAGGCAAGAAAATTGTGAATTTGTGGCCAGCCTGGGTTGCATAGCAAGACTTGTCTCAAACAAAACAAAACCAAAACCAAAGAAGGCAATCTTGATTGTAGTATAATAACCCCCGCCCCCTTCTGTGATTTTACTTTCCATGGCTTCCGTGACTTAATTTAGCCATTCGGGGTGGGAGCACTTTGGTAAGGATATGGAAGAGTTTTGAGAATGAAGCACTTTTAAAGTGCTAAGTCAACCTGTGGACAGCTCCAGTGGACTTAATGTAAGAGAAGTACTTTTATTCTGCTAAACTCTTCAAATTTTGGAGTTGTCTGTTATTGTATTATAATCCAGCTCACTCTGGCACAAATATTCTTTGGCATGAACTACACAGGTCCAACTCTATAGTGAACATGAAGTAAAATAACATGATATTACATCCTATAATACACCATGTATTTGGTCACTTGGGCCTATGTACAAGATTCCCAATTTCCAGTTCAAATGACAGGATCTTTGTCACATGTTTTGGTAAGCAACCTTTCCATGATGGGCAATTTTCATATTTTGTTAAGGTCAGTAAAAATAACATTTTCACATTTTAATACCATTAAGTGGTTGTTAGAAGATGATCAATTTTCTTCAGTCTTTTTCTCAATGAACTATGAAGGTTCACCTTTTGAAGGTTTAAAGCCAGCCCAGGCAAATAGTTTGTGAAATCCTATCTCGAAAAACTCATCACAAAAAAGGACTGGAGGAGTGGCTCAAGGTGTAGGCTTTGAGTTCAAAATCCAGTACTGCAAAAAAACCCCCAAAAACCAAAAAAAAAAAAACTTCCTAAATCTTTATCCATGAACTACAACAGCAACTGTGTAATAAAACTACTAATTTCTAATCAGTCTTCTAATACTATGAGCAATTGACTAAACTGAGCCATTGATTAGATCAGATTTTAAATACTAGAAGCAATTGATTAAGCATGTTTTATTTACTTCAAGGGTAACTTACAGTCAAATTTCAAAATAATTTCAATTTTCAAAAAAAAGACATGATTTGTCAAATAGAAGAATGAAAATGGAAAATCTGCTTCTTTGCTGATGCCTAACAGTGTCTGAGTACTTCTGGTAATGGAACAGGGAAAGAGGATGATGGCTAATTAGTCACTGTCAGTTTGTTACATAATGTCAGAAGTCCTGAAAGTTAAGTGAAACCAAGGTGCTTGTTTTAAACTTTCAAATAGTAGTCAAAGAACTTAGGTTTCCTTTCTGCAGCTCATACCAGGTTGTAATATAGTGCAATTACTTATTGGCCCACCTCACTAGATCACAAGCCCCCTGAGGACAAGGACCATATTTATCTTTTTTTATTTATTTATTTATTTATTTTTATTCATATGTGCATACTATATTTATCTTATTCACTGCTTCAAAATCTAGAGCAAAGCCTGGGACAGAGTAGGTACTCAAGTATATAAATTCATCTGAACAATAAAAATATAAATTGGACCTATTTTCCTGGACACTAGATATGGTAGAGAGTTTAAAGAAAAAAATGTGACCAAGGTAACAGAGAGAAATGCTATTTAATAACTCTATAGGGTATTTTTGCAAGCTGTAATCTTCTATAAATTATCAGGCCTAAATTTCTCCTTCAGTATAGTTATTGCTATTATTTTTGTTATGTCTGTACAGATGGGGTTGAGTGGTTAAGTAAGTGTTGCTATGGTTTGGCTCAAATTTTTCTCCCGAGGGTTCATGTGTCAGAAGCATGGTCCTCAGTGTGGCTGTTAGATGGCGAAGCCTAGTACAAAGTAATTAAGTCACTGGGAGTACTGCCCTCAGAATAGAATAAGAGGTTCTTGTCAGACCCTGGTGTTTTCCAAAGTGAGGGTTGTTTTAAAAGACTAAGACTAGGAGATAGGTGTGGTGGTGCATACTGTAGTCCCAGCTACTCAGGAGGCTGAGGTGGGAGGATCACTTGAGGCTGAGTTTGAGACCAGCCTGGACAACATAGTGAAATCTTTTCTCAAAAGAAAGGTCACTGAGGATAAGAGGCACTAAAACTTCACTTAGTGCAAAAGGCTCAAGGCCAAGCTTTCCTATATTCCAAGTCACTCTATTAGGCTTAACTCTTTTTTTACATTTTTGGTGGTGTTGGGGATCAAACCCAAGGCCTGTACATGCTAGGCAACCAGTCTACCACTGACCTACATACCCCCAACGCCCCAGGCTTAACTCTTAATATCCTGTTTGCTTTACTGAGTCTTCATCATGCAGGTTAGCAGAAATCCCAAGAGTCTTCTCTGAAAACTGATTGTTTAATTATGAGAGGTGACACATAGGGATGCTTCTCTTGTATAACTTTTATGACCCTTACCTACTTGACCATGGCTCATTGGGACCTTGGTAGAACTTTGCCTGAACTAAACCAATGAGAACTTTCAATACAAATTGACACACCCCTCTCCCAACCAGTAGCAGCAACTGGCTACTCAGGAAATTGCTTGGCTGAGCTCTGTGTGACCTGCTTCCTCAAGGCACTTTGAAGGTGGTCAAAAGTACAGGTAAGAAAGATATAGTTATAAAAAGAGACATGTTATTGACTCAAGGACTTGATAGTGTGAATTTAAGGGAATGGGTAGATTTGATATTGAAGCATCAGCTAGTTGAAGATGATTCCACTACTCCATAACTGGGAACATTTTCAATTAGTATTGAAGTGGCTGGTTGCTGGGCAGAGAGTTCTTTGGGATTCTTGAGTTTTTTAGATAATGGTTCCTGTTTCCATAAGCAGCAGTGTGAACCTAACTACAGAACTTCACTACTAAAACAGTGGAGAATCATTTAGGAATTACTATGTTAGGGCCATTTGCTGGCTACAAAATGTGGGCTAATTAACTTTCCTCTTTTTGTGTAGCTAAATAAAGTGTACACCAGACACCTATTTTACACATGCATGGTTTTGGTGATAAGGGTACTCGACTGAGAGTATAAACAGTGCCTATTTATGGATGACATTAAGGAAAAAATAACATAAATCCAAAATCAAGTTGCCTGTGTTCTTGAAAATTTCCAAAATTACAAAAAGAGCTCTTATACTTACCTTAATAAATCATTATAGGGTTAAGGAAAAACCTTAATGCAATTTTATTATAAATAGTGGCTCATTTGCTGCTTTTAATACCCTATTCAAAATTATTCTGGTTGAAAGAGAACAGATGTTTCAGTTTGAATGGGGTTTGTAATCTGGTTTCTGCCATTCCCTTTGTGACTTTATCCAAGCACCTTAACCTTTCTGATATGTTCCCTCGTTTGGAAACTGGGGATAGCAACCAATTAATAATTTTTCTTTTATTTACAAGTGGCATTTTTGAAAAAAAATCCCAACTTTTGGACAGGTATATTTATTGCAACATATACTTGATTGCCACTGAAGGAGAGGACCTAAATGAAAGAATCTCTTTTCCAGTGGAGCGCATGGAACAGTGAAAAGGTGTGGATGAGATGGGCTAAAACTCTTAATATTAACAATAGCTACTATTTACGAGTGTTCCTAGATGTGCTGGGTGCTGCGGCTACACGTCTCATTTTATCCTCACGCTAACCTCGGAAGATGGACCTCAGTAGCTTCATTTTACCCAGGAGGAAACTGAGGCCAACTAAGATCATTTGTCCAGGGTCACACATTTAATGAGTGGTGGAATCACGATCGGAACCTGCGTCCCCCAAATTTCAAAGGCCGTGCAATTACCCACTCACAGGAGGAGGGTGCATGTGGGAGGAAGGGACTCCCGAAAGGCGCGCTTAATCCAGGGCCAGTGTGACACCCCTGAACGCCTGAAGGGGAAGAAGGAATCCTTAGATCTCAGCTTCTTTTGACCCATTTTCCTTTAAAAAAGTTTAACAGCCTCTCACCGTCTGGACTGACTGAAGAAAGTTACAGAAAAAGGAATGCGGGATGGAGCCGCGGTCCCGCGGGGCCGCGCTGCTGGCGGAGCGGTCTTCAGAGATGGAGGGAGAGGGTGTCCGCCGACCTCAGGCGAACCTGCTGGGCCGTCAGGGCCGAGGGTACTTCGCGGCCGAGCACCCGCGTCTGCAGGCCGGCGAGCGGGCAACCGGGGACGCGGAGGCATCGTACGGCAGCCAGGCGGCCGCGGGGCAGTGCGGCCAGCTGCCCACGTGTAGAGAGGGAGGAAGATCCGCGCGTCCAAGGCCTCTGGGTAGCTCCCGCAGGCTCCCGCGCCGCCCCGCCCTTCCCGCCTCCCGCGGCCCGGCGGACCAATGGGTGGAACCGAGGTGGGCGGGGCGCCCGGCCTGCGCGCAGGTGCCGATGGGCGCCCGGCCCGCCCGTCCCGACGTCTCCGCCGTCGTGCGTGCAGCTCCGCGAAGGGGTCGGGCCTGCGCTTTCTCCGCCTTCCTCCCCGCCTCCCGCTGCCGGCGAGACCCGTCTCCCGCTGTCCGGGACCCCGTGTCATCGTCCGCCCCAAGCACGGTGAGGCCCTCAGGCTGCCCGTGGGCGCGCTCTCCGCGTGATCTTTGGCGTTCGGGCCTTGCACTCGGAGATTGGCGCCGGGCCCGGGCCAGGCGGCCGGGCGGGCCGAGGGCGGCGTGGGGCATGTGGATGAATGAGGCGCTGTCGGTTGGACTAGGCCGCGTGTCCGGGGAACGGCGCCGGCCTCACACCCGCTCGCCCTGGGAAAGCCTTCCGCCGAGGCGGGGCGGACAGGCCTGGGAAAGCCTTCCGCCGAGGCGGGGCGGACAGGCCGCGGTAGGAGCGGAAAGGTGTTGGGAGGGGGCGCGCCTTGGCCTGGCGACCGGACGCGTCTTCGTAGGCCGGAGGACTGGACAGGCTCTGCTTGTGCAGCTGTTCTTTGAAGGCCTAGGGTTTGGCCCGGGGCAGGTGTCAAGGCCCTGAAAGGAGAGCTTCTTGGTCCCCGGACAGAGGTTGGAATGTCACTTAATCTGGGCCCCAGCGTGGCCCAGAGGTAAACCCTGCCACAGGACAGGGACAGTTGTAGTTCTCAGCCCCCCACACGCGAGGTTGCCGGTCCTCATGAGTTCACTTTGCAGTGGTAAAGTGGGATCCTTGCGGTGGAACTTGGAACCAGAACTAGCAAGGGACAGAAAGTTTTGACTTGCAAATCAGAAGGTTGAGTGGGTTTAGGCGGCGGCTGTAGCTCCGTGGCAGACCGTTTGCCTCGCATCCCCATCAGCGCAAAAAAGAAATAAAAAATTGAGTGGGTTAAGTTACCATTAGAAGTAACCACAGTGTATATTTTGGAGGTTGCTTTTGAGGACTGATGAGCTTGATTGTAGTTCAAAGGTGGAAGGACCCACAAAACTGGTGTGTGTTCATTTGAGTGAAAAATTTGAGTTGTGGAGAAATGGGGACGAACAGACTCCAGATAACAGAGGCACGGTTGGGTGAGAGGTGACTTGGTTGCTGGTGTTTTTAGAATGGGTTTTCTTTGATTCTCATCTTTGCACCTGCTTCCCGATGCTTTTATTCATATAGTAATTTGTCACGTTAAGAAAATGTTTTGTGAACAATCCGGATCTAAGATTAGAACGCAAAGTTTATCTTTGATTCCTCATGCTACATATTTTTATATCAGTCTTTCTTGGACTTCTCAGGAGTGACTGCTTTGACAACCATTAGAATTAGATCTGTTTTCAGAATTTTTTTTTCTTTTTACTGAAAAATAAAGTGGGCTTAGCTCTGTGTTAGTTTTGGATTGATATATACAGTATGTTTTATTCTCTTAGCCAATAATATTTTATATGATGAAATGTATTTTTGCCCATAGGGATACTAAAAACTTTTTTTTTTTTTTCCTGCTGCACTGGGGTTTGAACTCAGGTACTAAAATCTTTTTTACGTTTGTTTTGACATTTCAGATGCCCCCCAAAAAGGGAGGTGATGGAATTAAGCCACCTCCAATCATTGGAAGATTTGGAACCTCACTGAAAATTGGTATTGTTGGATTGCCAAATGTTGGGTAAGTGAATGTTGGAGCTTTTCTTAGTTTCATTTTGTGGGAAACTCATGAGGTATTTAAAATTGAAGTTGAAGGAAAGGGGCTAGAATATTCATGTTGCAAACTAGGCTGTAGTTTAGCTATATCTGATTTCTGGCTTTCTTAACAGATATTGTTTTGAAACTTGAGTTATGTATATTGTTTTGCTAAACTCAGAGGAAGAAGCAACAAGAGTTAAAATATCAGTGAACCAGACCATCTGTATTTGCTTGAAACACTGTTGGGAGATGCATAATATTGCATTTGACTGATACTGAAGTAGTTTATTATTGATTTCATGACCATGTATGGTTCCTACCTAGGCTGGCTATCAGGGACTATACAGAAGGATACTTTAGGAAATAGTGTTAAAAGATTCATTGTAAGTTTGATTAGATTCTTGGGAGATCAGAGATCAGATGGATGAATTTTTACTGGAAAAAGAGGTGACAATTTTGAATATAATTTTGGAAGTTGCTTTGTATCTATAAAGTATCTAGCTTTGAAAATTGTGAGAGCAAACTGTTGAGTTTGGTAATGTTTTTAAAATTGAAGTGAATCATATTTGCAAATAAGACAGTGATAGGAAATAGAGGTTTATTGTACAAATCTTATACATATAACTTAAATGTTCACTGTCTGGTTTTTTTCATTATTCATTCTTCTATTATATGCCTTTTCTAACCTTAAAATATAAACTGTCTCAGGCCAGTATGGATTTATGAAGGTAGCATTTGGGGATGTGCTTTGGGCTTCTGGATTGGTGGCAAGTAGGACAACTCTGTCTGTGTGTTCTTTGGAGAATCTTTAGCGAATGGAGCATGGTATGATCAAGTTCAGCAGTTCTTAAATTCTTTTAATGTAAAACATGAATATGTGTGGTTATCCTAATTTCAGTCTTTCTTAGAGCTAGAGAAGTTTACATTTGAAGGGATTTCCTGCTGTAATACAGTCTGCCTGCAAAGTAAGACTAAATAAAGAGTGGAGGTATAAAACAAATCCTCAAGCAAAGTATTGTAGGATGCTGTCAATAAACTTGAAGATATGCTCATTATCTTGTTGTGAGCCTCATTACAAAAGATACAGCATTTAGATATTAACATATTTACTTTGGAATCGCTACCGTCAGTGCAACTTCACTTCAAATGAGACTACATTAAAAGGGGCCATCTTAAGTATTTTCTTAAGCTTTTTAGCCAGAGTATAATACAGTTAATGTATGTGAAAATAATCTAAAGATGTTATTATTCAGTGTAAATGTGCTGTGTATGCTTTAAAATGAAATGTTTCTGTTCAGTTTTATTGAGGTATACTTCACAATGTAAAATTCACTGTTTTTTTGGGAGGGGGATGTGCTGGGGATTGAACCCAGCACTTTACCCATGCAGATTCACTTATTTTAAAGGCACATTTTGCTGAGTTTTGACAATTATGTTTGGTTGTAAAACTCCTTTTTGTAGAAAAACCTTCTTTACTCAACCATATCATGTAGGGTTCTTTGTAAGAAACACAAAGAATTGAAGGAGCAGCTGAACAGCGAGGCCTCAGAAGGGACAGGAGCCAGGGTGGTGCAGGCAGAGATGGGTCGATGTGGAGCTCAACCACAGAACTCTTGAACTTCTGGGTATTTCCTGCTACCTCTCCTGTGATTCAAATACCTGAGCAAGGAAGTCTGATTGGACATGTCTACCTGTGGCTAAGTCTTCAACAAATAGGTTGGGAGAGTGAGATAGTTCTCTAAAGGATGGCCTGTTGGTCAAAAATGACATTTGCTGTGCATGGTGATGCACATCTATAATCCCAGATACTCAGGAGGTAGAGGCAGGAGGATCACCAGTTTGCGGATAGCTTGGGCAAAGGTAGGAGCAAACAAAACACAAAAAGGTTGTGGGTTTACCTCAAGAGGTAGAGCTGCTTGCCTAAGCATGTGTAAGGAAGGCCTTAGTTTCAATGCCCAGCTTTGCAAACAACAAACAAACAAACAAAAAACCCAACATGTAATACAGAAACCATTTAAAGACTTTCTTGATATTTAGAGAGCTGGATGAATACAAGGGCTTGCTTTTTAGTATGAAAGAGGCTAAGAAACTAACAAGCCATATTTATAGATAATCTGATATTTATTGAACACTTATTATACGCCAATCTCTCTGTCCTGAGTATTTTATACATATTATCTAATTTACTAAGCTGTTTGGCATCCTTCCCCCATTAGAATTTAAGTTCCATAAAGTCGGGGATTATGTTGTTCCTGCTTATTGGTATATTTCTAATGCCTAGATCCATTGGTGTTAGTAACGTAGTAGGCATTCAGTAATTATTTGTGGAAGGCAATTATTATTTGTGAGTGGGACAGTTTTTCTCCCTTTTGATGACTGTAGGTTTAGTGATAAAGACATGTTTTAAAGGCTGTTTTTAAGGAAGTAGAAATAATGCTCCACTAGGAGTATGGAGATTTTGTTTCTAGTTTTATCCTGCCTTTTCTTATTTGAGTGACCCTGTGTGAATTAGCTTATCTTGGACCAATGAATTATTTTGTGCTAGGGAGGTTTGAAGGTTATTAGGAGGAACTATATTTTGGTATTCCAGATTTTTTTTACTTGTACAAGGACAGCTCTTCTTGTTGCTACCACTGCATTAGATGGGATTAGATTCAGTTAAGGTTGTCAGAAAACCCTAGTAACATTGGCTATAACAGAAGTTTCTGTTTTTTTTTTTATGTAAAAGAGTGTCTTTTGCATTATAGATTCGCTGCAGTAGTCATAGTGGATCTGCTTTATGAAGTCTGAAGGGATCCATGCTCCTTTTATTTCATAGCTCAGCAATCCCTAGGATGTGGCCCCTTTCTTAGGGTCTAAGCTGTTGTGAATTCTCAGGTCAAAGGGCCAAATGATTTGGCTGACAGTCTCTTTTTTTTCTTTCTGTAAACTGCCACTCCATACTTCTGCTATTGTGCCTTAATCCAGAATTTAGTCACAAGAATTTAGTTGCAAAGAAGCCTGGGAAATATAATCCTTATTATAACAGCTATATGTTCAGTTAACGATTCTATTACCCTGAAAGAAAGGAATAATACAGGTATTGGGGACCAATAGTATATCCAAATACTGGGACTGCCCCAGGGAGTAATCATCTTGCCTAGCTGATGCTTCTGGGATTGTGGTATGCCCATAATTTGTCCTCTTCCAGTTGGCCAGAAACCAGTCACAGAGTCTGTGAAAGTTGTTTACTATTACTGAGGGAAAAAATTATAGGAAATGCTAAAATTAGATTGACAACATAGCTATCATTGATGTTTTAGTTATTTATTGTTGTGTAGTTAACTATGTAGAAGTTCATGGTTTAAAACCATAATTTATTTCTTAGGATTCTGTAGGTTAGCTGGGTGAATCTTTTGCTGATGGTTAGTCAGGATTGGAAGGCAGATCCAAGTTCTTATGGGCTTCTTCCATAGGTCTGGGGCCTATTGGGGTTGACTAGAAGTCTGGAACATTTCTGTTCTCTTTTACTTGGTTTCTTTCTCTCCATGTGGTGTCTAGATTAAGCTTGTTTATAGCCTGGTGGCTGGTTCCTGAGAAAGTGGAAGTATGGCATTGCACAGGACATTTCCACCAAAATCTTTGGGTTGACTTAAGTCTTGATATTAGCTTAGAGACAAAAGTGGGAGGGGAAATAGACCATCTCTTGATGGGAAGAGTGGCAAAAACTGTGGTCTTCTTAAAGCCACTGCAGTTAGCTGTTTTTCTAATATGATTTGTGTGGTGCTTAGGTGTTCCCTGGAGAATTATTCTTGACTGATTCTTAGCTCAATTGTTCTTACTTCAGAAGTTTTATTCTCTTTCTTTTTTATTGGTGGTACTGGGGTTTGAACTCAGAGCAATGCAATTGCTAGGCAGGCCTTCTCCACTTAGCCATGCTTCAGTCCTTTTTTTTGCTTTAGTTATTTTTTCAATAGGGTTTGGCATTTTTGCTCTGGTTGTGATCTTCCTACCTATGCTTCCCATGTAGCTAGGATTATAGGTGTGTATCACCATGCCAGGCCCAGAGGTTTCATTGTTCTTTGCTTAAAGGATTTCACTGGAGGAAGATTATTCTGTAGGCTGCAAATATTGGTGATCACAGTATATTCATTCTAGAGAGTAGATAAAGTTAAGCTGGGAGTCAGATTCCACTGTCTGCTGAATGGATAGATTAGCAAGATTTATAAACACCCCTTTTGAATATCTGTTAGAGACTCAGTAAATAATTGGCTTGTATGTATGTGTATATTTATTTTTCTGTTAACTACATTTTCTCTAATATTTATTATAAAAATTCATATACAGAAAAGCCATTGGATTTTTCTATGTGCTAATGTTTTTATAGGTGCATTATGTACCTGAAACAGTGAACAAATTATGTGTACTCTATCCCTGGAATACATTGTATTTTCTTTTTATAAATTCTTAATATCTTCTGTTTATGGCTTAATTTTAGATTTTTGTAATGAGTCCTTGTATGAACTACTTTGAAATTCACGTGCCTATGAAGGTACAAAGTAGTACAAATTGTGTATTTTAAGTTTTTTTGGGGAGGGACATTTAAGACCATTTAAAAATTTTGCTTTTGACAGAAACTGTAACAAAAGTCATTAATAGTGATCTGAGAGCTGGTACTCATTTTTTATCCTTAACTTACTTAACCTTTTTTGCAATATTTGACACCTGTTTTACTATTCCTTTCCTTCAGATTTTTTTGTTTTTGTTTTCTTTTGGTGGGACTAGGGTTTGAACTCAGGACTTCACGCTTGCAAAGCAGGTGCTTTACCTCTGGAGCCACACCTCAAGCCCCCTCCTTCAGTCTTCTTCTATGCTTCCTACATCCCTGAGTTGGCTCCCTAATATTAGGATTCTGTCCTTGGTTCCATTCTCTTTTCATTTACACTTTCTCCTTGGGCAGTCTCATCCTCTGCTGATTTGAATCATCTCTTGGCTCCTATTTTCTAAATTTATACATTCTGCTCAGGTTATCTGAGTTCCACATTCACGTATCTAATAGCCCTGAGCATCTCTAGTGATAAGTCTCCACTTAACATGTGCAAAACTGAACTCAGTTCCTCTCTGGTAACTATACTTTCCACCAAAGAATTTAAACCAGAGACTTGAGACATTTATCTTTGCATCTTTTCCTCTCAGTTGTATTTTTCAGTAGAGTACCAAGCCTAAAACCAAAATCTCTCTCTCATTTTTATGTCTTTACTTCTACTCATTTACTTACTTGAATTATCTCAGAGGTTTCCTAAATGAATTGTCAGGGCATTTGTTGTCTTTTTTTTTTTTTTTTTTTAAGCACCTTTATTTATTTGAAATATACCTTGCATATGTACAAATCTTAAATGTATCAGAATTTTATATATGAATAGACCATGTAATCAGTACACATATTAAGATAAAGAATGTGTCCAGTGCCACAGAAGACTGCCTTGTACCATTTCCTAGTCAGTATCCTCCCCAGGATACTCATATTCTAACATTTATTAACATAGATTAGTTTGCCTGGTATAGATGGAATCATACATAATATATTCTTTATACTTTTTTAAATCAACATCATATCTAAGAAAATAGGCAATTGAGATACCTACTCTGCTATTGATGGGCATTTGAGTTTTTTCCATTTTTTGACTATTGTGAATTATTTGAATAAGCATATATATGTCTTTTGGAAGGTGGACCTAACAACTCATTTCTGTTAGGTGAATGAATACAAATACTCACGCCTGTACCCAGGAGTTAAGATACTGCCACCCAATTTTTTAGTGTGGTTATTCCTTTTGTTGTTGCTGTTTTACTAGAATTTGAACTCAGGACCTCATGCTTGCTTGGCAGATGCTCTACCACTTGAGCTAGCCCTTTTTTGTGTTGGGTATTTTTAAGATAGGGTCTTGAGAACTATTTGCCTGAGCTGGCCTTGAACTTTGATCCTCCTGGCATACCTGGCTTATTGTGGTTATTCTAATTTATAGCACCAGCATTACAATAAATTTCTAATTGTTCTGCATCTTTACTAATGTATTGTCATCCTTTTCATATTTGCCCATACTTAGGTATCATGTGATTTGTTGTCATTTTACATGCCTGATTTTGAGAACTATTTCATATGTTTATGGGATATCTTTTGTGAAAGGTCTGGTTTTTTTTTGTTTTTTGAATGATTAAGTGTGTGTGGGGTTGTTTTTTTTTATTCTGGATATGAGTTCTTTGTTAGACATGTGTTAAAACTCTCTCTTCCCAGTTTGCTTTTTTTTTTTTTTTTTTTTTGTAGTACTAGGATTTAAACTCAAGGCCTCATGTTTGCTAGGTAGGCATTCTACTACTTGAGCCACTCTACCAGCCATTTTTTGTGTTGGGTATTTTTGAGATAGGGTCTCTGGAACTATTTGCCCGGGGCTGGCTTTGAGCCATGATCCTCCTGATTTTTGCCTCCTGAGTAATTAGGTTACAGGTGTGAGCTATCTGTGCCCACCGTGATTTTTCTTTTAAATTAAAAAAAAATGTTTTGAGATAATTCCATGCTTAGAAGTTTTTATACTTGTAAAATAGCTTAAAATTTCCTATATAACCTCTGCTTATTTTCCTAAATGTTAACAATTTCTATAACTATAATGCAATGATGCAAATCAGGAAATGAACTTTGATTTATTTCAATTGCCCCACTAATGTCCTTTTTCTGGCCCAGGATCCAATCCAGGATTATATGTTGTATTTAATTGTTTTGTCTTCTTAGTTTCCTTTAATCTAGAACAATTCCTTAATCTCCCTTTCTTTTTCAAATTCTTGAGACTTTTGAAGAGCATTGGCCAGTATTGTGTAATTTAGTTACTGGATTTGTCAGATGTTTCCTTGTGATTAAATTCAAATTATGTCAAGTAATGCAATTTTGTGTACTGTATCCAAAAGCATGTGATACTGATTTGTCTCATTACTGGTGAGTTAACTTTGGTCACTTTAAGGAGGTGTTAGATAGCTTTCTTCACAGAAAGGGTAACTTTTTCCTATTAATGTAATTAATAAGCATTTTATTAGAGATTCCTTGAAATTGTGTACGTATCTTGTTTCCATACTTTTTTTATTTTTAAAAATTTTTCTTCATCTTTTTTGTTTTACTGTTTTTTTCCTTTTTTGTTTTTCTTTTCTTTTTTTCATTTTTGTTTCTTTGTTGTTTTCATACTTTTGCCTCCTAATTTTGGCAGGCATTTGTGATTCTTGCTTGAAACGTTTATTGTGGTGTTTACTAAATAGTGATTTTTAAATTTTTCATTGTTTTTTCAATATTTATAGAAGGAACAGTGGAAATTCTATTGTATAGAATTCTGTTGTAAAGAGAGCTCCCCCATTTATACATGTATTTTATTATAATTTGTATCAGTATAGACTTAATTTGTATTGTTTTGTTGGTTGTAATCTATTACTATTGTTATTTATTTGCTCAAATTGCTGAAATTTGGCCTTTTGGAACCTTCATGTTCTCTTTGATATATGCCTTTTTTTTTTTTGAGTACTTTCAATTTTTTGGCATCACAATGTCTTTTAGGTGTATTTGTACTTTCTTTACTCCAGTCTTAAAATACACAATATTTTTTCTAGTTACTTGGAGGCAGAAATTGGGAGGATCCTGGTTTTAGGCCAGCCTGGGCAAAAAGTTAGTGAAACCTAACCAATCTCAACCAATAAGCTGGGTGTATGGTGGGTGCCTTTCGTACCAGCTGAGGGGAGGTGAGTTGTAAATAGGAAGATTGTGTCCAGGCTGACTTGGGCAAACATGCAAGACCCTATTTGAAAACTAACTAATGCAAAAGAACGGGGATGTGTGGCTTAAGTGGTGGAGCACCTTCTTAATATAAGGCACTGAGTTCAAATCCCAGTACTAAAAAACAAAAACAACAAAAAACTTTTTTTTGAGTGGGCATATGTTTTCATTTCTCTTAGGTATATATTTAGGAGTAGCGTTTCTAGTTTGTATGATGGCTCTATGTTTAACTATTTGAAGAACTGTTAGCCTATTCTTCAGTGACTATACCATTTTGTATTCCCATTAGCAGTGGATGTGAGATCCAATTTTTCCAATTATATTTTTTTGGATTACAGACAAGGTGTGAAGTGGTATCTCATTGAGATTTTGATTTTCAGTTCCTTGGTAGCTAATGATATTGAACATCTTTTTATATGTTTATTATGTCTTTTTTTTTTTTTTTTTTTTTTTTGCGGTTCTGGGGTTTGAATTTAGGGCCTACACCTTGAGCCACTCCACCAGCTCTTTTTTGTGAAGGGTTTTTTCGAGATAGAATCTCGCATACTATTTGCCCAGGCTGGCTTCAAATGACAATCTTCCAGATCTCTGCCTCCTGAGTAGTTAGGATTAAGGCATGAGCCACTAGCACCAGCTTATGTCTTCATTTTTGAAAGATATTTTCATTGGTAGAATTCTAGGTTGATAGTTTTTTTTTTTACGCACTTCAAATGTATCTTCCATTTTCTTCTAGCTTTGTTTTTGGTGGTACTGGGTATTGAACTCAAGGCTTCACACTTGCCTAGAGCTCTTGCCCCAGCCCTTTTTGCTTTAGTTTGTTTTTTAGTTAAGGTCTCATGCTTTTTGCCCTGGCCTGCCTCAAGTTGAGATCCTTTGCCTTTCATGTAGCTGGGATCATAGGTGTGCAACAGCACCCTGGTTTGTTTTTGAGACAGAGTTTAGATAACTTTTGTCTGGGCTAGTCTTGATCTGAAATTCTTCTATCTTTGCTTGCCAAGTAGCTGGGATTACAGATGTGCACCACCATGTCCACTCTCTTCTAGCTTTCTAATGAGAACCCTGATGTTATTCTTCTTGGCCACCTTTAAATTTTTCTCTTTACTACTGGCTTTCAACAATTTGATTTTCATGTACTTTTGTATGGTTGTCCGCATTTTTTTTTCCTTGGGTTCTGTTGAGATTTTAGGTTTGTGAGTACTTGGTTTTCATTAAATTTGTAAAATATTTGGCTAATACTTCTTCAAATATTCTTTTTGTCTCTCCCTCTTTGCTCCCTTTCTGGGACTTGTATTATATATATTTTAGTTCACTTTATAGTATTACTATAAATTACTCTGATTATTTCCTTCTCCATTTTTTTTCAGTTTGCTTTATTTGGATAATTTCTATTTTGCTATGTCTTCAAGATTTCTTCTTCTGTTTTCCTGCCTTTTTTGCATGTCTCAATTTTTATTAGGTTCAGGACACTAAATTTTATGCTGAATTTTGTTAGATTCCTTTAAAGTGTGTTAGAATTTGGTGTGACATTTAGTTTTTTTGTGTATAATTTGGTGGTTTTGAGGTTTTTTATGAGGTGCGTTAAAATAGGAAAAGGTGATAAGGAATTCCTCTGCCAGAAATTGAGGAACAAAACACATTTATTATTAAGAGCAAAACATTTGTTAATGCTTAATTTTGAGTGCAAAACATTTTTGTTATTTTTATTATACTTTTTTTTGTAATAAATGCTATTATATAACTACATTGCAAAGCACACAAATGTTATTTTTTTTCGCTTCACTGAACTGTAATCTAATGTAGAAAACAGGTCCTTAGTCTATCCTCAGATGATTAATATACCCTGATAATGAAGAACGAATGAAAACAATTATCTAAAGAAAATATCTGAGTCAATTCCCCTGTCTTACTTATCTTACTATGAATATCCATGATGGAAAAGTCACAGATGACAGTCTCTCTCTTAAGATGTCCACATTCTGTCTTTGGAGTGTGCTTGCCTCTTTGCCTGCTTTGCTAAATAAAGCTCTTCCTTTCTTACCTGAGTTTTGTCTTGGCTTGATAGAATGTGAACTATTCCAAGCTCTGGGTGAAGCTTGAGAATAGTTTGCTTTACTGCTTTTGTGTGGTTTTTTCCCTGGCCTTGTGGTGGTAGAACTTACATGTACATCATTAGTTATATTCTTGAGGGATCTTCTGTAGCTCTTCAGGGTAGCTCCCTCCTTTTCAGTAAACTCTCCTGTAAAATGTAGCTGCCTTGATCTACTAACTTTTATCTTTGACTCCTTAACTTGGGATAAGTGTTGAGTTCTGTTGGTTTTCTCTTCCTAAACTGTGGTTTTGAAACCACCTTTACACAGTTTTGCTCAGTTCATTTTTTGATTTCTTTCGGGAAATATAATTCTGTACTGCATATTGTCCTCTGTCTGAAAACTCTTTATTTCCTATATTTTGTCTGGTTTTTTAGCTGTTTATAGTAGGAGGGCAGGTCTCATAGCAGAAAGGAGAGGCAAAACTCCCTTAGACCTTTTAAAATGAAATTTATTACATACTTGCCAGCATTCCAGAGTGCCTGATGGTTCTTTCATAGAAGTTTGTGATTTGAGAATTATTTGTTTTCTCTTTCTAATATGTTCTCAGTGATGTTTGGGACAACATTGTCATTGCTAATCATTACACAGATCCATTAATTTGTTACTGCCTACAAAATAGTGGTATTCTACTTTTCTAATTGTTTTCTCATTTATTGGATGAAATATGCCTATAAAATAATTTTTATCAACTCTTTGGTTACTTTGAAAGTATACTTTGTGTAGAAAAGACTGTATGGACTTTAACAGTCTTCAAAAGAATTAATTACTTAGCATCCTTAAAAGGTGGACAGTGAGAATTTTTTATTTTATTTTATTGAGGATTATTAATAACTTATGGATAGAAAATTTGATTTGTTACAGTCCATTGTAAATGTACTTACTGATACTTAGATTGGTTCATCTTTGCCCAATGGGCCTATTTCACCAGAGTGATTTTCTTTGAACCTGGTCTTGTGTTACCCTGAGTGCTCGCCAGCTCTTGGGCTCAAGCAATCCTCCTGCCTCAGCTTCCCATGTATATTTAAAACACAAGGTTTACACCAGTAGACCTGGAAGAGGCCTGATAGTACCTGCCTTTGTCCTCACTGATTTGTTGTAGACAGGCATTTGAAAGCTACCGATTTCACTGGTGGTATTGTAAATAACCAGAAGCAGTTTATATGTCTGGTTTTATTTCTCCTTGACTCTGAAATGTTTTAATTTGTGATATAAGAGCAATATTTAAAGACCTATAGGTGGATGCAGTTTAGTATTTTGTTGTTAAAACATATTTTTCATTAGTAGTACTGAAATAAGACATAATTACTGCCTTTTGTTCATCATTCTTTTATGGGGCTCTCAGAATTAAATAAAAAAGGGCCTGATTCTTTGGCTCAATCTGATGAACTAACTGTAGTAAGTACAAATTTTTCCTGATGAATATAAGCTAATTAGATCTCATCTGAATAGACGTTTTTACCTTAAAAATTTTTTTTGGAAAAGAGGAAAATAACAGTTTATAATTCTGCCATGTTAACACAACTATTATAACTTGACTATTCTTCTGTTAACAAATTTTTCCATATGCAAACATTTTTACATAATCATGTCTAGCTAGACTTAGCAGCACTGGTCTCACGATTACCAAGTAATCCTTATCTACTTTCTCAGTTCCTCCAGCTAAAACAAAAAAAGATTGTACAACAGTAATTTTTATTTTAAGTTACTTGTGTATCCTATATTTGGAGCAAGGGAAAGTCATTACAGTATATTCTCCACTATCTCTGTTACTGATGGAATTGAAAAGTAGTACAAATAAATCAGCAAACTTTTAAAATCCTATTTTGGTTTTGATTTTACTCTGATTTTTGGCACTGTAGTTGTATTTTTAAAAATGTGGCTAGTATTAATATGAGTTGACATCCTCTGATCACGTTATCTGATAAGAATGAGATAATTAGAAAATTAGTGACCAGTTTATTCTATATTAATGGATTTTTATTTTGATTTAAGTAATACCTTGAAAAAAATTCACATCTGACTTTCACAATGTACAGTTTTAGCCTCACCAGTAATCCTTGTGTACCAACAGTTAGGAGGGAATCTGACCTCCAGCCTTCCATTTCTAATGAGATGCTTTGCATCCAATCAGTTCAGAATGCTTGGGAAATGATTGTCCTAATTAGATATATACCTTTTAATATTTCATGCTAGAGAAGGTTATGTTAGATGTAGGTGAAATGATATTGGTACTGCCAGATACATTGTGAAAAACTATGTTTTGTGGTATGACATGAGACTAGCTATCTTTTTTTTTTTTTTTAGGGAACATTCTTTCCAAGTTCCAAATAGATTGAGATAGGAATATAGCCTAACTATAAATTGTGGCCTGCTTGTTGTTGTAAATTTCATTAGTTTTTATTAGTAAAACTGTATCCCCTCTCCCTTACTTTCCAGATTGGTCTTGTGTTCCTTGTAGATCTTATTTGAGCACTGAAATTAGCATGAGATTTAAGAATTGATTGAAATGGGTTTTTTTTTTTTTTTTTTTCATTTTAGGAAATCTACCTTCTTTAATGTATTAACCAATAGTCAGGCTTCAGCAGAAAACTTCCCATTCTGCACTATCGATCCTAATGAGAGCAGAGTACCTGTGCCAGATGAAAGGTTTGAATTTCTTTGCCAGTATCATAAACCAGCAAGGTAAGAAATACTTTATGCCATTGTTTATTTAGTGGCCCTTATAGACTGAGGATGGACCCCATTACGATTAGTTATTTTTTTCTGGGGATCTTGAAGTAATGGGGATAATTAGTCTGTGTTATATGATCTCATTCACATAAATTTACACTGTCTCTGTATGTGTACAGGAAAAGGTATATAATGAAAATCACAAACTCATGGTTATCTCTGGATAGTGGACTTGACAGTGGTCCCTTTGTGTCTATGGGGGGATTTGTTCTAGGACCACTGTAGGTACCAAAAGTTGCTCACATTACGTGGATACACCTTTTTTTTTTTTTTTGCGGTATTGGGGCTTGAACTCAGGGCCTATACCTTGAGCCACTCCACAAGCCTTTTTTTGTGAAGAGTTTTTTCAAGATAGGGTTTCGTAGAACTATTTGCCTAGGCTGGCTTCGATTTGCTATACTCCTGATCTCTGCCTCCTGAGTAGCTAGGATTACAGCTGTGAGCCACTGGTGCCCAGCAGTCACACCATTTTCTGCATATAACTTACACACATTCTCCTGTATACTTTAATTATCTCTAGATTATTTACAATTCCTAATTAATGTAAATGCTGTGTAAATAGTTGTTGTACTGTATTGTTTAGGGGATAATGACAAAAAAATTATACAGGTACATTTTTCCCCCAAATATTTCCGATCTGTGATTTATTGAATCTGAGGAGGTAGAACCTACAATTCAAAGGGGTGACTGTATTCTTAATTCCACTAGTGTTTGAATTTTTTAATAATAAGCATATATTATATCTTTAACTAGAAAAAAAACTTGTTAGGAACAATATAATATACTTTATTGCAGGAAGTTCATACAGTAGGGAAATATATGAAAGGAGTAAAAATCACCTTTACTCTCTTACCCTGATACAACAGATGTAAATACTTTGAAGGGCATATACTTCCATGCTTTACCCTGAATATGTTTATGCTTCCAGGAATAGAATATTTGTTTACCTGAAGTATTAATATCTTTCTAGATTAAAAAATACAGGCTTAAGTAATCATTGCTAATACTTACATTTAATATTTCATTATATGAATATACTACAGTTTGTTTACTATTTCCCTATTATTGAGATTTGTTTTTAGTGTTTCACTCTTTGAAATACTGATAAATCCCAAATTTCGGTCTCTAGCCCTGAACTCTGCTGAATCTTAGACATATCTAATTGCCTTCTTGTTGTTGGTACTTCAGTGTATGAGATGTCTTAGACTTGACATGGCCAAAATGAATTTTTTTACGTGGTACTTGTATTGAACGTAGGTCCTTGCTCTTGGTAGGCAGGTGCTCTACCACTTGCCACTCTGCCGGGTGTAAAATAGACTTCTTGACTTCACTATCTTGTGCTAAATTTGTTCTTCCTTATAAATAGCACTATAATTTCCTCAGTTGGCTGAGTTAATGCCCAGCATTAATCATCGATCCTTTTTCTCCCTTGACTCCACCCCACATCACAAAGTATATACTAAGTTCTTTGACTTTCCCCTCTTAATTGTAGCATCCACTGATTTTCTTTTTCTTTTTTACAGTGCTAAAGATTAACCTCAGGGCTTCATGAATGTTAGACAAGTGCTCTACCACTGAGCTATATCCCCAGCTATCATTGTTTTTTTTTTAAATAAATTAATTACTGCTATATCATCCATATATGTGCTACTGTAATTCCTATTTATCATATGGTTACTTTTAGTTGTTAGTAATTACATCATTTAGGGTGAATTTGGTTGTAATTAACATATTGACTTAAAAGTTGATTTACTGAATTAGTGACAGGTAGCATGGTATTTAGTCATTGATATCATCAAGGATTTGGTTTCTTTCCCCTCTCCACTTTACTTTCTTCATCGGCTTGGCATAAGATTGCCTTCCCCTTGTGGTCACATGATGTCTTTCAACTCTTGCAGCTATATACTTTGTTATTTATTTTAGCATGAAAGAGGGGATTGCTTCTAGAAGCTCTCAGAAGACTGATGAGCTTCTATTCAGGAATCTCTTTCATTCCTTCCACAAGGTCTTTCTCATTCCTTCTCAAGTCTTTGAGGCAAACCAGGCAAGGTGAAGGTCCTAGAATCATTGATTGTTCCTAAGAATGATATTAAGCTCATTAAGAATGATATTAAGAATGATATTAAGCAATTAAGAATGATATTAAGCCTCAGAACAGGCCTGAGCTCTATGTCACACTTTTAGAGGAAAGGCTACAGCAAGCCTCTTCAAAGCTCTAGGCTACACTGGGGAAGTATGGGTCCCCAAACGAAAATCAGTATAGCAATCAAAAGAAGGGGCAATGGATACTGAGGAGGCAAGCACAATATCCAGCTACAAAAGCTTAATACACTTTTTGTGTTTTCAGTGAAATTGCTGGTAACAATTATTAAGCAATTTCTATCTGAAATAGTTATTTGTAGAATAATTATGTAATATAGGAATATCTTGTGTGTAGAACTTTTATGTTGTATTTTTTCAAGTAGTGAAATAGACATTATGTCATATCCCTTTGTCATACGACATTGAAAGCAGCCTTTATTTACTGTATACTTAAACATCCATTTTTACATGATAAACTGATTTTCCTAACTTGGTTTCTATCTTGTATAACTGTGTTTTTATTTACCAAAATAAAGGCCATTTTGTATGTACATCTAGTTCTGTTATTGTTATCAGCTATGTTATTATGTTGATAATTAGTTCTCATCATTATATGTATTTTTTTGTTTTTTTGCTCTATAACCTATATGGTGATTAAGTGCAAACCCAGATAGCCCGTGTTTGAATCCCAGTTTTATCACTACTAGCTAAGTGATCTTGTATGTAATACGTTTTGCAACTCCTCTAAGGCTTGATTTCCTAATCGGCAAAGTGGGCTTAATAAATAGCACCTATCTTATAGAGTTGAACTTTGAAATGAGGTAATATCTGTAAAGTACTTAGTCTAGTGTCTGACACAAAGTAAGTTGGCTCATTTTATGTCAATTATCTTTGCTTGTGTTGTTGTATTCTTTAAACATACTGCACTGCGTGTGTGTGTGTATGTGTGCCAATAGAACTTTTAGTAAAATTTACTGTTCTTAATATTATTTTAACTAAAGTCATCTTGTGGTACTGGGGGTTGAACTCAGGGCCTTGTGCATGCTAGCCACATGCTTTGCCACTCGAGCCATTCTGCCTAAAGTCATCTTTTGTATTTCAGCAAAATTCCTGCCTTTCTAAATGTAGTGGATATTGCTGGCCTTGTGAAAGGAGCTCACAATGGGCAAGGCCTGGGAAATGCCTTTTTATCTCACATTAGTGCCTGCGATGGGATCTTTCATCTAACACGTAAGTACAGTTATAGCTGTTCATTCAGTTATTGATTTCATTGAGATCAGTGTTCTCTTCCCATTATTGCTCAAGTAAAATTAAAAATGACTGATTCATAGATTGCTTTGCAAGAAGAATCATAAGTTGGTTTATTAATTTATGACTTTAATGTTAGTATCTTCATGTGAAGTCTTACTCCATAGTAAGTGTATGCTGTGCTTATACTATATTCTAATTAAATTTTGTCTCATTTTGGACTAAAGCCACTGAGACTTGTTGATTATAAAGGCATTTTGAAATTTTCTTTCTTCTTATTTACTTATTTATTATTGTCTTGAAGAGAATTGAACCCATAACCTGTACATGCTCACAAATGCTCTACCACTGAGCTACACCCCCAGCTCTAAATTTGTAAGTTGTGGAACTTTTATGTTCTTGCTTTTTCATGTGTTGAGAAGGCAGAATTGATAGAGATGGGAATTATAACTATTTCAGAGGAGAGAAGGTCACCCAATGTATCTATCAGAAATGAATAGATTAAAGAAAAATCTGTAGATTAGCTCATCCTTATGGAGAGAGAGGTATAATGCAAAGGGAGAAAACAGGTAGAACTGTGGATTGATTCCTATTTTTTTACCTATACAAATGAGCCGAAAACAGTAATTCTCTGACAGAATAGAAAGGTTTAGGGTAAGGCTTAGGGCAAGTCTGGACTTTATAGTGATAATATTATAATGACTAAATTAATGCAAACAACAATAGCTAGAAAAATTATGGGCCAGCTGTAGTCTGGTTGAGAGCTTTTGTTACTGGTCTTTGACTAGGTAATTGTAACGGTTGAGAATGAGCATTTGGAAATTTTTATAACAATTTAACTGGTATTTTTTGGTCATTTGAATCAGATGATTAAAAAATTACAGCATTAGTTTTTGTATGTCTTTAAGGTTTCTCATTTGTCTAGTAATTCATTTTTACTATATTTTACAAAAACCTATCACAGATAATTTGAGAAGCACTAATCCATATAGCTATCTCTCTCCTTCTGGGGAAGTTTGTGGTGTAGGCAAAGAAAGATTGGTGGAGCAGGAGCTAGATAAGGAATTCAGTTATGTAGAGAAGTGAACCTAGAATCTGTTCATTGGCAGGTGCTGTGTTTTCCTGCTGGTTCTGGTGGTTAATGCGAGGGCTTCAAAGAAAGGGTGGAGTCAAGTGTGACTCCTGGGCTTCTGGACAGGGTCAGGTGGATGAAGCATGATGACATTCTTTGAGATGTTAAGTATAGAAAGAACAGCAAGTGTTGAGCTATGATGAACTTTGTATGAGATATTTTAAATTTCTGTATCTGCGACATTCAAATAGATGTCTATTAGGAAGTAGGATTGATAAGCAAACGTGCTAGGAGGAAGGGGGCAAGAGAAGTGAGAGAAATTGAATTGATGGGTATAATAGAGCTTAAAATAGAATAGGAATGACTGTGAATGTAAAATATCTTGTACTTGCTTTCTGATACATAGTAGTGACCGTGCTTTGCCAGAGCTGTTTTTTGTAATGTTACTCTAGGAGGTTTTCTTTGCAGATGATGATTGAGAAGCTAATAAAAAATGGTGCCAGGTACCACAACTGTTACAGGATGTTGCTGTTTTTTGGGGTGTTGTTTGTACCTTTTTTTTTTTTATTGGAGTGTGCTAGATTGCTCTATAATTTTGTTCAAAGTTCAAGTGACTGTAGAACCTTTAAAAGCTGTTGATGCCTAACATACTGCTTTTTTTTTTTATATAAACATGTTCATATATAATTTTTGGAAACTAGTTGTACTGTCAACATTGGAAAAAAGTATTCCAGTTTACTATGTTAAGTTGGCATTATACAGAAATGAATAGCCATATTGGTCTAGAAACATTAAACTAAAAATTTTTTTTCATTTGTGCAAGGGTAGCACACTGTATTAAACATGTAAGGTCTTAACTACATGGGATTGATTACAGAAACTAATAAAGTATTCTCTAAAAAAAAATAGGAGTGAAACTAGGAGAGGATTGAAAAATGAAGAGCTCATGGATCTGATTTCCTGATGAGGTTTTAGAATAGGCATGCTGGGTGTAAGATGGTTGCATGACTAGGGGCGGATATTTGGTTTAAAATTTCAGAGCAGGAGCAATTTAGGGTGAGAGTAAGGTCCCGATGATAAAAATGTCTTTGTTTTTGCTGTTTCTTATGTAGTATTCATCTGATAGGTTTTTCTACCCCTTAGGGGATATGGAATTTCCTTAGGAACATTTGTGTTTTATTTTATTCCGGCCAAAATACCATCATTAAGAAAGGAAAAAACAGGGCTGGTGGCACAGTTCAAGCTGTGGAGCACCTGCCTAGCAAGTGTGAAGTACTGAGTTCAAACCAGTATCTTCAAAAAATGAAAGGAAAATATTTTGGCTGGGTGCTGTGGTGCAAGCCTCCTAGCTACTTGGGAGGCAGAGATTGGGAGGATCATGGTTCAAGATATAATGCTTTTTTATCTTTTTTTCAGAGATGTTAAAGTATGAAAATACACATTATAGAATTGACGAAATAGGTACATATTCCTAGTGCATGGAACATAAGATGAAATATTTATAACCAGAATTTTAAAAAAACATAGAAAAAAAAGACTCATGGAGATTAGAAAGACAAGTGACTGCTTTGAAGATATGAAAATTTATAATCCTTTAATTCCAAATAGTAATAATAATAATAATATATCAATCTTTGGTAGAGTATTAAATGTGAATATGAAAATTTTGCCTTGCATATTGTTATTTGAAGGTTATTTTCTTTAAATATCTTTAAATCAGAAGAGGTGTACTTAACTTATTTTTCATTAATTAAGTACAAAATGCTTTCTGTTTTGTGTACTAGGGATATATACTGAATACTAGATTTTTTTTTATTCATATGTGCATACAATGTTTGGGTCATTTCTCCCCCCCTTCCCCCCGCCCCCTCTCTTAACCACCCCATCCCTTCCCTTTCCCCCCACCCCCTTGTTTCCAGGCAGAAACTATTTTGCCCTTATCTCTAATTTTGTTGAAGAGAGAGTATAAGCAATAAAAGGAAGGAACAAGGGTTTTTGCTAGTTGAGATAAGGATAGCTATACAGGGAGTTGACTTGCATTGTTTTCCTGTACATGTGTGTTACCTTCTAAATTAATTCTTCTCAAAATAACCTTTTCTCTAGTTCCTGGTCCCCTTCGCCTTTTGGCCTCAGTTGCTTTAAAGTATCTGCTTTAGTTTCTCTGCGTTGAGGGCAACAAATGCTATCTAGTTTTTTAGGCGTCTTACCTATCCTCATACCTCCCTTGTGTGCTCTCGGTTTATCATGTGATCAAAGTCCAATCCCCTTGTTGTGTTTGCCCTTGATCTAATGTCCACATATGAGGGAGAACATACAATGTTCTCCAGTTCCATCCATTTACCTGCGAATGATAACATTTCATTCTTCTTCATGGCTCCATAAAATTCCATTGTGTATAAATACCACGTTTTCTTAATCCATTCTTTATTAGAGGGGCATCTTGGCTGTTTCCATAACTTGTCTATTGTGAATAGTGCTGCAATAAACATGGGTGTGGAGGTGCCTCTGGAGTAACCTGTGTCACAGTCTTTTGGGTATATCCCTAAGAGTGATATTGCTGGATCAAATGGTAGATCAGTGTTTAGCTTTTTAAGTAGCCTCCAAATTTTTTTCCAGAGTGGTTGTGCTAATTTACATTCCCACCAGCAGTGTAAGAGGGTTCCTTTTTCCCCCGCATTCTCACCAACACCTGTTATTAGTGGTATTGCTAATGATGGCTATTCTAACAGGAGTGAGGTGCAATCTTAGTATGGTTTTAATTTGCATTTCCTTTTGAATATTAGAATTTGATATAATCTCTTCTTTTGTGAAGCCTGAAGTCTCGTGATGGACATAGGCATTGAAAAATTATATTAAGAGATGTGTAATTACATTGTTGGATCTGAGCTTTTTTCTTCCCTTCCAGATTTGCTGGTGAATTGTTCACATACTGACCTATTGCCATGTATTTGACACTTCAGTTTGTAATTTTGTCATTTCTTATTGATAAGTAATAGGATGATTACATATTTTAGTTTCCCTATTTTGGTTTTAGACAGTTGGTTTAAAACTACTAAGAAGTGGGGAGAACAGAGGGTGGTGATATATATTTGTGTTTAGGGCATTCTTAAGTTTTCTGTTAGAAAAATTTTTTTTCTGTACAGAAAAATTGTTGAAAGAAAATTTTGGTTTATCACAGTTTTAATTTATTAATACCATATTTCTCTCTATTAATTGATTAATTTTTTAAAATTAATATTGCCTTAACCCTGTTTAGTTCCTTTAGTTACTGGAAATATTAAAATGTATACATTATCTCAAAATTTTGTAGATTTTAAAAATATAAATACTTATTTTGAATGGTTTGCTTTGGCTTTAAATCTTTAGATTACTCTGTCTCATACATTTGACACATACTTGGCAAGTACCTCTTGTTAGTGTACCGGATGCTAGGGAAGTAATGGTGAGTAAAAGTATGTAGGACCCTTGCTTGCCTTGTGGAGCTTACAATGCAGTGCAGGATACAGACATTGAGTAAATGGTAGTAGAAACTCCAGTTTTGTACAAAGAAGAGAAAGAATGCATGTGTGTGAGTGTTTGGCATTACTTCAGACTACTTTTGAGAAGTTAAGTTTGAGTAGTTGCTAAGTTAGCAAGAGGAAGAAAGGGAAGATTATTCAGAGTAAATGGTTTCTTTCATGGCCCTGTGGTAGAAAGAAGCCTGCTGTCTTATGAACTGTCAGTGTGGGTAGAAGGAATGATGAGGATTGATGGAAAGAACCTAGGGATGTATTTGGGCTGTTCTGTCTGTAATGGAGTAATGTAAATGGTTTCAATCAGGTGAGGGTGGAGGTACATTAAATTGTTCCGGGAGCTTCTTTTGCAGTTATTCAGTTGCATTGCATTTTTATGTTTTAAGAAATCCAAGCGGGAGTAAGGCACCAAGAGTTTAAAATTTCATTTTGTTACAAGTATATATTTCTAACATGCTGTATGAAGTTGGAGCATAAAAAATACAGAATAGTGGTACTGGGGTTTGAACTCAGGGCCTCATGATTGTTAGATGACGTGTTCTCACTTGAGCCATGCACCCAGCTGTTTTTGCTTTTTTTTCAAATAGGGTCTTATTTTTGTCAAAGCTGGTTTGGTCCACAGTCTTCCTGTTTACACCTCCTGCATAGCTGAGGTGATAGGTATGCCACTGTCTGTGCCCTGCTTATAGGTTGAGATGGTATCTCACTAAATTTTTGCCTGGGTTGGCCTGGAACTGGGACTGTCCTTTAACCTTGGTCTTCCTGATCTCCACTTCCTGAGAATCTGGAAATAAATGTGAGCCATCTTGCCTGGCTAAAATTTTTTTTGCTATACACAGCAACATAGATGAATCTCAAAGTAGTAGTGTTGAATGGGGGTCTGGTATGATGGTGCATGCCAGTAATCCCAGCTGCTCGGGAGGATCGCTGTTGGAGGTCAGCCCCAAGAAAAAGCTAGTGAGACTTATCTCAGTAAGTAAGCTGGGCATGGTGCTATGAGCCTATAATCCCAGTTACATAGGAGTCATAGGAAGGAGGATTGTGGTCTGAAAAATTTTAAAAAATTTTAATAATTAAAATTTAAAAAAAATTAGAAGACAATTTAAAAATTATTAAAACATAAAAGAGCTGGGGGCATGGCTCAAGTGGTAGAACACCAATCTAGGAAGTGAGAGGCCCTGGATTCAAACACCAGCACTGCCAAAAAAAAAATGCTGAATGGAAAAAGAGAAGTCAGAGAAAAGACTGTCTCCTATGATTCCATTTATATAACATTATAGAAAATGCAAGCTAATCTATCAGAAAACATCAGTGGTTGCCTGTCATCAAGGGAGGAATTAAAAGGAGCACGAGGAAATTCTTGAGGGTGATGAGTATGTTCACAATCTTGGCTGTGGTGATGGTCTCATGGTTATGCATTTATCAAATGATCTATTTTTTGTACATCTTACTTATTTTTATAATTATCATTTAGTAAAATTAGCTTGCTTATGGTGTATAGTTCCATGGCTTTTAACATATATATAGATTTTTCTGTAATTTTCAGGGTACTGAACACTTTTACCATTACAAAAACCTCCCTTATGCTGTCCCACCCTTATCCCTACAACTGCTCATCTCTTCCTCATTAGTATTTTTTTATTATTGAGAATGTTACATAAATGAAACAATAGGAGCATGTATTTTTTGTTTTGTTTTGAAAAGATATTACAGATGACATCTAATGACATTGTTAGCAGATCCTCTGGGCCCATGAATTGAACATGTTTTGTGGGTCCCAGAGGGAGTGAGGCTAATTTTTCCCCTCTAATGGTAGGGATGAAACTCAGAGCCTCACATGCTAGGAAAGCACTCCACCACTGTGCTTAACCCATAGCCCTTAGGTATTTTTAAATACCAAAATGTTCTTTTCACTTTTCTTTTTGGAAATACAGATTATGTGTGACATGTATTAGGATGAAGTGCTTAGGACAAAAAGTGTTTTGGATTTCAAATGTTTCCAGATTTTGGAATATTTGTATGTAATATTGAGTCTCATTAGCAATGGGACCCAAGTCTAACACAAAATTCATTTTTTATATTTTGTGTACACCTTATACACATAGCCTGATGATAGTTTTACACAATATGTTCCCTATGCCTGTGTTTTGACTATGACCAGACTCATGAGGCAGGTGTGGAGTTTTTTATTTGTGGCATCAAAAAGTTCAGACTTTTAAGTAATTTGGATTTCAGAATTTTAGATTAGGGGTTTTCAACTTATGTTGCTTTTTTTTTTTTTTCCTTCCAAAGTTTATCTTTTAAAAATTTGTAGCAAAATTTTGTTTTCAACCAGATTAAATCTTGAACTAATGGATAAAGCTGCCTCTTTCTAAAACATATAAAAACATACAGAATGTAATGAAAATGGTGAGATTCTGGTAATCGTCACACTTTTCACCCAAAAGTGCTATACACAGGGATGGGGAACATGGGAGGTTTTGGTAAAAAGTATAGCTCCAAACACTTCAAACAAGATTTTTGGGAATCCATGCTTTCTTGTGTTCTTCCAGCAGTATACAGTTCCCAAGTTGAGAAGCGGGTTCGTAGGTTAAGATAAAAGCACTCTTATCTCTAGCACGAGGCCTATCTGATTAAACAAATAGGTGCCACTTATAATAATAATGACTGTTGCACTTTGCTTATGTAAGTCTTAGAATTATTTTTATATGAGAAAACCATGCATACATAGGTAAAATGATTTTGCTCAAGTCACATAACTAAAAGGTAACAGTGCCTTTGATTAAATTACTCTTTCACTGCTTTAGCCTTTTCTGCTACACCAACTCTGTGTTTATCAAACCTGGAAGAAATGGTGTTTGGGGTAAAAGTGACAAAGCATGGAGAAAAGGTGGTTGATTTTCTAAGGATTAAAGTAGGTTTTGTTTTTACCACTTACTTCTCTTACTATAAATTGATAATTTATAATTATATACATTTATGGAGTACAAAATGGTAAGACTTGTGAATATAATGTGAAGTAATGAAATTGAACTAGATAACAAATCCATTGCCTCAAATACTTACACATTTTTTTGTGGTAAGAATGTTTGAAATTTACTGTTTAGTAATTTTGAAATGTACTGTTTTCACCATTTGGTGCAATAGAACTTAAACACACACACACACATACACATACCCCCTATATTCCTTCAATCTAATTGGAATTTTGTACCCTTTGACTGTTGTTGTCCTCCTCCCCCACCCCACCCCCTCATCCTCTGTGATCACCATTCTATTCTGCTTTGACTCTTGATGCCTGTGTTAGAGGTCCATGGGACACAGGTTGAAAGATTTGGGTTAAAATACAATGTTTGAGACCTGGTGGAATGGCTCAAGTGGTAAAGCACCTGCCTAGCAAGCATGAAGCCCTGAGTTCAAATGTCAATACCACCAAAAAAATATAAATGCAATGTTTGAATGCTTCTTTAAGTACTACTGAGGTAGAGTATTTCATTTTGAGTCATTTGTATTGCTGAGTATGGTATGCTTTCTTTTTTGTGGTACTGGGGTTTGAACTCAGGGCTTCATGGTTGAAAAGTGGGCATTCTACAACTTGAGCCACAACTCCAGTCAAGACCTCAGCATTGGTTTTGAACTCAGGGCCTCACGCTTGCTAGGCAGGCGTTCTTACTACTTGAGCCAGGCCTGTATTGTTGAATGAAGCGCATGTGATTTGATGATTCTAATCAAGTAGAAAGTTGGTAAAAACACTGCCATTAGTTTTCTTGCATTTAGAATGTACTTTATCCATTTGTTTTACCTGTGATCGCCAAAGATGATACTGGGTCTTTTTGTGTTTATTTGTTTTTAAATCTTTTGAAGCTAATTATCCTCATTTCCTCTTCAAGTTAGTCATTTACATGAGCTGAGGCCACATTTTAAAATTAAAAACAATTGCCTAAACTTTTATTTACTTTGAAGCAGAAATGCAGTGTGTGATGTTCAGGAGATATTTTCAAAGTAGTCCCTTAAAAATTAGTAACTGTTTAGGGACTGGGAATATAGGTAACTGAGCCCTAGATTCAATCTCTAGCACCAAAAACAAAACAAAAAAGTAACCATTTAAATGATATTAAAGATAATAATGGGAAAAAATCTAATTATGTTATTATAGTACAACTATTTTTTGTATTATTCTGCTCCTTAGAGTAAAATGAAATGAGAATTTTCTTTGTTTTATTGTATGGAGTGCTAAGCCTCTAACCCAGGGCCTCATGTGTGCTAGGCAACATTCTATCACTGAGCCACTCTTTGGAATCAATCCCAAATGTGAATATCATTTCCGCTTGCTAACTACATAAGGGTGAAAGAGATTGTATCTCTGAACCTCAATTTTTCTTGTAAAATGGGGACAACAGTAGTGAATTGCCTTACAAAATTATTGTGTGGTTTAAATAGGAGATTCTTCTATGTCAGTGCATATAGACTATTGTTTTTAGTGCTGCTTTATTTTTGTGAATATAGATTTTAAATTTGCGGAATTATTTTGAAGTTTAAAGAGATTCTGTCAGTGCCTGTAGACTCATTTTTAATGCTGCTTTATTTTTTGTGAATATAGAGTTGAAATTTCAACATATTTTTACTTTTTAGATTTTAAAATATTGTAGTAACACACAACATAAAGTTGAACATTTTTACCATTTTTAAGAGTTCAGTGGTGTTAAATGCCTTCATGTTGTGCAACAGCTACCACCATCCATTTCTAGAGCCTTTTTATCATCCCAAGGTGCAACCCTGTCCCTGTAAGCAGAACCTCCCCATTTTCTCCTCCCTCTAGTGCCTGGCAACCACTGTTTTGAGTTTCATATAAATGGAATCATGTATATCACATATACATTAAAAATAAACAAGTCATAATTTTTTCTTTGCCTTGGCTGTTATGATGCTCAATTGATTTATTGTCAATTTCAGTGTTTTATTTGGCACAGTTTATATATTACCATGTACTTAGGCTCCAGACCATCCATCTACCCTTCTCTCTTTAATCTGTATTCTTGTTAATTGGCTCTCATCATTTTCCAATTATTTTAAGATACTTGTCTTTTATTGTAAGACAGTTGAAATTCCTTTGAGAAGTCAGCAGAGCAAAATAAGAACTCAAATTGAAATTTTACATCAAAAGTTCAAAATAAGTCCATAGGCAGAAAATGTAGCTATAGAAAGCAACTGGTGAATGGGACTCAGGAAAGTCAGGCATTTTATCCCCTGTTCCCAACGTTACCACCGTCATCTCATACAGAATATGTGTACACATGGACTTAGTTGAAAATAATCAAGTTGCATTTGAGATTTTGTTTCTGATCAGTATAACTTTAAACTTTAAGGTATATACTTTGTAGTTAACAGTTCTGTATATCAGAGGTAAATTGGGAACAAACTGTCCTATAGGTCAGAAAGCAGCATCTGTTCAGAAACTTTCATAAGTGTTATCCCTAAATAGCTTGACAGTAGATGTAGTGATACTGCCCAACATACAGTTCCTTAGATAACACACAAATAAATGCCTTAACTTCCTGTTGCTGTATTATTTCAAAATTTCTAATGTTTTGAAAAGCGGTAGACCCAGTGAAATCAATAACCTCATTATGTTCCAAGCTTTAGAAATCTAACAATGGGATTTATATTGCTTCTCAAAATTGAGGAAAACAAGTCCCATTGGCCTACTGTACCCTAGAGAATTATATAAATAGACATTTCATTTTAGAGAAGCTACTGCATGTAGGAATTTAAAAATAATTCCTTCCCATAACATAGTACCTGCTTCCCTATTTTGTGTTTAATCTTTGGCAAACAGATTTATCTGAGGAGAATTAAGTTTGTTGAAGATGAAAGAAACTAATGTTATGTCATAATCCTTCTTCACACAGTCTTTCAAATTTGCTTTTTCCCTCAACTACTACAGACAGTTTTCTGAAATCCAGCTTTTACTACTTCCTCCATGAACTACCACAAAAACTTCATGGCTGCTTTCTGCCTCAGATTTCTTCCCACTCAAACCTATTCAGAGGAGGGGGCGAATTCAACTATGATATATTGTAAGAACCTTTGTAAATGTCACAGTGAACCCCAGTACAACAATAATATGATAATAAAATATAAAAATAAAATCTACTCAGAATGTGTTGATATGTATGTAGTTGCTTATAACAACTTCAGCTTTGTAAACTAAATGACATAATCCTGAATAGATAAAATCCAAGTTTGTGGCTTAACAAACTTACAAATCATGAAAACCAAAATACACAATAATGGGAATGAATCTCATAGACATGATAGTGAAAGAAAGGAGGAGGTACAAAAGAATACAGAATGTGTGGTTACATTTATGTGAAGTTAAAGAATAAATAAAACTAACTGATGATGCTACAAGTCAGAATAGTGATCACCCTGGAAAGGTTGGCTCTACATTTTGATTTACATGGTTGTTGCACAAGTGTAACTGCATGTACAAATGAATCTAGATGTACATTTTAGATATGTGTGTATTTTTCATCATATTAATGTATTTTATACCTCAGTAGAAACAGAAAAATAAGCTAGAAGAAAAAGTCGGTAAATTTACCTGACCTTAGGGAAGATAAAAACTTTCTAGGTACCTAAGAATGGAAAAAATGAAAGGAAAAGACTGATGAGAAAAATTTCAACAAAGATGACATATAGTCATTATATGCCCAAGTGCTTCTATTGCATGAAGAAACTCTAGAACAGGGGTCCTAAGAGCTTATGGCTTATTTTTGTATAACCCTAGAGCCACGAACGATTTTCACATTTTTAAAGCATTACAGCATATACAGGGTATAACATACATAAACACACACATGCACCCAGAATATGCAACAGTGCAACGTGTTTACTGTCTGACCCATTTAAAAAAAAAATTTGCCAACACTTGCTCTATAGAAACTAATAAATAGCATCACTTAATGAAAACAAAATGAGGAATTGAAAGGTAGGCAGTAATAATATTTATTATGTATAATCATATCCATTTTCTCTTTGAACTTCTGTTTAATATACTCCAATATATGACTTATCTAAAATGAATAAAAAAATACCTTCATGGGGATGAAGAGGGAGGCTTGGATGTATCTAATAGAATTCTAAATGTATATTATATATTCGTTTGCATTATAATTCTGCTGAGCATATCTGTTAGAGAAATAACCAGATATGTGCAGAAAAGAACCTGGTGGAAGAATATTAATTAGCAATATCATCTATAATTTTTAAAAGTTATAAATAATAAATTCCCATAAATAGGAAGCAGTTCAACAAGCTCTAGTGCTTCTTTATTATGGACAATGATATAATAATGAGGTATGAAGTAAGCCAGCCACTAAAAAGATAAATACTTATGACAAATGGAATATATGTATGTAGACAAGTGTATCAGAAGAGATACCCTTTCCTAGTTCTAAATTGAAGAAGAGGCCTGACGTATAGCCCTATGTATTCTTTTTTCATAAAAGGCAGTAATTTGGAAGCAGTCTTTTTACCTCTCTTAAAACTCTCTTATTTTTTTTGTGAAAGCGATAGCAAAGTATATTAGGAGAGGAATTTAGTATAACAGGATAAAAGTAGGGAGAAATGGGGGAAAAAGAAACATTTTCTGCTTTCTGTGGAGGAAATGGGAGTAAGGATGCCGTTTTATAACTCTTGATAAAGGACATAGAATTAGATTTTTTTTTTCTAAAAGTTTTATCTTTTTGGAGTATTTACTGTTACCGTTATATGATAATACAAGTTTATAGTTCTAGTTCATAGAAGGGATATAGATAACTATTGAGTTTTAGCATATTTTAAAATTATCTTTTCAGAGCTGTTGTATTGGTGCATGCACTCAGCACTCAGAAGGCAAAGGCAGGAAAATCAGTTCTAGCCCAGCATGGGCTATAGTAAGTTTTAGGCCAACCTGAGCTCCATGATGAGACCCTGTCTCAAATAACAGGAGCAACAATCACCCCACAAAATAAAAACAAAAAAATCCCCTACCTCATCAGAGTATTAACAGGCTTTGGCACTACAGCATAACAGACAATTTAGTATTAAGATCATTATAGCTTATGTCTGAATTATTGGCATTTTATGTTTATTGCCAGAAGAAGGGAAATGAATGTCTTTAAGAACCTATACAGATCCTCCCATATACTTTATATATTTTTATTAGCATGAATTTGTTGTACAAAAGGGTTTCATTGTGATTTTACATACATGCATACAATGTACTTTGATTAAATTCACCCTGTCTATATTATTCTTTCTTAACCTCCCTCCCCCTACCCTTTTAACAGTTTTTGTGGGTTTCATTATGCTGTTTTCATATGTATATATATATATGTGTATGTGTGTGTATGTACATATATGTATATATACACATATATATAAAACTTAAATCATATTCACCTCCATCACAAAATGATTGTTAAACACTTGGTATGTGTTAGGTATTAAGGTAGTATCTTTGAAATACATTATTCTATTGTAATCTTGACAATTTTGCAGGATTGGTGTTATCCCAATTGTACAAATGAGGAAATTGAGGCTGAGAGGTTAAGTAGTTTTCTAAGATTCATAGCTAGTAAACTGACCACAGAGCCTGCCTTCCTTCTCCTTCTTGTCCTTCATCTTCTCTCTCCTCCTCCTTTTTTGTCTTTTTGGTGCTGGGGTCTGCATGTTAAGCATGGCTTCTACTATGCACTACACCCCCAGCCCCTGTCTTTGTTCTTTAAAGTCCTTTGTCTTTCTAGTCTTTCCATCATATCATGCTGCTTTCATGTATTTTAGATCTGAATGTTTGAGAACCATCTCTCTCTTTCTCTCTCTGTGTTTGAGAGAGAAAATATGATGTACATTCATTTTCAGAGAATATCTGCTGTGCACAATAGTGATCTATAAACATATCAAAAGATACTTCTAAAGACATAGGTTGTAATAATTTTGAAACAATAAGGATGGTTTTGTTGGCATATCACCATTAAGTATTTATTGAACATTTACTATATGCCAGGCTCTGTGCTGATTGCTTTATGTGAAGAATTTCATTTAATCCTCAGAAGAAGTCAGAATGGATATAAAGCTGTTAGGAAACTTGCCCAAGGTTACAATAGCTGGTAGATGGTATAGTTGGGAATTATATTTAATATAGCAGTCTGACACTAAAATGTACTTTTACCCTTTGTGCCAGCACTGACTAGTAGAAATATGAGCATATATGTGAATCACATTTTAATGTGTAATTTAAAAATTCCTGATTATCACATTAAAAAGTAAAAAGAAACAGGTAAATTTAATTTTAATAACATGTTTAACATAAAAATATTATTTCAACATGTAATATGTAAATTTGAAATACTTAACTTTTTGGTACTGTGTCTTTGAAGTCTGTTGTATAGACGTCTCCATTAGGACTATTAATTACATTTCAAGGAGTTAATAGCTTAATAACTTAATAGTACTTAATAATTGGACAGTCCAACTCTACACTTTACCCATAGAAAAGAAACTTAATGAAGTTACATCAGCTTGTTGATTTTTGAAGAATAGAATTGAGGTGCAGAGAGTGATGGATGACTTTTGCTTTTTCTTTAGAGCCTTGGCTTTTTAAGAAGTGAATACGTAGCTGGGCATGGTGGCATGCACACCTGTAGTCCTAGCTGCTTTGGAGGCTGAGGCAGGAGGATTGCTTGAGCCCAGAAGTTCTAGGCCAGCACGGGCAACATAGCAAGACCTTGTCTTTAAAAAAACAAAGTAAAAAAAGTGAGTATATGTTATTCTAATTTTTAAAGCATGAGGGGGTTTCCATTATAAATACCAGTTTTAGATAAGCACAAATGATTCAAATAAAATTTCCTAGTTGTACATTTATTGAAATGATAAGAGGATGACTTTGGTTTAGAATGTTGTGATATCAGGAGTATTAGTAATCTATTTCTAGCTTTGTAAATGTTTGTAAGATGAGGTAATCATGATGGCGCCTTTGTTTTTTCTTTTTCTTTTTCATTTCTGAGGATTGAACCCAGATACTTGTGCATGGTAGACAAGTGTTCCACTACTGAACTATATCCCCAGTCCTGTTTTTTTTTTGAGGCAGGGTGTCACTGTGTAGCCCAGGCTGGCCTTTAACTCTCAGTCCTCCTTGCTTCTGCCTCCCTCATGCTGGGATTATAGGAGTATGTCATCAGTCTAGGCTATTCTTGATGGTTCTACCAGAATGATTTAGTTAAGGAGTTTACTGTCAGATCACTGAGTGTATGTGGGTTCTGTTATTTCCTTGATTGTTCCTATAGCCTTATGTTTGCATGTTCTGTTTTATCATAAAATAACTTCTGACAAACTTCAGTAGTGAAACATGTGCATGTATTTGTGTGTGTATATTGAGAGAAAGAGAAAAGGCTGAGGGGAAGGAAGGGTTGCTGTTATGCCTGTTTGTGTTAATAACAAACAAATTTCTTTTTAAAATTTTACTGACTTTTGATTGGCATACATTAATAATATGAGAGGATTTCATTGTGATAATTCCATACATGTGTACAGTATGCCTTGCACAAATTCATCCCTCCATTATATTTCCATTCTTCTAAACTAATTTCTTAGTGTGCAATTCTCTCTTCCCTATTGTGTGTATTCTTGTTAAGGGAATATTATCCAGTTTACTCCTTTTATTCCAGGATTATGAAGGGGACATTATCTACTTCTCTGCCAGGTAGACCCAGGAAGTGGCCAACTAACCCAAGCCAGACTTTTAATTTCAGCTGGACTTTTCAAAAGTAAGAATGCTGATAAGGGAAAGAAGCACAACCTTTTAAATAGGTTCTTAGCAATTGTATTGTCTTTAAGTCAATTGTTTTATTATGCACCGTGCAGAATTACCTAAACGAAATTCCTTTCTTGCTTTGTCAAAGCAAGAGAAACTAGTCATGCTCTGCTCACTGTTAGGTGAACAGTAGTCATCTACTTGATAACAAAAAATACTCCCTTTTAATAGAGTGAATTATATGCAATTTAGGTACAAAAATTTGTGCTTTAGAGAAAATGAGGGTCATTTCATAGTACATAGTTAGTTGTAATTTAATTAGGTGTTTATATCCCTTGTCCTCTACTACCTTATGAGTAGTCAGTGTTGGTTTTATTACCTTTACACTCTACCATTTGATTATAAATGACCAAATAGATGCTGTTACTTAAAACACATTTAATTTTTCTCTGTTTTGACAGTGCTGTGGATCAAAGCTGGGCCTCACACACGCCAGGCAAGCACTGTACCATTGAGCTATAGCCCAAACTACATTCGTATTTGTTCAAAATAGCATATATTATTTAGAATTTTTTTCTCTTTTTTATTGGCATATATTAATTGTACAAAGGGGTTTCATTGTCATATTTGCAAATGTGCGTGTAATGTACTTTGAGCAAATTCAACCCCTCTATTACTCTTTCTTATCTCCCCTCCCCCTGAAATTTTTTAGATATTAAATTTTGTGGAGGAGGCTGAAGGTGCAGCTCAGTGGTAAAGGGGTTGCCTAGCTCACACAAGTGTTTAGGTTCAACCCCCAGCACTGAAAAACAAAACAAAATAAAAAAGCAAGGAAATTGAAGTGTTCACAATAAAATTTCATGTTTTTCCCTGTTCCATCTCCAGAAATAACTGCTTTTCCTAAGTTTTAAAATCAGAAAGGATATGTGGTACTTTTCTTCTCCTGATTACATGCGTAGTCAGTTTTGGAGCTTATGTCTCCACATGTATATTTTGAAGGTATATTAATGTAAATACATTAATAAATAATTTTTTCCTACAAATGAAGTAATCCTACACATGTTTCAATGACAATTTGATTTAAATATAATTTGCTTCATCTTTCCTTGTGAGAACTGTTGACATGTTTTGTTTTTCAGTAACTACATAGATTCCATTACATGGATATAGCATTACTTACTGTTTCCTTATAAATGGTAGTTTTGAGTAGTGCTGTTTTGGATGAGTGTCTCCCAAAGGTCAGCATGCTGAAGGATTGGTTCCTAAGGTGGTGCTATTGTGTGGTAGTGGAGCCTTTAAGAGGTAGAGTCTAGTAGGAGGTCCTAGCATGCTTCAAAGAGGGTAGTGGGAACCTGGGACCTTAGTCCCTTCTCTCTCTCTCTCTCTCTCTTTCTTTCTCTCTCTCTCTCTTCACCTCCAACAAACTGAATTCTACCTCTACTTCAGACTGAGTTTCTAATCTCTCCCTATTTGTCTGGAGTTGATGTTTTGCTGATCTTTGATTTGACAGCTAACCTAACCTGCCTATTCTGTGTGTCCAGGAGATCTAGTTTGACCAGGATTCTTGGGCCCTTTTATCTTCCTAGAAAGGAAATTGGAAATTATATAGACCTAGGATATGAAAAACAGCATGTAATAAATGACAAATGAATGACATATGAAAGTAGTAATACAGAATATCAAAGGAGAGAGAGAAGTTAGGGAGGTAGGCTGGGTCAGGTTATGGAGATATCAAGATAAAAAAATACAGACTTATTTTTATAAGTAATAGGATGCATTAATGATTTTTATTTAGGAAATGCATAGCCTCATAAGCATTTTAAGAAAATGTAAATATGTTAGATTGGAGGAAGACTATAAACTGTGTAATCAATTAATAGTCCAGGTTGGAGGCCTAAGGAGGAAAGGAGGAGAAAGACTTGAATAAAATAGACTTGAATATGGAATTGATGGTAGTTTTTCTTTCTTTTTTTTTAAAAACTAATTTTACAACAGTTTTGTGTATTGCTCATGTATTGACAGTCTGAAACATTAAAATACAGTCCTAATCTGTGAGAACGCTGAGAAAAGAAACTTTTGGAGTGGGAGGAGAGTCATGAATAGCAAAGATAATTGCTACCTAGTATGTTGTATAGCTAATTAGAGAGGTATGTTTTCCCCAGGTGTGAAAGCCAGCAAGGAAATTCATATTTCTTCCCCCTTGAGGGGGCAGAGAACCAGAGGGACATAGAAAATATAGGCATTATAGTAGACCCATGACATTTTCTAATTTAATGCTAATGGTTTGGACTGTTTTCAAGCAATCCTATGCATGATATTTGCTTGTAATTTTGCTGACCCATTAATTTGAATAGCTAGAGTTCAGAGGCTGATAAACCGGGTGATCATAGATAGCCATTTTATTGTTTATTTATTTATTTGTTTATTTTATTATTCATATGTGCATACAATGCTTGGGTCATTTCTCCCCCCTGCCCCCACCCCCTCCCTTACCACCCACTCCGCCCCCTCCCCCTCCCCCCCACCTCAATACCCAGCAGAAACCATTTTGCCCTTATTTCTAATTTTGTTGTAGAGAGAGTATAAGCAATAACAGGAAGGGACAAGGGTTTTTGCTGGTTGAGATAAGGATAGCTATACAGGGCATTGACTCACATTGATTTCCTGTGCGTGGGTGTTACCTTCTAGGTTAATTCTTTTTTATCTAACCTTTTCTCTAGTACCTGTTCCCCTTTTCCTATTGGCCTCAGTTGCTTTTAAGGTATCTGCTTTAGTTTCTCTGCGTTAAGGGCAACAAATGCTAGCTAATTTTTTAGGTGTCTTACCTATCCTCACCTTGTGTGCTCTCGCTTTTATCATGTGCTCATAGTCTCATCCCATTGTTGTGCTTTCCCTTGATCTAATGTCCACATATGAGGGAGAACATACGATTTTTGGTCTTTTGGGCCAGGCTAACCTCACTCAGAATGATGTTCTCCAATTCCATCCATTTACCAGCAAATGATAACATTTCGTTCTTCTTCATGGCTTCATAAAATTCCATTGTGTATAGATACCACATTTTCTTAATCCATTTGTCAGTGGTGGGGCATCTTGGCTGTTTCCGTAACTTGGCTATTGTGAATAGTGCTGCAATAAACATGGGTGTGCAGGTGCCTCTGGAGTAACCTGTGTCACAGTCTTTTGGGTATATCCCCAAGAGTGGTATTGCTGGATCAAATGGTAGATCAATGTTTAGCTTTTTAAGTAACCTCCAAATTTTTTTTCAGAGTGGTTGTATTAGTTTACATTCCCACCAGCAGTGTAAGAGGGTTCCTTTCTCCCCCCCACATCCTTGCCAACAATACCTGTTGGTGGTGGTGTTGCTAATGATGGCTATTCTAACAGGGGTGAGGTGGAATCTTAGTGTGGTTTTAATTTGCATTTCCTTTATTGCTAGAGATGGTGAGCATTTTTTCATGTGTTTTTTGGCCATTTGAGTTTCTTCTTTTGAGAAAGTTCTGTTTAGTTCACTTGCCCATTTCTTTATTGGTTCATTAGTTTTGGGAGAAATTAGGTTTTTAAGTTCCCTATATATTCTGGTTATCAGTCCTTTGTCTGATGTGTAGCAGGCACATATTTTCTCCCACTTTGTGGGTGTTCTCTTCAGTTTAGAGACCATTTCTTTTGTTGAGCAGAAGCTTTTAGAGAAAGTAGACTTCAAACCTACATTGATCAAATGAGATAAAGAAGGACATTCCATACTAATAAAAGGGGAAACAGACCAAAAAGAAATAACAGTTATCAACCTACATGCACCCAATGTCAACGCACCCAGTTTCATCAAACATACCCTGAAAGACCTAAAAGCATATATTAACTCCAACACAGTGGTTGTGGGAGACTTTAACACCCCATTATCATCAATAGATAGGTCATCCAAACAAAAAAATCAATGAAGAAATTCAAGATTTAAAATATACAATAGATCAAATGGTCCTACTTGATGTCTACAGAACATTTCATCCAACTTCTACACAATATACATTTTATTGTTTTAATACTCATTCTTCTCTCTGCAGTAACACTTTTGCGCCCCCACCCCCCATATTGTATGGGTGGCAAAGTCTGGGGTTAATGGCATTAATCTGATGTCCTTTGCAAATCTAAAGCATACCAGTTTTGAAAAATGCATTACTTGTTTTGTCCCATGATATTTGTAATATTAAGTTGAAGTTTTCCTTTTAACCAGTAATTTAGTTTGTATTTTACTTTTCAATGTTTATTTTCCTAATATAAGAATCTGCTTTAGTAGATTTGGAATTAGTGGTAATTGTGCTGTCTGATTTTTATGACATTTCTTTTTATTTCTAAAAGATCTATGCAGTTTTACAATTCTTAGAAAACTCTTCCATTTCTCCTTCTCTCCAAATATGATTTTAAATTCTTGCCTGATTGTCCTTCTCTCTTGGCTTTTACTCCTCTTAAACTGATCAGGCAAGTTCTTAACAGAGATAGAACTAAGATCAATCCATGTAGATGATTTCTGTGCAGATGTTTAGAATTTTTGGCATGGAGAAATAAAAGCCCTATCCTTTCTCCTTTGTTATTAATGACACATGTGTCTTCATTCTGTTTTATATTATTGTCCTTCTGTATCTGTTTGAATTTCATACGTTTAAATTGTTTAGCTAGAGCTTTAACAATAAGATTCCATAGTGCTCCTTTAGTTTTGTTGTGGGTGTTTGGCTAAAAAGAGATGAAGGTGGGGCTGATGGAAAAAATAGTTTAAAGTTGCCTTTCTAGTTTATATGGAATTACAGCCCTCAAGGCTCTACTGCTTTATTGAACTGCAAAATGAGAAGGTAAAAATGCCTTCATTTAATTGTCCCACCCCCTTAGGTTAAGTTAGGTGTTTATATGTTTAGTAAATCATCTTTAATTACCATGAACATAGATTACTGTTTTCAAGAGCCCACCTTCACCCCTCCTCAAAAGCCTGTCATTTAAAAGTTTTAAATGAGTCACACATTTTTGCCTAGACACCAATTGCCAATATAAAGCTGTCTTTGATTGTATTCTAAAATAATGGAGTTTTTTCCTTGGGTCCTGTAATTTTCTTTTTCAGCAGTATTTATTAAATTAATCTAGTATTGGATTACAGTAAATAATTTGACCAAAAACCATGTTTTCTTTGTTTCTTCAGTATAAATTCAATGGTTAAGTAATTATGCAGTGGTTCTCATCTACATACAAAGCATTCTAATAACCAATCTCTGTTTATTGTGGAAAATAATATAGCAGTAGGGAACAGTTCCTTCTACTTTGCATTGTAATGTTGTATGAAGGTATTTAATCTACTGGCTATTTACAGTTTAATTGTTTGAACATATCCTTATAGCCATGGTGGTCTTATATATTTTAGGTGATTGGGGCATTCTTATATTTTTTTCTTGAATGTGTTTTTACCAACATATTTTAGAGGTCTTATTTCCCATCCTCTCTGCCCCAAATAGCCAACTTGTAGGGGTTCTATCACTAATGAGTTGAAATTATTCAGGGATGTGAGGACAGTTTCTAAGGTTCTGGAAAGTCTCTTAATCATCAAGCATCAAATTTTGAACCACATTTTTCTTAGTTGTGAGAACTCTGTCATTATGTTAAGTTTAAAATGTAAGTATTGAGACTGACTTGGTTTTGAAAGCCAGTATTGTATTTAACTTAACTTGGATGAATGAAATCAGATGAGCACTTGTACTTTATTATAGTGACTCTTCAATTTCCTTATAACCTGTCCTTCAGCAAATTTTACATTGGTATCTTCAGCTATTGATTTTATGCCAAGTACACTCTGGAAGCTGAGGCAAGAGGACCACAAGTTCGAGGCCAGCTTGGGTTACATTGTGAGTTTGGAGCTAGTCTGGGCTATTTAGATAGACCCTGTGTCAAAATTAATAAAAGAGAGAAATAAATTTAGTATAGGTGATAATTTTAAATGCGAAACCACAGTGTTAACAACTCTTTAACACCATTTTAGATATGATCTTCTGTTTATGTACTTGTGGTTATAGTACAGCTGGGAAGTCAGTTGAGCAAGGGGACCAGAAACTTTGTAGTGATCTGTTACCATTTGATTATCTTAGGAGCCCTATGAATTCATTCTTATTACCTCATTTTAGAGATGAGGAAACTGAATCTCAAGGAGTTTAAAAATAAGTGTCTAAAAATCATATAGCTACTGAATGGCAGAATCAAGAGTTTTTAGCAAAACTTAAGTCTTTCGTGCTATGCTCTATTTATTTCCTAAAGGTGTTTTTAGTAATATTATAAAGCATTTTTCTCATTTTAGAATCATTTTAATATTAACAGTAATTTTAATGAAGAAATGTTTCATTGTGCCAATGATTGCATTCTCTATTGGACAGCTGGATGCTTTCAGTTATTTTGCTATTATAGATAACTTCATTGAGTTATTTTGTTCATGTATCCTTTTGCCTTTATTGAATTATTTCCTTATAAAATATTTAGTGAAGAGACATTGATGAGTGAAATGATGCACTTTCTTGGTAGTAATGCCATGATGATTTCCAAAAGGAACAACTCTTCTATTCTAAGGAAGCAATGGGAGAAGCCCCCACCCAGAGTAGAATGCCCTGGAGTTCATTAAGGGTGGTGGTTGGTATCTGGTTCTCTATAATTGGCAGGATGTTATGTTAATCTCTACAAGTTGAATTTGATGTAAATTAAGAGTAGAGTTTAATTTGAATTTGAATTTTAATCCCTAATTGTTATATAATCCTTTTCTGTTCTTTTCATCAGTCTTTCTTTGCTAACATTGTAATTCGTAAAGATGAGCATTTAAAAGGTTGCTTAGTTTGATTTGAGAAGCCTTAGGAGATTGGGCTAATTTACTTGTAAATAGAAGTTTATACCAAGTATTTACATAGAAGAATTATTGTATTATTAACATCATTGTATTTTTATCACTAAATAACTTGTTGGGTAATAATTTATTAGGAAATCTAGAAAAATTAATATAATTTCAAAGGGTATGCTTATGCATGGTTTCTGTGAAACTGTATGCACATTTCGATATTGTATTTTCATACTATTTTTGAAAATGCCGCATACCAGCTAAAGGCAGTTGGTGAAAGGAATTGTTTTACCCAACATTTCCCTATCATCTTCTTTCCCTTTATATGACATGAAAAATAACGATGTTCTGTTACCAAAAGCTTTTATCTATTGTTATAGGCAGTTTACTAAAGGCTTTATTGTTGTATTTGCTTCCTCATTGAATCTTTTACAAGATTCACTAGAGGTATTCACTACTATTACCATTTTACATACTATAGAATCAGTTAGAGAGAATCAATTAAGTACCTTGTACAAGTTAGTAAATAGTAGAACTAGGAGTTGAATCCTGCCTCTTTGACTTAAAGCCCAGTCTTTAACTTGTTTGTTTGTTTTTATTTTTTGACACAGGGTCTCACTATGTAGGCAAGGCTAACCTCCCGCTTTCTGTGTGGCCCAGCTGGCCTCTGACTCTTGATTCTCCTACTTTTGCCTCCCAAGTGCTGGGATTACAGACATCTATTACCATGCCCAGGTGTTTTTTTTGTTGTTGTTGTTGTTGTTGGGTCTCACTGTGTTGACCAAGCTGCTCTTGAACTTGCTATGAAGCGCAAGTTGGCCTTCAACTTGAGATCCTCCTGCTCAGCCTCCTGAATGCTGAGATTACAGGTGCATCCTTTTATCCTTTATCTCTCATATTATATGGTGTTTACATGTTTAGTTGATTGACTGTAATATTCATGGTCAAGCATTCTAAGTCTTTAGTCTCCTCTATTTTACAATCAAGAAAATCTTTACTTTTTTTTGTGTGTGTGCTGGAATTCACCTTCTCTTTTGAACCTAAATACTTTAATATTGACATGCAGTTCTGGGGAGAGAAGTCAGAGAGCAAGAGGTACCACATTTAATCAGAGAAGTTGTAATTTTGTTTTTTTTTTTTTTTTAAATAGATATTTTATGTAGGTTTCTTTAAAGGTGACTTGTGTAATAAAGTACAACTTAGTTTAGAAAGTGAGTGTTTACTGCTAATTAGCATTAATAAATCAGTACTTTATCTGGAATTTAAAAATTGTATCTAAAAGTTGTAAGAACTTATTTTAACCAAATGCATATTCTTTTGAAACACTTATTTTATAAACTTTTTGCCCCCTTGAGGATATGGGTGGGATAGGATAAAGTTGTCAAAGAAATGAATTGGTTCATTAGCATCTTCCACAGGTAAATGATACCTTTTGAGTCATTATGAACTTGTGAATTTAAATATTTTTGTTTCATTGTATTTATCATCCTTCCCCATACTCTCCTTGTTCCAGGGGGAGTTTTGTTTGTTTTGTTTGGTTTGGTTGTAGTGTGGTTTTCCAGGGGGTACATTTTTAAGTTAATTGATGAACACTTTGATATTTTGCTAGTGGTCTTTGATAGCTTTCCTGCTATTTAGTATGAATGAAGAATGGTTCAGACTTACCTTCCATATTCTGTCATAGATCTGTAAATAGGCAACTATCCTAGGAGCCCTGTTTCTTTTTCTAATTGCTATGGTCTTTCTTGCTCAGCTGACCCTTGTTCTGGCCCCTAGAGGAAAAAAAACCATATTTTTCTGAAAAAGGATGCAGCTTTAGTCACTTGCCCTACTATAGGAAGGTATAAATGGGTTTTGAAGGGGATTGAGGTAAATAACCTCTAAAGCAGTGGTTCTTAAACTTTTTCCATCCGATGACACTTTGATATGTTTAAAATTATTAAGGACTACCCAACACTTGTGTCTATGTAAGTAAGTAAATCAGCATTTACCATTTTGGAAATTAAAACTAATATTCAAAATGATTATTTCATAATTCATTTAAAAACAGTGATAAACCTATTATATGTTAACCTAATGGTCTTTGAAAATAATTGTATTTTTCTAAAATAAAATATTTAATGAGACTGTGGGATTGTTTTTATAATTTTGCAGGTTCCTCAGTGTCTAGCATAATAGAAGACAGCTGATTTCTTATATCTGCTTGTGCATTTGATGTACTGGAATATGTTATTTTGGTTGAGTTATATGAAAAAAAATCTGGTTTTACACAGATACATGGTTGGAAAAAGGAGGAGTATTTTAGTAACCTTTTCAGATAACTATGTATATTCTTTTATACTACCTCAGAACTTGACAAATAATAGTTTCTTAAAAGTTAATAGAAATATGAACTCTGCAACTATAGCTGAACATTTTATTCTCTGTTACATTGGAGTCTATTACTGTCTTAAACTTTGAATGGCTTTTTTGGGAAATAGTTGATTTTCGATTAGTGATACAGATCATCCAAATTGTGAGGTATTTACATTACACAGTATAGAAATCACATCTACTGATATCACTATAGAGCTCCTCAAAGGTCTTTAAATATTGGGATGCTTTCAAACTCAAGGTGGTAGATGAAAATCTTTGAAAATTGTAATTTTCATTTGATTTTATCATTTATAATAAAATAGCTGCCAGGTACTGAAGATTAAATAATTCTAGTTTGAATATCAAGTGTTTTTTCAAGTAAGAAATGGTATTCCACAAAAAAGTGGCTAGTTCAGCTTGAAACTCAAATGCTTTTCTTTATAATCATTATTTTCGTGTATAGCAGAAGTATTTTATGTGTGCTTCTACCTTCTCTCCCAGCATATTAAAAAGATGTGTATCCACAAGTTGAAGCACAATAAGATTAATAATTCTTACTTGCTGAGCATGGTGGCTCAAGCCTATCATCCTAGCTACTTGGGAGGCAGAGATGGGCAGAATTGCAGTTGGAGGCCAGCCTGGGCAAGGGCAAAAAGTTTGTGAGACCCCCATCTCAACCAATGGCTAGGTGAGGTGCACATCTGTCATCCCAGCTACATGGGGAAACACAAATAGAAATATCGCAGCCCAGGCATAAAGACACACCCTACCTCAAAAATAACTCGAACAAAAGGGCTAGAAGCATGGCTCAAGTGATAGAGCACATGCCTACCAAGCCCAGATCCCTGAATTTAAGTTCAAGTACTGGCAAATAAAACAAAACAAAACAAATACAGAAATACCTGCCGGAGTGACTCAAGTGATAGAACACCTGCCTAGGTGCTGAGTTCAAGGCCCAGATGAGGCAGTAAGATTGTTTTTTCTTCTTTGTGTTCCTGGAGTTGGAGCTCAGGGTTCAGGCTTGCTAGGTAGGTGCTCTGTTCTACCTACCGTCCAAGCCACACCTCAAGCCTCATCTGGGACTTTTTAAAGTGAATTTTTTCTTATGGTCAAGAAAACAATAACTTACAGTATAGGTACTAGCAGTTTTTCCTACCATTACATTTGTACTATGAACACAAACATGGTTTCCTAAAGGCAAATAATCCTTTAGGAAAAAATATTTTGACCTTGTAGACTTCAGAGTCTGTGCAACACACTTTGATAACTGCTGCTCTAAATTATTTGAATATTGCCCAGTACTTTTTAATCTATGAATCTGCTTACTTTCTTGTCTTCAATCTGGATTTCTTTAACTTTCACTATTGAAGGTTATTAAAATAATTTTTTACTTCATTTTACTATTTTTATTTTGCAGACATTGCATACAAATGTGAAGTACTTTTATGTACACATAGTCATTTGAAAACAACTTTGAATAGAAATTGTGTGTTTTAAGCCCTTTGCTTACAAATGAATATTTGCAAAAGTAGTTAAAGAAATTGTTTTTTGGTGATTTTGAGGTTTGAACTCAGGACCTCGCTGTTATAGTCAGGCATTCTACCACTTGAGCCACGCCCCCAACCCATAAATAGTTTTAATACCAGCTTTAAAGGTAATTCAGTATTGCTTGGTTAGATTTATGTGACTGTAAGAGAAATTTAAGGTCACACTTGGCTGTTTACTTTTTCTTCATTTTTTATAGGTTTAATTTCACCTTGACAGTGCTGTTATTACCTTTTGAACTAGAATAGCTAAAATCATTTAAGAGAAATGTTTCCTTTGTATATAGGAATATTTGGAGGTAAGGAAGTAAAAGGAATCCTTTACAATATATTCTATTCCCAATTGTATTTTTCCCCCCAGAGATTCATTGGAGGTGGGAGATGGGATTGTAGCATCTATTTTTCAAAATTTTGAAGTTTTATTTCATTCTGACTTTGCATTATTATTCTCTTTTTTAAAAAAAAGGCAAAACAACATAGTTTCCAGTTCTTTATTAAAAGTTAAATCCTTAGGTGGCAGTAGTGGGGGATGTTAGTCAGTTTGGATGCTGCCATCTGTTTTGATTTTTTTTTCCCATCACTGAGAAAAACCTTTAACACACTAGCTAATTAGGTCTAAAGAGCTTGGGTGCTTCTTTTTTTGTTTGCTTTTATGGGGATTTTTTTTTTTTTTTTTTGTCCAGCCCTGAAAAGCAGTACTGAATATCATTTAATAAGGACAGATTTTAACAAATATTTTAAAACAATATAACCTAAATTATTAATCTATTCCATACATTGGTAGTATGTCAATATATAGTCTCATATAAACATTAACCCAATATTAATCTTAAGTTTGTCTAGTTCAGCTTTTCCTTTTTTGGGTTGACAATATTATATTTCCCTATTTAAGAAATCTTTTGACTATACAAAGAATATAGCAGGTATTCTGATAAGTCCATTTATAAAAATGTTGCTTATAAAAAATTAAAAAGCTTCTTTTCAGTGTTTTATTTTTATAAGCCACTTGTTGTATTATATGCATAGTGTATATATTTGAACAAAGTACTCATCACTTGTCAGCCATCAGTGGCAGCATAGAAATTACTTGTGGTACTTGCTTTGCAAGAAGTTCTTTTGTATTTGTGACATCAGCTTTGTTTTATACAATTAAAGTATTACACGCTAGAATAATCTAAATTGCTACCACTAAATGGTGATGTGGTTCTTTTTGCCTTGAACTGAATTTGTTTACTGGTTGTATGCAGCTATTGACTGCTATTTAACGTGACACTTTCTTAAAAAATTTTTCCCTTATTTTGGTAGCAAATAAGAAAGAGGTTATATTATTAAAGACTTTTCCTAATTTTAGAATTTACCTTCAGTAAATATCACATTGACAGATAAAATATGAAAAACCCAATGTGTGGGGGAAATCTTCTAATTATACAATTTGATTTTCGAGTGAAGTTTAATGTTTCTAATATGAGACATTCATGATCACTGTAGTAGTATTTTTCTAATTTTCAAAATTCCCTGTTAAAAAGATTTTACAATTATTTTTATTCATTTTCCTCTGTTAAAAAGAAATAGAGCATAACTGCTTGATTAAGACCTAAGATTGATAATACAATAAATATTTAGACTGTTAGGTAACTTCTCTTATACTTTTACTAACAGTAGCTCTAACAGCAGTCTAGATACTCAGAGAACTTTACCAGTGATTTCTAAGTAATGTGAAATTTTCCATTTGATGTCTTGTTAAATAATTCTGGTTATAATATGTTTAAATAAGTTAACAGCATCAATATAGTCACACTATTTAAATTTATAACTTTTTCTCAGATAATAATTTCATTGAATAAGTTTGAGAAATAATGGAATAAAGTTACTTAAAGTAAGTTTATCTTTATTTTGTAAAAAGCTTCAAGAATACCACTATTTAGTTTTTAATAATAAGTAAAAGGTTGAGTGTAGTATAAGTACAATTTCTAGTGTAACAGGTGATATGTTCCTATAGTGGAATTAACTTCCTAAACTTCAATACTAGTTTGTATATAGAAACTATATGAACTCAGTGATTAAAAAAAAATTACTTGCAAATAAGACTTTTTGTTCTTTTTAGACAATCTGAATCTAAATGGGAGCTTTACATATACAGGGCCACAACTTGGGGTTTCTTTTTCACTACTTGGGTACTTTGATGTGAGTGGACATGAGAAGATAAGTAAATGGTTAAATGAGTCATAAGAGGGAACATCTGCTCAGAAGGCCTTTCAGACAGCATGAGTTATGTTGTTGAAATCTCTCATCAGCACATCTGTCCCTCAGACTTAAGTTGGTTTGAGGATAGTTTTCTATTTTGGATTAGTTACTATATGAAGACAGCATATTTAAATTTTTTTCAGGCATGCAACTGGAAAATTTGTGCTGGTATCTGAATAATATTACTGCTATGATATTTTTCATCATAGTAATAAATTAGGGATAGCAATACGTATATGAACTTTTTAGCTATTGCACGTCTTAAAATGGTTATTTGTGGTAGAATTTTTACATTACCGACACACAGGTTTTAATGTTTTACCAGAGGAAATCATCTTACAAATACTAGCATCATGTGACACACCTCTAATACCAGCTTTTTGGGAATTATAGATAGGGAAAAGATCATGGTTCAAGGTCAGTGCAGGCAAAAAGTTCGCAAGACCCCATCTCAACAAATGAGGCGGTGGGGGGGGGGGTCAGCATATTTTCAACCAGCTGTGTGGAAAGCCATCTAGATAGGAGATCAAGGGCTGGAGGCCAACTCTAAGCAAAAACATGAGATCCTATCTGAAAAATAGCTAAAAATCCCCTCCCCCAAAAACCCAAACAAAAATTGCCTAGGAGTGTGGTTCAAGTGAGCAAGCATGAGCTCTGAGTTATAACCCAGTACTACCAAAAAAAAAAAAAAAGCAAGAAAAATAGAAAAAATCCAGATGGAGACTGAAGCACAAGAAGATTCAGATAGGAAACAGAAGACTTTGTGTGTTTGTGTGTATGTGTGTGTGTGTGTGTGTGTGTGTGTGTGTGTGTGAGAGAGAGAGAGAGAGGCAGACACAGGCAGACAGACAGACAGACATAGAGAATGAGCATGCATGTTCATGTGTTTTATACAAGATAAAACCAAGCAAAAGCACATTGTACAATACCAAATTGTGATAATGACATAGAGAACGTTGTGGTGCATGTATGTGTCTTTTATTCTTTATAACCAGCAAGCCAGAGGAACAGATTTCTTGTGGCCATGTTTATTTTTCACTAAAGGGTTTAATCTAAGCTGGTCAAGGGGCCTAAAATCTGCAAGCTGGGGCTTTGGCTTAAGTGGTAGAATGCCTGCTTAGCCAGTGCAGGACTCTGAGTTCAAACCTCATTATCCCCCACCCCACCCCAAAAAAACCCTAAATGTTTGTGAGACCCCATCTTGTGGAAGAAGCTGGGTTTGATGGCATGTGCTTATCATCCTAGCTCAGATGGGAAATGCAAAGTAGGATCATGGTCCAAGGCCAGCCTGGGCAAAAAGTGAGACCTTATCTCAGAAATAACAACAGCAAAAAGGGCTACAGGCATTGCTTAAACAATAGAGTGCCTGCCTAGAAAATGTGAGGCTCTGACAAAAAAAAATTAAGAAATAACATAGCAATCAAAATAGTAATATGGTAACAGAAAGCAGTTAAGTCAGGATAATTCCAAATAGAGAGGCACAGTGCAAATGAAAGACCTAAACTCACAACTGAAAAGACACTACTCATAAACCAAACCTCCATCCTAAACAACATATCTTTATAGGACTTTGAAGCCAATAGTACACCTCAATAATAATGCTAACCTCAAACACAGCCATATCATCATCATCATCATCACTATTATTATTATTGTTACTTGCAATATAAAGGCTCATACCCAGGGTCATGCTAGGCAAGCACTCTATTACTGATCCATACCACCCCCCCAGCCCAGCTTCTGACTCACTAAACTCACTGCCCCCACTAAAGTCCCGGAAAAAGAGAAGACTTGCCCCTTTTTAGGTATAAAGGCTATTTACTTCAGTCTCCACTGTCTCATACAAGATAGTTTGCTTTCAACAAAAAATTATGAGTCATAAAACAAGCAAGGAAAAACACACCCAGGGAAAAAGTAACCATTGGAACTAGCCTCAGATGTGGCATAGATGTTAAGGCTATCATAAGGAATTTAAAATAACTGTGATTAATATGTAAAGGCTCTAAAAGAAAGGTCAGCTAACATGCATGATCAGATGGGTAGTTTTAGCAAAGATGAAAAAAAGAATCAAATGGAAAACTGGAAATGAAAACCACAGTAATAGATAATAGATAAATAATAGTAATAGATAAGAAATGCTTTTAGACCCATTAATAAAGTCCACATGGTGAGGAAAGGACCAGTGAACTTTAGGGTGGATCAGCAGCAGTGACTGAAACAAAAACACAAAGAGAAGAAAACTTGGGGGAAAAAAAACTGAAGAGTATCCAAGAGCAGTGGGGAACTATCAGAAGGTCTAACATGTATGTAATTGAAATAACAGAAGGGCATGGGGAGAGAAAGAGGGAAGATTAAGGGAGGGAGGGAGGGAGAGAATGAGATTAATGAAATACAGTCATACATCACGTAATGGTGGTGATATATTCGAGAAATGCATCAGGTGATTTCATCATTGTATAAACATAGAGTCTATATATAAAAACCTAGGGGTATAGTCTAGTGCACATCTAGGTTATATGTTAATGGACTGAATACTGTAGGTGATTGGGTGTGTAAAATAGAAAAAAGTACAGTAAAAACACAAGGTGTTAGGTCTGAGAGGCACACACTTATTATCACAGCACTTAGGAAGAAGGAAACAATTAGGAAGAGGCAGGAGGATTATGAATTCTTGGCTAGCCTGGGCTATATAGAGAGACCCTGTTTCAATAACAAACAAAAAAACTGGGTAGTGCCTGGTCATGCCTATAATCTCAGAAGGCAGAGATCCGGAGGATCATTGTTCAAGACAAATAGTTCTTGAGACCCTATCTCAAAAATACTCAACACAGAAAAGGGCTGATGGAATGACTCAAGTGGTAGAGTGCCTGCCTACCAAGCACAAAGCCCTGAGTTCAAACTCTAGTACTACCAAAACAACAACAACCCCCTAAAAACAATAAGAAAATATTGGGTGATAACAATTTTTCAGCTCCATTATAATCTTTTGAGACCTCCATTGTATATGTAGTCTGTTTTTCACCAAAACATCATTATACAGGTCATGATTGTACTTAAGAAGTAATGAGCAAGGATTTTACAAAATTGATAAGACAAAACCACAGGTCCAAGAAGTCCAGAGAATTTCAAGCAAGATAAATAACACACACACATATACTCACACAGAGGTATAACATACTCAAACTGCTGGTAAGAGAAAGCCTGGGAGACCAAGGCCAGCCTGGGCAAAATGGCAAGGCTTTGTCTCAAGAAAGAAAGAAAAAAACTCTGATGGCTGACTTTTTGTCTGAAACTATGAAAGCCAGGAGACAGTGGAATGCATTTTAAAAGTGCTGCAAGGGGGGAAAGTACCTATTAGTACAGAAATCTATACCTAATGAATATATTTTTTAAGAATAAGGAGAAGTAACTTGTTTTTAGCTGGACAAAAACTGGGAATGTATTCATTGCCAGCAGACCTACAATATTACAGCAAGTTCCTCAGGTAGAGAATGTTACACAAACTCAGATCTGTCGAAGATCACTAAGAACAAAATAAAGAAAAAATTGGATATCTTTTAATTGCTCTGAAACAAAGATCAATAAAGTTTTTATAAAAGAGGATAGACACGTATTTTATTTTAAGGGGTAGACAATAAGTATTTTAGGCTTTGAGGGCCACATCATATGTTACAATTACTCAACTACGCTAGTGCAGTGTAAGATATGTGAGTGAGCATGGCTGTGAGCCGGTAAAACTTTGTTTTCAAAAGCAGATGATGGGCTGGCCTATTCTAGATCTATAAAATAATGGCAATATGTTATGTGTTTATAGAATTTGTAAGAGTAAAAGATATGACAACAATAAAAAAGATGGAGGAGTTCTAGTTCTATTACCATAAATTGTTGGCACTGTGCATGAATTGATGAAGTATTTGAAGGTAGACACAGATTAATTTACAGTGTATTTTGTAAACCTTTGGACAACTACTAAAACTTTTGAAAAAGAAGCCTAAGTAATAAATCTATAGAAGAGATGGTGGGTGTGGTGGTACACACATGTAATCCCAGTACTTGAGAGACTGAGGAAGGAGGATGGCAAGTTTGAGGCTAGTCTGGGTTATATATTATTGCAAGACCCTGTGTCCAAAAAAAAAAATCTTTAGAACAGACAAAAAAATCCTTAGTACAAGAGAAGTCTAGAGAAAGAGGAAAAGTGAAAGAATAGATAGAACAAATAGAAATAGCAAGATAGTAGATTTTAGTTCAGCATATCAATTCTATTAAATGTGAACAATCTAAACCCAGGGTCAGCAAACTGCTGCCTATTACAGTTTCACATTTGTACACATAAGCTGTGATCTAGAGGGTTCTTGGACTTCCAGAGCATCTAGAATTTAGATAACCTATATGCACAAGAAGTCAGATAATGTTGGAATGATACCTATTGGTTTAATAGTAGTTTTCCTTGAAGAAGTAATTTTTTACTTTAAGGAAAAAAAATTGACATGGATGAGTGTGAGTAGTGGTAAATGGACATGGTTTTTTTCTTTTCCTGTTATTTTAGTGGGACTGGGGTTTGAATGCAGGGCTTTGCGCTTGCAAAGCAGACACTCTTGCTTAAGCCACATCTCCAGTTCATTTTGCTCTGTTTATTTTGAAAATGGGGTATCAAAACAATTTGCCCAGCCTGGCCTGGAACCAGGATTTTCCCAGTCTCAGACTCTCAAAGAGCTAGGATTACAGGTGTGAGCCACTGGTACCTGGCTCATGTTGTGGTTTTGACTTTAGGAACTCCTATCTAAAATAAAAGAGAAAACATAATTGTAAACATATATTGAAGCTGTTTTGTCTTGTCAGTTTCCTAAATTACATTGGGTTAGGAGTTATTTTCATGGTGTATGTATGTATATATCTTGGAATGGCTTGATCTAGCTATTTAATCTATGTCTTACCTTACATATTTTTTGGGGGTGAGAAGGCTTTAGATCTACCTTGTAAGCCATTTTCAAATATACAAATACATTGTTATTAACTGTAGTCACCATTATGTACAATAGGTCTCTTAGAGTTTATTTCTATCTCACTTAAATTTCGAATCCTTTAACTGAAATTATTTTCTAATGTCTCATTTGAGCAGCAATTTTGCAGTGTAGAAAGTTTTTAAAGTCCTTGTGTGATACAAACTTTTATTAAGTACATACCCATTCCTAGAGCTCAATGTTCTAACTTTTCTTTGTAATACTGCTTCGTGTACTATAATAGGAGGGTTCCCACATTGCTTTTTTTGGGGGTGGTGGTATTGGAGTTTGAACTTAGGGTTTTACACTTGGTAGACAGGTGGTCCACTGCTTGAGCCACGCCTCCAGCTCCCCATATTAATTTCTGATAAATACTAATGTGTAGTAAATCAAAACTTGTTTTTAATATTGTGTCCATAACTTTAGTGTAAACCATTTGAAGCAGTACTTACTGTCTTTGAAGAAGGAAGTACATATATTCAGTATTAGAAGTGATCCAATATTTGATAACAGAGCTGTGGGGTTTTTTTGGCAATAGAGCTGTGGGGTTTTTTTGGCAGCACTGGGGTTTGACCTCAGCACCTCATGCTTGCTAGGCTGGCGCTCTTACTGCTTGAGCCACTCTGCTAGCCCATCAGATTTGTTTTTTAGTTGTAATGTTGTTACTTACTTAAGTCTCAGGTCCCTCATGTGAAATGGAGATGATTATCATACCTGATTTATAGTCATGAAAATTAAATTGTGTGTGTGTGTGTGTATACACGTATATATATTAATTTTTTTGAACTCAGGGCTTCATGCTTGTGAAGCAGGCACTCTATGCCCCTTGAGTACCAACCCCAAATGAGATATATTATACTATTATACAGAATTAAATCTAGAAATATGTTTGAAAACCTGATTATGTGTTACTCAAAAGTCAAAATGATGCTGGGCTTTGGTGGCTCACGCCTGTAATTCTAGCTACTTGGGAGGCTGAAATTAGGAGTTCAAGGACAGCCTGGGCAAATAGTTTATGGGACCCCATCTCCAAAATAACCGGAGCAAAATGGACTGGAGGTGTGGCTCAAGTGGTACAGTACCCGTTTTGCAAGGTAAAGCCCTGAGTTCAAACCCCAGACCCACCAAAAAAAAAGAAAAAAGAAGAACACCCCAAAATACCTCTTTTCTTCATTCTGTTGCATGAGCACCAAGACTTTAAGACATGAAGCTTTGGGACAGCATTCAGTCCCAGTAGAGGGTTTGGAAATGTGATAAAGGTCTCGCTTGTGCTGCTTTTACACATTCTTACCAAATTTATTTCTAGGACTTTTGTTTCTTTTTTTTATGTTTGTATTGTAAATGTGGTATTCTGTTACATGATATTTTTTGACTGTTCTTTGTATATTAAAAAAATACTTTTAATGGTCAGTTTGGTAGTTAGAGTGCCTTCCTAGCAAGTGTGAGGCCTTGAGTTCAAACTCCAGTACAACCAAAAAAAAAAAAAAAAGCTAAAGGCCAGTTTGGGATTTGAACTCAGGGCCTTACCACATGAGCCACAATCCCAGTCCTTTTGCTTAGTTATTTTTCAGGTAAGTTCTTGTGCTTTTTCCTGGGCTGGCCTTGGACCATGATCCTTCTACTTATACCATCCAAGTAGCTGGGATTACAGGTGTGAACTACTGTGTTTGGCTTGTTATTTGAGATAGGGTGTTTTTTTTTTTTTTTTTTTTTTTTTTTGGGGAGGTGGTCTGGGCTGGCCTCATTCTTCTGTCTCCACTTCCCAAGTAGGTGGAATTATGGGAGTGAACCCCTGTGCCTGGTACTGTAGGGATTACTTGAAGGAAATGTGAATTTTTTTTTTTACTGTGTTCCTGAGTGACTAATGCATATGTTGAGTGCACAAGGCTTGTATAGCTGAAATCCCCAGACTAGTTTATATTCATGTTCAAATTGTACATTGCAGTCTACAAATGAATCTTAATGATAATTCCAAATCACCAGGGTTAATTTATAAACTCGACATAGGGGAAACCACCCTAGGTAAGGTAGTTTTTGAAGAAAGTCTCAGAAGTTAGATAAAATCCAGGTTAGAGGAAATTAGATATAGTTACATTAATTCAATGGAAAACTATACCATCTATATATAAAGTGGGCAGTTGCCTATGACAGTTGAAATGAAAAAGCCTTATATAGAGAAGTATTATGGGTTTGTTTTTGGTTTTTGAAACAGGTCCCCTTGGGAAAAAGTGTCAAAATATATATATCGAAATGTTAAAATGTTATTTGTATGTCTGATCGTTTCTTTTTCTCTACCTATTTTAGTGATTACTAGTTGCCAATCAAATCCACATGTTCCTTCTTCCATGCACATGATCGCTTATCCTTGTGACTTTTTTTTTTTTTTTTTACTTTATTTCCTACAGACACTGAGAATAGACATCTGTCTTTATAGCAATGGGTTGTGGAAGGAAGTGATGTAACACTTTTTTGGTCTACACCTCAAGATTATCTGTGCCACCTCGAGTTGCCCTTTTCCTTTTTTTGTTAGACAGTGTCTCGTTATGTAGCCCAGGCTGGACTCGAACTTGGTTTCCTCCTGCTTCTGTCTGCCACCTCTTATTCTCTTTTCCAGAAGGAAACGATGCTGGCTTAACTAGAAGTGCTCAGCCCATGCAAACTATGACAGTGTCTTAGTAGCAGTGCCATGATTTAGAAGGAGCCTAGAACTGTGAATGACTACAAAGAACAACCCTGCCCACCAAACCAGACCATTCATTTCAAGGTTGAACTCTAGAGAAGCAAAACTCTTTTGTTCACTAAGCCACACTATTTTGGAGTCTCTTTACTTCAGTAGCCTAATTTCATGTCTTTGCATACAGTACATGTAGATCACTCTTATTTTTAATGGTTGTTTAGCATTCAATTATAAAACATATCACACTTAAATGATAGATATTTATTTCCATTTTCACCTCATCAAATAAGTTTAATGCTTTATTCTTCCTCTCTCAGTTCTTTATTTAGAAAGCAGAAGCAGTCAGAAAAGAATTAACTTCCCCTTCCATAGTTAGTTCATCCAGGGGTATATAATGAACAAAAGAGATAAGAATCTGTGCCCACCACATGGTTATATTGTAGAGGCGAGACATAATAAGCAAGGTGTTTATTAGATGATAATAAATACCGAAGAGAAAAATTAAGTGGGGCAGGAAGGTAGTATAGTGTAGTACACATTGTGATGGATTTGCAGTTTTAAATACTTCAAGGGAGAACTCACTGAAAAGTCAACCTTTCGGTCAAAAAGTGAAGTTAGTAAGGGAAGAAACCATTTAAGTAAGTATCTGTGAACAGAGGCAGCAGCAAATGCCAGTGCCCCAGAGCAAAGTCAGGTCTGGTGTTTTTGAGTCGTGTCATCCTGCCTCATATTCTACCTTCCTCTTAGGATAGCGGTGAATTATCCCTGCCAAAGCCAACCCCTCCACTTTTATATTGTCATATATGACTGTGATCCTGCTGTCAGGCCCAGTGTTTTCTGTATCACATTTCCTGTCTCATGGTTTTTACCTCTGAGCATGCAGACATGCTGTAACACCAGCCATTTCTAACCAGAAAAAAAATCAAAGTAAAGTAAAATCCTTCCTTGGTCTACATGAGCCACCTCCAAGCACTGCTTCATTTCTCTATTCCACTTTACACAAATCTTAAAAGATGTTGCCCTTATTTTTTCACATTCTTTTTTGTTTGTTTTAAATCCATTCTGGTGAGGCTTTTCCCCAAAAGAGCATTTTATGATGCTCTTGTCCAGATCACCAGTGACGTCCATGTTGACAGATGCTCCTTTTTCATCATTTTCCCTGATAAAGTATCTGCTTATTTTCTGTTTTGCCTTCCTATAATCTAAATTCTGTAACCATGGTCACATGTGTGTTCCTCAATATTTGTTGAAATAGTGATAAAAAGATGCTGCAAACCTCTGTGTACATTCCTCATTTGTACCATTGTTTACGTCTGACTTTTCCCTTGGGATATATTCTTAAGAGTAGAAATTACTGACTCAAAAGATGTGCACATTTTCAGGGCTTCTGTTAGTTGTTAGTTTCCTTAATGGAAACACACTGTTAGTATAGTCGATCCTTGCTATTCACAGGGAATTGCTTCCAGGATTTCCTGAAAATACCACAATCTGTGGATGTGCAAGTCCTTTCTATAAAATAGCACATTTGCGTAGAGCCTGCACTCATCCTCCTGTGTACTATAAATCATCTTGAGATGCTTATAGTAATTAATACTATGGAAATAGTGGTTTTACTATATTGTTTAGTGTGAATAATGACAAGGGAAAATAAGTCTACATGTTCAGTACAGATAGTTTCTTTACCTAAATATTGTTGATTCAGGTTTGGTTGAATCTGGTGATGTGGAGCCCACTGATAATTGAGGGCCAACTGTGTTTATTTTTAATTTAAAAGCTTTGGCTAAAACAAGTACTTTTACTACATTTGATTTACATTTTTTCCCAGATTGCCAGAATCTAGTACCGAAATTGCAATGTAACTGGCATTTTCATACTTCAGTGTTCTATTAGGGCTAGTTGGTGTAATAGGAAAAGGTTTTCCTTGAGTTTTGTGTCCACAGAGTAGTAGAGACTTCTTTGAAGCAGTATGACTGTCTTTAGGAAAAAAGATTTTAACCATTGTACTACATCCTGCTGTCTTATCTGAGGAACAAGACACTTTCCTATTGGTGCTTTCCTTTAGATTACTGCTCTAGTCTAAGGTTAAGTACTGTGATAACTACACTGGCTATATTGATTGAGGAAGTAGCGCACCAACACATGTACATACAACAAATTTGTACTCTATATGGCTGGATTTCTGATGCTATACTTCAAGCTCAGTAGTCTGATTTTACTTATATTCCCAGCATTTAGTAGTCAAAATTGTAGATAAAGGTACTGATATGAATAAAATGGATGCATTTGTTTATAATTGTCTTAGTATTATGTTGAATGTAAAATTGTTTTCTGTGAACTTAAATATAACAAAGTATATTTTACTGTGGAATCTTTGGTTTTTTATCTTCATTAAGAGAAATGTTTCTGCTAATGTTAATTAGCTAGTAACTGCTGTTTTCAGTGTGCTTCAATTACAGTATGTTGCTTGATTATATGTTACAAAATAAATTTAAGGTTACCCTAGATTGTTATACTCAGTAGTTGTAGGTTAACTTTCTGTTAGGTTTCTTACAAGTTTGGGGGAAAAGGAAAGATACAAGTAAAAAATGAAGATATATCAAAATATCTTCTATTTTATTATGTTTTCTCATAAAATTAATCTGTTTATATTTCTTGTTCTTGTTATGTAACTGGTAAGTGAAAGTAGGTTCAGTTACCTGTCCAGAATGTTTCAGGAACATGAAATTTTCAATTATAGCCATGACCACCATCCAGGATTGATAGTAAACATCTATTAAGTAACTACAGTGTCAGAATGAAAGCTATAAGTTCTAGGTTAGTAAAATTCATAATATGTCTGTCCTTAAAAAGTTCATAGCCAAATGGGCAAATTAAGACAAATGATGTAATTCATTATAACTCAGAATTAGTAAGTGAATCTTCCTTGCATTCTAAGGGCCAGGCAGTTTTAGGAAGTTTATTATAATATTGTTTCCACCAATAAAAGTGCCCACCTTTTTATGTTTATTCTCCCACCTGAGCTTCTATTTTACAGATAATTGAGCAAAAGTATTGATAGGTTACACAATTATTAGTAATGAAGAGTTTTGAAGTGTTCCTAAGTTAATGTAGATTTTCCATAAATGACCTTTTAGGTCAACAAAGATATGTATTTGAATATCTAGGATAGGGATATGAAGTTCAGAATATTTAATAAGGTGAACTCATATTAAGAAAGAACATTCATTGAGTAATTTCTCAATGAATTGAGAAGTTTCTGTTTACTGAAACTTTGATTTATGGTATTTTTATTGGTAGTAGTTTCTCACATTGTTGTCATACTACAATCCTAAAATTACATTTTGAAGATTTGGGGAATTAATGAATTTCATTAGTAAGCTTCTTTATGAAAAATTATTCCCTCAGAGGGCAAATATGGTTGATATACTATATACTTGTATGAAAGTAGAACAGTGAAACCTGTTGAAATTGTTTTCAGGTGGGGGGATGGGATGTGGAAGAATGATGATAGGGGTGACTCTAACCAAGGTACATTGTAAGCACATATGCAGATGTCACAATGGAACCCTCCTTTATAACTAATACATGCTAATAAAAATGTTCTAGCTTTTTTTCCCTCAGTTATATTTTATCCCTGGATATGAGTAAAATAAACTACTTATGGTTAAAAATTTTTAAAAATACATAAGGGGACCAGGAAAAGGTTAGTTCAAGAAGAATTAATTTAGAATATAACACATATGTACAGGAAAGCAATGCAAGTAAACTCCCTGTATAGCTATCCTTATCTCAACTAGCAAAAACACTTGGTCCTTCCTATTATTGCTTATACTCTCTCTTCAACAAAATTAGAGACAAGGGCAGAATAGTTTCTGCCTGGTAGCGAGGGGGAAGGAAGAGGGAGAGCGAAGGGGCGAGGGAAAGGGAGGGGGCAGGGGATAAAGGGGGAGAAATGACCCAAACATTGTATGCACATATGAATAAAAGAAATTAAAAAAATACATACATGCATGTGTGTGTGGTTTTTCTGCTCATCCCATTATCCTTGGCTTAAATTTCTATGGACTTCTACTTTTTATATCTAAGACAACTTTTATATGTTACATAGCTCAGATCATAAATGAAACCATTCTAAAGTAAGGCTTAATATTATGGCATCTTATATTTTTTTAGTCAGAGTTTGACTGTGTAGCCTCACCTGGCCTTGAACTTGTGGTCCTCCTGCTTCAGCCTCCAGAGTGCTAAGATACAGGTGAGCACCAGCATATCTTTCTTGTTATATTCAGTCCTTTCTGGCAGGAGTTGAATTTTTGAAAACCAGAAGTAATACTACATAGAAGCAAAGTTTAATGTTGTTTTCATTGAACTAATTATTAATTTTGCTTATGTTTTGTACATAATTTGTACTTAAGTTTTCAGAAGTCAGTTTATCTAGATTGTGTAAATTTCTTGGAACTAGTTCTACAATATTGAATAATTTTTCTGACTTTTCATCTTGTGATTAAATATGTAAACCACGTGTAACACCTAGAAATATGTTTGTGTTAAAGAAGTAGGGTATTAATTTTTTTTTTTTAGCTCATGAAGTAATTAAGTTTAGATCTTATTTTTTCAAAGCACTGAGGCTTTGGACTGTTGTTTATTTATAGTGTTATACTATGTGAAAAGAGATAGATTCATCAATTAAAATTATCTTGTTTTACCAGTGTCTATTTTGATTTAGTTTATTTTTAAATTTTGTTTAGTTCTTCATTGTGAACTGTATTTTGACTTAACTAGTAATTAGAAAATAAATATTTTTAAAATTTTTGCATAGACTTCTAATATGCTACTAAACATTCATAATAAATGCTGAAATACTTCAGGTTGGTGGTGCATGCTTGTAATTACAGCACTTGTGAGGTGAAGGTAGAAGAATTGAGAGTTTGAGGTCAGCCTGGGTGACATACTGAGACCCTTTCTTAATCCCATCCCCCCCAAAATCCCGTGTTTGGTTAATACACTTACATAAGTGCTGAAAATAACTTACTGAAATTATTACATATAGTTGCACTTTCAAGTATAAAATTAGTTGGATTAATAATCTGCAATTTAGGAACAGTTTGACATGTAGCTTTTTATGTAGTTGAATTCCAATAATTTAAAAATAGTAGAGTTAGTATATTTTGAAGTCATTAGAAGTTTAGTTGAATTGGGAAAAAGTCAGCACCTTTTTATAAATTAAAATTATTTTTAGGCTATGCCTTTCCCTTTTAGTTAGTATTAAATTTCTAAGGAGCTGATGATAATTTTCTGATTGATTATGGTAGAGTATGCCTGAAAAAAAATGTAAGCAATCCAGTTGTCCTTGATTTTATTTAAATGACTCACCTTATCAAAAGTCCACTGGTATTTGCTTATGATTTCTGGCTTTTGCAGTAAAGAATAGTGCTCTTATTGGATTTATACTAACTTTTAAGAAGCATTTGTTCCAAGCAGTCAAAGAAGTACAGATCCATGTCAATATTCAGAATTCATATTTTCCTTGAACAGAAGGTTGTGATAAAATGGTACATGGTGTGTTTTCATTGCCTGTTGAAAGACTTTCATGCAGTTAAAATAAGCATTTTGATGGTGGTTGAATTAAGAGTTTTTGTCAGTCTCTTCTCATCATGGATGATTAGACTAAAATGTCTGCTTGTCTTGACTTGAGATCACCACAGCTTCAGATAACATGCTTTGTGATTGAAGGTCGAAATATTTTGAATTCTAATAGGCTGCCAGATGAATTGCTTGAAATAGACTGTAAAATTTCAAGGCTTCCTTTTCCATCTGCTGTGAAAAGAACCATTGGGAATGGTTGAGCTTGATGATCATAGAATTACTGGATGGTGATTCTAAAACCCTCAAAGGGAAGTTGCTATGGAGATCTAGTTCCAAACTGTGAAATGATTCACCTTTGAAAGGCTGCAGGGTCTGAGAAGCTGAACACATCATTGTTCAGGTGGTCATTGGTTAGGAAATTGCTAGTGCCTGTGTAATCAGCGCTCCTGTGGTAGTTAGCGATCTGAAAAGGTTTGTTCTGAGTGATGTGGGACAACAGCAGTGTGCATAGGATGGCTTCTCTCAATCATGGTTTGCTCAGCTTGTGCTTGTAAAAATGCTGTCAACTAAATAGCACAGAAAGGAACTGCTTTATTGAGGAACTCTTTTGAAAACAAAATTTTGTATTGATGAGTTTGACATCAAAATAAAATGGTTCCTTCGAAAAACAAAGTTTTCTCAGAAATACACTTTGCTTTCTTTGTTTTAACCACCCCACATATATTTTTGTGATAAGAAGCTCCTTATTTCTTAAAGTTCAAGACCTTTCCATGGTGAAATGTTCAGCTTTTCATATCCCAAGTACTACATCAAGAGCCTTCTTGTAGAAAGGTGAACCACAGAATCACCTGAGAAGTTTAGAAAAGCCCCAAGTCATTGAGTACAGGAAACTCCCGAATCATTAGGAGCAGAAAGTAATTAAATGCTCTAAAACAAATTGTAGCCCACCAATTGTTTTTCATTATACATATTTGTGAAAACAGTATTGCAAATTATTTTTTCTAGGTCTTTATTATTTAGAATTGAAAAATTAAATTTTACTTCTAGAAACTTTAGAATTGGATAAAATTTGAAATTAATTTGACAGCTAATCACACAATAAACCACTCTTCTCCCAGACTAACATTTCAGAACAAATGTAGTTCACTCCTTGTTCATTTAATAAGAGCCTATGATGTTGAGCTTCAGTAATCAACTGTGAACCCTTCTCAAAGATAATTTGTATACTAAGTTTCTCTATCTATGTTGTTTTCTTCATACATTAAGATATAATGTACATATAACAAAATCATATTTTTAGTGTTCAGTTTGATGTATATAGTCATGTATTCACTATCACAGTCAAAATATGTGATGTTTTCATCATCTTGAAATGGTTTATTCCTATTTTTGCTGTTCTCTCCTTCACCCTTATCGTCAAGCAACTACTGATGTACTTTCTATCATTTACAGGTATACTGTTTTTAGAATTTCACATAGCATCATATATACATAGGTTTTAGAGTTTGACTTTCTTTGCCTCGCATAATATTTTTGAGGTTCTTCCATACTGTGTCCGTTAGTGCTGTTTCTGGTTATTGCTACGTAGCCTTTAAGTTTTTTGGTTATCCATTCATGAGTTGGTGGATATTTGAATTTCAATTTCCAGTTTTTACTGTTATAAATATTTGTGTACAGTGCTTTTTGTGGGTATGTTTCTGTTTCTTTTGGGTAAATACTTAGATGTGAAGTTGCTGAAGCGTATGGTAAGTGTGTGTTTAGCTTTATAATGTACTGCCACACTGTTTTCCAAAGTAGCTGTAGCATTTTGATTTCTCATCAGCAAAATGTGAGTTCAAGTTCCTTCACATCCCCTCTAGTACTTGATACTGTCGGTCACGTAAACTTCATTTTAGAGAACATTTCATTGTGGCTTTGATTTGACGAGCATTTTTTCCTATCCTTCCTTTCCATCTGTATCTTTGTTGAAGTATCTGGAATATCTGTTTAAATAGCTTCCTGTTTTTCATTAGATTGCTTATTTTGACTGGAAAAATTGATTATATATTCTGGATACAATTTCTTTTTTTCTCCCAGTTTGTGGCTCTCATTTTTGTTACCTTTATTGTGTCTTTCAGAGAAGAAAAGTTTTTTTAAGATGTTCAGCATACTAATTTCTTTCTCTGATGGTACATGAGTTTTTATTAAAGGAAAGCTTTATAACTTTAGCTCTTCCCTTTAGGTCTGTCATCCATTTCTCATTAACTTTACATTACGGCATGAGGTAAGGGGTTAAAGTTAATTTTCTTCCATGTATGTATCTAGTTCTAAAATCATTTGTTGGAAAGAATATATTTTTTGTCATTGAACTAACTTGGCACCTTGTCAGAAATCGGTTGACCATTTTGTAGGTTCATTTCTATACTCTGTTCTGTTCTGTTGATCTATTTGTTTTTCTTCTGCCAATACCACACTATCTTGATTATTTTGGCTTTAATAGTAGGTCTTGAAATCAGATAGTATAGGTCATCTAACTCTATTCTTCCTTTTCCAGGTTGTTTTAGTTTTTATAGGTCCTTTGAATTTCTGTATAAATTATAGAGCCAGGTTGTCACTTTTCTTCCTCTCTCCCCCTCTCTCTCCTTCCCTTCCTTCCACTCTCTGCCGGAATAGTGGTTCATGTCTGTAATTCCATTATTCTGGACACTGAGGCAGGAGGACTGAGATACACAGCTAGCTTAAAGCCAGACTTGTCTAAAAACAAAAATAAACAAATAGAAAAGGCCTGCTGGAATCTCATTGATTATTGACTTAGTTTTAAAACTGTCAGTGGAATTGGAGAACAGGAGGGTGGAACAGGCCTGGGGGAGGGGGATTTGGTACCAGTTGGAGGGGAGAGGAAATGGGGGAAAGGGGTGTGAGAAGGATGAATGTAGTGCAAATACTGTGTACACATGTTTGTAAATGGAAAAAATGATATCTGTTGAAACTATCCCAGGAATGGGGTTAGGGATAAAGGAGAATGGTGGAGGGGGTGAATTCAAGTATGATATATTTGATATACCATAAGAACTTTTGTAAATGCCACAATGTACTCCCACCCAGCACAATAATAAAAAAATGAAAAAAGAAACTTAAAATTCAGCTAGAAAAAAATAGTAAGTCCACGAGATGTATTTTACATCACTGTGACTTTTATTAATAATTTATTGTAATCTTAAAAACACAGTGTTGTACACCATAAAATATATTGAATTTTTATCGATCAATTTCAATAATTAAAATTTTTAAGAAAAAACAAACAAAAACCCATCAGTGAAGATTACCAATCAGTGAACATGATAAATATCTTGATTTATTTAAGTCTTTTCTCTATAATACCTGGTAGATTATAGAGTCTAATATTACACTTATTTTGCTAAATTTATCTCCAAGTATGTAATCTTTTTTTCCTGTTAAAAGTAATAGCGTAAGTTATTTATACATGCCCTCAATCAGGTTGAAATAGTTCTATTCATAGCTTGCTGAAGGTTTTTAATCCTGAATGAGTGTTGAGTTTAGCCAAATGTATTTCTTTCATCCATTGAAATAATCACGTTTTTTATCGTATGGTTTTTTGTATTTATTGTACTAATGTGGTGTTTTACATAGACGGAATTGACTGAATTTTGGATGATATATCACTCACATGCCTGAGATAATCTCACTTTCATGATGAATCATTTTTATGTAATACGATTTGCTAAAAGTTTTAAAGGATTTTTGCATCTGTGTAAGAGATTGTGAGTTTTAGAGTTTTCTTGTGATCTTTGTGTGATTTTGACACTAGGATAATAATTGCCTTATAAAATCAATTGGCAAGTATTTCCTTCTTGATTTTCTGAAGAAGTTTGAGGAAGATTGGTGCTATTTCACCCCTAAGTGTTTGCTAGAATTTACCAGTAAAGCCATTTCTAGAATTGGAGTTTTCTTTGTCTTGAATTGATATAGGACTATTCATATTTTCTATTTCTTCTTGGTTCAGTTTTAGCAATTTATTTTTAGAATTTTGATTGTTTCATCTAGCTTGTCAAACTTATTGGCATAAAGTTGTTAATATTCTCATGTTTTGTGACTTCAGAGCTATAATGATGTCCCTTCATTTCCGGATATTGGAGTAAAATGCAGTTTTTGTCTTTTATATTTTCTTGATCGTATATCCAGATGCTTATAAATTTTATTACTCTTTTCAAATGAACATCGGTTTCATTGATTTTTCTTTATTTCCTCGTTAAATTTTTTTTGATAGTGCTAGGATTTGAATTCAGGCTTTGTGCTTGGAAGGCTGGTACTCTACTGCTTGAGCCATGCAGTTTTTTTGCTATAGTAATTTTTCACATAGGGGCTTAAGTTTTTGCCCAAGGCCAGCCTTGGACCGTTATCCTCCTATGTTTCCTCCAGAGTTAGGATTACATGTGAATGCCACTGCACTAGGATTGTTCATTGAGATGGGGTCTTGCTAACTTTTTTGCCTACGCTGGCCTAGATCCATGATCTTCCCAATCTCTGCCTTCTGAGTAGCTGGGATTACATGCATGTGCCACCATGCCTGGTCTATTTGTTCATTTTCCATTTCACTAATCTCTTTTCATATCTTTATTATTTGCTTCTCTATATATGTGTAAATGTATTTATATATAAACTTATGTATATTTTTGAGACAGGGTCTTGTTATGTTGCCCAGGCTACCTCTTTCTCCTGAGTAGCTGGGAATAGAAATGCATACCACTATAACTGGTAATTTGGCTTTATAGTTTTAATTTGCTTTGTTTCTTTTTTTTTTTTCATGTTTCTTAGAAGAACTCAAATCCTTGATTTTTGAGCTTCTTTCCTAATTTAATTAGTTTTATTATCATTTAGTTTAAAATCTTTTCTTTTTTTTTTGTGACTTCTCTAGTTCATTTATTCTTAAGTATTTATGGTAGTGAGGAGTGCTAGATCGAGTGCTAGAGTACTTGCCTAAACATGTGTGGTTCTGATTTCAGTCTCTGGCACTTAAACATTCTTTTTTTGCATTTCAGATTTTTTTGGGTTTTTCTACTCTTCTTACAGATTTCTAACTTAATTCCTTTGCAGTTAGGAATCATCTGTATGATTTCAGTCTTTTGGTCTTTGGTTCAGTGTGAGTCAAAAGAACTGTGTTCTTGACAGAATGTGTTATTATAATATGTAATGTTCCATGGATACTTACATCAAGATGACTGGTAGCATTGTTCATGTCTTTTATGTCTTGCTGATTTTTTTTTATCTCGTCCTATCAACTTAGTCAGTAGAGGGGCATTAAAGATCTCTAATTCTAATTGTAAAATTGTCCATTTCATCTTTAATTCTGTCAGTTTTGGCTTCCTATATTTTGAAGCTTATTGGACACACACATTATGCATACATTATGCCTTGTGTATGTGTATTATGCTTTCCTGGTGAATTTCCAGTAGCCCTTCCTTATCCACAGGGAGTATGCTTCAAAACTGTAGCTGGTACCAAACCCTAAGTCAAGAACATTTACTTTTTCACTTCAAAGAAGCACTTTATGGTTTTTCTTTGGCAAATCAGAATTGGCACTTATTACTACTCTTGCACTTTAAGTTGCTATTAAATAAAATAAGGATTACATGCACACAAGTGGTGTGATAGTGTGATAGTGGATCTTATAAACTAGGTGGCTACCAAGCAATTAGTGAACAGGTGGCATATCAAGTGTGGATACACTAAAGAGGGATGACTCATGTCCCACATAGGACAACATAAGATTTTATCACATTACTCAGAAGGGCACACAATTTAAAGTGTACGAATTGTTTATTTCTGAAATTTTCTGTTTAATAATTTTGTACTGCATGTAATAGAATCACAGAAAGAAAAAAATGCACATAAGGGAACACTACTTTTTCCTCATAATAAATTATCTATCTCTGGCAATACTTTCTATTTTGGAATCAATGTTCTGATATTAGTAGAGCTACTATGGCTGCCTTATGGTTACTGTTTTCTATCCATTTATTTTCATCTCTATATTTAAAGTATGTGTCTCCTATGTTTGTGTCCTATTTTATTATCAGTTCTGGCAGCCAGTACCTTTTAAAGTGCTTTGTCCCTGTGTTTGTTTTTGAAGTGCTGGGGTTGAACCAGGGCCTCACAAATGCTAGGAAAGCACTCTTTCACTGAGCTACACTCTTAAACCTGGCCCATCATCTAATAAATTTACTTATCTGATAAATTTGTGGTTTCTTTGTATTCTATTTGTTACTTCTGTGTTTTGGCCCTGTTTTCTTTGTTTGCAGTTTTTGATTATTTAGGTATTTCTTAGGATTTTAATATTAATTTTATTAATTAGATATCTTCACCTTTTTTTTAGCGTTCGCTCTAATAATTACAATATATATATCCTTAACTTTTCACAGTTTGTTTGCAGATGCCCTTAACTTTTTTTTTTAAGTTTACAGTTTTATTATATCATTTCACATAATATAGAGAAAACCTGCAACTATATAGCCCCATTTTACCTTCCTGTCCTTTATGCTATAGTCGTGGTACATAATATGTGTTATAGACCACAAAATTTAAAACATTGGGATAAAATTTATATTATATAAAGTTAATCATTTAAAATGTACATTTTAGTGACATTTAATACATCCTCCATCCTCTAAACAGCTTTTTTTTTTTTTTTTTTTTTTTGGGTGGGATTGGGGTTTAAATCAGGGCTTTGTACTTGCAAAGAGGTGCTCTAGCCATACCTCCATTTTAGTTATTTTGGAGATAGGGTCTTGTGAACTTTTTGTCCAGGTGGGCCTCAAGCCTTGATCCTCCTGATCCCAGCCTCCCAAGTAGCTAGGATTAAGGCATGAGCCACCGGCACCTGGCCAGCTTTTGCTTTTTAACATATATTTATATTATGAGGAAATCAAGAGGGGAAAAGTGTAAATAGTCAGTTGCCTTTATTCTCAGTTCTGTTAATCAGTCCTCTCTCAGACTAAGGTTCTCTTACATATGAAGATGTTTCTTTAGAATAAAGTATAATGCAAGACTTTTGGTGATGAGGTCTCTTTAGTTTTCTTCCACCTGAAAATGTGTTTATTTCAGATTCATTCACAATATTTTTGCTGAATACAAAATTCTTGGTTCACAGGTTCTTTTGTTCTTTATCCTTAATGTAAAAATGCTACCCTCTCTTTTAGCCTTCTTAACTTATGACGAGAAGTCAGGTTAGTAATTGAAACATTTTTCTCTTGTTACTTTCAAGATAGTCTCTTCTCTATTTTGGTTTGACTAGGGCTTGAACTCAGGGCTTCTCAGTTGGTAGGCAGCCACTCTATTGGCTTGAGCTATATCTCCTTCCCCATTTAGGCTCTGGTTATTTTGAAGATACAGTCTCGCCCTTTGACCAAGCTGTCTTGAACCAAGGTCCTACTATTTTATGGTTCCTGTCATAGCTGGAATGACAGGTGTGTGCCACCATGCCCACCTGTTTTCTGTTGTGATTGGGTATAATGAACTTTTTGCCCGGGCTGGAACTGCAATCCCCCTGATTTCAGCCTCCTGTGTAGCTGGGATTATAGGTGTGTACCACCACACCCGGACTAGTGATTCCTTTTAATATGAGTTAATCTTTATCTTGCACAACAATTATTATGACTGTTCAAACTGCGTATTTCTTATCCAAAATGATTGGGGCCATAGGTATTTTAGATTTTAGAATATTTGCATCAACCTTACCAGTTGAATGTCTGGAATCTTAAATATTCCAAAGTACTTTTTTAACATGACACTCAAAAAGTTTTGCATTTCAGGTTTTTAGATTAGGGATGTTCAACCTGTATTATTAACCTTTCCCCCCTCCCCCATTGCTGGGGATCAGACCCAGGACAAGTGCTGTACCACTGAGTTGCATCCCCAGGCCCTTATAAATGAAGGGCCTTCTAAATAAGAGTTATAGAGGAAGTTATAAGGTATTTTCCTGTTAAAGATTTAAGTTAATAAAATCTTAGCAGGATAATTTAGGGCCATAGCTGTAGCACTTGAATGAATCAACAGTACAAGAAAGCCTTTTTTACATCTTTGTGCCCTGTTAGTTGATGGCTAATATTGATGACTATCATCAACAGAGACTTTGTAGTAATCTATTTTAAACCTAACAGAATTTTGCAGATTTTTAAAGCTCTGTAGATAGCAGCACTTAGCAAAACGATAAAGATGGCCCTTTTGCACTTTGCAGTGGTAGCAATAGAAGTGGCTTTCCTCTTGGGTATCAGAACCTCAAATAGATGCTTAGTTTCATGTATGATATACTAGGTATCATATAGATATTGTATGGATCGCCTGCCAATTTTTTGTCATTGTTGTTCAGAGTTCCTAGTTCATGGTCAGCTCATGTTTCTCAGGTGTGTAAGCCAGTGCTGCCACTCCTACGGTTGGGTTCTGAGGTGAGGAGAACTTCTCAGTGCCTCTCAGCTCATACTGATAACTGTTCTCAGTCTGCCTAGAAATTGGCTTTTAGAGGTGTTATTTAATCTTGCTGCTCTGCAGGAGGTAAATTTAGGTTCCACTTGTAAATAAATTAGTTTATTCTTCGTGTATGAGTTGAAATTCTCTAACTTGCTTATCAGGTAGACTTTTAAAATGTATCAGATACTTTTTTCTGGGTAAGTGTTAGGAAGCAACATTTAAGCAATGAATGATAAGTCATTTGTTAGACAATGAAAAGAGGCAAGGCACTTCCATTATCCTATAAATTGTGTTTCTCTTTGTCTCTGTTACTGAAATTATTTAGACAAGCCAATCCAGTTTCTTTGATAAGTGACACTTTTGTATGCAGTAAGTGGCTAAACATTATTTAAATCATTTTATGTTTAAGAAAGAACTAAAACTTCAAGTGGGGGCAGAATTTTCTTCAGCAGGACATGGTAATGCACATCTGTAATCCCAGCATTCAGAAGACTGAAGAAGGATTGCAAGTTTGAGACCAGACTGGGCTATGAAATGAGTTCCAGGCTTGCCAGGGCTAGGTAGGAAGACCCTGTCTCAACAAACAAACACATTTCCTTGGCATGGACTCTCCAGGAAAGTGAGGGATAGGACTAACATTTGTGTCAGAGTTTTTTTTTTTTTATTAGCATATAAGAGTTGTACAGGGGGAATACATTGTGGCATTTACATATGTGCTTACAATATATCTTAATTAGATTCACCGCCTCCATCATTCTCCCTCATCCTCCCTTCCCCCATTCTTAGAATAGTTTCAACTGGTTTCATTATTATATGTTCGTGCACAAATACAAAATTCATCCACCATATTCCCTCTCCTTTACCCTCTTCTTATGCCTTCTCCCCTCTCACTGGTACCACCAACTCCTGGACAGGACCTGTTTTACCTTTCTGTCCTTTTTTTTTTTAAGTGTATATTGATAGTCCAAGGGGGGTTTTCCTTTTTTTTAGACATGTGTATATATAATGTTTTAATCAGATTACCCCCTTACTCTTTCTCTGTTGCCCAGCTCCTCTGTTACTCAATAGCTTACAGTGCATTGTGTTATATTATCTTCATGCATAGATGCAATGTTTCAGTATTTTTCAGTCTCTAACATGCACTTTCCCTTTCCCACCTGCTGTAGTCCCCTTAGATACTCACAAATACAATCTTGTTCTCTCTTTGTGTGTGTATGTGTCAGAGATTTTGCTGCACAGTTTTTTCTCCAGTATGTATGAATCTGTGTTTGGAAATGAAGAAACTTGAGGTCAGAAAGATTGTTAACTGCGTGACCTTGGGCAAGTTAATGGTAAAACTAATTTCTGAAGCCAGGATGTTGGCCTGAACAAATACCCTTTCCATCACCCCCTTGTAATAATTGGATGTATTTTCTTATATAGATTTACTGTTTGTGCCCTGAATGTACCTTAATGCATTTCACTCTTGTCTTTGATGTATCCCATTTAAAAATATGGACTAACAGCTACTCATTTTTACAATGTTTTCCCCATGGTAGGAAGCATAATGTATGAGTTGTGATCCTTGTAGTTCCAGTAGAGTTCCAGTTCAAAATGACTTAAAAAACAAAGGTCATCTATTGGCTTTCATTACTGAGAAGATAAGATACATGGTTTTAGGCAGTATTTGATTCACTGACTGAAAATTGTCCATAAGGACTTAATTTCTTTCTTTCTCTCTTCTCTGCCCTGACCAGCTTCATCCTAATTCTAGTTACTGTCATGGTCCTAAAATGGCTTTCAGCATCTCACTGACCACTTGGTTTTTAGCTCATATCTGCCAGGGAAGAAGGTGTTTTTGTCTCAGCCTTCCAATAAAAAAAAAAAAAATTTCTTTTGAGATTTACTGCACTTAGTCCAGCTTGGATGACATGCCTAATTCTTGACTAGTCACTGTGGGCAAACAGAATATTCTAACCAGAAACCACCTAATTTCTTAAGAAGATATTGGGTACATAGATGAGGATATAAACAGATGTTGGGGAGGTAACAACAAATCTGTACATATCAGTGTCAAACCTGAATGTTGTGATTTGCAGTTCTGGTAATTTGCAGAGGGGCAAGTACCTATTAAAGTTTGGGTTTAAAAATTTTTAGGAGCTAATTTACTTTGTTGACTGGAAAATATCTGTCTTGTCATGGTTTAAAACATGGTTTTAAACTGTTTTAAAACATCACATTATTGTGAGAGTTAGAGCAGTATATTTCTGATGAAATTTCATTACTAGAATCATAATAAAAGTGTTTCCGCTTCATTAAATATGCTGTAAAGTTTATTGTTCATGAAAATGGCTGATACATCCCTTCGTGGGAGCACCAAATACAAAGCAGAATGATATCTGAGCCTCTTAGTTCTCTCAGTTGGTTAGGGCCAATTCTAAGCTTGTTATGTGGGGAAAAGAAGGAATGTATAAATCCAAAACTTCATTAAATGCCATATTTTTAAGTTTTGCTTATTTTTACATAGTCTGTTTATTTGGTTAAATAAAGTAGTTCTGTAATCCAGGTGAGGGGAAAAAAACTTATTCATAGCTTTCTTATTCTTTTATTTAGAGATAATATTTATTTTATAGTATTGCTATAATCTCATCAAGTTCTATTGATCCTTTCTGGACGTACATCTCTCTTTTTTTTTATTCTTTTTTTTTTTTGATTCATTCTATTTCCACCACCACTTAAGTAACCTTGGTCATAAATTGTTACTAGGGCTTGCTTTTTCTGATCAGTATGTGTTTTGCTTAGATTGTAGAATCCTAAGTAATACACAATTAAGGATAGAGCTGGAAGTCATCTGTACCCTGGAAATTTTTGGAGAATCACTGCTGTAGTTTCTTCTTCCTTCAAGAGAAGCTGTTCTCAACCATTCTTATATCTCATAGTAATTCTGTCCAAGAATTTGGGCCCCATAACCAGGGGGGAGGTGGGAAAGCCTACTTTTCACAGGGTGGAAAATAATTATTTGCATTTTGTTAAATGTCCAACTTAATATTTTCAGAAGTATATGCTATTGCTATGATTTAAAATATAACAGTGTAATATATTATTATAATATATGTTATGTAACATATTATGTGTTATAATGAATATTGAATTTTATACTATGCTAACTCTAAAACACAAAAATAATGAATACATCAGCATATGTTTATTAAGTAGGAAGTGATTAAGTAGGCAAGGAAAGGGGAACACCTAGTGTCTGGGGGTATTGCTAATTGCAGAGGATATACCTTTGGCATATCACATGGCCATTGAGAAATTAGATGTATCACTGCTTGAGACTCATTGCATTTGGTTGTGCTACTGCCTCTTGTAAAACATTCACGCCTTCCTGGGATTCAACTTTTCCTCATTAGTGTGTTTTCTAGCACTCTTTTCTGTTCTGAATTTTCCTTGGGCAGATTTACTGTTTGTGTCTCAAATGTGCCTTAATACATTCTACCCTTGTCATTGCTTACCTCTAGCAAACGTTTCTCCTTTAAGGACCATATCATCTGGGAACCCCTTCTCTTCGTCACTCTTTTGCTCTTTCCTACTTGTGAGATCAAGAGCCCTGATTATGTAGGGACCATTTCATGCAGCCATGACTAGTTACATATATACTTGCTTATTTCTCCAACTTGCTGTAAACTCCTTGAAGGTGTCAACTATGCTATATACTTTTGTCCCTCCTCGACTACCTAACATATGCTTTGTACATAACTGTCTATAAAAGAAGGAAAGATATCAGTCTCATTGCTAAACATTTTTTCCTGCTGGTATACATTTTGACATGAGAGAGGTTTTATACAGCTTTGCCTGGTTGCCTAAGAGAATATGTAAAGTACAAATGGATATATTTTCATTGTCTGTACCCACATCTATGAATGAAGCAGTAAGATTTTAGATAAATAAAAATATAATTCTCATATTTTAATGTTTTACATGTTGAGTATATTTATGCTAGTCACATGCAGATTTATACATGGCATATGTACATTTACATTGTTAATTTGCTTTTGTTATAACTTCAATATTATATTGTCTCTTGTATTAATACTTTTATTCAAGGCTAAAACTTAGGTAGCAAAATAACACAATAATGTGTTTGATATAACTGAATGCAGTTTCAGTAGTAAAAAATTTAAATGAAGGAAAGGAAATTTTATTTAAAAAATGAACTGCACTATTTAAAATAGAAAATAAGTATCTTTTTAATACAGCAGCTGAGTTAAACAAATAATCTTTCCACCATTACTAAGTGGTACATGTAGTTAAAAATACATTTATACATATTATTTTTAAAACCCTAGTTAACTTTAAAATATGTAAGTTTTCTTGTCGTTTAGGGTTCTGTGAAGCTGATCATCAAGAGGGTTGCAAATCATTGGTGGTTTCTATTTTCAGATTTCCACATCCCAGAGTAATTTGCTTTAATTTCACCCAATTTAACCTATACTTCACACCATCACCATTCAGCTTTAATAGCTATGTTCCATGCATAAGAAAAGCAGATAAATGTCCACAATTAGGCTGCAAATGATTACAACTAGTTAGGGCTTTATGAAGACAAAACTTAAAGGACTATGGCGCCAAACAAAGCCACAAAAGACGACTGAAAATGCTGTCTGGAGAAGTCAAGTCTACCATGGCATTTGATTTACACTTTTGTAGTTGATTTTACTTATTTTAATATATTGGCAGGTGTGCCTCCTCTGAGAAATATTCACCATTTAAGAATATGAGTGCTCCGTTGTTAATTTATTTGTGTTTTTCATGTGCTTCCTTGATTTCAGCATAACCATTAATTTTTTTAAAAAAACTTATTGAAGTGGCAGCATTTTTTAAAATTATGGATAGTTCATTTGAAATGTACTGATATTTATGTCTTATCAATACATTTGTGAAATTAAGACTTTACCAAATTGCTTATGTATATGTCAGATGATCCTATCAGATTTGTAACAGAAGCATAGGTTTTACAATTCTGTATAGAATTCTTTTTTAGTTAGGTCTTAATATACGAAATATAAGCCTATGGGGAATTACTTAGATGTAATGTTATTTGTATGTGCACATACATAAAAGACTCAGACATTGTTCTAATGCTATTTCTATCTTTTTTTCCTTTCTATGATTTAAGTTCTGGTTGATGGTTAGTGCATAGCTTTGTTTTAATGTATAAAGAGGTTATGATTGAGAGTTTTAAAAAGCTAAACAGTCATGTTAATAAAATGACATTTTCTAATTTCATTTAAAAGTAATTATACTTCCTCCTACGAAGTAAAATTAGTCATCTTAGTTAATGTATTTTTGTGTTTAAGTAAGTATCAGCTTAAAGACTGTCATCTATTTTCAAAATTTTGTGAAGATTTCAGTCAAGGTTTTGATGTACAGAAATACTTTCTTTAAATAATTTAGAATAAATATAAACAAGTCAAGGTTTTAGTTCAGTGTTTCAGCTTTAGATGAGTTAACTATTTTGCCAGAAATTCTATATAGGTCACAGTAGCAGTATTGATAGGTAATTTCATTTTTTAGTTATATACACTCCCTATTTTAGAAATGCAAGGTTGACTGTTTTGTTTATTCAGTAGAGAAGTATATATTTATTTAAAACATGTACTGATTTTAAATAAGCCTTATTTTCTCAAATAATAATTAAATAATGATGACTTGTTTATTGTTGTTTAGAAGCCAAAATAAATGTAGATGAAAAATCCGTGCAATTATGGGTTTTATATACTTATAACGAACACATGTGTAAGATGTACATACAGTTGCTGACTTTAAAAATAATGCTCAGGAATTGATAGTTTAAATATGTTTATTTATCAAACAGTGTATGTGGGGGAAGTACACTGAAGCTTATCTTTAAGTATTCTTATTTTAAAGACAGTAGTCAACTATCTGTCCTACAAAGTAGTATAGCCGTGACAAGACAATAAAACTATACAGCATCATAGTTGTATTAAACTAGTTTTGTATGCTGTATCATAAAACTTTCAGTCCAATCAGCAACTAAATTTAAATACTGCAAATTGTAGCAGCAAAACAATAATTCTGCTGATTAGCCCCTTTCCATTTCTTGTAAGTGAACTGTTTATGCTGTTGAGTACCTTTTGAAAAAAGAAAAAGCCAAAACAGCCTTGATTAGTCAAGGAGTAATTGGATGACTTGATTTTAGCAAGAGAATGAATTGGTTGATGATAGCCTGTAACTAAGTGTAGTGGTTCTGTTCAGATGAATACATAACATACAGTCATCAGATCTTGACAGGTATAACATATAAGCAGTGCTAAAAATCTAGTGGTGGAGTGGTAGGATAGAATTGAAGGGCAGTAAGTTTGCTATAGTCTTTTACTAGAAAATTTGGGGTAATTCTTAAAGGAATTTAGAGAAATATCCATTATTTCTTATTTTAATTTTTACATTTCGGGGTAGGTGGGTGGGGAGATTTGTCTTACTTTATGACAAATCTTTGCAATAGTCCCCTTTTTTGTACTTTAAAGACAAAGTAGCTCTAAAGACCAAAGAACTAATAGGATCATCTAACTTCTTCCAGAGGGATCAGTGATATTAAGTCCTTTCACTTCCATTGAAGGTCTTGGAATGAAGGTCATAACTGTATGAGTAGAGCCATGTGGGAAACCTAGTTGTATTCATATTTAACGTTAGCCAGAACATTTTGTACACTGCATTCTTATTTATGATTTCCTGATTACTTTTGAGACTGTATCTGAGCTTATATTAATGAAATGGCATAAAGCAAATGTATTCACCCACAACCAGTCTCTTAAATTAAGTTCAGTTGTACTGTCTGTCTTCTCCCTGAAAGAAGAGTAACTGCCCCTTCTGTGCTAATGTGCTATGTGGGCCCAAAAGTTTCATTTGCATAAGATATGGGGTCACTTTTTTCTGGGTGAATGAAATGACAGAGGAGAACCTGCACAGCTAGCTGCAGAAGGGTGATGGTTGTCACAAGGTCCAGGCCATCCATATCCATTTTGGTACTGGCTTTGATTTGGCACCACCTGGTGGTGATCACTTGCTCTGGCTTAACTCTTAATGGTGATGACTAGATCTTGTAGGCTAACAGGACTTTAGGATTGCAGTAGGCATTCTAGAAATCCCTCAGGTAGACAGCACCCATTTTGTTGGCCAATTAGGGTGGAGTGTGTTGAAGACTAGTGGGGATGAAGCAATTTACTTTCCACAGCTTTTCCCAAAGGATGTGCTTCTTCCTGTCCTTAATCTCCCCAGGCCTTATCCTTCCTTCCATGTTTCTGCTCTCACTTTAGACCTGTGTATTATTGTATCTAAGGATACAATATTTTCTGAAGTATGTTGCCTGTTTTAGGACATCAACTTTCATAGTCCTTTTTGTTTGGACCCAGGAATGTGATTCTCATTATATAATGTGGATGTGGTCTAACCATCATCTTCCTATTCTAACACCAGATATTCTTAGTGAGTCTTCCGTTTTCTATTCCTTCTATTCTCCCTCTGTATCTTAGAAAACTAGGTAACAAGTCTATAATCCCAGCTACTCATGAGGTAGAGATCAGGAAGACTGGTTTGAGGCCAGTGTGGCCAAAAAGTTAGTGAGACCCCATCTCAGTTAATAAGCCATACTGGTAGTGGGCTACTGTAATACCAATGATATGGAAGATATACATAGGATGATTGTGATGCAGCCTTGGACAAAAACACAAGACCTTATCTGAAAAATAACTAAAGTTTAAAAAATGGGGGGTTACTGGGGGTGTAGCTTAAGTGGTAGACCCCTTTGCCTAATAAGCATGGGGCCCTGAGTTCATACCCCAGTACTGTAAAAAGAAAAGAAAAGAAAACTAGGTAAAAGTCAGTCAAAATCTATTGATATTATGAACAAAGGCTATAAAATAGTTACTTTAAAAATTAATAGCCAACCATTTACTTGATTAACACCTGTCATATGTTTACATTTTTTAAGCATTTAAACACTAGTTTCATACAGTAGACTAGACAATACTTTATGTCTTCTCACAGCATCAGTACACTTAAATATGGGGTTAAAAATCATTTATACTTCCATCAAAACCTGTACACAAATCTGAATCTAAATTTTCAAATGACATATACTTCATAAGACCACTGTTCAGTTTGAAACCTTGAGGCTGTTTTTCCCATTAGTTTGTACTGGATATTGACATTCACCTTCCTTCATACTGTGTTTACTTTCTTATACTTATGTGCTGGTTGTTTTCCCTGTTAGACTGTAAACACCTTTGAAAGCAGAAGCTAATTTATTCAGCATTTTTTTTTTTTCTGTAAAGACATAGAGGGGAGAGAGGGCCTAGATCTTTGTGGCAGCTCTTTTCCTCAGGGTGACAGGACATCACACAGCTCCTGTTGATTCCTTATGGCATGGATGTGTATCCTGCCTTTTTGTTGGTGAACTTGGGGGCCTGTTTGTCCTTGGAGACCTTGAGCAGTTCCATAGCACACTACTAATACAGGGCAAAGCTATACACTTCTTGGATCGTGTCCTATACAAGCTTATTAGGCTCACTGAGGCACCCATCTTGGTGGCTTTGCCTCATCTTGCTCATGTTCATGGTTACCTTGTGACCTTTATTGAGTCCCATGGCTATGGAATAGTTTAGACTGTGGTTGCTGCTCTCCAGTGGCTACTGTAGTTTTTGTCTTACCTCATATTTGTCTTTGAGCTCCTGGCACTCTTCTCTTTGTAGTCAATATTAGTAAACGTTTGTTAAATATATGTCTTAAAATGTGTATCTTTAGCTATTAGGCACTTCCACTTGAATAACTGGCCACATTTCATTTCTTGTCAATTTGATACACTTCCTCCTACCCGTTACTTGAAAAGTCTTTGTAAATTTTACTTTTTTAAAAAATGTTTTTTACTTTGATCACTTTCAAGTTATCTTTATAAGTAATACTCAGCAGTTCACTGCTGTTTGTGACCATCAGTCTCTCTCCAAGCTGTTAGATATTATACATGACTGACAAGGCCATTTAAAGACAATGTGAGCAAATAAGCAAACAAGATCAGAACACTCCTCTGGAAATCTACATAGATATTTTATAATCTAAAAGAATATCCATCAGTAGTCGTTAAGGAGTTCTGAGGTGAAGAGATAAATCTCAATGAACTTCTGTCTGCTTTTGCAGCCTGTAATGTTTTATGTGTTGTTTCTCTATTAATTTATGTGGTTGATGTACTTAGCACTAGTTTCATGAAATGCTCATGAAATAGCTTATATGGTGTGAAATATATCTTTTGCTAAACATTTAACTTTATCAACAGTCTATAGTTCTTCCCTAATAGTTGTTTTTTATTCCGAGTGCTAGTAAGTGCTTGAAGCATTCATTCACTCATTGTTTCCTTTCTATTCATTACTTTACCTTATGCCAAAGAATGCATCAGCTCTGATCAAGGCACAGGTAGGAACTGGAAAGGTATACATAACCCCGTCATTAGGTTGCTAGGAATAGAATCATGTGTTTAATACATGATGTATATGCCATAAGTTGTATGAATTATTGTAGTATTTAAAATACAGGGTATGGTAAGAGAGAAAGCATTGTCATGGAGATGTCATTTTGGTGACATTGAATTAAGGCTATGAAAGATACCATATGTAACTTTTTTTGTTTTGGAAGGCAGAATATTCTCAGCCTTCCAAAAGAATGAATAGCATCATGGAAAATAAAATATGGAAGCATTGAATTTGTAGATAGGGTACTACAGGCCCCAACATTAGAGAGGTTAAAGCTCTGATTTTCTGTTTACTCTGTTCATTGAATGGCAGGGATTTCACATGACCCCTCTGTTCATTGCTTACAGTACTGGTAGTAAAAACAGAATTCTAGTCTTTGTTAATTTCTCTCTTTGCTTTTTTTCTTCCTTACAACAAATAAAAAGTGGATTTTTTTGAAGGTTGTGTTGATGATATTTAACCTTGAAGTAACAGTTAAGATAATAAATATGTTTAGCCATCATTTTTCCTGTATTTTATTCTAAAGAAATTTCTGTAAGTCAGGAATGGTAGAGATTTCTTAGACTTGAACAGCTCCGAGATTGCCTTGTTGTTGAGGGGAAATGAACTTATGCATTTTAAAGATAGATATAATTTATAATATTAGGAAGTTAGTGAGATAGTAATTTGGAAGGGTAAATACAGCAAAAGCAGCTAGTTCAACATTGGAAGTAGAGTAGAGTGTCTATTAATTCAAAATATCATTGATTATGCCTTTTACACATTTAAACTATTATGTAATACAGAATAAGAACTTGAGAGATGAATTCTAGTTCTCATTAAGGTACTTCTTTCTGTCTACTTCTTTAGAAAGAGTTGATAAGTTGCAGCAACTAAAAATGTAAAATCCTTGAGCAATTGAATATAATTAAGTACAGGTGTTGACTCTGGGTTATAATTCATAACTTTAAGTGACTTTAAGGATTCCTTAATGGTATGGATGTCTAATTATCTACAATATAAGTAAATACCAGTAACTCTTAAGCAGAATTTTCTGTTGTTTTGTACATTTGAAAGTATTATGTTGTATAGTATTGCAATATATTACTTTGTGTCAGTTATGGATATCAGTCATAATCAAAAGGGTTTTTTTGCTTGCTGCTACACCAATATAGCCAGCCTCCAGTTTAAAATTTTTTCATGTCTTTATGCCTGTTTCTTTTTTTTTTCTTTAGCTCATCTTTCCTACCCAATGTTGTTTTGATTCACTGATTAAAAGTATGTTATTCTCAATTAAAATAAAGTCTTAAAATTGGAAAATAATGAGCAAAATTTGTAAGGTTTCTGAGAACCTGACTGATATACTTTATTATTCTCTCCTATGCTAAATAACTGTTTGTCTTCAAATTCAGAATTATTTTCACATACAGCATTGCTTGATTGCTTCCACATACAGTATTTTGGGCAAAACTCCCATGAGGATCACTTACAATTTCTTTAATTTTAGATTGGACCCTCAAAGTCAGCCACATGTGCGTTTTATTTTATTACACTTTTTGAAAACCTGGGTCAATTTTTGAATATGTCAGTGGGATGGTGGTTTTCATCCCTTGCCCAAGATTTAGTTTTAGAGTCTTTCACTGTGATGAGAGGGGAAGGGAGAGGAAAAGAGAAGAAGCAAAAAAGCACAAAAGCAAGTTCCTTTGGCTACCCATAGTTCTATTTTCTGTTCCAGCATAAAATAATTAGCTTCTAGCATAGACTGTATGATTTGGGGGCTTTAGTTGCTACATTGTGAATAATAGGTTTTCCTCCTGGAAACTGAAGATTGAAAACTTTAGACTACTTTTGATTGATTGGATATTCTAAATAAGTCCAACCTATCAAGTCCAGTTACACTATCCCATTTATGTGTTTGTATCATGGAATTGACAGTTTTTTATTACTAGACTGTTACTTCCATTTTATGTTTTTACAAAACATTTTCTTTTTCAAAGGTATATAAATATGTACAATTTCTTTTATACAGATCTTTTCATTTGCTTCAAATTTTGTTAGCAAAATGATTTAGTCTTTTGTGTTCCATAATTTGCCTTGTTCTATCATATCTTTAAGGAAGGCAGATTGACTTTAAGTAAATAAAATACATTGAGATGCTCTTCTCTTTGTAACTTAAAGAAAGTAGTTAATTACTTAGTGCAGAGATAAATATTATAAGGTTTAAGGTCCAGCTATGAATTAGATTCTGGTTTTGCTCAAATTGCTTTTATTGTCAAGATGAGAAGGGACTGTATCTAGAAGAAACAACTAGGGTTTTAAAGTATGCCTGTAAACTGGAGCTTAAACTACACTTCTAAATTGAAGTGTGCAATAAACAACTTACATTTCCCACTTTAAACCACCTTTCTTCCTCCCTACAATAAGGAATTTTTCCAGTGGGTTTGGTGGCCCACGTCTGTACTCCAAGCTACTCTGGAGGTAGAGATTGGGAGGATTGGGGTTCGAAGTCAGCCAGCCTGGGGAAGAAGTTAATAAGACCTTCATCTCAACCAGTAAGCAGAGGCCCTAGTTCAAACTTCAGTACCACCAAAAACAGTTGTCATGTCATTTCATCTTCCAGTATTTATGAATAAAGGTATAGATTTTAAGTGAACTGCCAATGCAAGTTTAGCTCATTTAGAGTACTTGCCCAGCATGCACGAGGCCTGGGTTTGATCCCTAGCACTCTCGATAAAAAAGTCCATTCTGGATAAATATTAATGATTTGCTTGGTAGGCTTACCTATAGTCCTAGCTACTCCTGAGGCTGAGATAACCCAGGCTGGTCTTGAACTCATAATCATCTTGCTTCTGTCTTCCAAGTTGCTTGAATTGCAGGTGTGAGCCACCACTTAAACCTTTATTTTTTTCTGAACTTTTCCTTGTTACTTGTCATGTCTTTCTTCAACTTCTTTACCTGTACTAACATTTTCTTTTTTTAAATTCTTGCTGATTACCTATTATAAATTATATTTAAGGTTCTTGTTAATATTGCTCTCCTTTTTTTAATAAGTTTGTTTTCTCAGTTAGATTGCACAGTTATTAAGCCCAAGATCCTGTTTTGTTCTTTGTTTTGAATTTTCACAGACTTATCACATTGGTAGATTTACAGGGCAGCCTCGTTCATTTGGGAAACACAATTAGCAAGGCTTCTTGTTGTTTGCATATGTTATTTTTTTTTCTTTTGGTGGTATTGGGGTTCGACCTCAGGGCCTCATGCTTGCTAGACAGGCACTCCATTACTTGAGCCACTCTGCCGGCCCTGCATATGTGTTGAGAGGGTGGCAGTTTATATACGAAATAATACTTTATTTCTGCATTATACAATGGTAGCAAGTAGAGAAAACATAAGTCCCACCTTGACCACATATCCTCTTATTCCCAAGAGAGAATACTATTCCAATGCTATTTGTAATATCAAGATTTCCATGACAGATAGTTTCTGAAGTATTACTGTGAAGCTTATACTCTTCAAAACATACATCTTGTGTTTTAAAATTTACTTCTAACATCTAGCTAAGGATGCTTTGCTTCTAAAACCTCAGTAGAACTCAAATGTAAGCAGTAATGTAGCAAAGCAGTTCTCTGAAGTTCTAAATTTCCAAATTTACTTCTGAAGTCCTTCACAATTATTTAGCATCCTAAACAAAGTATAGATTTATCCTTCTTATTCAAATCTGTATGGAATAAGACAGGCTTTGAGTGAATGTGTATATTGATCAATCTTCAGTCTTTTTGTAGTCATTGAAAATAGCCAATTCATCATTTCTGCCACATCATATCAAATAAAGATCATGAAAAATATCCAGTACTATGTGGATATGCAAATGTGTCTACCAAGTGAATATTTGTGTTTTGACTGGACCTTTGTAAAAAGGTACACAAATTATAAAAGTCACAACTTTAGTATATGCATTGATAGTTTGCATTTATTCACTTAGTGAATAGATTTTATATTAGAAATGATTTATGTAGCTAAAATGATATTTTTCTGTTCATCTTATTTGATGTTGCCTTCAAATGTGCCAAAACCACTTAGGAGAATTCTGAACTAGAGATTCTGTTAGTGGAAGTATAAAAGAGACGTAAGAAAAGAGAGCCAAAAGATCAATGAAGATATAGCTAGAAGAAGAATGACCTTGGGGCTGGTTGTGTAGCTTAGTGGTAGAGGACTTACCTAGCATATGTGAGGCCCAGCATTGCAAAACAAACAAAGAATGATCTGAGAAGAAATGACTAGAGAAAATAGTAGAAAAGCAAGAGAATATAGTTAGAAAGAAGCAGTGATGAAAGACACTTTCAGTGCTCAGAATTAGATGGTGTCTTTCCTGAAGAATGGCTGTTTGATTTAGCATCATGAAGTCAAATCAGTGGAGTCTTTTCTAAGATGGATTTTTGATAGCATGGTGGAAATACCTGCCAGATTGCGTTGGGTTGAGTTCTGAATGGGAGGTAAAGAAGCAGAGACATAGTAGGCAAAGACTGCTCTTTTCAAAAAGTTTGATCCTGAACTGGAGGAAAGAAAGCAATAGCTGAAGTAGACATTAATGTGCAAAGGTTATTGACATAATTGATTTAATGTAGAATTGTAAGCCTATTTAAATGTTGCTAGAAAAGTACTAATGAAAATGGAGGTGATATAAATATAGGACCGGGGGATATAATAGATTAGGGTCTCAGAAAAAAAAAACAAGGAGCAATTAATTATGGAGCAAACATCCATGGGGTAATAAGATCCAGAACAGAAAAAAAAAAAGATCCAGAACAGAGATGGTAGATAGATAAGCCTGGACTAGTAAATGGTGATTTCCATTTTACTCTTGGGAAGAAGATAAGTTTGGGTAAAAAACAAAAGGGTAGGTTGGTTTCCATAAATGACATGAATTTTCCCTGTGAAACGAGAAAGTCGTCACAGGCTAGATCATCTGCCAGGTAGCAGGGAAGAAAAAAATGCTTAGGAATAAAGGAGAAGTAAGAAGTTTTGAAAAGAGGACATACTTTGTTATGAAAGGAAATATGGTAGGATTGCTGGATAAATCTTTGTGAAGGAATCCAGTTTAAGCCTACTTTATGGTGGTTTTCTTTTATAACAATAGCTTTAAAAATGAAGGTTTACTGTTTTTAGTATTACTACCAGTCACCCATTTATGCTCGTGATAATAATTATTTTTCTTCTTGTGGCTAATTACTACAAATACAAAATTTTAACTAAAATATGTGCAAATTTTTCTGAATATTAAATTTGTTTATCATGTTTTAAGAGTCACTCATTTTTGTAAAAACCATGTGTTCATTATAAAAACTTTGAGACAAAACTATTAAAGAAGTTTAAATAAAAATAATTCCTATGCTTCTAAAACAATTGCAACTTACAAAATTGAGGGTTGTAATTAAGAAATTGCCATTTAACACTTGCTAATGCATTTACTGTAGGGATGTTGTTGAGAACATCATTAAGTCATTGGCCACTATATAAAGACAACTATAGAATAATTTTCATTCTGAGCGTCATAGAAAGCTTACTTATATCTATACCTGACCATGTTACTTTTTCTCTGCCTGCCAGGAAGCTAACCTGTCTTTTTACTTTCCTATTTTATTGTATCATTGTGTGAGATGCCTCAAATCATAACAAGAAATAAATACTGTGCTTTGGGCAGAGGCTTATCTGTTTATTGTGTTCATTTGTAAAATATAACATACCTCTTTGTTTTTTGATGATTTTGTTCACATGAATTTGCTGCTGTATAATGCATCAGTTGTATGCTAAAAATACTTTAAAATTACTTCAAATATGTATATTTTAATTGCAATAATATACTTATGTTTTTATTATATTACTGAATGGTCCACATTAGGATGCAATCAACTTGATTTTTTCTGAAAAATTATATTTTAGGACTCTTTATAATCTATAACAATATCTTTGTGTTTGATATCTAAGAATGAGCTATATTTAACTGTTTCTGTTAGCAAACTCATGATTTCTATTATACCTCTATCTGAAGTAATTGATACTTTATGTTAGAAAACATTTCATTTGAGAAGTATAATCAGATTAATAGTTTTAATGAAATTAATTTGTTTATAAATATGTTTATTGTTTTGTGGCCGTATTGTTGCTGTTTATAATATTTCTTAGCATTTGCTCATTTTTGTGATCCTGTTCTTTATCTGATAATTTGAGTAAATCCCAGTTGAATTATGTTGCCACATTATGTCTTCAAAAGGGCATAAAGTCAGTACACATGCTTCAGTAATATCTGGTTGTTTTACCCTTATGTTTCCAGTTGGCAATTTGAAATTATGGCTTCAACTGCACTTTAAATATGTGATAATAGCATGTGTTTCTAATAAGGGCCAGCACCATTTTGTTCAGATAGTGTGAATGGTTGTCACTCATATATGACAAATGCACCTTCATCTGCTTCTCTGATAGCCCCCTAAAAACCATACCCTCAAATCAGGCCGATGAAATTAGCTGCTGTGTAAATTGTGTGTCTGAGTGGTTCATTATCTAATCACCGTCAGAACCACAGTGATAAAGTAGATTGAAGCAGGGAAGAGGTCTGCCAGATGATTCCACACCACCCTCCCCCCCAATCTGGTTTCCCTTGGAAACCCTAATAGTGCAGTTCAGAACTTCGGACTTTCATGCTTTCACTGTCTTTTTTAATGTACCAAACTTGGAAGTACTAGTAGTTAAGGAACATAATTTTTTTTTCTGTAAAGGCCATAATTTTATTTATTTAAATCGGTTTTTTAAATGTTGAGGTTTTTGAATTGTTTTGTTGCTAGTACCCTAAGTATTACTAAATGAGGGAAAAAAATACTATGCTCTACTTGCTTAGAAATAAGAATAACTTACCCATTACAGCTATTCACCTGCAAAAAATCTTTCAGTCTACTCCCTGTAAACATAATGGCCTTTGGTATTATTTATTGACTTGCTTCCCTTTATTTTAGGTGCTTTTGAAGATGATGATATCACGCATGTTGAAGGAAGTGTAGATCCCATTCGAGATATAGAAATAATACATGAAGAACTTCAGCTTAAAGACGAGGAAATGATTGGGCCCATTATAGATAAACTAGAAAAGGTGGCTGTGAGAGGAGGCGATAAAAAACTAAAACCTGAATATGTAAGTAAAAAGTTACAGCTTTCTTTAAATATTTGAGTTTATTTTTATTAGTTGAAATTGTAAAAATAAAGCACATAAGATAATATTGCTAGGGAATTTTAGAATCTAAGAGTTATTCCTGTCAAAATTTTTTTTGAGAAACTTCATTTTTTTTGGTCAACCAAAGGTCATAGTGTTTTTAGCAAGCCATAATTAATAATATTGGCTCTTTATATGATTGTGGTGTAGATCTTTGAGGTTTAGTGTTTAATGAAGTATGGTTTTGTAATGAAAAACTTTGTTGGATTTACAGAAATGACTGAATGTATAAGTTTCATGGATCTGAATTAGTGATTTACACAAAAGATTGGTCTTCCATAGGGATTGTTAAAGTGAGTGCACTCTTAAACTAGACACATAAATATTTCTCTTATGGGATGAAAACATGTATCATTGTCCTTAGTACTCAAACATGTCTCCTCTCACATTATTAGTGAGTAATTATTAATAACACCATAGTAAATGTTTTAAAATAAGTTTTTAAGCTTTTGGTTTAATTATGATTGAATTGTCTTTTATGTTAAAAAAAAAGCAGTGCCATAACTGTACATTTTATTGGTTACTAACTTCTTCTATAAACCATTATTGCTTTTCATGCATCTTTGTTGTAGGAAAGATTTTTCTTTCTTTCTTTTTTGTTTTTATTTTTTTGGTGCTACTGGAGATTGAAGCTGGTGTCTTCTGTTTGATAGGCAAGTGCTCTATCAATTAAACTAAGCCCCCAGCCCTTTTTGTTTTTATTTTGTTTCTGAGAGAGTATCTCACTAACTTTGCCTGGACTAGCCTTCAAACAGCAATCCTCTTACTTCCCCCTCCCAAGTAGCTGGGATTACAAGTATGTGTCACCAGGTCTGGCCCTTATTTATTTTTAATAAATTTGAGACACTATGCTACTAAGGAAGAAGTCATTTCCAAAGTCACCTTTTAAATTTAGACAATAAAGGTCAAAAGCACTTGGACTTGGGATAGGAAGACCTTTGTTGTGCTACTGGTTTCCTTAATGTATGTAGCAAGCCCAAGCTGTTTTACTTCTGTTCATGGTCATTTCCTATTCAAATAGAATGGAAAATGAAGATTTGTCTGAGGTAATTACACAAGGTTTAGAATGGAAAGGGGAAAGTGAATATAAGAAAGTATTCCTGGGGCTGGGGGTGTGGCTTAGTGGTAGAGTGCTTCCCTAATAAGCCCTGGATTTGATTCCCAGCACTGCCAAAAAGTATGGGTGGGTGGGTGGGTGGGTGTGTGTGTGTGTGTGTGTGTGTGTGTGTGTGTGTGTGTGTGTGTGTGTTTCCCCTTTGAGATGAAATTTATTTTCCCAAACATGGTTACTAATAAATCCTTAAATCCTTAATGCAATCACTTACTTGTTCATTGAAACTTAAATCCACAGATCTTTCAGGAACATAACTGACTTAAAAGTAAATTTCTCATCAGGCTCTTCTGAAATTCTTGGACTATCATTTCCTGCTTTTTTCTTAAAGAAAGCCAGAATACTGAGTGCTCCTTGTAACAGTATTCTCTTCTCATTTCTAACCTCGTTCTGAAAATTTCTGTTGTTTAAGACTTGAAAGCATAGCTTGATCTTGTGTTTGCAGAAAAGTCTTAACACCTTTTCCCTATTCATTTTTCCCTTCACTGTCAAGCTCTTCTGGATATATGGACACATTATAGCCTAATTTTCTGATTTCCAAAAACTGCAGTCCTACTTCTTTTGTGCCCTTATCTTAGATTCAGCTGCTGCAGGAAAAAAAGAAATTTAGGTCAGTATTTCCCAACATTTTTTCATTATTACCACCTATAAGGAAAAAAAAAAGTCGAATTTAAATTATTTAGTTCATATTTCTCTCTAGTAGAGAGAAATACTAATGGTAAGATTTTGTTAGGTGGGATTGAGCTTTTGAGGGCCACAAACTATTTTAAGTATCTAATTTTTTCACACACAGCCTTCCCCTGACTCAATTTTTGCCCCACTATAGGAGATATCACCCCCCATTGAGAATGCATGCCATAAGTTGTCTTATAGCAAACCCAAAATTTATAAACATGGTAAAGCAAATGACTTTTTAGAATTTTTTTAAATTTTTGTTGTTTATCAAAAATAGTATTTGGGTTATCTGTAACTCAATCTGGAGGGAAGAATTAATGTTTACAATATTGAATGTTTCAGTGCACTAACACCTCATATATCTTTTCTCCCTTCCTTCTTTCTTCCTTCCTTCCTTTCTCCTTCCCCTCCCTCCCTGGCAGTGCTGGGGATGAAGGTCCAGGCTTCACGGATAGTAGTCAAGTTCTTTGCCACGGAGCTACATTCCCAGCTTGTTGGACAGGCTGTTGGAGAGTTATATTTATTTTTATTATTATTTACTTTAAAATTTTTTTTGTGCTACTGTGGATCAAACCCAGGGCCTTGTGCATGTTAGACAGGTGTTTTGTCACTGATGACTTACACTCCCAGTTCTTGGATTTTTAAGATAAGGTCTCTCTGCATAGCTCAGGCTGACCTCAAACTTGCAATCCTTCTACCTACACCTCCTGAATGCTGAGACTACAGGCATATGTCCTCATGCCTAGCTATGTTTTCTTTTGCTGGGAGAAGGGGTTGAGGGTGGGGACAGGGTCTCACTATATAGCCCGTTCGAATTCGGAACTTACGATGTTGTCTAAGCTGGCCTTGAACTCAAAATCCTCCTGCTTTTGCCTCTTAAGTGCTGGTATGTGAGTACCACCATGTCCAGCTATACTTTAAAAATATATGATCTTTTTTTAAACCCGATGATCTGTAGTATTTATTCTCTTACCTTCATACTGATTCAGAAAACCCAAGTTTTAAGAGTTTGTGTCAATTGCCTAAGAAATTTCTTTTTTTTTTAATTTTTATTTTTTTATTATTCATATGTGCATACAATGCTTGGATCATTTCTCCCACCTGCCCACACCCCCTCCTTTACCAACCACTCCGCCCCCTCCCTCTCCCCCCCCACCCCCTCGATACCCGGCAGAAACTATTTTGCCCTTATCTCTAATTTTGTTGAAGAAAGAGTATAAGCAATAATAGGAAGGAACAAGGGTTTTTGCTAGTTGAGATAAGGATAGCTAAACAGGGAGTTGACACACATTAATTTCCTGTGCGTGTGTGTTACCTTCTAGGTTAATTCTTTTTGATCTAAGCTTTTCTCTAGTTCCTGGTCCCCTTCTCCTATTGGCCTCAGTTGCTTTTAAGGTATCTGCTTTAGTTTCTCTGTGTTGAGGGCAACAAATGCTACCTAATTTTTTAGGTGTCTTACCTATCCTCATATCTCCCTTGTGTGCACTCGCTTTTATCTTGTGATCTTGTGATCACAGTGATCAATCCCCTTGTTGTGTTTGCCCTTCATCTAATGTCCACATATGAGGGAGAACACAAGATTTTTGGTCTTTTGGGCCAGGCTAACCTCACTCAGAATGATGTTCTCCAATTCCATCCATTTACCAGCGAATGATAACATTTCGTTCTTCTTCATGGCTGCATAAAATTCCATTGTGTATAGGTACCACATTTTCTTGATCCATTCATCAGCAGTGGAGCATCTTGGCTATTTCCATAACTTGGCTATTGTGAATAGTGCTGCAATAAACATGGGTGTGCAGGTGCCTCTGGAGTAACCTGTGTCACAGTCTTTTGGGTATATCCCCAAGAGTGGTATTGCTGGATCAATGGTAGATCAATTTGGAGGCTTTTTAAGTAGCCTCCAAATTTTTTTCCAGATTGGTTGTACTAGTTTACATTCCCACTAACAGTGTAAGAGGGTTCCTTTTTCCCCGCATCCTCGCCAACACCTGTTGTTGGTGGTGTTGCTAATGATGGCTTTTCTAACAAGGGTGAGGTGGAATTTAGTGTGGTTTTAATTTGCATTTCCTTTATTGCTAGAGATGGTGAGCATTTTTTCATGTGTTTTTTTGGCCATTTGAATTTCTTCTTTTGAGAAAATTCTGTTTAGTTCACTTGCCCATTTCTTTATTGGTTCATTAGATTTGGGAGAATTTAGTTTTTTAAGTTCCCTATATATTCTGGTTATCAGTTCTTTGTCTGATGTGTTGCTGGCAAATATTTTTTCTCACTCTGTGGGTGTTCTCTTCAGTTTAGAGGTCATTTCGTTTGATGAGCAGAAGATTTTAGTTTTATGAAGTCCCATTCATCTATGCTATCTCTTAGTTGCTGTGCTCTGGAGTTCCATTGAGAAAGTTCTTATCTATACCTACTAACTCCATAGTATTTACTACTCTTTCCTGTATCAACTTTAGAGTTTGTGGTCTGGTATTAAGATCCTTCATCCATTTTGAGTTAATATTGGTATAGGGTGAGATACATGGATCTAGCTTCAGTTTTTTGCAGACTGCTAACCAGTTTTCCCAGCAGTTTTTGTTGAAGAGGCTGCTATTTCTCCATCGTATATTTTTAGCTCCTTTGTCAAAGACAAGTTGGTTATAGTTGTGTGGCTTCATATCTGGGTCCTCTATTCTGTTCCACTGGTCTTCATGTCTGTTTTTGTGCCAGTACCATGCTGTTTTTATCGTTATTGCTTTGTAATATAGTTTGAAGTCAGGTATTGTGATACCTCCTGCATTGTTCTTTTGACTGAGTATTGTGTTGGCTATTTGTGGCCTCTTGTGTTTCCATATAAATTTCACGGTAGATTTTTTTTATCTCTTTAATGAATGTCATTGGAATTTTGATGGGAATTGCATTAAACATGTAGGTTACTTTTGGGAGTATAGACATTTTTACTATGTTGATTCTACCAATCCATGAGCTTGGGAGATCTCTCCACTTTCTATAGTCTTCCTCAATCTCTTTCTTCAGAAGTTTATAGTTTTCCTTATAGAGGTCATTCACATCTCCATTTAGAATTGTTTTCATATATTCTTTTTCAGTTTGTTCATTATTAGTGTATGGAAATGCTAATGATTTTTCTATGTTGATTTTATATCCTGCTACCTTGCTGTAGCTACTGATGGTGTCTAGGAGTTTCTGAGTAGATTTTTGGGTCTTTAAGGTATAGGATTATGTCATCTGCAAATAGGGATATTTTGACAGTTCCTTTACCTATTTGTATTCCTTTTATTCCTTCTTCTTGCCTAATTGCTCTGGCTAGGAATTCCAGTACTATGTTGAATAGGAGTGGCGATAGTGGGCATCCTTGTCTAATTCCTGATTTTAGAGGGAATGGTTTCAGTTTTTCTCCGTCGAGTATAATACTGGCTGTAGGTTTGTCATACATAGCTTTTATAATGTTGAGGTACTTTCCTTCTATTCCTAGTTTTCCTAGAGCTTTTATCATGAAATGGTGTTGGATCTTGTCAAAGGCTTTTTCTGCATCTATTGAGATGATCAAGAGGTTTTTGCCTTTGCTTCTGTTAATGTGGTTTATTACGTTTATTGATTTTCGTATGTTGAGCCACCCCTGCATCCCTGGGATGAAGCCTACTTGGTCGTGGTGAATAATCTTTTTGATGTGTTCTTGAATTCGGTTTGCCATTATTTTGTTGAGGATTTTTGCATCAATGTTCATTAAGGAGATTGGCTTATAGTTCTCCTTTTTGGAGGTGTCTTTGCCTCGTTTTGGGATAAGTGTAATACTGGCTTCATAAAATGTGTTAGGCAGTTTTCCTTCCCTTTCTATTTCATGGAACAGTTTAAGGAGGATTGGTATCAGTTCTTCTTTAAAGGTCTGATAGAATTCAGCAGAGAATCCATCAGGTCCTGGACTTTTCTTTTTGAGGAGACTCTTGATTACTGCTTCAGTTTCATTTTGTGTTATAGATCTATTAATGTCCTCTTGGTTCAGTTTTGGATGATCATATGTATCTAGAAATCTGTCCATTTCTTTAAGATTTTCAAATTTATTTGAATATAGGTTCTCGAAGTAGTCTCTGATGATTTCCTGGACTTCCATGGTGTTTGTTATTATCTCCCCTTTTGCATTTCTGATTCTATTAATTTGGGTTTTTTCTCCTCTCATTTTAGTCAGGTTTGCCAGGGGTCTGTCGATCTTATTTATTTTTTCAAAGAACCAACTTTTTGTTTCGTTGATTCTTTGTATGGTTTTTTTGGTTTCTGTTTCGTTGATTTCAGCTCTTATTTTTATTATTCCTCTCCTTCTATTTGTATTGGGATTTGCTTGTTCTTGTTTTTCTAGGAGTTTGAGATGTATCATTAGGTCATGGATTTGGGATCTTTCAGTCTTTTTAATATATGCACTCATAGCTATAAACTTTCCTCTCAGGACTGCCTTTGGTGTGTCCCATAGGTTCTGTTAGGTTGTGTTTTCATTTTCGTTGACTTCCAGGAAGCTTTCAATTTCCTCTTTTATTTCATCGATGATCCATTGTTCATTGAGTAATGAGTTATTTAGTTTCCGGCTTTTTGCATGTTTTTTGCCTTTACTTTTGTTGTTGAGTTCTAGTTTTACTGCATTGTGATCAGATAGTATGCACGGTATAATTTCTATTTTCTTATATTTGCTGAGGCTTGCTTTGTGCCTAGGATATGATCTATTTTGGAGAAGGTTCCATGGGCTGCTGAGAAGAATGTATATTCTGTAGAAGTTGGATGAAATGTTCTGTAGACATCAAGTAGGTCCATTTGATCTATTGTATATTTTAGATCTTGGATTTCTTCATTGATTTTTTTGTTTGGATGACCTTTCTATTGATGATAATGGGGTGTTAAAGTCTCCCACAGCCACAATGTTCGCATTAATATATGTTTTTAGATGTTTTAGGGTATGTTTGATGAAATTGGGTGTGTTGACATTGGGTGCATACATGTTGATGATGATTATTATTTTCTTTTGGTCTATTTCCCCATTTATTAGTATGGAATGTCCTTCTTATCTCGTTTGATCAATGTAGGTTTGAAGTCTACTTTGTCACAGATAAGTATTGCTACTCCTGCCTGTTTTCGGGGGCCATTGGTTTGGTAAATCTTCTTCCAGCCTTTCATCCTAAGCCTATGCTTATTTCTGTCGGTGAGATGGGTCTCCTGTAAGCAACAAATTGTTGGATCTTCCCTTTTAATCCATTTTGTCAAGCAGTGCCTTTTGATGGGGGAGTTAAGTCTGTTAACATTAAGTGTTAGTACTGATAGGTATGTGGTGATTCCTGTCATTTAGTTATCTTAGTTGTTTGAAGGTTTGATTGCGTGTACCTAAGTTGAGGTTACTCTCTACTTTCTTGCTTTTTCTTTTCCTGTGGTTTGGTGCTGCCTGTCTTTTCATGGTTAAGTTGGGTTTCACTTTCTGTGTGCAGAATCCCTTGAAGAATCTTTTGTAGTGGTGGCTTTGTGGTCACATATTGTTTTAGTTTCTGCTTATCATGGAAGACTTTTATTGCTCCATCTATTTTGAATGATAGTTTTGCTGGGTAGAGAGTATCCTGGGGTTGAAGTTATTTTCATTCAGTGCCCGGAAGATCTCACCCCATGCTCTTCTTGCTTTTAATATTTCTGTTGAGAAGTCTGCTGTGATTTTGATGGGTTTACCTTTGTATGTTACTTGTTTTTTCTCTCTTACAGCCTTCAATATTCTTTCCCTAGTTTCTGAGCTTGTTGTTTTAATGATGATATGCTGTGGGGTAGTTCTATTTTGATCTGGTCTGTTTGGTGTCCTGGAGGCCTCTTGCATCTGTATGGGAATATCTTTCTCTATATTTTGGAAATTTTCCGTTATTATTTTGTTGAATATATTACACATTCCCTTTGCTTGCACCTCTTCTCCTCCTTCGATGCCCATAATTCTCAAGTTTGGTCTTTTGATGGAGTCGGTGAGTTCTTGCATTTTCTTTTCACAGGTCTTGAGTTGTTTAATTAATAGTTCTTCGGTTTTTCCTTTAATTACCATTTCATCTTCAAGTTCTGCGATTCTGTCTTCTGTTTGTTCTATTCTGCTGGATTGGCCTTCCATTTTGTTTTGCAGTTCTGTTTCGTTCTTTTTTCTGAGGTTAATCATACCCTGGGTGGTTTCCTCTTTAATGTTGTCTATTTTTGTCCTGAGTTCATTTATCTGTTTATTAATTGTGTTCTCTGTTTCACTTTGGTGTTTATACAGTGCTTCTATGGTTTCCTTTATTTCTTCTTTTGCTTTTTCAAATTCTCTATTTTTGTTGTCTTGGAATTTCTTGAGTGTCTCCTGTACATTTTGGTTGACCATATCCAGTATCATCTCTATAAAATTCTCATTGAGTATGTCTTCTTTTAAATTATTCTTGTGGGCTTCATTGGATTCTTTGGCATAGTTTATCTTCATTTTGTTGGAGTCTGGATCTGAGTATCTGTTTTCTTCATTTCCCTCTGGTTCCTGTACTAATTTTTTGCTGTGGGGAAACTGGTTTCCCTGTTTTTTCTGTCTTCCATTATTGTCCTTGGTGTTGTTACTGTCCCTGTACTGTGTGCAATTAAGTATTTTCTAGCTTGTAATAATAACAATGGTAAGATTTAGAATGGAAGGGTGAGAGGAGATGGAAAGAAAGAAGTTAAAGAAAAGGGAAAAACAAACAGACAAGTAGGAGAAAATGAAACAAGAAATCAATCAAGGAAGTTACAAAGGTATAAACAGGGAGCGTTAGTGTACTAATTGACCGTAAGCTGAACAGGCAGTAGAGAGAGAGAGGATTGAAAATAAAAAATAAAAAGAATAAAGATAATAAAAATGAAAAATAATTAAATGAAAGAAATATATATATATAAATAAAATAAAACAAAATGAAAACTAGATAATAAAAAAATAAATTTAAAAAAACCCTCCACGTTCAAATGCAATGAAGTTTCGGTCTCAATAATTTTGGTATCTGTCTCAGTCTCCAATCCTGGAGATGGTGCCTCAGATGTTGTTCTGTAATTGTCTCATCAAAGGGGATGCATAAAGTAGAACAAAACTACACAAAAAAACAAAAAACAAAAACCCACAAAGTGTCCCAAGTTCAAATGCAATACAGTTTCACTAAGTTTTTCAGCATGCAGGTGTAGTTCCGTTGTTTTCTCATCAGAGGTAGGGAGAGAGAATTTAAAAAAAGAGTCTGGAGACAGTTCTGAGAATGGTATCTGCAGCTGTGGCTTGCCTGCTGTTGCTGGAAGCGTTATTTATGCAGATCTCAGGGGTGAGCTTAGCACTCACCTGGCCCCCGCAGGCTTTGTTTACTTAGAGTTCTCCTGTGCTCCTTGTAGCCTCTGCTACAAGCTTTCCCTTTCCAAGCACTGGGAAAGGTGACAGTGCACCTGGTTCTCAGGCCTGGGTGTTTATTTACAGTTCATGTGGGAGGTGGGTCTTCCCCCCTCTCCTGTGGAGTTTTCCTCCCACCACGGCTTTTACAAGCTTTCCTGCTCCTGATTATTGGGGTGGTGCTGCTGCTCCTGCCAGCCGCCATGTTTGTTTACAGTTCAGTGGGAAGTGGGTCTTCCCCTCTCCTGTGGAGTTTTCCTCCCTCCGCCACTCTCACAAGCTTTCCTGTTCCTGGTTGCTGGGGGTGCACCCAGCTCCCGCCAGAGCCTCTCCAGCCCACCTGGCTTGTTTATTTACAGTCCTGGGAAGGATTCCCTTCCCCCAATCTTCAGTGCTCAGTGCGTCCCACCCTCTTTCCTGCGTGCCTTTGTTGTTCTTATTGCTCATTACTCAGTTTCTCTTTTTTCCCCGGTGGAGGTCAGTCTGTCCAGGGGGCTGTGCTGATCTGGCCCAGGCTTGTCTGTGGGAGTACCACGGTTCCGCTAAGCTCACCTTATCCATGTCTTCCCAAGCCATCTGGGTGCAGGCGACTGGCAGCCCGGGGCCTTCCTGGTTTCTCCATTAACATGAATTGGAGATGCTCTATGCGGGCTGGAGGTGTGGAGGGGTCAAAGTTTTGCGTCTTCATGGTGGTTTTGCCTGCAAGGTGTGTCTCTAGTGTCTCTCCAAGATTTCACTCTAGGAGGCACGGTTTCTGCTTCCTCTCTGTAGCCGCCATCTTGGAAAAACCTCTACCATATTTTCTTTATCATCCTTCTTAAATGCCTCTTTTTTGGGGGGTGGGAGGTAGGTCTGGGGTTTGAAACCTGGGCTTCATGCTTGCAAAGCAGGCACTCTACTGTTTGAGCCACACTTCCAGCCCATTTTACTCTAATTATTGTGGAGATGGAGAACTGTTTGCCTGGGCTAACCTCATACTGTGATTCTCTTGATTTCAGCCTCTGATTCTCTTGATTTTAGCTAGGATTACAGGCATGAGCCACTGGCACCCAACTATCATTCATAAATTCCATATTTATATCTGATATGTCCTCTGAGCTCCAAACTAGTATATTTAATCCTAACTTGAATCTCTTAGGTTTCTCAGATATCTCAAAGATAGCACTTCTAAAACCAAACTTGAGAGTATTCTCTCCTTCAGACCTAATTCACTTCCAGTATTTCTTAGCTCAATGAAATGTATTATTGTCTGTTAGAGGTGCAAATCAGAACCTTAGTCATCTTTTTGACAGTGCTGTGGATTAAACCCAGGGACTCATGAATGCTAGGGAAGTGCTGTACCTCTAAACTGCACTCTCAGATGGTGGTTGACCCTTTTCTTTTCATCACTGAGTTCTTCGTGTGTGTGTGTGTGTGTGTGTGTGTGTGTGTGTGTGTGTGTGTGTGTGTGTGTGTTAGGAAGTAACAATATGCCTATATTTCTTATGTAAATGTATATAAGCATACATAGAGATAGAGAAAAAATAAATATAGCACAATGATGTAATAAGTGAACCTGAGTATATAAACATTTTCTGTTCTTGCAGCTTTTCTATACATTTGTATTTATTTTAAAATAAAAAGCAAAAACAGTGCTTGCTTAGCATTTGTGAGGCACTGGGTTCTACCCCTGGTGCAGGAAGAAAAAGATTTAAAAAAAGGAAAAACAAAGCCAAAATAAGAAATCTTCTGGTTTTAACAGTTAAGAGATCAGTTAAAATACATGACAATAATAGTTGAACAGGTGGGAGAGAGTAATGGAGTAAAACTGCTAACAGTATTCCAATTAAAAGACAAAGGGGCCTGGGAGCATGGCTCAAGTAGTAAAACTCCTGCCTAAAAAGGGCCAGGCCCTGATTTCAAACTTCAGTACCATTAAAAACAAAAACAGAAACAGAGTTTGGCAGTTTCTCAATAAACTGATTACCGAATTCACAGAATTACTATGTAAACCAGCAATCTCACTTCTTGGTATATACCCAAAAGAATTGAAAACAGTCATTTAAATATATGTACATGTCCATCAAGAGAATAAATTGTGGCATATGTATACAATTGAATATTTCAGCCATATAAAGGAGTGGAGTACTGATGCTGCAGTGTACACATACCTTGAAGACATTATTCTTTGTTCAAGAAGCCAGACCCAAAAGATCATTTATTGAGTGGCTCCATGCATATGTAATGTCCAGAAGAGGTAAACAAATAAAATAGAGAGAGACAGAAGTGTAGATTGGTAGGTGCCAGACTCTGTGAAGGAGAGGGAAATGGTGAGAAAACGCTTAGTGAGTACAGTTTTATTTTGGAGTGATGGAAACGTTTTGGAACTAGATAGAAGTGGTGGTTGCATAACATAATCACTTTTACTTTTAAATAATTAACTTTATAACATAATCACTTTTAAATGATTAATTTTTATGTGAATTACATCTCAGTATATGTGTGTGTTTATGTGTGTGTGTGTTGCTAGGGATTGAACCCTAGGCCTTGGTCATTGTAGGCAAGTGCTCCAGGACTGAACTATATCTCTAATCCAGTAAATTTTTTAACAAAGACAAAGGATGTCAGATTGGACTTTTGTTTTGTGTGTGGGTTTTTTGTTTTGTTTTGATAAAGAGTCTCACTGTATAGCCCAGGCTGACCTTGAATTCAGAATTCCTCTGCCTCCCAAGTACTGGGATTATACATATGCATGCCACCACACCCAGCTCTAGTTTTTTGGGTTTCTTTTCTTGTGGTAATGGAGATCAAACCTGAGCCTTGCCCATATTAGGCAAGTGCTCTACCACTGAGCTACATTCCAGCAGAAATAACATTTAAGGTTTGTATGCACCTAATAATAATAATAACCTTAAAATATATAAAGCAAAATGAGACAGAACTAAAAAACAAAGCAAACAAATCTACAGTTATGATCAAAACTCTTAATTTCCTTTCAGAATTGATAGAATAAGCAGACAAAATTTTGCTAAAGATATAGAAGATTTAAACTCATTTAAGGAACTTGAACTGACAGAAAGAACCCTACACCCAACAGCCCTGGAGTGTATGTCTTTTCAAATACAAATGGAACATTAACCAAAATTAACCATGTCATTGGCCATAAAGCAAATGAACAAATTTCAAATACTCGAAGTCACATAAAGAATGTGTTATCTAACCACTATGGAATTAAAATTGGCAATCAATAATGAAAAATATGTTAGAAAATTCTTAAATATTTGGAAACTAAGAAATATGCTTCTAAAAGATCAGATTTCAAAGAGGAAATCACTATGGAAATATTTTTGTCCTTATGATAATGAAAGTATAGTACCTTAAAATTTGCTGTATTTTTCAGCATATGCACTCAAGTCCTATAAGCTTATAGTCATGTAACACACACACAAAGATTAGAAAGAGTAGGTTAGATTTGAAAGTATCCAAATGAAGGATAGAAAGATCCTAGATGTGAGCAAATACTGATGAAATAGAATAGGAACTAAACAAAATCTAAAAGGCCAAAATTTGGTTTGTTGATAATAAAATTGATGAATCCATAGTGAAACTAGTGAGGATGGAAAAAGAGAAGTACAGAATGGAAATGTAGTACTGCATAACCAAGAGACACTAATAAACTAATAAGAGGATATCATAAACAATTTACGCAGTGATTTTGAAAAATATGTAGACACCTTTTAACAAAATGAATGTGAACATACGAATATTCCTGTATCTATTGAAGAAATTGAACTAATAATTTAAAGCTTACTGTAAAGAAACTGCTGGTCCACATGACTCACCTATACATTTAAAATCTCACCAAAATTCTTCTACACACCTGGTTTTTGGGATTGGTGGGGGTAATTGGCTTATTTTGTTTTGTGGTGCTGGGGATCAAACCCAGGGCCTTACAGATGCTAGGCAAATGCTCTACCACTCAGCTTACATCTCCCAGCCCTACCACCTGGTTTTATGAAGTCAGAATAGTCCTTCTAATATAAGAAATCTTATATGAAAGAAATAGTACAAAGAAAATTACAGGCAAATCTCTTTCATGAGCATCAATGAACATTGCTAACGATAATAATAGCAAACTGAATCTAGTAATAAATATTAGTGATATTATGGCATGACTAAAATTCTAAGAATGCAGAGTAGGTTTGACATTCAAAAATTAATGAATGTAAAAGATTAAAGGGAAAATCATATCATCTCTATACATTGGGAAAAAGAGTTAGTAATATTCATTCACTCATATTTCTTTAAAAAAAAAAAACTTGTTAACAAACCAGAAACAGGAAGATCCACTTAAGTGTGAGAAAAACTATCTGCAGAAGTCTACATAAACAATTTTACTTAATGATAAAATATAAAGTTCTTCCTCTCATTGGGAACAGAGCAAAGATGCTTACTACCACTGGTTTTATTCATTCTTTTACTTGAACTCTTAGCCCGTAATGAGGGCTAAGGCAAGTAAAAGAAACAAAATGATACTAAGATTGAAAAGGAAGAAATAAAAATGTCATTATTCACAAATTACATGATTTTGTATTTTTAAGAACATTACCAAATCTGGGATATAAATTGTTGGGATTAAAATGAAGTAATCTGGGTTGTTGGACACAGATACATATAAAAATTTTATACTTTATAATCTAAAACTTGACAAGATTTTTTAAAGATACCATTTGCAGTAGCATTTAAAAAAAATCAAATACCTAAGAATAAGTCTAGTGGAAGTTCTACTTGAATTTCTATCTAGAAACTATAAAATATTAGTGAGAGTACTTGCCTGGCTGGCTACTAATCCCTGGTGTCAATCTTCAGGGAACGCCCCCCCACCCCCAAAAAAAAAAAATGAGATGAGGCTCAGGCATGGCTCAAGTATAGAGCCACCTACCTAGCAAGCATGAGGCCCTGAATTCAAACTTCTTTTAAAAAATGAGAGGGAAGACTCAATATTTTTTAAGTGTTAAGTCTCTAAAATTGATTTACAAATTCAGTGTATCCCAAATCAAAATCCCAACAGAATGACTTTTTGTTGAAATTGACAAGCTGTAAATTTTAGGTGGAAATGCAAAGATCCAAGAACAGAAAAGATAGTTTTAAAGAAAAAAAGTGAAGGATTTAATCCATATTAATTAACCAAGTGTAAAAATTTATAAAGCTGACTCTTGGGAGGCTAAGGCAGGAAAATCTCAAATTTGAGAATAGTTACATAGTGAGACCCTGTCTCAAAAACAAAAAAGATACTCTAACCTGCAGTGGTTAAGATGGTCAAGGAGAGATATACTGACCAATTGAAATATATAGGCACAATCACTTACTCTATTTAAGTTGTGGTAAAGGTGGTACTGCACAGTAAATGGAGAAAGAAATTCTCTTCAAGAAATGATGTTGGGTCAATAGATAGATGCTTTATCTTTTTTACATCCTGCCAACTGTAACAAGTAATTTACTGAGGTTCTTTTCTTGATCATTTAAAAAGATGTTCTCTTCCTTTATGTCCCTCCTTATTCAGTAGTCCTTTTATTAAAATCAAATTTCTCTTTATCCCTTCATTGAACATGATATGATCCATTCTGACTAATTTTCAAGAATCAAAAGGACAGTTGCCTCCTTCTTTAGTAATGATCAGATTGTGTATTGAGATCTATGTCTCATGAGCAAATTGGTGTCCATTCTGCTTGGCACCTTTAGAGCAGGCAGAGAACAGGGCATTGTTATGTTAAAGTATTCATACTTGCTTCAGTTGATGACATACCTGAAAACCCAGAACTGCCTAAATATATTCCACCCTGGTTATTCCTAGAATTAACATGTTTTTTTAATTCCTGAGAGATACAATCTTCCCCCATATGCACTCACAGTCACATAGAGCATTAGTTACTGCTGTAGTTGGCTGATTCTGTCATTTTACTGTCTATCTTTCTGGGAAATTTCAGTCACTGCAGTATGTAGAAAGGTGATAATCAAGGACCAGTACTCTGGCCTCCACAAACAGTAGCATTCATCTAACAGAGCAACAAATGCTTAATACTTTGATTCAGACAAATCCAAATATCAAGTTAGATCTATTTTGTGCTAAAAGGCCTAGTTTCGTTTTTCTTCGGTTACAGGAGTTGGAGGAAGCTGTATTAGTAGAGTCTGTCTAGACTGTTTTGACCTAGAAGCCTTGCCCCAGTTCTTTTGTTCTGTGTTGTTGGCTCACTGTGTTAAAGCCACAAAACTAACATAAATCAGCTCATCTGGGTGTCAGCATCAGATGTGAGGGTGGTAGATTTGCTAGAGGGAAGTGTCAGGCTTAGAAGTTATTATTACGGGATAAGAGTGAATCGCCTTCATAAGCTGCCACATGTATCCATTTAGGATTACAGTTAATGAGTAGAGAATAGATGAAGCCCCCACCCCTTCCCACTCTTTTAGTGAATCTGCCTTTATTTTTTTTATTATGAGATGATATTCATTAGTTAAAACATTTAAGAACAATTGTAGTGTAGTTTTTTGAAAAGAAGGCAGAAAGGGAAACACTCTCTAGACTCTAGGGTTATCTATTGCCAACAATTTGGTGTGGCTATCTATCTAGTCTCATTACTTAGTATATCTCTTTATACGTATTATGTCATTTCAGAATCACAAGTGGAAACCCATTATGCTTTCTACCATAAATAATATCAGCATTTACTATATACCTGACACTGTATCAGTTGTGTTTTTTGTTGTTGTTGTTTCATTTTATTTTTTTCTTGGAGTACTGGAGTTTGAACCCAGGGCCTCAAGCTTGCTAGGAATGTGCTGTACCACTTGAGCCTCTTTATCAGATCCTTATGCCAGTTATTCTGCATGTATTTTTTTATTTAATCCTTGCAATCACTGTGTGTTCAACTTGAGTTATCCCAAACTTGGCAGAGCTAAGATTTGAACTTACATGATACTAAATTCATGTTCTTTTTACTAATTTTTTTTACTTTATTTTTGGCTGTAGTTACTAGTATATGTTAACTACACAAATTGATTGGTTTTGCTGTGCCATTTCCAGACATTCGTATATCATATTTTCATCATGTGCACCTTCCTTTCTGTTTCCTGACACTGTCCTGTCTCTGCTTCCTTCTGTTCTCATTCCCCTTCCCTAATAGTTCCTCTTCTGCTTTGAAGCCATCTTTTTTTGTTGTTGCCACATATGACAGAAATTATGTGATACTTGTCTTTCTGTATCTGGTTTATTTTGCTTAACATGATATCCTCCAGCTCTATCCATTTTCCTGAAAATGACAGGATTTCATTCTTCTTTGTAGTTTAATCACCATATTTTCTTTGTTTCTTCATAGGCACCTAGGCTGTTCCATGAATTGGCTATTGTGAATAGTGTCATAATAGACATGGGTATGCAGGCAAAAGAGTTTATATACTAGCTTCATTTCCTTTGGATAGATACCCAGGAGTGGTACTTCAGCATATGGGAATTCCATGTTTAGAATTCTGAGCAGCCTCTATACTGTTTTCTGTAGTGACTATACTAATTTACATTCCCACCAATAGTATAAAAGTGTTCCTTTTTCTCCACATCATTGCAATAGCTGTTCTGACTGGGGTGAATGGAATCACAGTGTAGTTTTGATTTGCATTTCCCTGATTACTGATGATTTTAAGTATTTTTTTCATATATTTATTGGCCACTTGTACTGCTTCTTTGAGAAGTGTCTATTCTATTTGCTCATTTAGTAAATGGATTATTCTTTTAAGTATTTTATTTTTATTTTTTGTTGATATTTAAATTTTTTCCTTGTTTTTATTAGTGCATATTAATTGTACAAAGGGTGTTCATTGTGATATTTTCATACATGCATGTAATGCACCTTGATAAATTGACCTCCTCTGTTACTATCTCTTACCTTCCCTATCCTTTTTAAACAATTTTAATGGATTGCATTATTTTATTTTCACACATGCATATGAAATGTGTTGATCATATTCACCCCTTACCTGTCCTCTCCTTTCACCCTCTTCGCTCCTGCTGATTCCCACCACCAACCAGTTCCCCTGTTTTACACTTACATCATTCATCTTGTGTTTTAGGTCTGGATTCCACATATGAAAGAGAACAAGTGACATTCATCTTAGTCTGCCTTATTTCATTTAACATGATGGTTTCCACTTTCAACTACTTTCTTAGAAATGACATGATTTCATTCTTTAGGACTGAATAATCCACTATGTGTGTATATATATATATACATATATACACACACACACACACACACACACACACACACACACACACACACACACACACACACCCCACACTTACTTTATCCAGTCATCAGCTGATGGAAGCCTAGACTGATTCCATAGTTTGGCTATTATGAATAGTGCTGCTATAAACATGTGTGTGCAGGTATCTCTATTGTATGCTAACTTACATTCTTTTGAATATATGCCCAGGAGAGGATCATATAGTAGTTCTATTTTTAGTTTTTTGAGGAACCTCCATACTAATTTTCATAGTAGCTACACTAATTTACATTCCCACCAACAGTGTATAAGGATTCCTTTTTTTCCTTGAATCCTTGCCAACATTTGTTGTTGTTTTCTTGATGATTGGCATTCTGACTTGGGTGATATGGAATCTCAGTGTAATTCTGATTTGAACTTCTTTATGGCTAGGGATGTTGAACATTACCTATGTGTTTATTGGCCATTTGTGTTTCTTCTTTTGAGAACTGTCCAATTCATTTGTCCATTTACTAATTGGTTTGTTCTTTTGGTATTTTATTTTTGGAGCTCTTTATATATTCTTTATAATAATCCTTTATCTGATGAATAGTTAGCATAGCTTTTCTCCCATTTTGTAGATTGTCTCCTGATTCTGGTAATCATTTCCTTTGCTATGCAGAAGACTTTTAGTTTGATGTGATTCCGTACTCAATTTTTGTTATTTCCTGAGCAATTGGAGTCCTTTGCAAAAAGGCATTGCCTATGTCTCTATCAAGGGTTTTCCCTGTTTTCCTCTAGTAATTTCAAAGTTGTAGGTGCTACATGTAGGTCTTTGATCCATTTTGAATTAATTTTTTGTACAGAGTGAGACCTAGGGGTCTAGCTTCAGTCTTCTACTTGTGGATGTTCAGTTTTCCCAATACTGTTTGTTGAAGAGGTTGTCTTTTCTCCAACATGTTTTTGATGCCTTTATTGAAAACCAGATGGCAGTAGCTGTGAGCATGTATTTCTGGATCTTCTGTTCCATTGGTCTACATGTTTGTTTTTATGTCAGCAGCATACTGTTTTTGTCACTGTGTCTCTGTATTATATTTTGAAGTCAGGTATTGCGATACCTCCAAGGATTGCTCTTTTTGCTGAGGATTGCTTTGGACTGTTCAGGGTCTTTGTGCTTCCAAATGAAGTTTAGGATTTATTTTTCTGTTTCCGTGAAGAATGACATTGGCATTTTTATGGAAATTACATTGAATATATAGATTACTTTTCACAATATTAATTCTGTCAATCCATGAACATGGGAGGTCTTTCCATCTTCTAGTGTCTTCAGCTTCTTCAAGGTTTCACAGTCTTATTTTAGAGGTCCTTCACTTCCTTAATTAGCTTTTGTCTCTCTCTCTCTTTTTTTTTTTTTAGACAGTTGTGAAGGGATTGCTTTCTTGATTACTTTTGCAGCCTGTTTGTTATTGGTATATAGAAAAGACTGCTGATTTTCATGTGTTGATTTTGTATCTGGCTAGTTTGCTGAAAGTGTTTATCAGAGCTGAGGTTTTTTTTGGTGAAGTCTTTAGGGTCATTTAAATATAGGATCATATCATTTGAAAATAGGGAAAATTTGACTTCTTCCTCTCCTAATTGTATCCCTTCCATTTCTTTCTCTTGTTTTATTGCTCTGGGCTAAGAATTCAGGCTGTATTTTGAATAAGAGTAGAGAGAATAGATACCCATCTCTTGTTCCTGACATTAGAGGAAATGGTTTCAGTTTTTCCCCATTTAGTTTGATGTTGGCTTAGGCTTATCATATATAACCTTTATTATATTGAGGTACATTAATTCTATTCCTACTTTGTTTGAGGCTTTTCTTATGAACGGATGTTGAATTTTGTCAAAGGCTTTTTTCTGCATGTATTGATATGATCATGTGATTTTTGTCTTTTATTCTATTTATGTGCTGTATTATGTTTATTGATTTGTGTGTGTTGACAACACACCTACTTGATAGGGGGGTGTACGATCTTTTTGATGTGTTGTTGAATTTTTGCAAGTATTTTATTGAGAATTTTTGCATCTGTGTTTACCAAGGAAATTGGTCTGTAAACTTTTTTTTTATTGTATCTTTTTCTGCTTTGGGTATCAGGGTAATGCTAGCTTCGCAGAATCAGTTTAGTCTTCTTTCTTCCCTTTGTATTTCCTGGAGTACTTTGAGGAGCATTGATGTCACTTCTTCTTTAAAAGTATATTACGACTCAACAGTGAATCCATCTGATCTTGAGAGACTCTTTATCATTGCCTCAATCTCTTTAAGTGGTTTTTATCCTCTTGGCCCAATTTTGGTAGGTATACATCTAGAAACTTATCCATTTTCTCTAGATTTTTCCAGTTCATTAAAATATGTTTTTGAAGTATTCCATAATGATGGACTGAATTTCATTTGTCTTCATTTTGATATCCCTTCTCATCTCTAATTGTTTTAGTATGGGTTTCCTTCCTCTTTCTTATGGTTAGTTTGGGTAAGTGTTTTGCAATCTTGTTTATCTTTTCAAAGAACCAACTTTTTATTTTATTGATCCTTTGTATTTGTTTAGTCTCCAATTTGTTAATTTCTGCCCTGATCTTTGTTATTTTTTCCATATACTGCTTTTGGGTTTGGCTTGTTCTTATTTTTCTAAGAGCTTTAGGTACATCAGGTTATTTATTTGGGATCTCTGATATTTTAATGAAGGCATTCATAACTATAAACTTCCCTTTTAAACACTGCTTTTGCTGTGCCCAAGGGTTCTGGTAAGTTGTGTTTCCATCTTCATTTGATTCAATTTCCTCCTTATTTCTTCAGTGACCCACTGACCAGGCAAAGGTGAATGGTTCAATCTCCATGTGTTTGAATATTTTCTATAGTTTCTCTTGTTAATGATTTCTACTTTTATTCCACTGTGGTCTAATATAACACAGAAAAGTATTTCAATTTTCTTGTATTTGTTAAGACTTGCTTTATGTTCTAAGATAAGATTTATTTTTGGAGAAAGCTCCATGGGCTGCTGAGAACAATGTGTATTCATTCTGTGGCTGTTGGTGGAATGTTCTGTAGATGTCTGTTAAGTCCATTTCATCTATAGTATCATTTAATTCTGAAATTTCCTTGCACATATTTTGTCTGGATGATCTGTTTACTGGTGAAAGTAGGGTGTTAAAGTCATCCACTATTAACGTATTGTAGTCTCTCTGTGGTTTTATGTCCAGGAGTATTTGCTTTATGAAACCGAGTATACTGACATTAGGTGCATGTATGTTTACAATTGTTATCTCCTCCTGCTGGATTGTTTCCTTTATTAATATGAAGTGATCTTTGTTTCTTTTGACTAATTTTGGTTTCAAATTGCTTTGTCAAATATGAGTATAGTTAGTCCTGCTTGCTTTTTTTTTTTTTTTTGGTGGTCTATATTCTTGGTAAATCTTTTTTCCATCCTTTAACTCTAAGCCTATGTTTGTCTTTGCCAGTCTGTGTCTTTTGATTGGAAAATTAAGACCATTAACATTCAGAGTTTTTGTTGAAAGGTATGTAGTAGCTCCTGCCATTTTATTAGTCTTTTAGTGCTTGATTATTCCTTACTACTCATTTACTCATCTACTTGTCTAGTGAGATTTATTCTGTCCCACATATTCATGACTGCATTTATGTTCCTCATCTGTGTGATTCCTTTAAGTATCTTCTGCAGCACAGGTTGAATGATTATGAATTGCTTAGGTTTTGTTAAAAATGGAAAGTTTTTATTTCTGCTTCAATTATGAAGGATAACCTTGCTGGGTACAGTAATCTAGTTTGACAGTTAAACTACATCATTTCAGAGCTTAAAATACATCATTTCATGTCCTCCTTGCTTTTGAAGCTTCTTTCGAGAAATCTGCTGGTATTCTGATGGGTTTGCCTTTATAGGTGACTTGACATTTCTGTCTTGCACCTTCTATATTCTTTCCTTGTTCTCTATACTTAATGTTTTATCTCATAATATGACATGGGGAGATTCTTTTCTGATCTGTTTGGGCTTCTAAAAGCCTCCTATACTTGGATGACCATCTCTTTGTTAAGATTTGGGGAATTTTCTGACATTAGTTTGTTGAATATGTTTTCTGTGCCTTTAGTTGGCATCTGTTTTCCTTCTTTTATGCCTATGACACATAGGTGTCTAGAGGTCTTAATTGTTCTGTTTGTGCCACTTTAGTTTTTTTCCCTACTCTATCTTCATCCACATATTCTAACACAGCCACCTTGTCTTCAAGTTCTGATATTCTGTCTTCTTTAATTCAGTCTACTGGAGAGACTTTGAACTGAGGTTTTTTTTTTTTTTTAGTTGACTTATTGAGCTTTTCACTTCCAGAATTTCAATTTGATTTTTTTCCAGAATTTCTATATCTTTATTGAATTCCTCTTACGTATCCTGCATTGTCTTCTTTATTTCATTCAGCTCTTTGCGTTTTCTTGGAATTCATTCAGGCATTTATTTGTGTTCTCTTTAATTTCATTGATCATTTTTTTTAAATTCTTTGTGATTTCTTCCACTTCACTGTCATTAGTGTTTGTTGCTGCAGAGCTGTTGAGTTTTGGAGAAGACATATTGCCTTGTTTTTTCATATTACTTACGTTTCTGCATTGGGATTTGCACATCTGAGGCCAACTCATTGGGTGGAAGTTTAATCTCCTGTAATCTTTCAGTTGAAATAGTTTCAATGTTCAGGCAGGGCAGTATAGTGCCTGGGTTGAGGTGCTTTTTCTCACCACTGCACTGGTGGTATGGCCCAGTAGCCAAGGATTTGCCCATGTGCTCAGAGAACTGGGCTTGACCCCCAGCACTGCTCAGATTTAGGTAAACTAACTGGAGTCTCTTAGAAGGTTTAGATATCTAATTCTGGATTGCTTTGACTATAGAACCTTCTTTTCTTGTGTACTTAGAGTCATAGCTCTACAGCCTGTGGACCAGGCAGGTTCCAACTTGCTCTACAACCCCACAGTTTGTATCCCCAGGTGTAGCAAGCATCCAAGCCTCAAGGTGACCCCCAAATGCATCAAAGTGTCAAGGAAGCAAACAGAGCACAGAGTTCTGCACTGGCTGGGGGGAACTGATGGACCTGGTTGCTCTGCTTGCTGGGCTCAGTGTGTACAGAATCCATCCAACAGTTCACCTCCCTATGAGGAGGAGTAGGCTGGACTTGGGTGCCCTTAGACCTGCCTGGAAGCAAACACATGCTAGGATGCAGTTCCTGGAGATGGGTCTCAGTGCCTTCAGTACCCAGCCAGTTGTTCACCTCTTTTTGAGAGGAAGAAAGCTGTAGAAGTCATGTGGTCTAGAGGGTCTGGGCCAAAAGCCCTCTGACCCACCTAGAATTTAACACATGAAATCAAGAAGCAGGCCCTAGAGGCTGAATACTATGCCAGCTACAGGCTTGGTGCTAGGTTTCTACCAACCCTCAGATGATGGGAGTCCCTACTCCCTCCTTGCCGGGGAGGATAGGCCTTCCAACCATCAGCCCTTTGCTGCCACAGCTTCATGTTACTTTTACTTCTCTGCAGTACCACATTAGACTCTCCCTCTGCATGGCCATCTCCACCCAGACACTGGCAGGGTGTCACAGGACTCCCTGAACCGTGATTGTTCCTTGTTTTCAAGCCCCGCATAGTAGCTCAATCTCAAACAGTAGACCCCTCTCAAGATTGTGCCTTGCCTTATGGCTCGCTGAGGTATAGGGAGCAACAGAATGTCTTTCTGAGGCTAGGTTTTCACACTAGAGCAATCACTGTATCACCAAATCACCACACCAGTTTTAAGACTTAAGAGAGTTGTAGGTTTATCTTGCAGCTGGAATTTCCAGTTTATCACAAGTTTTCCTAGTTCTTTATATATTCTGGATATTAATCCTCTGTCAGACAAATAACTGACAAAGGTTTTCTCCCCATTCCATTTGTTGTCTTTTTACTCTGTTTATTATTTCCTTTGATATGCAGAAGCTTTTTAAATTTGGTGTAATGCCATTTGTCAGTTCTTGCCTTTGTTTCCAGAGCTATAATGATTCCTTTTCTGGAAAGCACTGCATGTGCCAGTATCTTGAAAGGTTTCCCCTATATTTTCTTGTGGTAGTTTCAAATCTTACCTTAAGATCTTCAATCTATTTTAGTTAATTTTTACACAGGGTGAGATACAGGGCATCTAATTTCAATCCGAATGTGGATATTCAATTTTCCCTACATTTGTTGAAGAGAGTGTCTTTTCACCAACATATGTTTTTGGCACCTTTGTTGAGAATCATTTGGCTATAGATATGTGGGTTTGTTTCTGGGCCTTCTATTCCATTGGTCTACATACCTGTTTTTATGCCATGCTAGTTTTGTAACTATGGCTTTGTAGTATATTTTGCAATCAGGTATTGTGATGCTTCCAGCATTGCTCTTTTCGCTCAGGTTTGTTTGGGTTGTTCAGTGTCTTTTGTGCTAGCCTATATCTTTTTTATCTTTTTAATTTCTGTGAAGAACGATATTGGCATTTTGATGATGGTTTTGTTAAATCTAAATCATTTTTGGTAGCATGGCCATTTTAACAGTTCTCTCAATCCATGAAACTGGGAGGGTATGTAATTTTCATTGTAGAAATCTTTCACCTCCTTGATTAGGTTTATTTGGTTTTGGTTTTGGTTTTGTTTGACACTATCATGAATGGAATTGCTTTCCTGATTTCTTTCTCAGCAAGTTCATTATTGGTGCATAATAAAGCCACTGATTTTTATATGTCGAATCTATCCTGCTATTTTGGATTTATGTTTTGGTGACATCTTTAGATTTTTCTAAGTATAGAATCATCTGCAAACAGGGATAAATTGACTTCCTCTTTTCCTATTTGTGTTCCTTTTATATCTTTCTTTTGTCTAATCATTCTGGCCCAAATTTTAAGTACTATATTGAATAAAAGTGGTAAGAGTAGATACCTTGTCTTATTCTTGATTTTAGAGGAACTTTTTAGTTTTTCCCCATACAGTATGATGTTGATGAGTTTGTTATATATAGCATTTATTATATTAGTATGATCCTTCTATACCTAATTTATCAATGTTTTTATCATGAAGGGATATTGAATTTTATCAAAGACTTTTCCTGCATCTATCAGTGATTATTATCCTTGATTCTATTTATGTGCTAGATGTGATTTCTAAAATCATATTATGTATGAAATATTATGTATGAAATCACACATCATTATGTGATTTCTATAATCATATTCTTAACCTTATTCCATGGTTCTGAACCTGCCCTTTTCACTTACCAGTATATCTGGACATTTTCTTATACAAAGGTACATTCAGATATATCTTAATGTTCTGTTGTATGAGTGTTCATAATTTATTAGCAAATCTCCAATTAATGGCTTTGTGTATTGTGTCTAATCTATATATACCTTTTTTGTTTAGCTAGTATCACATTATTCTAATTACTGCTGCCTTAGGTTTATTGTAATATATAATAGGACAAATCACCTGTTTTTCTCTCTAAACATTTTTTTACCCTCAGGCTTTTCAGAGTAGTGATAATTTCAATTTATAATGTTCTCCAACCTCCCTGTAAGGATTTTAGCTAGAATTGTGCTAAATAAACATTATAATGGGTAAAATTTTTGTCAACACAGTATTAATCAGGATAGATAAATTTTGAGTGCAGGGTTGGCTGAAGCAAGTTTTGGGTCAGTGTTTTACCCTGGGGTCTGAGTACCTGGCCCTAAAACATTTACTTACTTGGCTGTTAGAACACAGGCATATTGCCACAGAGTCACTAGCAGGAGTTCTTGGATTAGGGGATCATGATTCCCTTTGAAAGGTATATGCCATGGACTACCTTTGGAAGGTGTGTGCCATCTTCCCTCAAATCACATGAACAGAATTTTACATGTAATTTCTGGGCATTAGGAAACCCCTGATTAATTTATGGATCATAGGTTAATAATTCTTACTATGAAAACTGAAGAATAAAGAAAGCTCGTAAGTAATCTAAAAAAGTCTAGTAAATGACTGAATTATCATGTTACTGTGTGCAAAGAGAAATGCTATTATTTGTCTGATAAATGGATTGACAATCAGATTTTATACCCATATAATAAAATAGAGAATTAAGTTTTGCTGGTAACCTGAATGAGAGTGAGCACTTTTTATAACAATCTTAGGGATGTCTAGGCTAAACAAGGAATTGTTCAAAAAGCAGTAAGGAAGACAAATAGGCTATGGTGCTAAGACATGAGTCACTTAGACCTGAATTTTGAATCTCTGCTTTGTGGGCTGGAGGTGTGTCTCAAGTGGTAAAGTACCTGCCTAGCAAGCCAAAGGCCCTGAGTTCAAACCCCAGTACCGCCAAAAAACAAACATAAATGTCCACGACAAAAAGATGAGATGAATCTCATCTTTGTTACTTACTAGCTGTGGGAATTTAGGTAATTCATTCCTACTCCATGAGTTTAAAAATGTTACAGTTGCAACAACAGCAATAAAATAGAGCATTTCCAAAGTTAGATGGGAAACTATCAGTAAGAGTCAAAGCAGAAGAACAAGGTATTAAAATGGATTTGGATTAAGTTTCTTTGCAGTTAAAAGGTAGTATTAAACCAGGTCCTGTTGGTACATGCTTATAATCCCAGCACTGGGGATGCTGAGGTGGAGGATTGGGAGTTTAAGGCCATCCTTGGCTACATAGCAAGCAAAACAAAAATAAACATACACATACATACAGAAAAACAAAAAAACTTACTCTGTGCAAAAACACTTCATATGCATTATCTCTTTTTATCTATAGAGTAACACCTAGGAAATAGATTGTCATCGTCTGTATTTTATCAGGAGAGTAGGTAACAGACCTTGTAAATGGTAGACCTCGGATTTATTCACAAATTTAAGCATTATGCTGTTAGCTTTTGAATTAGTACATAACTGCAGTCTAACCCAAAAGTTCAAATGACTAGGAATTTTTGTTGTGTATCTTCGTCATATACATAATTCATTTTCAAGATGAAGAATTTGTTAAAGTTGTTGAAACAGTTCAATTTTGTACTTGTATATCTATATTTCTACATAATGATAGTAAAAAAATGAAATCTCAAAGAAACTTCTAAATGTATCAAAGACTAAATTGTTATTTATTTATTTATATTCTCATTTGCTAAAAGTGAGTAAACTATTGGGTTTTTTTCCCCATTGAACCAAATTCAATTAACTGGTACCTTTTATTGTTCTAACCATCCTTATTAATATATGTTTGTATATATAAAAGCATAAGGGAAAAAATCAATAGCTTATTAAACTTCATATTCAAATAAGCCCAAATGTATTCTTTCATTTGTTTTATTTTTCACATAAGGGATATAACATCTTTTAAGTTTTTGCTAAAATTAAAATTAATTTTTCCTTTATGTAAGAAAAAGGACAGATAGAGACTATGCCGTATACTGATCACTTATATAAGATAACCTTACCTGATTGTAATCTAGTTCTGGATAATCTGAAGTAAAACTGGTATCATTTAGTAAATCTAAGGTGTCTTGACTGTTGAATCTTTTGTGGGAATAATTAAGAGAGCAGTAGGTACAAAATATTTGACTTCCAGCTGCTCAAAAACTAGGTTGTAATTTATAAATTTTTCTACAAAGATTTAAATGTGACTTTAAGGAATATACCTTGTGAGAACTGGAAGTATGAGTTATTCTCTAATTAAAATTGGATTGTTTCTAATTTGTAATATAATATATTGGTATAAGAGAAAAAAACAACTAATGCCAAGTGCTTTTGTGACAAGATTTCTCTATCCTAAGTAGTGATTTAGTTAATTTAAAATGAAGGAAAAAGTACTGAAATTCCTTCACTACTGATCAGTACCTACTGAGGCCCTGTGCTTTTGTAAAAATATTTATAGTTACGAAAGTATTTTATACTTTTTGTATGATTAAAGTTTAATTTCCTTATTTTTGGATTGGCTTTCTTTTGTCTATTTTCTTTCTTTAATTGAAAAAAACTAAAGGAACCAAATATAAGATGGTACCACTGTTTCCTTCTTTTGTACAATCTTGTTGCGTGTCTCTACATAAGCTGTTCTGGCCACTCATCATAGTAACCAGCTGGGCCATTTCACCTGCTGGAGCCATTAAAGAGGACTCTCTCCCCCTAGATTAATCCCCTCCGACATTAGTTTTTTGCACTGACAACTGCAGCAGGCATTCAGAATTTGCAGGTGGCCAGTGTGACGCACATAATTGCCTACAATTTTAGGCAATGAATAAAAATGGTCTACATTACTTGTCAAAGGTTGTATATGCAGTGCCAAGTGAGATCTATGGGAAGCCTTTTAGGGTTTAAAGAACAGTTAATAGCAAGGCTGCACAGGGCTTTTTTAATCATAATGCATTTGTAATATAGCACTTTGATCTTCTCCTTGTAGGAAATGGTATTACATTAGCCACTTTTAAACATTTATGAGTGAAATTCAGTTATAGAAGAGTAAAAGTGATTATTCTTAAGCAGAACATGTTAGATTTCATTAAAAGTTTTCAGCTTGCCCCTTCCTTGTTAAAATCTGTTGGAAGTCCTATTCCCGGAGGGTTTCAAGTCAAGATCTAAGGACATAGGGCTTTTCCCTTATTTTTCCTGTTGGTAACAGCAAGATTTGGAAGGAAGGTATACTAAATATCGAGATAATTTATGCAAGTGGACATTTATAGGGGAATAACTGATTATGGTCAAGTAAAATACATCCATGAAAATCTAAGGAATCTATGAATAATTTTGGGTTACAATAAATTTTGAGAAATGCATATTTAAACATTTCCATAAGTTATCTTTAACAACAACAACAACAACAAAAAGCACACAAAAACAAAAACCCTAGATGACTCTCCAATGCGCTTCTTCTGGAAGAGCTAAGTTTGACCTTTCAGACCCGAGAGCCTTTTATTAACACCTGCCTGTAAGGAGAACCTTGCCACACGCAGCTTTTAGATTCAGAACCACAAAACTGATGAGGAAAGGCTTGAAGGGTTCAGTTTGTGTCACTTGCTGTTTGCCGTTTCCATTTCACAGATGATTAATCTTTCTGTGAAGAAAGGCCAGAGAAACAAAGCACATTGGGCTCTTCCTGCAGTTACTCCTTCTGAATGCACACTAGCTTGCTAACTAAAAGGCCTTTAGATTTCCAGCAGAGAGAGATGTTCTGAAAGTGAATGCAGCTGGTTGGAGGTCACCGGTGCAGGGCTCTTGCCATTGTGTAATGGAGGCTTTGGCAGGTTGGGGTGGGGGAGCTGCGGAGAAGTGGGCAGGGAGAAGGTGTTGGCAAAAAAAAAAAAAAAATCAGAAGAAAAAGGGTTTTGGTCAGTTCATTTAATGTTTTAGAGGGTAGATTGTCAATAATAGGCTCAACTTCGTCTATGTAGTTTGTTTTTCTTTTTAAAGAAAAAAATATAATTTAATCTTTCTCTAGTATACCACCCCCTCCATTTCCTACTAGCATGTTTATCTTGCATGTGTCATCACTAGGTATTGTTAACTGTTCTATTTTGTCTTTGATGTGATTGAATTGTCTTGAAATTTTTTAGACTATTACTAATTTTGCTATCCTCATTTTATATATTAAAATCTTAATGCCCCAACAATGTTTCATTGGTATTTGTTTTTTTAATGGTATTGAAAATAATTACTTGTGATTTAGTTCTGCTTTTATTTTAAAAATTATTATTCTGAGGATTTGAAAACTTTTAATATTGATATTGAGTATCTAAATGCTTAGTATTCATCTTGTGTTTACTTTTTTCTCAATCATGTGTAGGACATAATGTGCAAGGTCAAATCCTGGGTTATAGATCAAAAGAAACCTGTCCGCTTCTATCATGATTGGAATGACAAAGAGGTAAGTTATAAGTATCATACCATCTATTACTGCTTGTGGTTTGATTTCTTAGAGAACAAATTTGAATTATTTCTATCAGCAATTGCTTATTCTCAGATTTGTTATTTTTTTCTTTTCCCTCATCTCTTATTCTTAATAGGTCATAACAAATAACCTTTTGGAAACAAGAATTATAAAAATGAAAATGCTGACTTGTTTTAAAGAAAGTTTGCTTTCAAATTATCCATATTTTCTCAACTTTTAAAAGGGATTCTTTCTCTTTCTCCCACTTTAGATTGAAGTGTTGAATAAATACTTATTTTTGACTTCAAAACCAATGGTCTACTTGGTCAATCTTTCTGAAAAAGACTACATTAGGAAGAAAAACAAATGGTAAGTTTTAACTCTCCTGATATACTGAGGTACATAGTTATATACACACAAACACACACATATTTACTATTTTATTTTAATGTCTTCTACTTATTTGAAAAATTTTAAAGTGAATGAAAAAGTTTTGCCTTTTGTTACATTTAGAGATGAGTCTTCTAAATGATTCGCACTAAGAGAACTTAAAAAGCTTTTTTAAAACAACTAAATTAAGCATAAGTAAATATATATTTACTTACAAGGTTTAAGTTTTTTAAGCATTATTGCTCATTTCTGTTACAAAATGAGAATGAATGTAGTTGGAGTACTAAAACTTTTTAAGCTTGAAATTTCTAGCTGTTTTAAGTGATTTTAAAACATCCACTTGGGGTTATAGCTGAGCATAAATTTTAAAATGCAGATTGAAAGTAAGCTTTCTTTAAAACAAGATTTAAAAAGAGAACACGGTAGGGGCAAAAAAAGCCAGGTAGGCCAGGTACCTGTTTTGAATATTTTAAAAGTATATTATAGCAAAAAAGTAAAAACTCATCTGTTGTCATTTTTGATGTGTAATCAAAATGTGCAAGATTTGTTTTCATCCTTAAAAACTTCAGAAAATCATATGTTCATGTTGGCCTGTCACATTTGGCATAGTACTCACTTTGACTTGCCTTGCTGGACCCATAGCATTTTATAGTATTGAGTCATAGAAACAAATCAAAACTATCCAAAGCAAAATATCTGAATTCTCCTAAAATATATTGTCGGTTTCTCCCTGTACTTCATTAAGTACTTAGATGCACATGGTTTCAATTTTCCATTAAAAATTCTCATTTCCATATGATATCAAAGAGTGAGAAGGCTTTAAACTGAAAAATAAACATTCATAGACTGGAAGCCAAAACAATAATTAATGTCAGATGGTTAACTCCAATAAATCATTAGAATAAATTCTGTGAAATTACTGCAACTAAAAATGCCCTGTTGATATTACTATGAGACATTTTGTGTTCCTGATAGGAAGCTGAATTTAATCTCTTTATTGGTAATGTTCTAGAAAGCATGAATTTCACATAACAATGTAGTTCAGACTGGTCAGTGTTCCCCAGCAAGTAATTAACTTTAAAATAGTTAGTTCTGTCTTGCTTCAAATCCTTATAAATTCGATGATTAATGTGTTAAAGATTGTTACCTTTAGGAAGGAATTTTAGGGTTTATTATTGGCCTCAGGTAATAAATTTTCTCATAGTAGTATGATTGGTAAGATTTCCCGAGGCTTGGTGAAACAATACAGACATCAAAGTTTACATGAAAAGGGATGAGTCAGTTTCCTTACCCAAAGGGGCTTCTCACACCTGTATTTGGATGATTACAGGTAGAACTCCCTGGCTCTAATTGTATAGTAAATACCATTTCCCAGACCCTAATGGTAGACAGACTGCTTAGGAGACGCCAGTCTGTGATTTAGTTGTCGCCAGACTCCCCATGTTTTTTGAGACCAGTTGTGATGATGATATGGTTATGGCCAATTGAAAGTAAGTTCCTGTCTAAATAACAAATTTTAATTTATATTAATATAGATCTATGAATGGTACTATTTTATAAAACCAAATTTTAGTAGGTTTTATGTACAAATCATGATCTGGTTTGAGGTTGGGGTATGTGTGTTTGTGGGGGGGGGCGGTCCAGATCTTGTGGAAGTTAGTGTAATTGTAGCTGAAAGATCAAAGACTGGGTTACTGAGTGATGTTCCAGAAGAGAATTTACCACATAGCCATTTTCTGTACAGTTTGTGCCGCCTGCTGTTCCTATTTTCCCTCAAGCTAGCCATTGACTACCCCCTGTGCATCCCTGCTCGTAAAAAATGATTGAGGAAGTATTTGTCATGTATTTATGACTGGGAAACGCTGTGCGATAGGGAATGGCATCTATTGGAGCCAGAAAGATTGCCATTTTCCTTTCATTCAGCCACTCTGCTACAGTTTTAAATCCTCTGTTTATGCAGCATAGCCTTTGTATAAAAGTGCAGAATAAATTTTTAATATGAAGGATACGAACACTAGGTTTTCATCATTTATACCGCTATAAGCAGATGTAAATAGTTAAAATTTATTTTAACTTTTAAATCCATTTAATTGTGTTAGCATCTTGGTTTTTTTAGTTAGGTTTATATCTAAGCTCCATTTGTATTAGTTGCTCCTAAAGCAAAAGAAAATTTTTTTGTTTTATAAAGTTAATATGTAATGTTACTGTAGCAAATTAAGACTGATACAGGAACCAATACTAAACATTTTCAGGAAAGCTGAGGCTATAGCTCAATGGTAGAGTGCTTGCCTAACATGCCAAACCCTATGTTCAGTCCTCAGTACCACAAAAAAAAAATGCGTGTGTGTATACATAAATATTCATGAGTCTTTTAGATCTAAAAATCTGTTTTAAACCATCAGGAATGAGGAGAGGTTTGAGACTTTGCCACACAAGAAAGACTGAAATGATCTTTATTTTAGCAGGTCACTATTTTCAGAAGTAATGAACATTTTAATTATTAAAGTCACTTGAAATTTAAATGATAACATATTATTTTCAAATCCTAGAACAGAAAGGAAGCATTTTGATAGATAAGTCTACTGTATTAGTGACTAGGTATACTGACCTTTCAAAAGATGTAAAAACTGGAATGGGTCCAGACATCTACTCACAAGTTTTAACAGTGTTGAATTCATTATTTCATTGATTTGTGAGTAAGACCTAGCCCCTGAAGAGAAGCTGATGTGGCAGCAGGGTTGGTTGCAGTTGCGTTATGATCAAATGTCAATAATCAATGTATTGTGAGAAAATCCACAGAAACGTTTTTGGATTTGTTTTTTAATTACAAGTTGCTGTTTCTTGAATGAATAAAGCTATGTAAAATTTTGTTGTTTTTGGTGGGTGCTGATGATTTTAGAACACTTAAGGTTTTCCTTTTCTAAATATAATCAGTTATTACTTACAACCAAGATTATACTGCATATGCAGTATTAATTTTCATTTTAGATTGCCTACTGAGTCATGGTGTCAAACAGGTACAGGACATTGAAACTGTCAAGCCATTGCTTAATTAGGGGTTTAAATTTCAATCTTTGCACCTTTGCTGCTTTGATAGTAGTGAATGCCATCCAATTATGAAATCAGTAGAACAAACTAATTTTAGATGTTTTTACACCTAATAGCTACCAATTACATTTCATTTTTGTATTCTTTAGTCCCTATCTTCTTTAAAATGTTGCTAAAGGATAGTTATGTTTTATTGTTTGTTTATACGGTATATCTTTGTTCACCTGGAAAATGTAAGTAAAATTAAAGACTTTCAAACTGCCACAACCTGATGGGCTTATAGTAACTTAATATTTTGGTAACATACAAGCCGTTCTAAATGATGAAATTGATTCAACATCAGTAAACAAATAATTTGAAAGTCTTTCAAACTATTGAATAATCAAGGGCAATATGTCAAGTTTACTGAAAGAATGTAAAATACATTATATTATTATGTAAAATTATTGCACTAGATTTAGAGGTTTCATTATACTATGATTTAGTTTTGGGAATACTATACAGTGTATGCCTGGTTTGGAGGAAAATCAGGAAATAGCTCTAATACTTTCTTATTCTCTTGAATTCTTTTTTCAAATGTTCTCTTGCATTTGAGTATATTTTTACATGTAATAATTATTTTATTTATTTTTTGCAGTGCGGGGGGGCTTGTGTATGCTAGGCAAATACCAAACCACCAAGCTACATCCCCCAGTCCCTACATGAACTCATTTATGAATTTCTGTTGGGTTTTCATTAAGTTGTTTTTAGTTACTCTTTAAGCAATTTTGTATTCTTATCAAGTGGTACTAGTTGGAGTGGGGATGAACATAAGTGGTGGCGTGCTTATCCAGAAAGCACGAAGCTATGAGTTTTATTCCCAGTACTACAAAAAACAAAAGTTTACAATGTGCTTCTGATTTCATATATTATGAAAATGATAATTGTAGGAGAAAGTGTATATGTGCTGACCTGTTTGCATTTTGCCCAATACTATTTTGAGGCAGTGATTTCTATTTGCAAGATGGTTCACTGAATTTAAGAAAGTGGTACATTTGGGAGCATCAGTTGTAATCTTCATTAACACCATCTGCTGACTTACTGATTTGTGAGTGACATAATTTATCAAATATGTCAAGACTTTCATCTTTTTTAAAGTAGCTGAAAAATTTCATTCCACATATTTTTTCTAGCTTCAAGAGATTAAGAGGTTGAAGTTCTTTTTTTAAAAATGAATATTTCCTAGAATTCTCTCATGTAAAATTTAAACATGTATTCCTCATACACATATCTATGATTTGGGAATGAAAGACAAAAATTCGGTTTATGGTTATACACCATTCTTCAGATTACAAATGATTCATGTACACAAAGAATTTTTTTGGTTCCCTAATCTTACTCACTTTGGTGAATAATTCAAGAATAAACTTCTTAAAAACCTATACCCCAGAGATTAAGGATCTCTGGGTCAGATTTTGTTTCCTTTTGTGACTTGGGATGAGTTATAGTCAAGAATGGGACTTTTGACAAGTATGTAGTGGAAGTGAAGAAGCACAGAAAAAGGACTGTTGGGAATAAGAGAGATAGGCCAGGGCCTTATGAGAGATTTAGAATGAAACTTTAGGCAGTATGCAGGTTTCCTTGGAGAAGGCTTTAGAATAGAAAAGTGGGTGTGCTAATTTGGGTAATTTCAGTATTTTTACCTGATATGTCTTGCTTGTGCAGGACAAGAGAAGAGTATTATTTTCTCTGCCTTTTTCTCCTGTGCTGCATGTTCCCCAGTCACTACTTTTGGAGCTAATGTTATAGCTCACCTACTAGATGAGTTAAGTAGACTTTTGAAGGCTAGACTGAAAACCTAGGTACCATTAATAACATTGTTTCTGTTAAAAAAAAAAGAGCTCTAAAGAGACTTTGAGCATATGTTGTATTGTAAATTAGGGACTAGATATTATCAAGATTCTTTAAAAATTTGAAGTACTATTGCTGTCATTTTATTTGCTGCTCACTAGTGCTGTGACTGGGTAAATTACTTAGCCTTTCAAAGCAGGTCATTCATATTTTCACATAAAATATGTTGTATATAAATAATATTTCCTAATTTAATTAGCATAGCTCAAAAAAAATTCAGTAACAGAAAAGACTTGTTTGATCTGATTGCTTCTTCTGGATATTTTGCCTTGATTTGCTTTCTGTTATATGGATCAAAATACATCGCATAGATAAGTAGAGCAGTGAGACTGCCATAACATCACTGCCATACTCTTTCATGGCCCTATAATTCTACAGTTTGCAGCCGTCGATGATTTTATTGTCACCCCTAGGTTTCCATTATTTTGAATTATTCTTTAAATGTCACAGAAGCCTCATTTTTTTAAATTAAGAGTTTGTTCTTTAAAAAGCCTTTTAAAAATAGTTCCATTGTGATTTTATGTCTCACTTTGTTTGTTCAGTGTGTGTATGTTTTGGAGGTAAGACAGTGAAACTAAAGAATTTAAGGAAATCATCCTAAACTTTCCTTCCAGTACTGGAATTTTTTGTCTTGTTTGGTTTGGTTTCTACAGTGCTGGGGAACGAGAGCAGAGTCTTGAACATGCTAGCCAAGCGCTCCGTCACTGAGCTATATCCCACAGCCCCTAGAATTTATCATTTTAATGAATTGGGATACAGAAAATTCACAAAGAAAAAGCACCCATTTCCTAACTGTGGAACTGTACAGAGTATTCCCAAAGCTGAAACTCCCAATGTAAGAGCAACTTTTTAGGATTGAGTTTCACTTGCTCTCATTTCCTCTCCCAAATGAGTCTCACTGTGTTCCTTCCCATCTTTCATCATAGTGGGTAGCTATTGCTCTGACTAAAATGTGAATAAAGTGAACAATAAAATCTATCAGTAGAATTGACATGGCTTTATTTGAGATTGGTAACATTACTTAAATACTTGCATTCCCTTATTTTAAAGTCAGAAACAGTAGATTGTGAGACTATAAAAACTTACTTAAGTCACAATGTTAGGTGAGACATACTTTGGTATCTGATCATTTTTATTACTAAATTCTGCTAAAGAGTATGTTCTGATGTAGCTCAAGTGTTAGAGTGCCTGCTAGCAAGTATGAGGCCCTGAGTTAAAACCCCAGTACTACATAGTTCTGAAATAAATGACTTTAAAACTTTGAGTAGACACTAATAGAGTTGGGATTGCACATAGGTCTGTCCAATCAAGATGAGAAATTAATTTCATAAAAACTGTTGTTATGAATATAAATTTCAAATTTATATTCCTTAATAGGACTTTCAGCTCATTAAGGAGGTAAGTATATGCTTTCTTTTTCCTTTTATAAGCAATTATTTGTCCTGCATCTTTCTAGGTAGTGAACAGAAAAGGCCCTTGTTGCCATAGGGCTATTGTCTCATGTAGTAGTAGACATCCAACAAACAAACATTAAGTATTAATGTCAAGAAATGATTAGGACAATGAATAAAAACAAAACAATTAGGGAGGCCATTTTAATTGAGGTAGTTAGGGAAGGGCATATACCATAAGAGAATCTAAGGAAAGCTCAGACCAGAAAGAGAGAATGGCAAGTTCAAAGGCTCTGAGGTAGCTGAACTAAGTAAATAGGGGAAAGAATTATAGGAAATGAAGGTAGTGAGGAGACAGGATCAGTGCACATAGAGGTTAATAGGTCATAATGAAGATGTTGGATTTTATTTTGATTGTTATGGAGCATCAAAAAGCAATAAAATGTGAAGACAACCACTTGAAAAGAACTTATATATTTTTACTTAAATACATTGCATTTAAATAAGTTTTAAACATATCTTATATGTGTCCTAAATTTTAATTTTTTTCATTTAATGTCATCGATTTAGCTTTTTCAGTGCCAAACCAAAAGACAAACATAGAAAATGATCATTTGATATGTATGTAGCTTTTGCTATGTGACCAGTACTCTGAACTTAGAAATGGCTGCGGAATAAATAGAAAATAAGTGAACTCATGTAAGTTCATGCCCATTTTACAGATAAGGCAGTTGGAAAGATTATAAAACATGTGCAAGTTCTTGTAGGTAGTGAAAAATAGTGGTAAAAACAGATTCATTTGACTTGAATGTTTGCACCTGTTCCATTATAGTGATTGATAGCCAAGAGTGGTACAAGGTATATTTGTGAATCTCCAGAAATAAACTGTGTTCTTTTCTTAGGATAATAAGCTTTTTACTACTGCTGTTTTCACCTAGTCTTTTATGTTTATTAACTGTATGATGCCTTACTATTAAGACACAACAGCAATATATTTTAGAATCCTTTTTTTTTTTTCATTTTTCTTTTATTATTCATGTGTGCATACAAGGCTTGGTTCATTTCTCCCCCCTGCCCCCACCCCCTCCCTTACCACCCACTCCACCCCCTCCCGCTCCCCCCCTCAATACCCAGCAGAAACTATTTTGCCCTTATCTCTAATTTTGTTGTAGAGAGAGTATAAGCAATAATAGGAAGGAACAAGGGGTTTTGCTGGTTGAGATAAGGATAGCTATACAGGGCATTGACTCACATTGATTTCCTGTGCGTGGGTGTTACCTTCTAGGTTAATTCTTTTTGATCTAACCTTTTCTCTAGTTCCTGGTCCCCTTTTCCTATTGGCCTCAGTTGCTTTAAGGTATCTGCTTTAGTTTCTCTGCATTAAGGGCAACAAATGCTAGCTAGTTTTTTAGGTGTCTTACCTATCCTCACCCCTCCCTTGTGTGCTCTCGCTTTTATCATGTGCTCATAATCCAATCCCATTGTTGTGTTTGCCCTTGATCTAAGGTCCACATATGAGGGAGAACATACGATTTTTGGTCTTTTGAGCCAGGCTAACCTCACTCAGAATGATGTTCTCCAATTCCATCCATTTACCAGCGAATGATAACATTTCGTTCTTCTTCATGGCTGCATAAAATTCCGTTGTGTATAGATACCACATTTTCTTAATCCATTCGTCAGTGCTGGTTGTACTAGTCTACATTCCCACCAACAGTGTAAGAGGGTTCCTTTTTCCCCGCATCCTCGCCAACATCTGTTGTTGGTGGTGTTGCTGATGATGGCTATTCTAACAGGGGTGAGGTGGAATCTTAGTGTGGTTTTAATTTGCATTTCCTTTATTGCTAGAGATGGTGAGCATTTTTTCATGTGTTTTCTGGCCATTTGAATTTCTTCTTTTGAGAAAGTTCTGTTTAGTTCACATGCCCATTTCTTTATTGGTTCATTAGTTTTGGGAGAATTTAGTTTTTTAAGTTCCCTGTATATTCTGGTTATCAGTCCTTTGTCTGATGTATAATTGGCAAATATTTTCTCCCACTCTGTGGGTGTTCTCTTCAGTTTAGAGACCATTTCTTTTGATGAACAGAAGCTTTTTAGTTTTATGAGGTCCCATTTATCTATGCTATCTCTTAGTTGCTGTGCTGCTGGGGTTTCATTGAGAAAGTTCTTACCTATACCTACTAACTCCAGAGTATTTCCTACTCTTTCTTGTATCAGCTTAAGAGTTTGGGGTCTGATATTAAGATCCTTGATCCATTTTGAGTTAATCTTGGTATAGGGTGATATACATGGATCTAGTTTCAGTTTTTTGCAGACTGCTAACCAGTTTTCCCAGCAGTTTTTGTTGAAGAGGCTGCTATTTCTCCATCGTATATTTTTAGCTCCTTTATCAAAGATAAGTTGCTCATAGTTGTGTGGCTTCATATCTGGATCCTCTATTCTGTTCCACTGGTCTTCATGTCTGTTTTTGTGCCAGTACCATGCTGTTTTTATTGTTATTGCTTTGTAATATAGTTTGAAGTCAGGTATTGTGATACCTCCTGCATTGTTCTTTTGACTGAGTATTGCCTTGGCTATTTGTGGCCTCTTGTGTTTCCATATAAATTTCACAGTAGATTTTTCAATCTCTTTAATGAATGTCATTGGAATTTTGATGGGAATTGCATTAAACATGTAGATTACTTTGGGGAGTATCGACATTTTTACTATGTTGATTCTACCAATCCATGAGCATGGGAGATCTCTCCACTTTCTATAGTCTTCCTCAATCTCTTTCTTCAGAAGTGTATAGTTTTCCTTGTAGAGGTCTTTCACCTCTTTTGTTAGGTTTACACCTAGGTATTTGATTTTTTTTGAGGCTATTGTAAATGGAATTGTTTTCATACATTCTTTTTCCGTTTGCTCATTGTTAGTGTATAGAAATGCTAATGATTTTTCTATGTTGATTTTATATCCTGCTACTTTGCTATAGCTATTGATGATGTCTAGAAGCTTCTGAGTAGAGTTTTTTGGGTCTTTAAGGTATAGGATCATGTCGTCTGCAAATAGGGATATTTTGACAGTTTCTTTACCTATTTGTATTCCTTTTATTCCTTCTTCTTGCCTAATTGCTCTGGCTAGGAATTCCAGTACTATGTTGAATAGGAGTGGAGATAGTGGGCATCCTTGTCTGGTTCCTGATTTTAGAGGGAATGGTTTTAATTTTTCTCCGTTAAGTATAATGCTGGCTGTAGGTTTGTCATATATAGCTTTTATAATGTTGAGGAACTTTCCTTCTATTCCTAGTTTTCTTAGAGCTTTTATCATGAAATGATGTTGGATCTTATCAAAGGCTTTTTCTGCATCTATTGAGATGATCAAGTGGTTTTTGTCTTTGCTTCTGTTAATGTGGTTTATTACGTTTATTGATTTTCATATGTTGAACCACCCCTGCATCCCTGGGATGAAGCCTACCTGGTCGTGGTGAATAATCTTTTTGATGTGTTGCTGAATAGAATCCATTTTTAATCATATACTATGTATAAAAATTTGGGTGGAGAAAAATACAGTGACTGTTATTGAAAAGTACAAATTCTGTCAAAAGTGCCAAATCTAAAATAGTTGTTATTCCCACAGAGTAGACCCCTCCCAAGTATAACTATAAATTATAACTATAAGCAGGATTTGGCTTTTTTTTTTTTTTGGTGGGACTGGGCTTTGAACTCAGGGATTCAGGCTTGCAAAACAGGCACTCTACACTTGAGCCATACCTCCAGTCCATTTTGCTCTGGTTATTTTTGGAGATGGGGGTGGGTCTCGCAAACTGTTTGCCTAGGCTAGCCTCAAACCATGATTCTCCCTATCTCAGCTTCCCAAGTAGCTGGAATTATAGTTGTGAACCACATGCACCCAACAAGATTTAACTTTTTAAGTAGTGAATTATATAATTTGTTAACAAAAACAGTTCTTTACTACTAGGGTAAAGGAGTTGATGTATGAATGAACAGAGAAATGAGAGAATACCACTAAAAGGAACAATGGCAAATAATTTATAGCCTAATGTTGGACTAGTAGTAGTCATCATGTCAGTCAACACTTAACTGATACTTAAATATGTGCTACTTGTATTTAAGTTTTCCAACAACCTAATAAAGGTACATGTTGTTATCACCCATATTTTGAGGAGGGGAAAGCAAGTACAGAGAGATTAAGAAAATTGGCAGACTTTGGAGGTGTAGCAAGTGGTAGAGCATCTGCCTAGCAAGAATAAGGCTCTGAGTTCAAACCCCAGTACTGCTCCCCACCAAAAAAAAAGAACAAAAGGAAAGGGGAAGGGAAAAAAAGAGAAAAGAAAAGAAAGTTGGCCAAAATTAATGAAGTAGGTAGTCAGCAATGCCAGGATTCAGATCTATCTAATTAATCTTTACAGCTCATGCTCTCCAGTGCTCTGCTGTCATATCTTGGCTTCAGGTTATGATGCTGGAAATATAGACAAGGCCTGAGAAACATGTCATATACCAGTTACATTTTCTATCACTGTAAATTACATTTCAGTAAGGTTTTATTGTTAGACAATTCATGCCCTATAAAATTTGAAACTAAAAATTCACCCTAATTAGAGAATGCCAACTGAAAGTAACAAACTTTGTATAGTGAAATTTATGGTCTTATCTCTGGAAACTATTTTCCAATTGAGTAACACTTTGCATAATTAAAATTATGTAATTTTCTATAGAAAATATATTTTGATCCTTTTTAACATACTTTAAACACTTGTTTTGTGTGTTTGTTTTGTTTTCTAATGTTGGGCATCAAACCCAGGGCTTCAAGCATACTAGGCAGGTTCTCTACCACTGAACTACAGCCCCAGCTTCATGTGTGTTTGTTTTAATCACATACTAATTTACTCTTTGCATTTTCAGTAACATTTTTTTGGCAGTACTGGGGTTGAACTTAGGATCTTGTGTTTTCTAGGCAGGCATTCCACCACTTTAGCCACCTCTGCCACCCCTCTTTGTGTTAGTTATTTTTGAGATAGGGTCTTGCTTTATGCCTGGGCCAGTCCGGCTACCATCCTCCTATTTGTGCTTCTCTGAGTAGCTAGGTATGACAGATGTATGCTACTGTGCCCAGCCATTGGTTGAGATGGAGTCTTACAAACTTTTTGCTAGGCTGGTCTCAAACCATGATCCTCTGGATCTCGGCTTGACTAGTAACATTTGTTTTTGAGCACTACTTTAAGGAGAGGGAGAGAGGGGAAGAACATACCTCTCTTATCAGGTAAAGTACAAATGGATGATTTGTATAATATCCTACTGTATTATTGCATAGCAATATAATAGAAGGAACATTATATATGTATACGTGTATATATTTGCATATATGTCCAACTCTTGGGGAAAAATCACTACCATTTGTTGGACATCCCATTTAGCAAAGATAACCTAACACTTAGAGAAGTAAGAAACTTAGTTAACTATTTGAAAGACTTACCTTGAAAGCATGAAATGTTTTTGCATTGATAGCATGTTTTTAATGCAGCTAAGTCACACAAATGGTCTTCTATGTTGTTTGTATCCTGGTGAAAATTATATAGAAGCTCATACCTACTAGATAACAAACATAATTGCAGTGCTTTCTATAAACATAACTAGATAGCTTAGGTTACTTCCTTATAACCCTTGGTTTCTTTACCTGTCAGATGAAATACTTTTTCTTAACAAACTATGAGAATTAAATAGAATGTTTTCATATATAAAGTGAAATTATTCTGTGCAGAAACAGGTCCATTTGAAGTATAATTTTATCTAATTCTCATAATTCTATTAGAAATATATAAAACCGTAGATCAATAGTTCCTGCACTTGCATATTCTCTTAGTTAACTTGAGTTCTTGCGTATATAGACTATTGCAGCTGTATCTTACTGTTTGTAGATGCTAAAGATGTAAGATGCAGCCCTTAGAAAATTCTTTGTGTTTCTTTTTTTGCCAATCAAGACTTGTCCCTATTCTTTTCAATGCTGTCCAAATGGATGTTCAATTCCCAGTCCGGTATGCTTACTTTTCAAGTCAGCAGCTACATTGTATATAACTATACATCTATATAACTATAAAAAAAATCACTTAATACATTAAGTGGTTAGTAATTACAAGTTATTGTATAAACTTATAAAATCACTGGTTTATAATATAGTTCTTTGATGTAGACTAGAAAAGAGAAATCTAATAATGCTTTCATTATTTAAAAGTGGGAAGAATTCCAAATTTTATTACAAGAAATTGTGTAGAATAGTTGATGTGACATATTTCTTGTGTCATAGAACTTACTGTACTTTAGGCAAAATTTAAGATAGAGACAAAAGAAAACAAGGGTGGGAATATGGAGATATTAATCCATTTAGATGTTTTTTGTTTTTTTTAAAACTATATTCAGAGGTAACATCTAATCTGAATCAAAAGGTTTTAAATGTTATTAGAATACATCATTAAAGCCATATCTGATTAAAGTTTTCCAACTAAGTATGATTAAATAATTATGTTTCTATAATTATACTGCATGATTATGGTGTGGTGGGATATTATTTTATTTTAAATCTGTTATGAAGTAAAATATGTATGGGTAGGCAAATATATGTGCTTTCATATGACTTGTTATTTCTTGGACATACAGCTTCAAGACCACCTGATTAGATTGGGAAATTCTGTCCACTTCATAATCTTGGAGTGCTGAAACAAAAGGAAAAGCAATGCCTATTAAGCATTCTTAGCCATATGCAAGAGAAGGTGTGTGACTGTGGCTTAGCTAATAATACCTCCTTTCTTACAATTTAATCACACATAGAATTTTTTGCTTTGAAATATTTAATAGTTATGCATTTGCTGTTTTATAGTTTATTTCAGTGCCCTATTGACATCAAGGGTTACTTATTGTTGTATTAGTAGTTCCTGACAAATAGAAATTATTTGATATGCTAAGCCATTTCTGACAGAAGATATAAAGTTTTGACAAACACGTATGGCACAGCAAGTGTCCAATTCTAAAGAGCAAAATAAATGCAAACCACCATTATGGTGAACACAAACAGCCTGAAAGCAAGTTATCAGTAAGCAAATAATTGTTGAACTGTTATGAATGGAATAGGATGTTGAAATAGGGCATGATTGGCTGATGTTACATATGTCCTTGATTACCTTCCTTGTGCTTTTATCCTAATAAGTGACATTCTTTGTATTCCCTTGGATGGCTAGACAGTCTGACACTGAAGAAGAATAAATATTGCATGTGGTACACATTAAGCTGTCATCCAAGACAGCATTTATAAAAAGTAACTGGAGAAATTCATAAGAAATTCTGCAGTGCTACAGTTTCCTGGCTCCAGTCATAATTGTCAAAGTTCTTGACACATTCAGGTCTTCAGAAATGATTTAGGTTTACAGTGGCTTGGTGTATGAATAATTATTATGCATTTGTGTTCTCATTGCCTTAGGATATTAATGTTAGTTACCATAATGTTATATTTTATGATTTTTATTTTAAGAAATGTCTCTACTCTGATAATAGTGACACATCTTCTATCTTACAGGCTTTCATAAAAGGGTTTCAGATAATTTATGTATTTAAAAAGAACAGGAGTTCTTAAATGCTTACTCTCTCTTTACTCTGTTTTAAAATATTTCTTGTTTGTGTTTAATGCTAGCAGACAACTTTAAAAATAAGTATTTTTACTTCTAGCAACATTAGAAAGCCTTCAAACAGTCAAAATGAATACCATTTTGGAAAATTTATATCAAAAAAACTAAATCACCATGTGATGTTTCATTTTAAAATGTTGTATGGTTTATTCACATACTTCAGTTATTTTAATATAGTTTTTTGAAGCAGGGCAGTATTTTATTTGTACTAGTCTGTTTTCTCTTAAAATTTCCTTTCAAGGGAAGTTAGGTAGATATTTTGAAAAGATACAGTGTTACTCTAGAATAAGTATACCTAAAGAAAAATGTAAATTACATATGTAAATTTGGAGAGCATTTTTTAAGCTCCTCTGTCTTTTCACTAACTAATACGCTTCTTTTCATCCTGTCTATATGGCATAATAGCCAAAGGATGTTGATAGAAAAAACTTTTTAAAATTATTTCTGTAATCTGTTACAATTATTCTAAACCATTTAAAATGAAGTAATTAGCATTCCCATTCTGTAATCTAATCAAGAATATAACATTCTATCAGATGATTACTGGGAAAATACCATTAAGTATCAGAATGATTTAGAATCTAACACAAATATGAAAATAACAGGACAGCATTGAGTTCTAAATTCTGAGCCTCTGTTTTTAGTTGATTAGAGGTCAGTCAGGCTTTCTATAACAACTGTTTTGTGTTAGTTTTTAAATTTATAATATTAATTTAGGGAATTTTTTGTAGGATATTGCCTTTACTTTGAAATCTAAACCATCCATTTGGACTGAAGAAACTTTTCTCCAAGTATAACACTACTCAAATGTTACCTATAGCTTTTAACTCTCTAGGCCACTACAGAGCACAAAATATTTGCCCAACTGGTAAATTGAACTGTAAGTCCCACTGTGGGAAATTGCTTTGCTGTGCACCAAACAGCAGTTATCTTAGTAATTGTACCTGAATTCTTTGTAGCTAATAGAGCGTGGACATCCATTTTACAAGCAGAAAATTATTTGTCTTAAATACTTTTAATTATAAAGGACCCAAATAAAATGTGAATCAGCAGACTATAGTGAGACATTAAATTGCATTACTTTTAATTGCTAGTACAGAAAAGTGAAATTCCTCTTTTCCTGTTAGTGTAAAGCCATACATATCCAACATTTCACATTCTAAACTGGAGCTCCCAACAAGGAGCTTATCAGAGCAAATTGTCTAGTCCATCCCCTTCCTCACTCAAAACCTAATGACCCTTTATCATCATGGTTTAGATTGCTGGACACAGATGTGAGAAAATACAAGTAATCTACAGGTAACTACAGTAGCTGCACTGATGTTCTCAGAGAACTGACTGCTGGGAAGATAAAGAGCTTCCCACAGAGTCTGTGACTTTCCGGCAGCAAAGCTCATCATGAGCTCATACATGAAGTTTTATTTGCTGGAGATTCACAATAAGATACATTAGAACATTCAGCAGGGACTCTTTTTTTAGATGAGCATAGAAATTCTGGAGGGTTGTTAGTTGATGCACCAGTGCATAGTATCACTCTAAAATAAAAAAAAGTTCAACAATATTAATTCTTCCTATGAACAAGAAGGATTATGGCCACAATGCAGCATTAGTATTGACTTCTTTTCTTGGTATTTATACAATCCACTGCAGATTCTTATTACTTTCTCTCCATTAAAGGTTGAGCTTGTTACTGAAAAGTAGTTTGGTTGTAATTTTTAATATGAAAGAGGAACAACAATTTCTCAAATTTTAGTACTAAACTGCATTTCAAAGCACTTGTTTATGGCCAGGTGCTCTGCTTTTGTTAGCTGCTTAAATTGTCATCAGTGAGGTAAACTCATTTATCTCTTTGCATGCAATTGAGCAATTTATCATGAAAAGGATGATGCTTTTTGGATAAAGGTACTGCACCTGTAGCTTAAGTTTTATAATTGTTAGTTTGTCTATTATTTGCAATGATCATAGTTTCATATTGCTTTAGAAAACTACAATGCAAAATGTATTTACTTAACCTTTTTTATATATGCAATGTTTTGTTTTTAGTCAGTGAATTTGATTTAGGCTTACTAGATTGGGGTCAATCAATATGAATTAGACTGCCTGAACTTCAGGTGTGTTTCTTTTCAAAAATGATTTGCTTGTCATATTTTCCTAAAAGCTAATTAATTTTGTTTCTGTAAAAACTATAACTACTAGATTAGGAATAGTCTAATCTGACATACGAGAAGTGGTTTTTATGTCAGAATTGTAACTCTCAAATCATTTTTAGGAATTACCATTTTAGTAGTTGAAAGATAATTTTCAGAAACCAGTGTCAGTTAAGCAGTTAACAGCCAACAAAAAGAGGTAGTGAGGTATTTGATTTGTCCTTATATAGTTGTATGTGTTATGTATCTGACATAATGGTTGCTGTTTATGGAAAAAATAAAATGCTCAGAAAATTAGAGAACATACTGGTGAATCATTTCGACTATATTCCTATTCATTTTTTACTTTGAGTATTATAATGATTTACTGTTAAAAAATAATTCTTTGTGAATGGAACACCACAGTTTCTCCATAACCCTATGAGATTGAAGAATTAATTTAATATTATGCTTCTAGTGTAGAATGACCAATGAGTAAATTTCTTATCAGGAAACTGAAAAGACAAATTACCTGTAAATACTACTGATCATTAGAATCCCTGTTATTCTTCTGATAGCAATTAGTGTCACTCTTTTTGGAGATTGTTATCAGTGAAGATTTTTAGTTTATCTTGTTATATTTTAAGTATTCATAGTACATGGAGTAGATTAATCTGAAAAACAGACCACTGAAGAATTGTTTGAGGCAGTATTGTACATTAATTCTGTTTTTAGTTTGCTGTAAGATCTAAGGGAGAAGCTGTACTTGTTTCCATTTAGCATCAAATAAGAAACACAGAACTCAAATTCTACAAAGTACATTTTCTTACCCTCTTCGTGTTTAAAAAGAAAGAAACCAGAGGAGCATGTGCAGTATAAGATTGTTTTGCATTTTTGTTTTTACATCACCAGATTAAGTATAATGAAACCCATCTGCAAATTCTAGGAACTGCTCATTGGTTTTTGTCAAGGACTGTATGTAGTATGGTTTTGTTTTTTTTTTCTCTTTTTCTTCTATGGGATTTTTTTTTAATTTCAGCAAGATATACATAAAATTAAAAACCTTGTCTGTTATAAAGTTTTGTTTGAGCTTTTTAAACTGAGTGATTAGCAGAAATAATGACCCTGTCAGCCTTAATCACATTAAAATGTGGTTAACATCATTTAATTTTTTCCACTTAATATGCAAAAATTTCCAGTAGATTTGCAGTGAAGGCCATTGAAATTCCATTAGAACAAGAATAAAAATTTCAGGCATCATTTATTCAGAGAAGGAATAAAGGTCTCGATTGAGAACTGCTGAATCTTTCTGTTAGAGACACTATGAATCATTACATTGAATTGTATCTTACATTTTGATAGATTTGTGTTTGGCTTTTCAAATGGTTGGAAATCATATGTTTTCTCGTTTTTCATAAGAAATAAAGTAGAATTGCATAATTATGTTATAAATATCTAAAGGCTTACTGAACAGTTTTTTATGTGGCTTCAACCTCTTAAATTTTAAGTAGAAAGTTGTGCTCTAGAAACAAAATAATAAAAGAATTATTTAAGACAGGAAACAAACTATATAGCTAGCTCACAAAATGTACACGTTGTATTTTAAATAGTTAAGGTGGTACATGGCAAGAAAGAGGGTGATTTTTAAGAACAGATAACACTAGGTCTTTTCCAAAGTTCATTGGTTATCATTTGTCAAGCTTCAACTGATACATTATGCTGTATAACCTATGTGTCGATTGCAAATGACGAACGTCCTACTGTTTCTGGAATTATTTACCCTTTTGATCTTTTTTTATATTTAATTACAATGTGTTCATAGAGTTACCATTTATACTTGGTTTGGCATGTTTGTATTTGCCAGTATCCTGTAAAATTTACATCGTAGAATGTTTCTCCCCATTTAAAACAAAAAACAAAAACACCTTACTGTATATACCTGATAAGTGGAAATGGCTTTATGGAACCAGTCCTGTCCCTCCGGTAATTAGATAATTATACAATGGGGTTTCAGGACTTTTTGTTTGTTTGTTTGTGAATCATTTGGACCTATTACATAAATTATATTGTGTGTACTTTGTAATAAAAATGCTACCTGAAAATGCATCAGGGAATTTATTCCATGCATATGCTACTCACAATGTATAAATTTCTCTATCCTCACCTGTTTCTGTGTCTGTGGAAATCTAAGAACATTTGTCTGCTTTGTCCACACCACATCCTCCCACCATGGATGGCTCCTTGTGCCTCCTCCAAAACACTTAGAGTAATCCTCAAACTCCCTTTTATTTCCTGTGGCAGCATCATAAATATTCCCTTTGGAGCCCTTATCACAGCTCTATCATTCTTATTTGAGTCTTGTTTTTCTGTCTCTTGAGAATTTAAATTCCATTTATATCTCTAGGTCTTGGCACTGGACTCAGTAAATATTGATGATTGATTAAATGGCTGGCTGGATGAAATCCGTTGAATTTATCCCCTTTGTTTCAACACTCACTTTTAGTCTTCATTAATGTCTATCTCATTTGAAGTTAATATGGTTTTGGTTAGATACATCTGTGGTTTGGAGTACAGGTGAAAGGACTTTTCCATGCCAGGGGTGAGCAAATGTTTTCTACAATGATTGATAGTAAATATTTTCAGCTTTATGGGCCACATAGTCTCTGTTGCAGCTACTCAACTTTGCCATTGTAAAGCTAAAGCTGTCATAGACAATACATAAACTGGTATCCCATTGTTCTAATAAAATTTCACTTATGAACACTGAAATTTGAGTGAAAATCATAATTTCATTGTCACAAATTCTTTTGCTTTTTTAAGAAGTCATTGAGAATTGTGAAAACTATTCTCTGCTTGCAAGCCATACAAATACATGTGCAGTGATTTGCTAAGCCTGAGTTATGCTTAGCCACAAATAGCCTTTCTGTTGTGCAAGTGATTATATGTCCCCATTCATCTCCTGAAGGAGTTCCTCTCTTCTACATCATCAGTTTTTCCTCCCTTAGTAAATGTTTCCCAGTAGCACATAGACATGATGTTATTTCTCCAGTCTTTTAGAATAACTTATTTTGACCCCATTTGCTTTTCACACTAGAGCTCATTTCTCTCCTTCATCTTTGAAAGCATTGTACATACAGTTGTCCCTCTATATCTGCATCCATGGATTCAACCAACCCCAGGTCAAAAAGGTTTTTTTAAAAATTGCATCTGTACTAAATATGTATAAACTTTCTCCCTCACATTATTTCCTAAACAGTACAGCAAACTATTCACATAGAATTTACATTCAGTAATATAACCAATCTAGAGATGGTAAAAAGTATATGGATAGATGCAGGTAGGTTATAGGCAAATGCTATGTCATTTTGTATAAGAGGATTGATACCTCAGATTTTGGCATTTGAGGGGCATCTGAAATTAATAGCTCTCGGATACCAAGGTATGACTGTCCTCATTGTCATTTGATCAGTCAAAAAAGTTCAGCAGCCTTCTGTATACAATAATAATAATAATAATAATATAATTCTGTATACAAGAATAAATACCACGTGAAAAGTATAGCTCAGTCCATTACATGAGCTTTTGAAAATAGATAAGCAGCTTGGATAGTGGAGAAATCAGGAATTTTGGAGTCAAATGGGCTTGAATTGTGCATCCACCTCTGCAGACCAATGATGTCAATCTCAAAGCATTAAGTACAATTATGAAGATAAGATGCTAATCAATGTCTCTTTCAAAGAAGTGTGATCATACAGCAGTATATTTTTATTACTACTTTTCAGATAGATTTCCCTTATTTAAAGGAAAGCAGGTATGGAAATTAGATCATGATTAATGTTTTTCCTCAAGATAATATGACCTTCAGTTGGGAGAAGAGGCAGGTCTGTAATGGATGAAAGAGCACTTCTGTTGTAGTGTTTGTCTCTGTTGTTTTCAGAGTAAACTGAACTTGGAAACTTCATGCATTCTGTTCCACTTAGCTTTCAGGTAACAGTCTAGAAGTGACTGTTTTTTTCTCTGTTCTCTGTCTGCCATTACTCTTCCCTTGGGATTAAAAAAAATTTTACTTGAAAACTGTAGGTAAGTGTAAGAGACAACATGCCAAGGTGGTGGAGAGAAGTCCTTACATTAGGTAAGGGTGGAAAAGCATACATATTTTATGTTTTGTCTGTACTAAATAAGGCCAGAGAATAGGATGTGTGAGACCACTCTGTATACCCAGAGCCAAGTAACAAATGGTTCCTAAACTGGCTACTTTAAATGATACTACATTAGAAAATACAACAAAGCCAAATACACACCTAGATTTGAGGTTTGCCACCAATCTTTCTTGATATTTTGCAACCCCAAATAGTTTCTTAGACCCCCTTGGAAGCTATAGACAAGGATTTTTTAATGAGTAGCTTAATTTGTCATTTGTCTATACAGACAAAACAATTTAAGAAGGAAGAGAAATGCTTTGAAGTACTTAGTGCTTACATCTATCTTCTTAGATAAATCTGATTAGTAGCCAGGTCACAGGTAAACACAAGACAATTCTGTAAGAAATTGTGATCTGAACATTGAAGTGTTCAGAAAAGGCAAAGCCATTCTTCACTTTATAAATCATAATAATACCTAACACATGTTCCATGTACTTACCTTGCATCAGCTACCATACTAAGCATTTTATTATTTTACATGTACTTTCTCAGTCTTCACAACAACCCTGTGAAGAAGGTATTGTCTCCACTTACAGGGATAAAACTGATGCTTTAGCAGGTGCTATGTTATGGCCAGGATCCCTCCTCTGTTTGGTGTTCTTCAACCATGTTGTATATTGCCTCCTTTGCAAACTGATTCCCTATGAAGGCTTTAATTATAGAGATCCTCCAAATAAAATAAATTAACTGTTGAATTTTGTATATAAAACTTTATTTTGCATACAATTTCTTTCACTAAAATGGGCTCTGGCTTATTGATTTTTTTTTTTTTAGGACAAACCATGAGCTGTAGATCAATTAAAAATTACAGTAGATAGAATTCTGCTCCAACATATTTCCCAATTATTTCTTTTCTTGTGTCAAAATACTCTGTTAATCCACTTGGCACTTTGTATAAAACTGTACATACTAAATTAAATTAAACATTTCTATAAAAGACAGAGCACACTCAATGTTTTGCCACAGGTTGCATACCATTAATAGGAAAGAGAGAGAGTGAGTATTTTTTCAGGAAACTTTATTCCTCCTCTAATATGGCTCCACTTGGCTTCTCTGAAATTGTAAAATAACAGGAATGTTTTGTATGTCTGCTCCTTTGTTAAACCCACATACATGTCACATTGTAAATAGTGAGAGGATGTGGAGAAATGAGATCATAGAATGGATTCCTTTTAGATTAAGGAAGCATCCTCATGAGATTGAATTAAGAACAACTTCAGGTCAAAGGATCCACTTGGGAAAGGGTGCATGTGTAAATGGGTTCTGATATGTATTCTCATACTTATCTGCCTTTGGAAGATCTTGTTTGTTAATTTGTTGGAGGCAGGGGTTTAATATATTTTGTTTTGAGGCACAGTCTGATTTTATAGCCCAGGCTGGGCAAGAATTTGCTATGTTGCCCAAGCTGGCCTCAAACGTGTGATTGTCCTTCCTGCACCCCACCAATGCTGAAGAGTTCCTTTCTTACTGGCCTCACAAAATTTCAGTTCTATTATAAACTAAAACTTACTTTTCAGCTCAACAAATATTCTAAGTATGTAATTGAGAAGATCATTAAATGTACTGTTTTTTTTAATTAGCATATATTGATATGAATGCTATGGATATGAATATGATGGAATTTCATTATAATAACAGCTTCACCCCCAATACATTGATTTCTTTTCCCAGAATGCCTGGTTTTATTATACACACACACACACACACACACACACTCATTCCTCAGTATGCCCAGGGTACCTCACTTCTATCATAATACTTGCCAAGTTTTTTTAATTATTTGTTTGTCTTTTTTTTCCTTCTCCACTCCCTATACTCCTTTTTCAAGGTTTCATATCCAAGATCTAGTATAATGCTTACTAATATACATGGTTGCTTAATATGTATTTTTGCAGTCACTGTGCTCCAGTTTCTTTCAGTTATCTCCCTATCTACAAAGATTTAGATAGACAAGACTTCTTAGAAATAGAGACTTCATTTTTAAACAGAGCTCACATTCTTTACTCGAAGTCACTTTAATAGTATTTTTAACGCTACAGTAACTAGAATGGCCCACTCAGTGACAGGAGACAGTTAAGATTGGGGGCTAACATTTGAAGACCTTCTGTATTCAGAACACTTTAATCTTAACATTGCCCTCTGAGGGTAGGTATTATTTTTGTTGTAAGTGATTAAGCTGAGGCTTAGGAAGCTTAAATGGCTTTCCCAGGATCATATAGTTAGTTTACAATTAAACCATAATTTGAATTGACATTTGCCTTGTTCCAGAATCTCTGCTTTTTCTAGTGGTCCATACTATCTCCACAGGAAGATAAGATATTATAGCATTTCTTTTTTTTATCTTTGGATTAGTTCTCAACGTAGTTACAAGGTTTTTATTTTTTAGATTAATTCACACGCACTAAATTCTCTTTTAAAGTACACAATTCTGTGGTTTTTAGTATATTCACAGTGTTGTATCATCATCACTACCAATTCCAAAACATTTTCATCACCCCAAAAAGAAACCCACATCCATTAACAAACACTCCCCATTGCCTTCTCTGTTTGGCTCCTGGCATCCACCAACCTACTTTCTGCTTATTTGAATTTGCCAATTAAGGCTAGTTCATATAAATTGGATCATATACTATGTGGCTTTTGCGAATGGCTTCTTTTGCTTGACATAATGTTTAAGTGTTCATCCATATTGTAATGTGTATGAGCCATGCCTCCATCAAAAAGCCAGGTGTTTTTTTGCAGACCTGGTGTTTGAACTCTGGGTCTCATACTTGTTAGGCAAGCACTCTATCACTTGAGTCCCCCCATTATCTATGTTTTTATTTATAGCCTCCTACTGAGTATGAAGTAGTATCTCATCAGGATTTTAATTTGCATTCTTCTAATGACTAATGATAAACATCTTTTTATGTGTTTATTTCCCACTTATATATCCTAGAAGAAATTGTCTATTTAAATCCATTGCCTATTTTTAACTTTAAATTCTGTCTTTTTATTGTTGATGATATGATTCAATTTATATGATCATTTAAAGTAGTCAAACTCACAGATGCAGAAAATGGAACAAAGGATGCTAGGGACAAGAGGAAAGGGGAAGGCATAGAATTTCAGGTTTTTTTTTTTTTTCATTTTTCTTTTATTATTCATATGTGTATACAAGGCTTGGTTCATTTCTCCCCCCTGCCCCCACCCCCTCCCTTACCACCCACTCCACCCCCTCCCGCTCCCCCCCTCAATACCCAGCAGAAACTATTTTGCCCTTATCTCTAATTTTGTTGTAGAGAGAGTATAAGCAATAATAGGAAGGAACAAGGGGTTTTGCTGGTTGAGATAAGGATAGCTATACAGGGCATTGACTCACATTGATTTCCTGTGCATGGGTGTTACCTTCTAGGTTAATTCTTCTTGATCTAACCTTTTCTCTAGTTCCTGGTCCCCTTTTCCTATTGGCCTCAGTTGCTTTAAGGTATCTGCTTTAGTTTCTCTGCATTAAGGGCAACAAATGCTAGCTAGTTTTTTAGGTGTCTTACCTATCCTCACCCCTCCCTTGTGTGCTCTCGCTTTTATCATGTGCTCATAGTCCAATCCCCTTGTTGTGTTTGCCCTTGATCTAATGTCCACATATGAGGGAGAACATACGATTTTTGGTCTTTTGAGCCAGGCTAACCTCACTCAGAATGATGTTCTCCAATTCCATCCATTTACCAGCGAATGATAACATTTCGTTCTTCTTCATGGCTGCATAAAATTCCATTGTGTATAGATACCACATTTTCTTAATCCATTCGTCAGTGGTGGGGCATCTTGGCTGTTTCCATAACTTGGCTATTGTGAATAGTGCCACAATAAACATGGATGTGCAGGTGCCTCTGGAGTAACAGTCTTTTGGGTATATCCCCAAGAGTGGTATTGCTGGATCAAATGGTAGATCGATGTCCATCTTTTTAAGTAGCCTCCAAATTTTTTTCCAGAGTGGTTGTACTAGTCTACATTCCCACCAACAGTGTAAAAGGGTTCCTTTTTCCCCGCATCCTCGCCAACACCTGTTGTTGGTGGTGTTGCTGATGATGGCTATTCTAACAGGGGTGAGGTGGAATCTTAGTGTGGTTTTAATTTGCATTTCCTTTATTGCTAGAGATGGTGAGCATTTTTTCATGTGTTTTCTGGCCATTTGAATTTCTTCTTTTGAGAAAGTTCTGTTTAGTTCACATGCCCATTTCTTTATTGGTTCATTAGTTTTGGGAGAATTTAGTTTTTTAAGTTCCCTGTATATTCTGGTTATCAGTCCTTTGTCTGATGTATAATTGGCAAATATTTTCTCCCACTCTGTGGGTGTTCTCTTCAGTTTAGAGACCATTTCTTTTGATGAACAGAAGCTTTTTAGTTTTATGAGGTCCCATTTATCTATGCTATCTCTTAGTTGCTGTGCTGCTGGGGTTTCATTGAGAAAGTTCTTACCTATACCTACTAACTCCAGAGTATTTCCTACTCTTTCTTGTATCAACTTAAGAGTTTGGGGTCTGATATTAAGATCCTTGATCCATTTTGAGTTAATCTTGGTATAGGGTGATATACATGGATCTAGTTTCAGTTTTTTGCAGACTGCTAACCAGTTTTCCCAGCAGTTTTTGTTGAAGAGGCTGCTATTTCTCCATCGTATATTTTTAGCTCCTTTGTCAAAGATAAGTTGCTCATAGTTGTGTGGCTTCATATCTGGATCCTCTATTCTGTTCCACTGGTCTTCATGTCTGTTTTTGTGCCAGTACCATGCTGTTTTTATTGTTATTGCTTTGTAATATAGTTTGAAGTCAGGTATTGTGATACCTCCTGCATTGTTCTTTTGACTGAGTATTGCCTTGGCTATTCGTGGCCTCTTGTGTTTCCATATAAATTTCACAGTAGATTTTTCAATCTCTTTAATGAATGTCATTGGAATTTTGATGGGAATTGCATTAAACATGTAGATTACTTTGGGGAGTATCGACATTTTTACTATGTTGATTCTACCAATCCATGAGCATGGGAGATCTCTCTACTTTCTATAGTCTTCCTCAATCTCTTTCTTCAGAAGTGTATAGTTTTCCTTGTAGAGGTCTTTCACCTCTTTTGTTAGGTTTACACCTAGGTATTTGATTTTTTTTGAGGCTATTGTAAATGGAATTGTTTCCATACATTCTTTTTCCGTTTGCTCATTGTTAGTGTATAGAAATGCTAATGATTTTTCTATGTTGATTTTATATCCTGCTACCTTGCTATAGCTATTGATGATGTCTAGAAGCTTCTGAGTAGAGTTTTTTGGGTCTTTAAGGTATAGGATCATGTCGTCTGCAAATAGGGATATTTTGACAGTTTCTTTACCTATTTGTATTCCTTTTATTCCTTCTTCTTGCCTAATTGCTCTGGCTAGGAATTCCAGTACTATGTTGAATAGGAGTGGAGATAGTGGGCATCCTTGTCTGGTTCCTGATTTTAGAGGGAATGGTTTTAATTTTTCTCCGTTAAGTATAATGCTGGCTGTAGGTTTGTCATATATAGCTTTTATAATGTTGAGGAACTTTCCTTCTATTCCTAGTTTTCAAATTTCAGGTTTAAGATGAAAAAATTCTGGAGATTTGTTGCACAAAATGTGAGTATAATTAATACTGAACCATATACTTGGTAACATGCAGAACATTAAGATGGTAATTTTATGGGTTTTTAAAAATACCCAATTGACCATATTTATTTCTGTTGATGTGTATGTCTAGGTTTATGCCAGGCCACATAGCATTGAATACTTTAGTTATATAGAAGATTTTTAAATGAGGAACAGGCCAGACATGCAACTTTTTTCATCAAGATTATTTTGGCCATTCTTGATCCTTGTGTTTTCATTTGAATTTTAGGGTAAGCTTGACAATTTCTCTAAAAATATGGCAGCTGGAATTTTGGTAGGAGTTGCTTCGACTCTGTAGATCCAGTGGAGGAATCCCATCATCTTAACAATACTGTGTTTTCATTCACTAACATGAGTGTCTTTTCATTTACTCAGCTTCCATTTCCTTCACCAGTGCTTTGTAGTTTTCCATGCACGCATCTGACACATCTTTTCTTAATTACTTTTCTATCTCAGTTTAGTTTTTATCACTTACAGTCCCTTCCCAAATTTTGGCCAATCTCAAAAAGACTTGGCACTGAAGTTTCCATCATCTTACTTAATGGCACTGTGTTTCTTTGGTATACTACCACCAATGCAAAGACATGTTGTAATGTGGGAAGCGCTCGCTTTTCTTCCAGGCATCCTGTCCCCGTTCCTCCCCACGTATCACAATTTGTCTTTTGACTTCAATAATCTGGATGTGAAAGTCCAATCTCTGAGACCACCTATATTCCTGGAAAATTACACCTGTGATAGTTAAATCAAGATTTGTGGCTCTACAATCTATTCATATTTTGAATATAGACTACATCAGCCTGGTATTGTCCTCTCTGAGCAAAAATGAAAAAAAGATGGCTAATCTGGGGCCACAGGGCCAGAAATAATTTCATTTTGTGTATAAGGATCATAACATAGTTGAGAAACTTTCTTGCAGCTAACAGTTTTATAGTCTCAAGATACAAATATTGGCTTCATACCTCATGACAACTGTAATTACAGAATATTTCTGTGGGTAAATTTAAGACCAGAATATATAAAACTGCAAAGAACAGATACAGATTCAAAAATAGTGACTCTCAGACATCTCAAGGCAAAGTATTATAAGAATTAAATGCAAAGTCACACTTCTGGAGACATAAATTTAGGTTTTGTTTTGTTTTTTTTTAATAAAGCCCGGATTCACAGGTTGTCCACAAACCTGTGTTTTTGAGAAACACTGCTGTTAAGTTTCAAAAATGTGGCCACTTAGTGTCAACACAGCTTAACTTAGAAGGAAGTTAAGAGGCCCAAGATTCAGGGAGCATTTAAAAGTTTGAGGTGCTCATTTTGAATGAACCTTGAGATTGCTTAGTAGTCTGATGGTTCAGACTGGAATTGTAGTAGTTCAACTCATAGGGCACAACTTGAATGGAAATATTATGAATTTTTTGTTGCTATAACCTTATAGCAGTTAGGTTTTCCCTGAATTCTGTTGTGATTTTTACTTCACCATTGTAGATTTTTTGAAAAATTTAAAAAACATACCTCTAATAGTCAAGGCAGCTATAGTTTAGCTTACTAGTTTCTTTTTCTTTACTTTTTTAAAATTGCGTTACCAGGGTTTGAACTCAGGGCCTTATGCTTGCTAGACAAGAGCTCTTCCACTTGAGCCATGCCTTCAGTGTGGCTCACTAATTTCTAAAAGTTGATTTTGACAAAAGATGGGAAAACAGGATCTGTATTTGTAGGCATTGTGTGCTTCAAAATATTCTTTCACATAGTCTTTTTTTTATTTAAACAAAATTCAACTTAATTAATTTCTATTCATTGACCCACCCAACATTTACTGAACATCTTCTTGTGCCAGGCACTTTTCTGATAGTGTTGAAAATAGTGTTATTGATAAGATATTCAAAATATTCCTTGCCCTAATAATCGGACAAATGGGTCCATCAATGTTGGAATGAACATTAAGAACAATAAATTAAGGAAAAGGGTTGAGAGTGACAGAAAATGGGAAGGATCAGGCTGGTTTTTCTTGTTTTTTAATTTGTAGAAAAGTTACACTAAGCAGAAATCTAAAGGAAGAGCCTAAAGATTTCAGTGCTTATTCTTTTGCAATTTCTGGTGTTTGCTATAACATGATAGAATTTTCTGTCTGTAGAGGACCGGTCAATTAGTGAACTTTAGAGTGGTTAAAAAGAAGCGAAGTCTGTCTTCAGATGAAATCTTATACAGAAGTCCAACACCTGGTTGAAATGTAGGAATAGAGACTCCAAAACCCCACCCTTTTTCCTCCTAGCATCTTGGGAAATCTTTTAGGGAACTCAAAATAGGTGAAAACCTACTAACCAGTATGTAGATTAGTGAATTAAAGCTATATAGTGTTAAATAACCATCTGGAGTCACTCAACTAGTTATAGGTTGGGTATCCCTTATTGGATAAGGATTTTGGAATGCTTGAGACCAGAAATGTTTCAGATTTTAGTTTTTCGAATTTTGGAGTATTTGCATAAACTTGACTGACCAAGCATTTCTAGCTCAAAATCTGAAATACTCTTTATTCTGAAATTTTTTGAGCATCATGACACTCAATAATTTGAGGTTTCAGAGCATTTTGGATTTTCAGATTAGGGATACTCAACCAGAATTTGCTAGAGCTCTTTCTACATTATTATCCATTCAGAAATGTTTGAGCATCCACTTTGGACCAGGCACTGTGCTAGGAAGATTCTGTGTAGATAGCAGGGAACAAAAATACTGTCTTGACCTCAGGAACCTTATATATAGTAAGCCTGCCTTATTCACGGATTTATTACATGTGGTTATTTGTTGTTGTTTTTTGTACTGGGGCTTGAACTCGGGGCCTTCACCTTGAGCCACTCCACCAGCCCTATTTTTGTGAAGGGTTTTTCGAGATAGGGTCTTGTGAACTATTTGCCTAGGCTGGATATCCCCTTTGATCTCTGCCTCCTGAGTAGCAAAGATTACAAGTGTGAGCCACAGGCGCCCAGCTTGCATGTGGTTTTGATGAAGCACACTCAAAAAATAATAACAAGTAAAAATCAAAAGAAGTTTTAAAACCAAATATTTGTGATTGCTATGCACACATACCCAGCTCAGTTGACATGGAGAAGCTTTCAGTCAGTCCTGAATTATCATTAGTTGTATCATCTGTTGAGTGTTTCCCTGCCCTTAATTTTGTGAAAATCTGCCTCCTAAAAAGCAAATGTTGCCCAAAAAGCCAGGTAAAACCTAATGTGCATAATTAAGCGATAAAGTGAAATTTGAAAAGTAGAATGACTTTAGCAGTAGTTGGGTGGTATTATGGGAAAAATGATTCAAGCATCTGCAGTACAGCACTGAACTGTAAACATCCTGAGTATTCACGGTTTTTCTTCAACAGCAGTTGCCTTGGAATGATGTACCTGCTGTCTACTATAATCCCAGCATTTGGGTGAATGAGGCAGGAGGATCAAAACTTCATGTCTAGTCTACATAAGCGAGACCCTGTCTCAACAACAAAAAAAGGTTTTTCTGTAATGGAAGGCAACTTGTAGAGTAGAGTGCAATGTAGTGATAGCACCTATCCATTTAGGAGCTGAGGGAAAGTTCTGAGGAGTCTGTATCTTAAAGAATAAATTGAAGTTAAAGAGGAACTTCAGTCACATTCTTAGATAAGGGTACCTCCCAAAAAGCATCAGTATCAGGATATCTTCAGGTATAAATAACAAGGAGGATAATCCTAGTATATACTAAGACCCAAGGTAGTTTTTCTTCTAGGATGTTGAATTGAATTCATTGAGATTATCAGGAATAAGTTTTTCCCTCTTTCCCTACTTCCATTCTTCTGGTCACAAAAGGCTGCTACTAGAGTTCCAACAGTAAGATCCAGATGATGTCCAGCAGCGATCCTCTTTTTAAGAGCCAAATTAATATTTTGAAACCTTGTCCTGGAGCCCCTACCAGGCTTCCCCTTGGGCCCCATCAACTTTATTGATCAGAACTAGTTCACATACCTATCTCAAACAATTTGCCAGCTAGAAAATGGAAACTGATTGACTCAAATTAGTTAGAATTCACCCTCAGATATCCTTTCCACATGTTTATTCTTCTGTGTATTTTTGTTTTGTCTTGGCAGTTCGAGCCCTGGGGTTTTAATTCAGGGCTTTGCACTTGCTAGGCAGGTGCTCTATCTACCATTTGAGATGTGCTTCAAGCCCTTGTTCTTTTTTTTAACTGGATCCTTTTTGCTAAACATAGGAAGTGTTTCCATATAGTTGTTACATGTTCATCACATGTACATTAATTGTACATGTTATCATTTGTAAGCATATTGAGAGTTAAATAAATCCTAGAGTTATAGTGAGGCCAAAGTGCTAGGATAAATGTATTCTAGTTGTTCTAATTTGTTTTTCAGGTTGCCTGCTTGTCATAATACCTGTCATTTCAATTTTGTGATATCCTTCCACTTATCAGAGTTAGAAAGCTTGTTAGTTCTCAAAACAAATCCTGAAATTATATTTATTTGCTATAAAAGTAATTCCTATTTCTCTAGAATTTATTTCTTTCCACACACCTCCTAGTAACTGCAAAATGAATGGGACTTTTCAAACAGTGGTTCTATGAGTCCTTGTAGAATTCAATTTATGGCAATAATCCTTTCACTTGATATGAACTCAGATTTCACAAAGTCTTCACTGCTGAAATTACTTCTCATATTCTGAATCTAGACCCCAAAACTAACTTATTACAGATGTTTTTTCCACATACTGAGGCTTATTAGGATAAAAGAGGCATTACAGGGTATCGTGGTAGATGCCTGGAATCCTAGAACTTGGGAGGCAGAGGTAGGAATATTGCAAGTTTGAGGCCAGTGTATACTACATAACAAAACCCTGTCGCAAAAAAGAGGAGAGATAGAATTATTTCTTATAAAGCAAGAAACCGTTGACCATAGTAATGCTATCAAAACTAGCTAATTGTTTTTGCTGTGTACCTGATTCTATCATTCCTGTTCTTCTATATCGGTGGACTAGGTAGTCAGCATCTATCTGCTTAGTTATCAGTTGGTCTGCATAGTCATCTCAGACATTTTCATGTGCCATGAATTCAGTGAAATACTTTTATAAGGACGAAAGTCCTGTAATTCAGTGCTTCTGAAAATGTGACACGTATATAGATTACCTAGGGATCTTATTAAAATTCAAATTTTAGTCTGGGGTGTGGCCCAAGATTCTGCATTTTTAACAAGCACTGGGGTGATGTTATTTTGCTACACTGAGTAGTAAAATAGTCATTGTTATTCTATACAGTCTCATTAAGTCAGGCAAGAACACTGAAACTTGAAGTCTCTCACATGTATCCAGGTGAGACTTTTAGAAGAAGGATTAAATTTCCAGACACTAGTCAGACTTTTTTTTAACTACTGACTTCCTTAATAACCTCCATTCAGAGAATGTTTATAATTGTATATAGTTGTATTTTAATAATCTTATCCAACCAAAAAATTTTGGAGTTGATAATTCTGGATTTTCTAGAGGTAATTTTTTTTTTACTTTAAAAGTATATTATTGATGATATATATTTAAGTTTGTATATTTGTGGTATACATTTTGTGGCAGGCCAGGTGTGGTGGTACACTCTGTAATCCCAGTATTTGGGAGGCAAAGGCAAGAAGATTTTAAGTTTGAGGGCTGCCCAGCTCAAGTTAGTAGTGAAACTATCTAAAATAGCAAAATGCAAAACTAAAAAGAGATGAGGACATCGCTTTAGTTCAATTCCAAGTACTGAAAGAAGAAGGAAAAAAAAAACGTTTTATTGCATGTCCCAGTATATTTGTTGACATTTGTAAAATAACTGGATTAATTAAATAATGTTTATATAATCTTTACTATTTTTTTGTGGAGTTTGAACTCAGGGCCTTGCACTTTCTAGGCAAGTGCTCTACTGCTTGAGCCATGCTCTCATCCCTTTCTCATGCTATTTTAGATAGGGTCTTACTGCTAACTTGGCCTGGGCAGGCCTCAAACTTGAAATCTTTCTGCCTCTTTCTCCTGAGTAGCTGGAATTACAGCATGAATTGCCATGCCTGGCCTGCAAAAAAAAACTGGCTCAAGTGCTAAAGCAGTTGACTAGCAAAAATAAGACTGTGAGTTCAATCTCCAGTACCACCAAGAAAAAAATTTTACAGTACAAGCATATTAATATTTTATAAAGGCTCTGAGAAACAAATAATGTGCAAAGACTTTTGATTTTCCTTCAACATCTCCTCCTCCTGTCCTATAGAAATGTACATCTTAGCCAGGCATGTGGCCACCATGATATATTTTGCAGCCTTCCTTGAGGTTTAATGCTGGATATTGAATTGTTAAAAGAAGTATCTGTGAAACTATTTTTTGTCCTCTGCTTTACTGTTCTATCATCCTCTTACCTGGTCTATTTGAGACCATCTTGGATCTTTGGTGACAGCCAATGCATGGTGAAGCAAGAAGTACAAAGAAGCCTGTGTATCTAACAGCACAATTCTCCTTAACAGCCCTGAGCATTGGATGAGAGAAAAATAAAGCTTCTTTTTGTTCATGCCACATGCAACAACAACAACAACCAAAAAAAAAACTTATACCACAAACAACCTACAAACTGAAATATATGTCATCAATAATAGTCTTTCAATGCTGGGTGCCAGTGGCTCACCCCTGTTATTCTACGTACTTAGGAGGACCACAGTTCAAGGCTGGTCCAGACAAATAGTTCATAAGACCCTATCTCCAAAATAGCCAGAGCAAAAATGGGCTGGAGGAACTCAAGTAGTTCCTGCTTTGCAAGTGCAAAGCTCCGAGTTTAAACCCCACACTCAATACCAGTACAACCAAAAAAGAAAAAGAAAAGAAAAACTTTCAAAGTAAAAAAAAAAAACTTAGCTATAGAAAATCCAAAATTTCCATGGTCACTTGAACTATGCCCCAAGCTCTTTTTTGCTTTTTAGTTATTTTTTGTCCTGACTCAGACTGTGATACATACAGCCTCCCACATAGTTGGGATGACAGAGACATTCCATCACGCCTAGCTTGTTTTGTTGAGATGGGCTCTCACTAACTTTTTGTCCAGACTGGTATCAAACTGCAGTTTGATTGCAGGCATGTGCCACCATGCCCAGCCTGTTTATATAATCTTTAGGAAAAATAACCTTACCTTCCATTAGCTTTACCTTTTTCTTTTTTTTTAGGAAACTGTAAGCTGGCCTTAATTTACAGTGATAGTGTTTGGAAAGGGAAAAGAGAATGGTCTTATTATGAAGTCCTTCTTTGAGTCTCTGAGCAGTTGTAATAGAAGTAAGTGTAAACCTACAAGGAAGGAGAATAGAAATGACCTCAGTGTGTATCAGTGCCCTCTGGATTAATTGTATATACATACTATGGACAAAATAAGAGATGCTAGCTTAGTAAAGGACTGGTCCTTAATGACATAGACTGAATGGTGATTAGTCACTGATTTTACCAGCCTGAAGCTTCCTTTTTGTAAGTGTATCATTTTCTGAATATTGGTCTATGGTTCTATAAATTTCAGTCATATTCAGTCAGAAGCAAAATGTCACTGCTGATTTTAAAAAAGTGAAAAAGACATAAGTTCACACAAAAACTGAAGTGTTTATTAGGGATTAATAATTCTGTATGTCACATTTTTTAAAGATTTTAAGTATACTTTAATGTTGCAAAGTAGAATAAACAGATTGGAGAGAATTCTAACATTCAGTAAAGGTACCATAAATGCTAATATAATTTGGATTTAGTGCTGGATTTTCAGCATATATACTCTGAATTTGAGTGGTCAGGGGTAGTAGAAAGCTAGAAGAGCATAAGGTATAGAAAAGAAGACACTGAAGAAAGTTCTTATTAACCAGGCATTGGTGACTCCATACCTATAATCCTGGCTACTTGTAGGGGGTTGAGATCAGGAGAATCATAGTTCAAGGCCAGCCCAGACAAATAGTTCCCAAGACTCCATCTCCAAGATAACGAGAGCAAAATGGGTTGGAGAGATGACTCAAGCAGCAGAGCACCTGCTTTGTAAGTACAAAGCCCTGAGTTCAAATCCCAGTCCCAAAAAGAAAAAAGGAGAAGAAGAAAGCTCTTATTAAAGTATGCTAGAGAGGGCAATTTTGGGGGCATATTTTAAGTTAGAAGAATTTGGTTTTGTGGGAAAATATCACTATTGGGATCTTCCTAGTCCCTTTGTAAAGGTAAGAATTGTGTTTGAAACCTGCTGTGGTTGGATATATGTGTATATATAATGTCCGTGTACCTTATGCTTGAGTCAAAGTGTAAATACATTTCTTACTGTTGATGGTGGGCAAAATTTGAAAGCCATTGTATTAGGACTCTATAAAATGAGGATTTAATTCTAGTATGGAGAACTTTAAAGTGAGATGGTAGACTGAGCCAAAACAGAAAGCTCCCTTCTTGTTTCTAATATAAACACCAGATAAAATAACCACAAAAGGGTGATATTGCCAGGTGTGGTGGTGAGTACCTGTAACCCAAAGCCAGTCTGGGCTACCTAGTGAGACCCTGTCTAAAAAAGGGGGGGTGATATTGATGGTGTTGTGGTAGTGTTAGAACACACATCAGGACTGGAAGACAGAATTGGGACTCTACCTACCAAAAATAAGAAGGAAACTCAGTGACAGGAATAGAATTTACAGTGGATGGCCCTCAAAGAAAACTAATCTGATGGGTAGTTTTAGAAGCTTTAGTATCCATACGGGAAAACAGTCAAGTTACAGGTACTGGAACTAGCTCACTCATAAAGCCTAGAAGAAGCTGCTGCCCTGTCCGTGATTAGATACTAAAAAGGTACTCTCAGCTCTTCCAAACAAGAAAAAAACTGTTATTCTCAGGATTTTGAGATTGGGCCTGAACCATGGTATAGAAACACTAAGCCTAAAAATAATTAAACCAACCCCAAATCTTTCCCTTAAAGAAGCCAAACTTTGCCATAGACCCATCTCAGCTCAGGGGCCACTGGACTCCTTTGAAACATGACTGCTGCCAAAATGTCCACACACACCAGTGTCCTGAGAGGTTACTAACAGATGACAAATGAGGACACAGGAGGAATTAAACCCAAAAAGCTAGATGTGTGCAAAGCAATCTGAAAGAAACTTTTAAATTGTGTCAAACAGGACAAAGAATTCATTAAATAAGAATAAAATATTACCCAAAAAAGCAGGTACATTTGAAAAGGCTACAACCAGAATTTTTAATAATAAAATTAGTTATGTAGGGCTAGCGCTGTAGCTCACTGTTACAGTGCTTGCCTAACATGCATGAGGTCTTGGATTCCGTCCCCCATACCACAAAAACATAAATAAAATGAATATATAGGAAAAGAAACCAACCCTAACTAACCCTAAGGAAAATGAAATTTTAGAATTTGGAGTTTCACCATTGGCTAAGAAGTTCAGATAATAAAATGTAAGTTTTAGATACAATTTTTTTGGAATTTAATACTAAAGATCTTACTCTGCCTAAGAATCTTAACAGATCACAACCTGCCAGTGTATCAGAGTATCTCCTTTTTAGTCTTACAACTAGCTATTTTGTTCTCTTAGAAGGGGGAAAACTATAACTAATGGCAGTCCTTCCATTTGACTCTCACAAGACAAACATGGCTTTGGCTTCTTGTCGAGAAGGATGGCTCCTCTTGCAATAAAGTCTTTATAGTTTAACTCTTTGGGAGTGTACTGTCCTTACTGGTTCCTCTCTCCCTTCGCCTTACATAATTTGACATTCTATGATAGTACATCATTATTTTAGTTACTAGCAATTGAATAGCTTTCTCTAGACATTTGCTAACATTTGTACATGAAGTTTATTATTCAGTGACTCTGATGGAATGTGCTTGGAATTGTTTTTCTAGTAGTGGCAACTGAGTTCAACTTTAATTTTCCGTATCCCTTATGTGCCAATAACACACTTTTGAGGTCACTAGCTATAGTTTGTAGCAAGAGAATAGATATTTTTTCTGTAAAAGGTAACTGGTCCCTACGGGATTCAAACTTGTGATGTTGGCCTCATTATACACTTTTGTAACCATTACACCTAATAGATATATCATATGGATTTCCATCTATAATCTTGAAATTGAGTTTCATTCTTTGATTACCCAAGGCTTATTTCAAATATGTAATTAAAAATCACTTTGGGACATTTCTCACTTTTGTTTGATAGTGAAAGTCACAAAAAAGTAAAGCAGAGAGCCAAAGAACCTAACTCACTTTTCATCTTCCCTGTGTTGACTATGACAGTGAAAGTCACAAAAGTGAAGCTTGCAGGCAAAGAGCCTAACTCACTTTACGGAGAGTGCTACGGACCCTTTTTCTTCTGTGAGGCTATAGCAGGTCTGATGTCAGTCACTTTAGAGACCTTTAGACCTTAGTGCTCATTTACTGCTAAAACGTACCCGCTCTGCTTCTGCATTATGAAGATCATCTGTCAACACTTTGAGATATTCGCCTTTGTTATTAAGCTTGTGATGCTCTACACTGTCAGGTTTTTTTGCCAATTATAGTTAAGGTACAATGGTGTATTCACCAGATCAAAGTCTTACATTGGCGGTAGAGGAATGATTTGTAAGTCTTTATTCATCTGAACTGTACAATAGAACACCTGAGGAATGCAAATAATCCTTCTGAGGGCTCTGCAGGAAAGGCTGCTAAAATGACAGGGTAGAACTATTGTTATTCTGAATTGATGTTTTAGCCAAAGTAATTATTTCTTATCTTGTTTCATAATAAGATAAGTTTTATTAGTTATGTTGACCATATTTATGAAGAAAAATGTATGTGATATTGTTATATTATCCATACGCATGGGCTTGTTTTATTTCACTTTCTTTGAATCTGTATCTGGTGTGTGATCTGCTCTTTTAAATTCCATATTTGACTCTAACTTATATAATAAAAGTATGTTACTAAACCATTGATAATAACATTTTAATATAGGGTTGTGTTCGAATAGTATAAGTCTATAAAGTAACTTAGAATGTCATGATGTTAGGCAAAAGTACCAATATAAATTTTACCCTTTTTTTTCTTTCATCCTGTCCTAAATAATTTTGGATGAAAATTATTCAAAACATATTTGATGATTCAAATATGTTTTGAATCTAATTTTAAAGGCCATATACTTTATTCCAAGATAAATCTCAGGGATTGGTCTATTTTTTAGGATGTGAATGGAAGGAAATGAGTGTTATTGTGAAGATCAAAAACTACTAATAACATTAAAAAAGTAGTTACTTTGTATAAGAAACATTAACAAACTATTATGTGAATTATTCATTCCTTTCTCCTATCTTAAATCCTATTCTCAATTTTCTAATAACTGTGAGCCCCTGCCATTTTGTTTGATAGTTGAGTTTTGATGAGTTTGATAGTTGAGTTCAATTTTGTTTTTCTTTTTCCATAAAAGTGGCAAATATTTACACTAATTATTTAAAAGATTTCTGCCATGGTATTTTGCCATAAGAACTATTGAAATGTTGATCTCAATATAGGACTATAACATACATTAAAATTTTAAATATAGGCAAGGTTCAGCAGCTCACACATGTAATTCTAGCTACTCAGAGGTGGAATGTGGAAGGATCGCAGTCACAGTTCAATGCTAACCTAGGCAAAAGTTAGTGAAACCCCCATCTCAACCATTAAACTGAGGGTAGTGGTACACACCTGTTATCCTGGCTACACAGAGGCGTAAATCAGAGAGTGTAGGCTAACCTGGCAAAAGTGCAAGTCTCTACTTCAAAAATAACTGCTTTTTATATTTTTGCTTTAGAAAGGGATGGGGCATGGCTTGGCAGTAGCTCTACCTGACCAGCAAGCATGAGTCCCTGAGTTCAAACCTCAATACCTCTAAAACAAAATTTTAATACACATTTCCATTGAATCTACAGTCAGATCTATATGAAATATAGGTCCAAAATCCAAGGGGTATATGCTATGATTATCTGAGGAAGTTAATAATAGCAACTACTGCTAAATATTTACTATTTGCAGGCATTATTTTTCTAGATTCTTTGTAATATAATATGTACTGTTACCTCCATTTCTACAGATGAGAAAAATGAGGTTTAGAAAAAGATGTAGTAACCTGCCCAAGAATTAAAAACTAGGATTGGAACCTTTTAGTTATAGCTGCTATATTTATTTCATTTATGTTCTAATTGCTACTTTACCAAAATACTCCATACTTCAGAAGGTGGGGGGGAAGACTCAATACTGCTTTTCCAAGTAACAAGTAGTATCAGTTTCCTAACTGATTTGGCTTTCCAAGTCTTTTGTGATTAAAGAATTTATTTCCTCTGCAGTTTTATTTTTCATGATCCTACAAAAGTCAGGTTCAGAAGAACAGTGTGTAAGTCTGTATTTTTGCTTTTTTTGTTGTTGTCGTTGACAAAAACCTCCCTCAAAACCAGTAACAGGCTTAACTTCTAGTTTAAGAAGGAACTAAACAAGGCATGTAGGTATCTGGGTGGAACTAATTACTTATTTTTCAAGGGCTCCGCAAAATTACCTGGTCTGATTCCTGTACAAACAGAACTTTTATATATTCTCTTCTTTAAATATACTTTTTAAAGAAAGTAAAAAATCATAAATTTAAGGTACAAGTGTTAATGCTGAACAAATTTATTGTAACTTTAAAAAGTTTTTAAATATTTCTAAAATAGTTCCTATAGATTATGTGCTAAAGTAAAACTAGATTATGGTAAAATACTGTGGTATATACCTGAAGCAATTGCTGTCTGTTAGTGTCTTGACCTTGGAAAGCAATACACAAAAAGATGGCATCATAAAACCGTGCAATTCTTATGAATATGTATGTGCTACTTGATAATAATGAATGTGGTACAGTCATGCATGCACTACAAGATAATGTTGTGCCCTTTTTTGTCTACAGGTTGATAAAAATTAAAGAGTGGGTGGACAAGTATGACCCAGGTGCCTTGGTCATTCCTTTTAGTGGGGCTTTGGAACTCAAGTTGCAAGAATTGAGTGCTGAGGAGAGACAGAAGTATCTGGAAGCGAACATGACACAAAGGTTAATTAGCATTCATTTTCCCTACACTTTATTATCAACTATTTCCTTGCAGTAATTTAATTGCTTGCGCTGATAGAATAATAAATGACAGAGTAATTACCATTATAAAGAAGGAATCTTCTCCTTTCTTTACCATGAGACAGAGTGAAAAGATTTATTTTAAATTAAGTTTTTAACTGTCATCTGTCATCTCTGTTCAGTGTTTTAATTATAACATAGGTATTAGTTATGTATATTTTTGAGGAGGGATGATCGCCAAAACTCTTTCGTCATGTCCAGTGGGGGAGGGGAAAGGGTGCTCACTTGCCTTAATTTTTTCTGAGTAACAGTAATATATTGTCAGAACCTTGGATTTCAATCAATCAAATAATTTTGCTTTCATAGCCCAGGACCTGGAAATAATTAATATTGGATGAAAATAGTCATAGGCTGGGTAGATCTAATTTTTCTTTTTTTAATAGTAATTCAAAAGATGTCTTTAGGCTAATATAATTAAAGCCAATTTTAACAGGGATGGTTTTCAAAATAGTCCCTTGCTTTCTGATGTCTTCAAGTATGTTATGAAAGATATATGGTCATTTAACAATATCTTTTAACATTAACTGCTTGAGATGAATAATTTTAGGTCTATATCAATCTCTGGCAGAGTCAACTTATGTGTTGAGTGAATTTGTTTCATTTTATTTCAGTGCTTTGCCAAAGATCATTAAGGCTGGGTTTGCAGCACTCCAACTAGAATACTTTTTCACTGCAGGCCCAGATGAAGTGCGTGCATGGACCATCAGGGTAAGATTCATACTTATTCATCAGCTATATCCAGTTCCACACTATTGAATTCAGATTGATATCACTGACTTTGAAGTTTGTCATGGTGGCGGTTAGCTAGTCATTACAGATGAGGTTTTTGTCCAGGATAACTTTAATTATTTGTGAGCTGCTGAACAGTGAAAGTGGAGCGGCATTGATTGAGGCAGGTAACAATTGATTCTGCCTATTACATAGTCTGAATTTCTTCATCCTGTAGGATCTGTCTACCCTCCTCCTGTGGTCAGAGATAAGACGTACCAGTATTGTGCTTGCTTAATCTGTGTGACTGGGTTTGTCTGCAGTGAAATTGATGTTGCTTTTCATTTTGTATTCGCTAAGTTTGTTTGGGTTGCGGGTGGTTCTTTCCTCCTTTGCTTTGCTCGGATTACATTTTCAGCAATAAAAGCAATATGACATCATTATGCTCCTCATAGATACACAGTTGGACTCAAAAAGCTGAACTCAATGTGTAATAATTCATGCCTTTTTTTTGACTCATGGAAGTGATACTTATTTTTAGTGTTATATGTTTAATCTTCTTTAAAAATGTGATGTGTGTTTCAAATATTAGTGCATACAGAATTCAGCAAGAGAGAATGGCTAATTTATTCCCAGAGGACAATAGAAACTGAATTATAATAGTTTGCTTTTGAATATAAATATATTGTAATACAGTAGTTACTATTGAAAAATATTTTGTAATATATGTAATCCTAAGTAGTATATTATAGAATATAAAAATAATGACAGAACTTTTAGATTCAGTGTCTCATCAAATTGTTGTATTTTTTAAAATATATACTATGTGATAAATTTTAGAGCTGCTTTGATTTCTGTCTTCAGTGACTACTGTTACATTTATTTTTATTTAATACAGATAGAAACATAGAAGCAATTGAATATAATGTTAGATATGCCTTTGTGAATGTGAGGCTCACTTTTATCTCCTCTCTCTTTTGTATATTAAAAAACATGATTGATTTCTAACCAAGGTCCTTTTATATAAATTTTAAAAATAGTGTCAAAGCAAATCCAAGTTGGCAAACAAATTGTCAGTGTTTATTTTTACTATATATTTTAAAGATTATTTTAAAGCTTTAAAACTTCAAATGTAAGTATGTGAAGCAGGAAAGAGAGCATGCTCTAGGCTTGAAAATGTGAAAGCTGGTTTATCTTAAGACTGATTGTAAGTATCCATGATTTAATGTGCCAAGATATTTAGTCAGGTAAGCATCACTGAGTCGCCATATTAACCCAATACATCTTTTATTGTAAAAACTGTGCTTTATAGTGTCAGACTCCTTATCACTTTAGCATGCTTTATTAAGCAGCCTTTAGGTCACCATTATTTCTCAAATTTCTTTCTATGGTTGTGTGTGTCTGGAATGTATGTCCTTGTAATTTAACATATGAGGTAATTGTAAGGCATTTCTCTTCCTATCTCAACTTCAGTTTCCTTCATGAGATTTAGAGGCAAGGATGTAGTATGCAAAATATTCAAAAATCTTACTATTAAAATTTCTTGAGAATTTCAGAATCATTTGCTGAACGAAGATTATTGGATTTGTTGGAAATGTTCCTTTCAATATTGATTTTTATATGTTCTTTAGATGAGCTGAAATTTTGAAGACTTACCTTTTTTTAATCATTGATAATTCAGCTTGAGAGTTACTTAAAAATCTTTATTTTTTTTCCACGGTGAAGAATAGAAAATCGAAATGAAACCTACACCAAAACCAGACCACTGCATCTAAATCAATAAATTCATGGATGTCTGTTAGGAAAAACAAAGCTACACTTCTTTAATGTCTGCTGATGTATCTGTGCTACGTCTGCTACATAGATAGTGCCCAGTGTTGAAAATGTGCTAATTATACCTGACATCTTCAATGGTATTAAAACTAAGTTTTAGTTGAGCCAATTGCAGATCTGAAAAAGAAACTCCACACTTACAATCAATATCTTAAATGCAATTAGTTTTCTCTGGTCTTTATTTTCAAAGAAAGGGACGAAGGCTCCTCAAGCTGCAGGAAAGATTCACACGGATTTCGAGAAAGGGTTCATTATGGCTGAAGTAATGAAATACGAAGATTTTAAAGAGGAAGGCTCTGAAAATGCAGTCAAGGTAGGGAATTATTTTATTTACATAGTTCATAATTCTTGCACTAATGTGAAGATATCCATGATGAGAATGAATGACAGTTGTCTTTTAAACTGTGTAGGATAAAATAAAATAATTATCAGGATTTAGAATTGCTATCAAGTGAAGAGCTATTCACATGCTTTTTTTAAGGACTGTGAATTGTCAGTGGTTATGTAGAGTTTTCTTCTATAACTGAAAATAAAAATAAACTGATTTTAAGTCATTGTAAATAATTTCAAAGAATTTGATCACTGATAGCCAAAGAAAAATTATACTAATAACATTTGAATAGCTGAAATAGAAGTTGTATATACTTATGATCAAGCCAAGAAAAGGAATAGAAATCTAGTTAAATAAAACCTATTGTTGCTGAAACTCCATGGTTTTATTTTTGTTGTTTTTGTTTAAAAGAGCTTTGGGAATTTGATTTGCTTTCTCAACACTAGAGGGCAGGTCCAAAATTGTGCTTTATTTTAGCTAGTAAGTGTAATTTAATTTGCAGATATTCATAGTGAAACAGTCTTATACAAAAGTAGTAAATGACTTTTTAATGTAAATTCTATTGCAAAATTAATATTTTGCTCATTAGATTTTACATAGAGAAATCTAGTAATCTCCAATTAATAAATATGTCCCCTAAATTTGACGTTGTAGGAAGGCAAATTTAATTTAATGTAATTTAATATTTGAAGACTACCATAGAAAATCTTAGGGAACTTAAAGAGGATTCTCTTGTGTTTTCTATTTCATAATTTGAAAGTAATCTGAAAAGTTTATTTCAAATTTGGTTTATTCTCACTGGTTTCATTAGAATGGTTATATTGGACAGCAGGACTTTAATAGAACTATTGGACTTTCAGAAAGATGATGGGAAAATCTTGATATAGTTGGTTCAGCATTGAATGAGAGCTATTTTGATTTTTAAAAAGAGCAGAAGTTACAGTTTATAACTAAACAAAGTCATTAATTTTCCGGTGGTATCATCTGTATTGATATACATAAGCATGCAAATATTGAGATTGAGCTTTGTCATGAATACTAATTAGATTTGAAAATAATCTCAAATTGTTTGTCAGCATACTACTAATCATGTTGGCATATATTTTTTAATAAAGATAAAAATTAAGACATTTTCTGTTACTAGAATTCAGAGATAAGATGCTTCTTTTTCATATTCTTACGTAAGTCTGTTTGACCATCTTTAGTGGATTCTATGTTGTAATAAACATAGAGTACATGAATTGTGAATACTTTCTTTAACAATTCAGAGAAACTATAAGGTAGGGTAAAATAATATTTCCTGTATATAAGAATAGTTAACACTAACTAGGAACTTTATATTATAAATCGGAA